>NC_054383.1:44226447-44850822 GCF_017654675.1 Xenopus laevis | reverse complement strand
CCCGGGAGTGCCCTAGGTTGCGTCTTCTCAGCTGCCTGTCCCGCTACTACCATTCTTAAGGCTTCCTCTACCTTATCTTACCCCTCACATCTGATTCGTAACATTCGAACTGGCCAATTTTTAATAATTAGACACCTGTGTTCGAACTTTAATGATTTTTAACCCCTTTCAAGCCAGTCAATTTGTCCTAAATTATTTTCGGGGGCATTTACAGCTGGAAAAAAAGAGGGAGTGGGGGACGCCACAGCAAATCCCTTTGGAAACCCATTTTTCATTTACAGCCTTATACAAATTAGCTTGATAATCCACTGAGAAAAGTACCTTATACCTATTCATCAAATTGGAGAACTATAACTCATACCCCACACAAAAAAACTTTTCCAAGTTGGAGAACTTACTCACAGCCTTCCTTGTTATTTCACAAATGGGGCAAGCACCTATCATAACCAAGGAGTATATATTGTATTATTAAAATTTAAACGAGTGACCACCCACCTGGACTAACTTGATAATTGTTTTTATGTAATTTTACTGATTATCTATTTATTGTGTTCCTGGCCGGCCAGATTTTAAGAATTTTGTTTGATAAATAAATTATATACTTTTTGAACACATTGGTCTTAAAATACACCTTTAATTTATTCCTTTGATTTATCACTTGTATAGATCAAAATCTTTAAGCAGTACACTACCAAATTTCCAAAGCACCACTCCACAAAATGGCATACCTTTGATTTCAAGGCCAAACATTCCACTCAGTCGGTTTACCTTAGAAAACTATGCATTATTAGAGCAGATTCTGGCAAATCAAAAATGGGTAAATATATCTATTTACTCCAAACTACCTAGTAGCAATTCTATCCTAAAGTTATATTTTTAGAAATTGGTGAAATTGGTGAATTGTTTGAAAAATTACCTCAAAGCTTCCAATCTACAGCATCATATCTCCCACACTCACCAATCCCACAATCATTAGGTACCAATGTAAAACACCCCAAATATGATTGCCAGGAGTCCATTGAACAGTTTTATGTCCAATATGTATAAGTATACCTAAGCACTTGGAATATAGGGGCCCCAAAATGAAGACCCCCGCACCAAGCTGCAAACCTTTCCTAAACCTGGAAATTTTGGGGACATTTCAAAAAATAGCCTCAAAACTACCAGCGTGAAGCATCTTATTTCCCACATTCCCTACTATTAGGTATCAATACAAATCACCCCAAATATGAAAGCCTCTGAACAGTTTTATGTCCCATATGTATAGGTGTACCTCAGCACGTGGCATATAGGGGCCCCAAAATGAAGACCCTCCATATGGTCTGTCATTTTAGGTACTGCAAAATCAATACATTTACATAGTTATGTAGGGGGCAAAGGTAGAAAAAAGTACGTTCACCCCAGAAAAACATATACAAATTGGGTATTCATGTCTTTCTACTCCAAACCAACTACTTCTTGCCCAAACCAATTAAACTGATCTCAGTAATTAGTGGTCAAAATACCTGATCCAATAGTCACTCTGCCAAAATAAACAGTTTTTAGGTGAAAAACAAAAAATAAGAAGAGTAAAATGAAAAAGTAAAAAATAAATAAATAAATGCATGTAAGTGTATGTATATGTATGTATATATATATATATATATATATATATATATATATATATATATGTGTGTGTGTGTGTGTATGTGTGTGTGTGAATAAGTGTGCAAAAGTGAGCAGAAGTGTACAAAATAAGTGTACAAAATAAATAAAAAAATTGGCAATTTTTACGAAAATATGTGTGTAAGTGTATAAAATGTATGTAAGTGTGTAAAAAAACGTGCACATACCGTTTTGGTCATTGGGCCCTCCTGCAGTATGATCTATACCCATAAGAAACAAACGTGGCTAACTCACAAGAGCTCTTTTAAATGTGGATCACATAAATGTATTTCTTTTTAGTACATACTAGTAGGAGACAAATTTTCCTCCAATACCACAAAAGAAACATTTAAGATAAAACATCTATCTATCAACTGTAACACACGTCACTTGATAAATTTAATTTCGTGTCAGAATATTGGCAAAAACATGTGGGCCAGACAGGGCCCGTGAACATATCAACACTGAGACTAATGTAGTTAAACACTTCCATATGCTCTTCCAATAACATTTTTCTATATGTGTGTGAGGGTGTTCCTTGACCAAAAGTGGATAAAAAAGGGTATATTTAACAAAAATATTATTCCAATTGCAAACGAAATGGATTTTCACTTTTGCTACCAGATTCCATTTAGGCATGAATAATGAACATGATGTAACTTGTTACTTCTAAATTTACATTCAATCCAACATCATTTCATTATTAATTATATTTCTCATTAGTTACATTTCCTGTCAATAGTTCCCTTATGATGTATATTTTGTTTGTGTATTTCATTTATGCATTGCTTTCTAAGTTTTGATTTGAACTTGGACTGAGAACAAAAATAATGATGTCTGTAGATTATATTATGTTTGTACAGTATTAACTGATAACAGTACCAATATGGTGTTTAGCCCTCCCACTGGGGGTTAGTTAACCTTGATGAGGTTATTTTTATGTCTTTTTTTATGGCTACCATTATAGGTAGTTTCTTACACACACTATACTGTTATTTAAAACATAGCTGGCTAGATTAGACTCAACTAGACTAGTTTAGACTGGTTTAAACCAGATTGCCATAATAACAATTGTGACATCATTTACTGCTGAAACACAAACACCTGGGTTGCCACGGCAACAATTGTGACATCACAATACTGTTAATCCCAAACACCTGGGTTGCCACGGCAACAATTGTGACATCACAATACTGTTTATCCCAAACACCTGGGTTGCCATGGCAACAATTGTGACATCACAATACTGTTTATCCCAAACACCTGGGTTGCCATGGCAACAATTGTGACATCACAATACTGTTTATCCCAAACACCTGGGTTGCCATGGCAACAATTGTGACATCACAATACTGTTTATCCCAAACACCTGGGTTGCCATAGTAACAACTGTGCCATAAATACAGGTGTAGCCAACTCAGAGATCATTTCATCTGAGACTACTGGCACAGATAGTTAGTTACCTTTGTGTCATAGTCTAATCATATTCAATTGATCTTCATCTGATCATCTGATCATCACCATCAGTTGACAAGATGGAGGTCTCCAAGACTAGAACATTTTCCAGAACTATTAAAAAACCTTTTCGGATTATAGGAAAATTATTCAATAAAAAATCAAAGAAACCAGTGATAGAGGAAACTCATCAGACTCACGAAGTTGCTGAGATTGTAGCTGAGGAAGGAAGAGCTGTAGTGAGTGGAATTCCTAGCCTTCCTAAGCAGCAAACACAACAGCAAACCAACCAGCCAATTTACATTCCCACACGAGTGAAGAAGAATGGAAATGCTCAAGAATTTAAGATTCTGGTTCGGATAATAGAAGGACGTCGGCTGATTGGAAACAATATCAAGCCAGTTGTAAAGGTTAAAATTGGACACCAGACTGAACATACGAGAATATCACGTGGCAATAATCCTCCTTTTAATCAGATGCTGACTTACGACATGCGTCGATCACTTTCAGATCTGCGTATGGAGCCTATAACCATTCAGGCACTTAGGTCTCGTGCATTTAGAGCAGACAGCCTTATTGGTGAATTTAAGATTGATGCTGGATTCATATATGATGAACCAGGTCACGCCATTATGAGAAAATGGGTTGTACTGAGTAATCCTAAAGATACAGGCTTATCAACAAGAGGCTATCTAAAGATAAGCCTCTTTATCCTTGGAAGAGGAGACCAGACACCGACTGAAACGACAGGACACCATGAAGATGATGATGTGGAAAAGAATCTACTTTTAACAAGTGGGGTAGATCGGCAGACTGTAACGTCTGTTGTTAAAATCTACAGAGCTAATGATATTCCCCAGATGGATGATACTTTTTTTAGAAGCATGAAGAGACTCTTCAAGTCAAATGGTGACAAGAAGAATTTAGCAGATCCTTTTATAGAAGTTGCATTTGCTGGGGAGAAGGTACAAACGAAAATAATTAAGGACAGTTGCAGTCCCATATGGAATCAAGCCATCACTCTGCCTATGAAGATTCCATCAATGTGTGACAATATTAGGCTTAGAGTGTATGACTGGGACAGAGCAAATAAGAACGACATAGTGGGAACAGCCAACTTGGCCCTGTCCAAGATTTCTTTACCAGCTACTGGTTTAGAAGGAACTGGGCTAAATGACGGTTTTTTACCAACCTTTGGACCAAGCTATATAAACCTGTACGGAAGTCCAAGGGAGTTCAAATGCTATCCCGACCACTATGATGAACTGAATTATGGAAGAAGAGAAGGTATCTCTTATCGAGGAAGGATCTTAGTGGAGCTTACTTCTACGCTGGATGACTCCACAAAGAGGATTGAAGACATCTCTCAACAGGATGTTCTTGCAGTTGAGAAATACCAGTTCAAGCAGAAATATAGCCTGTGCGCAGTATTCCATTCTGCTACTATGCTGCAAGATGCCAGTGAAGCCATACAGTTTGAAGTGAGCATTGGCAATTATGGCAACAAATTTGACAGCACATGTAAGGCACTGCCATCAGTAACACAATATAGACAACCTCTATTTGATGGCAATGTCTACTATTACCTACCATGGTATGCCTCAAAACCTGTAGTGGCATTAACACCTTATTGGGAAGATATAAGCCATCGTCTGGATGCAGTGAATATTCTCTCTGCGCTGACGGATCGACTACAATCTGGCTTATCTTCCTTGAAATTAGCACTACAAACAACTCTTACAGAGACAGAAGTGGTTTCAATATGGCACAGTTTATTAGACCAGCTTATTGAAGATATCAGGAAACCACTGCCTTCTATGGATGGAAAGATTCATGTTAATGAGTTAGATGTGCATCGGCAAAAACTTCGGATATCTGCCCTAACCCACATCGGGGAGGCAGCTACTAGAATAAGAAGGGAAGTAACAGATGTAAAGTCAACTTTACCTATGATTGAGGAATGGATAGACAGATTACAACAGCTGTCTGAAGAGCCACAAAACAGTATGCCAGACATCATCATCTGGATGATAAAGGAGCAAAAGAGAGTGGCCTATGCCCGTATCCCTGCCCATCAAATTCTCTTCTCCAAAACTGGTGAAGAGGCATGTGGCAAATTCTGCGGAAAGATACAAACCATATTTCTTAAGTTCCCTCTGGACAAGAGCGAAGGCAGGCATGTTCCAGTTCAGTTGCGTGTGAGCCTCTGGCTGGGACTGTCTGAAGCAGAGAGTGAATGGAACAATTCCAGGCAAGGAACTTTTAGTGTTCATGCGGAAATGTATGAAAATCAGTCACGGTTATCAGGTAAATGGAGCTCCAGGTTCCTGCTAAACCACTACAAATTCTCTGATGCCACCGGAACAGTGAAGCTAAAAAAGAAAAGCTTTGTGGTTCCTGAAGGCTGGAAATGGGAAAGCGATTGGCAGGTCGACAATGAAAGGAGCTTACCACATGAAGATTATAACGGGCACCTAGAAATTATGGATGAAGTGTTTGAACATGAGAGGCGGCTTTCAAATGGAAAATGGGAAATGCCAAAAGAAGCATACACTAATGCTACTGGTGAAATATTGTCTTCACCAGATAAAATTGACTGCCCTCTTGAATGGATGTGGGATGACGATATGTGGAGATGTGATGTTAACCGGGCTGTGGATGAAAATGGATGGGAATATGGAAAGGCTTCCTCTCCTGATAACCAGCCACAGCACTGGGTTTCATCAGAGAAGACGTATCATACTCACCGACGCCGAAGGCTGGTGTGCAGGAGATCTAAAGTCTCTACTCCCAAAGAGGAGGTTATGCCACCAGAGAAGGACAATGGATGGGAGTATGCTGCAGTGTCAGGCTGGAGATTTCATACGAAGAAATGCAGCACTGACACTTTCCGTCGAAGGCGCTGGATAAGAAATTTGGTCTCTTGTGGTCAAACATCTTCCATATTTAACCTGGAAGGCAATCTTGTGCATGTAAATCAACAGAAAGGAGACCAAAGAGACTTTTACAGGGAGCATGTTCCGTTTGTTTCCTGTACATATGACAGAGCTTACACGTACCATCTTAGATGTTACCTGTATCAGGCTCGTGGGCTCACTCCAATGGATAGAGACAGCTTTTCAGATCCATATGCTCACGTCTCTTTCCTTTACCAAAGCAAGAGGACACAAATAATTAACTGTACCCTCAATCCAACATGGGACCAAACATTAGTCTTTAGTGACATTGAAATTTATGGAGAGCCCCATGAAACAGAGCAGAATCCCCCTAGCATTATTATTGAACTATATGACAGTGACCCAGGGGGAGAAGATGATTTCCTTGGCCGAAGCTTATTTTTCCCAATGGTGAAGCTGAACCCAAATCTAAGTGACACCCCAAAACTTTTCTGGTGTCCGGTTACAATGGGAAAAAGACACTGTGGCGACATTCTTGTGGCCGCCGAACTTTTGCTTCAAGAAAACAATGGATGCATTCTTCCTGTTCTTCCATCGGAGAGGGCGCCAAATATTTATATGGTGCCAGAAGGAATTCGGCCTGTGCTACAGCTAACTGGCATTGAGATACTTACTTGGGGCCTAAGAAATATAAGTCATTTGGAATCTGCAAGATCTGCAACTCTTATTGTAGAATGTGGTGGAGAAATGGTTGAAGCTGCGATAACTGGAATATTGGGAAGGAATCCAAACTTCCAGTGTACAGTTCTCTTCATGAAAGTGTATTTACCACAAGAAGAAAGATACACTCCACCCATTGTTATAAAAGTTATAGCCAATAAGTATTTTGGAAGGAAAGAAGTTGTAGGGCAAGGTACTATTGAGCAGCTGGAAGAATTCCACTGTGATCCCTGCACCATGAATCAAGACTATGCTCCTGACATTAGAGTTGCACCTATCACTACATGTCCCGATGTTGTGATAGATATGGAAGATGCTGAAGATACTCTATTAGCTAAAGAGGAGCAAGATGATGTCGATTGGTGGGCAAAGTACTTTGCCTCTAAAGGAGAACACGACAAGGCTGACCTGTACACTCAGAGGAAATATGATACCTTAAAAGTGTACGACTGTGAGTTAGAGAGAGTCCCAGAGTTCCTCGGACTTACAGATTTCTGTCAAACATACAAGCTATATACAGGGAAGGCTACATATGATGATCATGAGCCAACTGTTGCAGGAGAGTTTAAGGGATCTTTCTGTATGTATCAGATCCCAGAGGATACAGATGCCCCACTACCTCCACAATACTTCCGTGAGTTACCTGATAGTGGGCCTCAGGAGTGCATTGTGCGGGTTTACATTGTGAGAGGCATAGACCTGCAGCCAAAGGATAACAATGGATTGTGTGATCCTTATATCAAACTGACCTTGAACAAGAATGTGGTTACAGACCGGGAGAACTATGTACCCAACACATTAAATCCAGTGTTCGGAAGAATGTACGAATTGAGCTGCATTATACCACAAGACAAAGACCTGAAAATCTCTGTTTATGACTATGATGCGATATCAGGAGATGACAAAGTCGGTGAAACAACCATCGACCTTGAAAACAGACTCCTTTCTCGATTTAGAAGCCATTGCGGACTGCCAGAAACCTACTGCATATCTGGAGTAAATCAATGGCGAGATCAGCAGAAGCCATCAGAAATCCTACAGAACTTAGCCAGATGTAGAGCAAAACAACCTCCTGTCTATAAAGATGACGGGAGAACACTGATATTTTCTGGGTCGCAGTATACTTTAGCAAGTATTGAAAAAGCTCACAAATTCCTTGGACCAGCAAGTGAATGCCTTGCTCTACAAGCCCTTCGTAATCAGGGAATGGTTCCAGAACATGTTGAGACGAGGACATTGTACAGCGCTTGCCAACCCGACATTCCACAAGGAAGAGTGGAAATGTGGGTGGATATTTTCCCAAGAAACTTAGGACCTCCGGGACATGCTGTGAATATCACCCCTCGCAAACCTAAGCGATATGTTCTACGTGTGATTGTCTGGAACACCAAAGATGTCATCCTTGATGATGTTAACTTTGGAGAGAAAATGAGCGATATTTACGTCAAAGGGTGGCTTCTTGGCAAAGAAGATGATAAACAGAGAACAGATGTACATTACACATCTCTGGATGGAGAAGGCAACTTTAACTGGCGATTTGTCTTTCCATTTGATTACCTCCCAACACAACAACAGTGCATCATTTCAAAAAAGGAACACGTATGGAGTCTTGATGCAACAGAGATAAAGCTGCCACCCAAACTTGTTGTTCAGATATGGGATAATGATAAGTTCTCCAGAGATGACTACATAGGATGCCTTGAGCTGGATTTAAACAATGTTATTATACCAGCAACACAACCGGAGAAGTGTTCCCTGAAGTTAATACACAAGCCAAAGATGGTTTCTTTGTTTAAAAAGAAATCCATGAAAGGATGGTGGCCATGCTATATAGAAAAGAATGAACAATACAGTTTAACAGGCAAAGTTGAACTGACATTAGAGGTCCTTACGGAGAAAGAAGCAGAAGAAAGAGCAGCTGGCAAGGGGAGAGATCCCCCAAATACAAATCCAACTCTGAGTGAACCAATCCGTCCAGAAACGTCATTTATTTGGTTCCAGACCATTTTTAAAATGCTTAAATTTACTGGATGGCGCAACATCAGGCAATTATTCAAGCATAGAGAGTGCGTGATTGCAACAGTCATTGTGCTCTTTTTACTTTTCACTCTCTTCTTCTTGAGCTATATCATGCCTCTGATTCTCCTGAAGCACTGAGTGAAACTGCTACGAATGAAAAACAGCATGTGGAAGAAGAGGCATGAGAAAGAAAGAAAGAAAGAAAGAAAGAAAGAAAGAAAGAAAGAAAGAAAGAAAGAAAGAAAGAAAGAAAGAAAGAAAGAAAGAAAGAAAGAAGCTGAACTAGAACAAGAACTAATATATGTGGTTTAGGGTGGGTGGTGGGCCAAACCACATGAAAGGAACAAATCATCTTAATGCGAAAGAAAGAAAGAAAGAAAGAAAGAAAGAAAGAAAGAAAGAAAGAAAGAAAGAAAGAAAGAAAGAAAGAAAGAAAGAAAGAAAGAAAGAAAGAAAGATATGTGGTTTAGGGTGGGTGGTGGGCCAAACCACATGAAAGGAACAAATCATCTTAATGCGAAAGAAAGAAAGAAAGAAAGAAAGAAAGAAAGAAAGAAAGAAAGAAAGAAAGAAAGAAAGAAAGAAAGAAAGAAAGAAAGAAATATATGTGGTTTAGGGTGGGTGGTGGGCCAAACCACATGAAAGGAACAAATCATCTTAATGCGAAAGAAAGAAAGAAAGAAAGAAAGAAAGAAAAAGAACAGAAGCCAAACAGAAAAACCTGATACCAAGAAATGAAGCTGTACTAGAACAAGAACTAATATATATGGTTTAGGGTGGGTGGTGGGCCAAACCACATGAAAAGAACAAATCATCTTAATGCTAAATAAAAAATTTTTAAAAGAAAAATGTAATGAGTCATTTATTATTAGTATCACCATAAAAGATAAGCTTCAACTTCCTTGGGGATTCGGGCCAACTCGGTGTCTAAATATATCTATATTATATGTATACGTTTCATCTCTGAAACATATTAGGTGGGAAATGCCTTTCACAGGGTTAAACACAGAACAAAAATGGTAAGTCTTTAAAATACTGCTTGATCGTCAGTATATTGTAAGCAAGGAACGTCTTGCAAAGCAAAACCTTTTTGTTGTTGTTGAGGTGGGAAAGAAAAGGCATGTGTCAAGGTCGGCACCCGACACCAGAACAAATGCCAAGCACCCTGGTCTCGGCTCATGCATCACCTGTAGTGTGACCGCCTTTGGCTTCGGGAGGAGCCCTCAGCTACTTGGATGCCACCAGGACTTAAACGAGAGGTGCAAGGCAAGAGATTCTGGATAGGCAGAGGGGCACGACTGTTTAGAAAGAGTCTTTGGGCAGAAGGTCGTAGTACAAGGCGTTAGGCAATAGAGTAGTCAGATCAGACCGGGTCGGGGCAGGCAGAGTATAAACGTAGTCAGGCAGGCAAAGGTCACACCAGGAAGTCAATCAGAGGGGTTAAAGGACCAGTAACATCAAAAACTTTTACAATAAATTTCGTTAGAGTAGAACGAAAAAAAACCACCAACACAAATTAAAATTTAAAATAGCAAAGCCTTTATTAAGAAATAACTCACAGAAACTCCACTTCCTGTCCTCTTCAGAAACGGCGAAAGGGCGACCATCCATCCTGCAGCACTCGATTTCTCCTCCCTGGATATTCACAGCTCTTCAAACTCCTTCATCCAGCAGCAGTAGGAAGGCGATGTCAGTGGGTTCCATTGAAGAGAACCAGCTGGGCGATTTCGCTTGGGAGTCCGGACTGAGCCTGATTATATGGAGCGGGGCAGATACCGGCGCTGGGGAGACTGACCGCAATGACTGCAGACAATGACTGTAATGCTCCGCAAACCATGTACTGTGTTTAGGCAGTAAAAACATAGAAGTTTGCACCGGCCCTGCTGCCCCCACACTGTTACCCGAAAATAAAAGTATTACAATTAATATTTCCAAGGCAAATGTACACGGCCCCTTGCAATAAGACGCTTCTATGGGCTTCAACAAAAGTAGGAAGAAAGACGGGTTTATTCGGTACCAGGAGGCTCTCTCTAAGTTTCTGATGAATGGCTGACTAAATACGATGTTTCAACCCGGAATTCGTCCTGTCTGATAGGCGGGTGCTGGGGGAATTCCCCCAGCACCCGCCTATCTCAGGTACCTCCCGTGCATGCACATCAACCCGGCAGCCCAGCTCTTACCTCCTGCTGAGCGATTGCGCTTGGGACTGAGCCTCAGGTAAGGGGCTGCCCAGCTCTTACCTGAGGCTCAGTCCCAAGCGCAATCGCTCAGCTGCTTGACTTGCAGGGACTTACAAGCAGAGGTAACCGGGCATATTCGCATGAGATCAGGGACCGGCTGCTCGCAGATGGTGTGTGACAAGTGCAACGTGCGGGTCAGCTCCATCAGTCACAGGAGACGTCTCTGATCACCCCTCTGGCTGGCAGTTTAGAGCAGGAGGTAAGAGCTGGGCTGCCGGGTTGATGTGCATGCACAAAAAAGGCACCTGGGAGGGGACAAGTACAGATGAAGCCGCTTGAATTTGTGAGGACATTATAGACAAATGGCAGGGGACCTTTTTACCCATAAAGAGGATCACCGTACCAGAGGCCACCCCTTCAGAAATAACTTTCATTTGAAGCAAAGTAGGTGTTTTTTTAAGTGAGGCCAGACTATTTTCCTGTAGGTCCTGAGTATCTCAGCATAATGATTAACTATGTGCAACAACAATTATAAAAAATCTTATACATTTTATGTAAACCCCTTTAAGGTTACAATACCCTATCCCATAAAAACAAACATAGCACAGCATTTGGAGAGGTACCAAATCATGTATCATATACTTATAGGTGTTTGGTTCCCAGTGCTGAAATACTCGGCACCTATGGCAAAATAGTTTTTATTCTGTGTTGTTGTTATTTACTGTTACCCCGGGTAGAAGTGCAAGTGTGTGGCCCTTAGCGGTCATGCACCTTAGGTTCGATTTTGCCCTACGCTTCATTCTGGATAAAATCTTCATTTTTTTCCTTCTTTCTTTCCCTTACTGGAGATGTGCACTAATAGAGCCCATACTCTATTTGGGGGGAGACAATCATTTTTGTTTTTTTAATGCCCCCTGCAAACAGGGATTGCTTGTCCATAAATTGCAATATATTTAAACTGGCCAACTACATCAAAGTCATCCCTGGTCTGGCCAGTCCTACGCTCAACTTTCATTAAGAAATTGACTGCTTCATTGTACATTTTACCTGCAACTTGCTTCCTTGCAAGGTTAAAACTCCCAAATGGTTGCGCTTTTAATGGCCACCACTGGGATCACCTGACAATAGCTGGATAGGGTGGGAGCTACAACCTGAAGCTGGCCACTGTCCCTGTATCATCTATAGCAATAAAGGGGAAGTTGTGCTCTCCACTAAATTTTAAAGAGGTTCTCTGCACTGAACCCAATATCAATATATTAAGGACACTGAGACATGTTGTGCCTTAAAGAAGAAGGAAAGCTACTGGAGCAGTTTATTGCCAGTAGATTAGTCACAATAGTGCAAGCTATAACACTATATTTATTCTGCAGAATGCTTTGCCATACTTGAGTAAACAGCTCTTGAAGTGTTCTGTGTTTGTATAGGATAGCAGCTGCCATATTGGTTTGTGTAACATCACTTCCTGCCTCAGTCTCTCCCTGCTCGCTAATAGCTCTGGGCTCAGATTACAGCAGGGAGGGGAGGAGGGAGGGGAAAGGAGCAAACTGAGCATGCTCAAGGCCGTGCCCTGGAGGTTTAAGATGAAAGCAGGAAGTCTGATACAGAAGCCCATGTGTACACAAAAGAAGGAAAGAAATGTGGTGTTTCTTTTGACAGAGGAGCAACATTACTTTGAGGGTTTACTGGTGTATTTATATAGACCTTTCTAATAAAGCTTACTTACTTTTAGCCTTTCCTTCTCCTTTAAGCTACTAAAAAATGCCCTTCCCATTAAACAAAACAGGAATTGTTTGTCCATATTTTGCAATGTGTTTAAGCTGTCCAACTACATCAAATTCATTCCTGGTCTGGGAAAGCAAGTCTTGAAAGTTGCAGGTGAAACTTAGTCCCTCTGTAAAATGTATAATGAAGCAATAGAATTATTAATCAGATGAAGGTTGAGTGTAGGACAGGCCAGGAATGAATTTGATATAGATGGCCAGCATAAATATATTGCAACATATTGTAAACAATCCCTGCTCTTGTTGAATAAGCCTTATATGCAACTTTAAAATCCATGTCAAGAAACAGGAATATGTGGTGGCCAGAATGTGTTTTTGTAATTGAGATAGGCAACAAGTTTAGTGACCATCATGTTGCTTCAGTGTGAATAACAAAATGTGGGAACTTTGAACTTTGAAAGATAAATGTAAATTTACTGTCAAAAACCAGATCTTTGTAATTCACACCTAGTATGTATTATATGCTATTGCCCTAATGTGTATTGTGACTAAGGATGCACCGAATCCACTATTTTGGATTCTGCCAAACCCCTGAATTCTTCGCGAAAGATTTGGCTGAATAACGGACTGAATCTAGATGGGAAAGGGAAAACATTTTTTACTTCCTTGTTTTGACAAAAAGTCACGCAATTTTCCTCCCACCCCTAATTTCCATATTCAAATTAGGACTTGGATTTGGTTTGGCTGGGCAGAAAGATTTGGCCGAATCTGAATTCGCAGTCGAAAGCAGCATTTGTTAACGCCTTTCTGTACTCTGCCTCTCTTGGAACAATATAATAAAAGTCTGATGGCTGCTTTCCATTGTTTGAGGAGTCAGAACCAGAAGTGCAGAGAACATAAACAGCAAGACAGATAATTTAGGGTGGAGATCCTCTGTTAATAATATGATGACACAGGGGGAGATTTGCCAGCCACAATTAAATCTTCACAACCATGGGCAACAAATCTCCTTAAAAAGACTTTTCATTGCATCACAATACGATCACCGCAAGTAAAAATTAATACTCATGGAGATGGGAGATGGGAAATTGCCTCCCTTTGCCTTTTACGACTGGTTGCCCGCAATAGTATAACAATTATATATACAGGAAATAGTGACACTCACAGAAAACAAGACAAATATCAATATCAATTCAATTCATTTAGTTTGATATTTGTTTTTATTTTTACCTCCATATTAAGATACCACGTTATATATCGAGTGGCTTGTGATATTCCTAATTCTATAAAAATGTTTATATAATTTTTTGGGCATTCTTTACCTATTCACTTCACTTTAGTCCACTCCCTCTGACACTTGATGACATCATCAATTATGTTTTCCCACCACTGGGTGTTTAAATGTTTGGTCTGTACTATGTGTTGTACTTTGAGAAAGGCTAGAAGGCTAGCTGAAACGTCAGTTACTTTTTCATCTTAATAAATTTCACCATTTGCATTGTAAGACCTGTGAGTGCTTGCCTTCTTCTGGATATATATATATATAAATATATATATATATATATATATATATATATATATATATATATATATATATATATATATATATATATGTATGTATGTATGTATATATATATATATATATATATATATATATATATATATATATACAATAAAAAGGTTGAACTTGATATGCTATATATATGTATGTATGTATGTATGTGTATATCTATATATATATATATATATATATATATATATATATATATATATATATATATCTTTATATAGATAGATAGATAGATAGATAGATACACACTAAAAAGGTTGAACTTGATGGACGTTTCACTTTTTTAAACCTAACTTACTAAATTACTATGTTACTATGTATCATGTTGTGCTCCCTTAAACCCTTAAAGAATGGCCAATTCTAAGCAACTTTTCAATTGGTCTTCATGATTTATTTTTCATAGTTTTTGAATTATTTGCCTTCTTCTTCTTCTGACTGTTCCCATCCTTAAATGGCCAGAGTTAGACTGGGCCGGCACGACACCGGGAAAAAACCCAGATAGTGTATATGACAGAAGACAAAAGACTGAAGACTAATAAAGCATTAATTGATTAATGATATAAGGGGTGTATTTACATAACCAGTTACACTTTGATGGCCCTACTATCCCAAAGCATACTGTCTAAACTCACGGTGTGTTTGTTGACACTCTATACTCAGTTTAAGACTTTGTACAATTCTTTAAATCACTGAAAAATTGCTTGTACATTCTTGCATTATTAATAACTGATGTAACCTGTTATATTAACTGTGTATTTGAAGTCTGTCATTTCTAACACTGTGGAAGTTTCTTTTTCTAAGAGGTCAAAAAAACTGGAAACAGTCTTTTCAACAGCCATAAGAACTGAAAAACATATTAAACTAAATAAAATATTTCCTAAGTATGAAGATCTCTCAAAGAGAAAAACCAAATTATGGTGGGAACTTGCCACTTTTGAGAAATATTTGTTCTTAAATATGATCCAGAGGGGTCTCTTGATCAAAACATTTCCTATATCCATTAGTGAACATGATCTGTTTATGACTAAATGGAATATACACGTATATTGACTGACACTGAGGAGAGACATTTGAAGTTAGGTCTTTCTTTCTGTCCAACACAATGTTTTGTAGGACTCACATACAATGAGGGGCCTAATTTTTGTACTATTTATTATTAAAGTCAAACCGTGCACTAGCAATTTCTCTTTGTGTACAAATTTTGGCTTTTTATTGTTTATAGCAGCTGGTTAAACTCCAGATTGTGGGTTAGACAGAACACTGGCACAAGGGTGTTTCTAGCAGCTGGTTAACGCCACAGTGTGGTTTAGACTGAGAGATGGCATTTTTTTCTGTGTTTCGCGTATAAATTGTTGCCAAATTGCCTATAGCTGCCATTCAGCCTTTAAAACAAGGAATTGTTTATAGATGTATGTTAATTGGCTGGGGCTTAAAAGCTCCTTGATTTTTCACTATAGCTTAAGGAGTTAAGGGGAAGTGCACCATGGTCTTATTACTCAGTCACATTGTCTACTGGGGAACTTGATTTTTGATGCACTACAAACTTAGAATGCTAATGGATATTGTAGGAAGGGAATTATTCACAGGTGTTTGTTTGTTGGCTGGGGCTTGAAAGCTCCCTGCTTTCTCACTAGAGCTCCTGAGCTAAGGGTTAGTGCATACTGGTCTTACTACTCAGTCACACTGGCTGCTGGGGGACTTGATTTTAAATGCACTACAAACTTAAAATGCTCACAAATAGTATAGGACTCACATACAATGAGTGGTCTTGATGTGGCACATGAGCTTACATTTTTTGGCCAAACTGTAATACTAATATCTTATTTTTTTTAATGCTTATTTCTAAAAGCAAGCTTCTCTAAATCTTTGTGTCCTAATATTGGTTCTTTATTGTTTATAGGAGCTGGTCAATTCTAGATTGTAGGTTAGACTGAGATCTGGCACAAGGGTTTTTCTAGCAGCTGGTCAATATCACAGTGTGGGTTAGACCGAGTGCTAGAGATTTTTTTCTGTGTTTCATGTACAATGCTTTGATTTATTTGACACTTGGATATCAATATCAATTAAAATACACTGCCTTCTAACACTCCAACTAACATTCACTTGTATTAGTATACAGAGCCCCAATTTCCCTTTTCTGAGTTAACTAACTTTCAGGACGTATGCAGTGCCATACAACTCACAGAATTCCAAAAAGAAAGTGACCCTAATATGGGCAAAGTGGGACAGTCACTCATCAGGGATGCAAATAAATTCAAATGCAAGTCAAGCTTTTACCTGGTCCATTTTAGAGTTGATACTGTTAAAGGAAAATAAATAAAATGTTTCCCTTGGGAGTACTAAAAGTTAGGCACTTTTACCTGCCTTACCCCCCAGTGCTCCTATCAGCAGAAAACCACCCAGGCCCGGGGTTCTTCTAGCGAGCATCATGGAGAGAGCCTCCTCTAGCTTCTTCATGTCTTCTTGCGGCTGCGCATGTGCAGTAGAGTGAGAAGCTAAACTTTAACTAAAAAGCCAGCTATTTTGCTCTACTGCGCATGCATCTGCCCGGGGAATTTTAAAACCAAAGAAGCAGGAAGAGGATCGCTCCGTGGTGCTTGCTAGAAGATCCCTGTCCTGGTGTGGTTTTCTGCTGATAGGAGAACCGCCCTGGGGTGTCAGGTAAATAAAAGTAGTCACTTGGGGGGTGCAAAGTTTTGAAACCCCACTTGTAAAATGGTATTCGTTCTTTTTTAAATGGATTCTGTCATGATTTTTATGGTGTCGTTTATAATTCTAAATTACACTGTTTACACTGCAAATAATTCACTCCGCCATATAAAATTTAAAATGTATTTCCTGAACCAATAAGTTATTTTTTTAGTTGTATTATTGGTGTGTAGGCAGCCATCTTAGGTCATTTTGCCCCGTCATGTGCTTTCAGAAAGAGTCAGTGCAGCACTATGGAACTGCTTTTTGACAGGCTATTGTTTCTCCTACTCAGTATAACTTCAGGTGTCACAGTGGGACCTGGATTTTCACTAATGAGTGTGGTTATAAGATCGACCAGGGAGGTGTTATCTTGTGTTAGGGAGTTGCTATCTGGTTACTTTCCCATTGTTCTGTTGTTCGGCTGGTGGTGGGGGGATATCACTCAAATTTGAAGTACAGCAGTAAAGAGTGACGTAAAGAGTGAAGTCAAATGACAGGGGGCTCCTGGGAAACTGACAATATGTCTAGAGCCATGTCAGATTTCAAAAATACTTATATAAAAAATCAGTTTGCTCTTTAAAAAAATGGATTTTAGCTATTAACTATGTTAACTATTAACTGATGCATTTTTAAAAAAACATGTTTTTCCCTGACAGTATCCCTTTAATCTATTCCATAAACAAGTAGAGAGAGTTGAACAATCTCCAGCTTTCAAAAAGAACCTTTTCATCCAGTCATAATCTGACTTTGGACGAGAGAACGTTGTTAAAAACTTAATGAACTTAAAAAAATAATGAAGACATTGTCATCCGTTGTCATCCGTTGTGTGGGTAAAGTTGGCTCAATTGTCATATTCAATCTCTCTGATGGCAGTCAGACCACAGTGACAAGGGATGGGCGAATTTTACCCGTGTCGCCAAAAATTTGCTGCGGGTTAAAATTCGCCGAAATGCATTAAAATCCATGGGCGACTAATTTTTTTGACGTGCAACATTTTTTTTCTCCATTTGAACTCTATGGGCATTGTTTCATGTGAAAATTTCTCAACCCTATATACAATTTTCTTTTCTGTCTTATGTAGGTCATTGAGTGAGCTGACAGCGGAGGGTTATATAGTATATGGGCAGGCTGAAGTTAACTCAGAGCACCTCTGGCCAGATTTAACACTTAAGCAAACCATGCCCACCATTGTGTGTTGTGGTGCATACATTCGCTGGATAGCAGAGGGACATTGCGTCCCATAATGCATCACTTCGGTGAATGGCTGCCCCCTTTTTAAGTCTTACAGCTTTGCATTCAAAACTTGTTTATTTAATCAGCATATTTTGTGCACAGAATTAGCAGCATTTATATATGTATTTAATAAGTATTCTTATTCTTCTGTGCTGTTTTTAGGTTGCTCTCTTAGCATTAGGCATGTAGAGTGAGATACACAGTAAACTGTCAAACAACAAACAAACCTACTAACATTAGTTTTCTGGCAAGAATAGTGATCTTACTGTGATCCTCCTATACCAATTGAAAGAGAGAGGCAGGGGCATGCCTGCTGGGATGGCAGAGCTAATTCACTGATTACAATTGCAATGATAATTGGCTAAAACATATGTTGTGAATACTAGAATCTGCAGGCCATACTACTTTTCTTTGAAAATGATGAAAATAATGCTCCCGCAATTCTCTTAGGCAAATATCTTTATTAATCTCAGCTTCACAATTCTCGGACATATTCTGTTTGCACAGGAATGGTTATCCTGAAAGCTTGGAACCATTGGTATTCCAGATAACAGATCTTTCTGTAATTTCGATCTTCATACCTTGTCTACTAGAAAATCATTGAAACATTTGGGGCCACATTTACTTAGCTCGAGTGAATGAATAGAATAAAAAATACTTCGAATTTCGAACATTTTTGGCTACTTCGACTTTCGACTTCGAATCGAACGATTCAAACTAAAATTAGTTCGACTATTCAACCATTCATACTGTCTCTTTAAAAAAACTTCGACCCCCAACTTCGCCAACTAAAACCTACCGAGCATCAATGTTAGCCTATGGGGAAGGTTCCCATAAGCTTTCTAGCAAATTTCTGATCGAATGAATTTCATTCGATCGATGGATTATAATCCTTTGAATCGTTCGTTTCGAAGGATTTAATCGTTCGATCGAACAATTATTCCTTCGATCGTTCGATCAAACGAATAGCGGTAAATCCTTCGACGTCGATATTCGAAGTCGAAGGATTTAACTTCGATGGTCGAATATCGAGGGTTAATTAACCCTCGATATTCGACCATTAGTAAATGTGTCCCTAAATAAACCCATTATGCTGTTTTGCTTTTTATTATTACCGATAAATAGGAAATCATTTTTAAATAAATTGATTATTTGGATAAAATGGAGGCTATGGGAGACCTATACCTGTATTAATATATAGGTTATATCATCTGTATGCAATGATTACTTTAAATATTATAATTATTGTATTATGCAGTTATATATAATTATTCTTCTGTTTACTCAAGGGACTACAAGGGCTATGGTGCATAGCTTATTTTGTCTGCAGCTGCCATTCAGAGGAAAACAAGACATCACTTTTTGCCTGTCTTGTCTCCCAGCAGTAATAAATGAAAGGCACCCTACTGGTCACACATGGAATGGTGAAAAGAGGACTGCAGTGTCAAAATTATCATGTAAGGGGGTGTCAGACAGAGAGGGGAATTTTGTCCTCCATTGTTTTGCAACACATGGCAGCAGCAGTTAAAATGCTTACCGTATGTGTCATTGCTGTAAAGGTGTAATTGATTTTGCTCACAGATTTTCCTACATACAAGACATCTATTGTACATTTACTTCACAATCCAACTTTCTATATCTTTTGCTACTGTACACTGGCAGTATTTCTCCAATAAGCCCTTGGATCGATTTGACAGATTTTTTAAAGGGTCGGCCCATCTATGACCACTTTTAAACAGAATAAATGTTGCATCAACATGTTTAAGTGGGCATTCACTGATATGTTGTGAATTTTCACACATGAATTTGAGGAAAATGTAAAATCTCATTTACAATTGCAAGCAATAATAGATGCAAGAGTAAGCACACACAGACACTATTCATAAAGGTTATTGTGCCCATAAGTGTGCAAAACAACTTGCAGCAGCACCAATCTTGTTCTGATTAGTGATGGGCGAATTTATTCACCAGGCGCAAATTCGCGGCGAATTTGCGCGATTCGCGTCCAGCGAATAAATTCGCGAAACGCCCGCGAAAATTCGCCGAAAAAATTCGCCGGCGTCAAAATTTTTTCCGAAAAACGGACGCCGGCATCAAAAACGGGCGCCGGCGTCGAAAAAACGGGCGCCGGCGTCAAAAACGAGACGCCGGCGCCGTTTCGCGAATTTTTCGGCGAAGCGAAACGGCGCAAATTCGCCCATCACTAGTTCTGATCAATTTCATGCATGCATTTAAGTAAACCCTGAGTTTCACTAGAGGATTGCATCCATATTCACTACTGTCTTGCACCAAACAAAACTTTTAGTGCCGTTTACCAAATGTAGCAATACTCATTGTTAGGAAGTTTGGAAATTTTCTTGCAAGCTATTTGCTAAACAGAAGCTAATTTTCACCTTTATTTGTGCATTATGTATTAGTTGCAATAGTCAGAACTTAGTATGAGTAAAACCTCTATTGTGAGTTAAAAACACAGCAATTTGAAGCCAGCATTGCCCTTTGCACCATATTCAACATTTGTGATTCAAGCTTGTTGCGCAGGATGAAATATTGGTTCTTGCATATTTTCTTACAAAAATGGCTGAGAATTTTTACTTTTGCTCTAATCTCCTGATGTTCATGGATGGGTCACACTCATTAGCTGCTACAAAATAAACTGATATTTAAAAGTGCTGCTTATGTACTTTAGTTATGTTGATAAATGCACATCTGATCAGCTGCTGTTTTCAGTGACGTAACTAGATATTACTGGGCCCCTGTCAAGGATTAGGTAGGGGGCGCTGTAGAGACTGAAGGGAAAGGGCGAGTCCTTGAGGCAGGAGCTGTATGTGCCTAGGGAACACTTGAAGGGAAAGCAGGAACAGGTTGATGAGGGCGAAGAGTCAGTCTGGATCAGGTGCAGAACAGGACGGAGAGGGCGAAGATCAGGAGTGGACTAGGCAGGAAGAAGAGGGCGACGACTCAACAGGAACAGACTGGACGGGGCAGGAGTGGAACAGCTTGGATGGGACAGGACAGTGCGGGCATAGATCAAACTGGGGGATAGAGTGCAGAGGGAGACAGGAGCGGATAGCAAGACAGTAGCAGAAGGAGACTGGAGCGGATAGCAAGAGAGGACTGGAGCAAGAGAGGACTGGAGCAAGATAGCAAGAGGGGTACAAGGTAAGGTCGGATCAAGGTCAAGGCTGGGAAGGTACAAGATAAGGTAAAGCAAGACAAGGACAGGCAGACAAGGCAGAATAACAAGGGAAAAGGGGCAAGAGCTAGAACTACCTAGTTAGGGGCGCTGCCGCAGTACTAGGAACACCATACAATGCTCTGGCAAGCAGTGGTCTAAGAGCTACCCTTAAATAGGGAAGAGTCAGCCCTGATTGGCTGATTAAACAAGGTAGCAGCTGGGTTGAGGCTGTAGATGCCAAACAGGCTGCAGCTGAGCTGGGGCTGGAGAGGCCAATCAGGCGGAAGCTGGGCTGGGACTGCAGAGGCCAGGTTATACCTAGCAAGCAACCCTACAGGCTGCTCACCTGGCCAAATGGTTAAGGCATCGAGCCAGAAACCCAAAGGTCCCTGGCTCGAATCCCAGCAATACCTGACAGCCCCACAGCAAATTATTTTTCAGGCCCCCAAAATGTTTTGGGGTTGACTTGTTTCTCCAATATTTATTGAAATTTTATATGAATTAGGGTCTCATGGGGCCCCTATACCTCCTGGGCCCCCCTGCAGCCGCAGGATCTGCTTCCTCTATAGTTACGCCCCTGGCTGTTTTGATGGTTGTATGAGACTTTTGCTTCCTGAGGACTAGTTAAAGGGGTACAATAATATATATTTAAATGGATTCTGTCATGATTTTTGTGGTGTCATTTTTATTTCTTAATTTATACTGCAAATAATTCACTCTACAATGTGAAATTTTATTCCTGAACCAACAAGTGCATTTTTGTTGTTGTAATATTGGTGTGTAGGCAGCCATCTCAGTTCATTTTGCCTGATCCTGTGTTTTTATAGAAAGCCAGCATGTCACGATGGAACAACTTTAAGATAAGCTATTGTTTCTCCTACTCAATGTAACTGAAGGAGTCGCAGTAGGACTTACTATTGAGTGCAATTCTCTAATCTACCAGAGAGCTGAAATCTTGTGTCAGGGAGCTGTAGATGATCCGACGTTCCCATTGTTCTGTTGCTGGGCTACTGGAGGGGAATGGGAGGGGGGTGATATCACTTCTACTTGCAGTGCAGCATTAAAGAGTGACTGATGTTTACAATTATTAAATGTGTTCAGTGGGTATTATCTTCCAACAAAACACAGGAAGTGAATTGGGAAGCTAATTTACTAAGCATAGGAATGAAGGCCATGAGAAGATGCCCAGAGGCCTTATGCACTACTACATAAACATTACCTTTTCTCTGGGCTTTACTAAACCTTAAAAGCCTATCCCCCATATGTAATAAAAGGCACTAAAGTTGCCCTGGCAGTAACCAATAACAACCAATCAGATGTGTGCTTTTAAACAGAAGACCGATAAATGCTACCTGCTGATTGGTTGCAATGGGTTACTGCTCCTGGGCAAACTAAGTGCTTTTTATTGCATTATTGTTTTAGGTTCACTTATACCATGGGATAAATAACTACATATTCTTCTGATAGTATAAGTGGAATCAGGGATCAAGATTAACCAGGTTTTCATATTAGAAGGTTACATTTGCAAATCTTCATGTAAAATATTTTAACTATTTTTCTTTATGGACTAAAATCCTTTTGGTTTTGTAAGTTTGATTGTTTGAATATTTTGCTCAGTATGCCACTGTATATTTAATTGATCTTACAATAAATCATTTAATACCTTGATATAGTGCAAGTAACCACTCTTCTGATGGTATTACATCATTTGATGTGCAGTAGCATGTTGTATTTTGTAAGCTTATGCGGTATGCTTGACAAAGGGGTTACGCCCCGAAACGTTGCATCCGCAAAATAAACCAGCAAGGGTTTCCCTGCTGGAAATAACCTGTTGTGCCGGTGATTTCTTCCTTCTCGTATTTTGTAAGCTTCTCTTTGGCAGTGGTTCAAGCCAAGTATGTGGATGGCTTAGGCAGATCCATTGCATTATACACTATGGTGGAGATAACACAACATTAGCATGCCGAGCTGGAGGAGTTCAACCCAAGGGAAGCCTGATGGAAGGAAAGGATGATGCAAGCATTTACTAGGAACACTCAACATTGTTCCATCTGGTAAGTGGCTCATGTTGAAAAGTATAATATAAACTTTAAGTCCCAGGTTCATGCATTCTATTTAACTGGAGAGTCCTTTGTCTGCATC
The DNA here is from genome assembly GCF_017654675.1 of Xenopus laevis. Lineage (NCBI taxonomy): Eukaryota > Metazoa > Chordata > Amphibia > Anura > Pipidae > Xenopus > Xenopus laevis. The sequence continues at coordinate 44,827,375 of NC_054383.1, read as the reverse complement.
AAGCACTTTATGCATGATGCCCTACTGAGTACTTAATGGATTAGTTGAACTGTGTTCTCTTGAAATACTCTTAACCTTTTTAAAGATTTGACTGTGTATAACATTATTGCTAAGAATGTTATTTTTTCCATTAAGTAATAAATAATTGTTATGTATTTTCAGGACTATTAGCTTTTGGTCTGAAAAGGGATAATTTATTAAGTGACATATTTGATTCCCCTATTGATGTAATTTAAGGGCTTTCTAATAGATCTAGCAATTAGGTATATTTATGTTTTTTGCTAATGTACCCATAGATGCATGTAAAATAGGACTTTGACCTTGTAGCAGACAAAAGTCAAAAATGAACATAGCCTAAATGGTAGAAATAGTGACTCTTCAGTCTGATAAATCGAGGTACTTTGCCCACAGACAAACTCATTTCACTGCTCAGTGCTAGAAATGTTTGTTGAAGGGTAACAAGTTCTCTTCAGCATGGTTGGGCCAGATAAAGCACTGTTCAAAACAAACAATTTTTGGATTGTGAGATTAGCTGCAAGTTCATCTAAAAGTTACTGGAAAAAGTAATACAATTAAAAGAGTATTTTGATATTTCACTAACTAGGAATGCTGTGACAGCAGGAGAATAATTTCATTAAATTACAATTACAACCAAACTCAAATGAAAAACAACCTATAAACCTACAGGGGTACAGGTGATTATGCCATACTTTATCTGGGAGAAATCTAGAGGGAAGATACATATTTCCCAGAATTCCCTATAAGACTCTGCATGTGGGGAGAATTGCAGATGCTGTGAGCAAACAGCAGTTACAATCACAAACAAACCCAAATAAAAAGCAATCTAAAAACCTACTCCCAGGAGCGTAACTACAGAGGAAGCAGACCCTGTGGCTGCAGGGGGGCCTAGGAGGTATAGGGGGCCCATGAGACCCTAATAAATGAGCCATTTCAATAAATATTGGTAAAACAGGTCAACCTCTGGATATTTGGGGGGCCCTAAAATTAATTTGCTTTGGGGCCCAATCACTAGTTACACCACTGCCTACAGGGTACAGGTGATTATGCCATACGGTGTCTGGGAGAACTCTAGAGGGAATGTACATATCGCCCAGAAAGCTCTGTGAGACTCTGCATGTGGGGAGAATTGCAGATGCTGTGAACAAACAGCAGTTAAAGGATAAGCAAAAAAGTTAAAAAACACTTACTCCCTACATACCCTACCCTACATAGACCCCCCTCCCTCCTCCCCCAGCCTATGTGCTACCCTGGGCAAATTACCCTAACTTTTTACTTACCCCTCAGTGCAGATTCAGGCATCGGAGTTCACAGGCGCCATCTTTGGTTATCTTCAGAAGGAGACTGGTGCTTCAGCAATTCTCGTGAGTTTCATCGCATGCTCAGTTGCGAAACAGAAAATTGCTCCAACTGCACATGCAAAAGAAGATGGTGCCTGTGATTCTGCTGGACAGAATCTGAGGGGTAAGTAAAGACTTAGGGGTATTTGCCTGGGGTAACACTTAGGCTGGGGGAGGAGGGAGGGGTCTATGTAGGTTTACTTCTCCTTTAATTGGCACTGCAAATTTGGGGAGTGATGTCATCAACTGGGGGAGGGGAGCTCTGTGCCAGGGGAAAAGTAGGAAGCAGGCAGTGTATGATGTGTCTGTGAGAGAAAGTTCTGCAATAAGATTTGCCGCGTGTATAGTGGCAAAATGGTTTTCACACCCTCCAGTTACCATGTTCATTTTACAAAATTTTGCAGGTTATGAAATCTTGAACACATTTCTGTGGTTTTTATGTGTTATTACAGTTTTGCTAATGAAAGTGTATTGCCCTTTAAACTGCAAATCAGTTTCCCAAAGAGACCTGTTTATCTTAAATAGTTACAATTGTTTCTTTGCTTAAATTGTTACAATTGTTTCTTTGCTTATGTTAAATTGTAACAAATGTATCAAAGTGCACCTGCCACATATTCTGGGCTTTCTGACAAAAGCCAATTTAGTTTTAGAAACATTGTATCTTTTTCTGGCTGTTCAGTGCAGGCGATCCAAGAGAAAGTCAGGACCTTTCAGTAACAATCCGGGACAGCATGTTGAACTGTCAAAATCGGGACTGTCCAGTGAAAAACGGGACATTTGGGAGGTATGAGGCACACTTTGCCTTTCTGTATAGTTGCACTTACCAGTTGGTAGCTCCAGGGTTCTCACAGAGCCTGGCATTGATTGCCATAGTGCAAATGCAAAAGAATAGAGCACATGTACACAACAAATGACGCAAAATATGCCAACTGGCCATTGCATCCAATTAGCTTCTAAGGGTGAACACAATTGAACACATTGCCCACAATTGTGCCAGGTGTAGCTTCCCCCATTGACCACAGAATTGTTAGAATTGCAGGAAAACATGCTGCTTGTTGGAATTTGACTTGCTCACTGCACTTGTGGTCATAAATTACCCCTTAAATATTAGTTACTGGCAGAGGTAGATTTTAATTAAGGCTCCAAAATCCCAAATACATTCCCTCATATATCAGCTACTGCAATTTTTGTCTGACTCATTATATGTCAGTGTTTGGTTAAGATAAAGTGAGACACAGGCCGAGGGGGAAGGGCCAATGTTAAGAACCAATAGCTTATAGTTTAATATCCGTTTTATTCAGGAATGAGACAATGTTCACTGCATGCAGTTGGAACAACTTATTCAGTTCATCGTTCCACATACTTACTTTTCCTCTATTTTCCTGCAGGCCTTTACCTTCCTGTCCCTGCCAACTTATCCAATCTACCTGTTTGACTTTTGTGGAGCTCTACTTAAGTGAGAGCTTGTGGTGGTGTGCATGTAGTTTTCTTTTCTATGGCAATAACTTGCAGCTCTGAATATCCAATAACATGTGACACCTTGAGGGCGTCTGTATAGAGCAATTTTTCTATTATGTGTTGCATCTTATCTTGGATAAAGTGCATACTACAATAACCTGTTTTTGATTTCAGCATCAGCAAAATATTAACTTTGTGCTCTCTTTGTTATATAACAAAGAAACCTCTTGGAAGTGTTGTTTAGCAATTCTGAATTTGTTTTCATTCTGATATTTTGCTTAGGTTTGAGTATTCTGTGAGCACTTTAGAGCATGTGGTATAATTGCCAGTGCTGTCTGCAGGGATAGAACTGTAAATGTCATTTTTACTTTCTTTTGTATTCTTTGATATGCATACTCTGCAATCTAACAATTTCAAAAACTGTTTTTTTCCAAAGAATATTTTCATGATGCAAAGCTGGTGTTGTGTGCAGCTCTGCCATATTGCTTTCATTTTGCAGGATACAAAATTGCAAAGTGCGTCTGCCTGGGGTGAGGGTTTATTTATTATTATACATAATTTAGAGTCATTATTAGTATGTTTAAAAGCAATTACATTTTATTTGTACCATGTTCTTGAAAAAATGCAATAGTAGCCCAGATATACAGTGTATATACATACAGATGCAGCCACTTTGGTTTGTCTGTTTGACACAGAATAACTAAACACAGATATCCCATTTATCTCATTTAACACAGAAAACTGTGTCACAACATCCCATCTAATTAAAGCATTCACCATTGTGAACAATGGTGCTTTGGTATGCTAATGAAAAGGTTAAATGCATTAAATGAGTTAAGATGACTTTAGATAACCCAGTTTCTTCAATTAACCATGAGTCATGACGCATTTAACTCACAAATCCAAGTGGCTTCATCTGTATATAAATGACAAAGTTGGAATCGCTAGGGGTGCCAAGTTGTTATGCATCTCCCAGTGATTATATACAGAATGCTTTTTCAGACCCTGGGCAGGCTGCCAGACATTTCCAGTGCCCTAGCACTGGTAAAGAATTTTGGTATTGTGCATGTCCGTATACCATGGCAGCCTAGAGGCTGCTGGGGCACCATAAGAGTATAGTGGTGTGATGCTGAGAAGAACAGTGTCCCAGGCAAGTGAATTTGTGACAGAAGCACTGGTGCATGTAATCCCAACTGGAAGAAGTGGACCGCTAGCCTGGGCCTAAAGTAAATAAAACTGGAATCACTGGGGAGTGATTTACAACTTGCCAAATAGAACAGCACTGGTCTAGGCCACCTTCTATTTGTAATTTAGTAGAGCATGTTCATTTTATCCTGTAGTTAATTTCTTAGATTTTGAAAGATTATTAGTCTTATCCCAGAAATCCATTTTCTAACAGAATGCCTTATTCTTATTTTCTAATAATTGGACTGTAGTAAAGAGAGAAGAGTCCCACAATGCTTCTTGAAATGCTTTTATTTATTACTGTCACACATTAGAAATGCATGGCTTGTTTGGAAGTGGAGGCCTTATCTTCTGAGGTGTCTTTGGTCATTTGTTCTGCATGCCTAGCTATGATATGCGGCTTTCATCAATCATCTGTCACCTGGCAACTTATCCTTTCTCTTTCGCATCCCTTATTAACTATTCCACAGCTTTTTGGGCCACACATACACACCTAGAAACACACATAAATGAATTGTAATTTTGCCTTGTTTATACGAAATCATGTAAAAAATTATATAAAGGTATCAAAAACAGTCGTGCCATGATGTTAAGGTGGCCATACACAGGGTCAGAATGGGAGCCCAACCCTCATGGACCCCCGCTGGCCCAGACCCGCTCCCCCTGATCTTCTGGTCCTCAAATAAAAATATTTGTGTCACAATCCGGCACGAATTTTCGTATGATATTCGTTTATGGTGGGAGACAAGCGGGCGATATTGGCAGGTCGGCTCGTCGATTGAGCTGGCCGTAAAATTTTTGATTGGACGCCTTTGAAGGCACCCAAACTTCGGTCATTGTTAGTGCTGAATCGTCAGATACAGGTAAAATTCTATTGTTTCTACCTGTATATCTGACGATTCAGCTGTACATGTGTGTCTTGAAACGAATGATATTTCTTGGAAAATAACTTTTCCAGGAAAGATCATAATTGTAACGTTTATGGCCACCTTTAGCCTGAAATCTGCCCCAGAAGTACAGGACATAGGTAGAGGCAAACATTATAGTGGGGCAATATAATACAACTTGTTAAAGGAGAAGGAAAGTCATTTTTCACTTGGGGGTGCAAAATGTGGTGCTCGCTGAAGGAACCCCAGGCTGGTGCAGTTTTCTGCTGATAGGAGCACCAGCCCAGGGTGTCAGGTAACTAGATACAATCACTTGGGGGTGCAAAGACCTGGACGTCTGTTGTTCTCCAACTTTTCTCCTTTCTTTTGTAATAATAATACTCTGGTCTGATGACCTACTTTTTAGGAAAAATAATGACTGTTTTCCAACTTGGGTAACAAAGTAAATTCTGACATACAAGAAAAAAATGTCATTATTGCAAAATGTTTGAAGTCCTTTTCTCTGAGTAATGCTATATTTGTGTATTCACTAAGCTATTTTATTTCTTATAGTTTTAAAAGAGTGTACATTTTAAAGCAATAAAAAAAGTCATTAACAGAGAAAATATCTGCAATGCAAACAGTTTTTATTTTGTGAGGGCAATTTTATCTTTGTATATACAATATAGGGTTTGCAAACCTGAAAAGATGTTTTATAGCTTGTGCCTCCGAAGCATAGCTAACAAAACTGCTTAAAGCAAAAAGCACACCATCTACATGTAAAGTTTTCTACTTGCCACTTTTATTACATTAAGTCACCTGCTGACACAATCCACTCTCAAAAAAGGCAAACATCTTTGCCCATCTTTTTTTAAGGCAGGATTACACACCATATAGTTTTATGTACAGGCAGTCAGGAAAACCTGGGAACCCTCTGACATGATTTTAGGATAGGATGGAAAAAACAGAAATAAAATTGTTCAGTTCCTCCAAATAATGGAATTCAAGCAAACAGACCTTAGTACTACTAGTAAATTGTATACAGAAAGATAAACTTTAACCATAAACTACCAAGAAAAGAGAATACTGTGCATATCACATTTCATTAACTATAAGTATGAAGAATTAAAGGAAAACTATACCCCCAAAATGAACACTTAAGCAACAGATAGTTCATATCATATTAAGTGGCATATTAAAGAATCTTACCAAACTGGAATATATATTTAAGTAAATATTGCCTTTTTACATCTCTTACCTTGAGCCACCATTTCGTGATGGTCTGTGTGCTGCCTCAGAGATCACCTGACCAGAAATACTACAACTTTAACTGTAACAGGAAGAAGTGTGAAAGCAAAAGACACAACTCTGTCTGTTAATTGGCTCATATGACCTAACATACAGTACAGTGAATCCTACGATCCCAGGGGGTGGCCCTTATTTTTTAAAATGGCAATTTTCTATTTATGATTAGGCAATGGCACATATTACTAGAAAAGTATATTATTATGAAAATGGTTTATAGGCACATTTTAAGTGACATATATTTGCATTTGGAAAACTAAAGTTACATTTTTGCGGTCCCTTAGGGCTCATTCACATCCAAATTGTGGCAGGTGCAGTGCAGCACTAAGCACCTTACGACAAAAATCTGGTGTGAGATGCAAAGCATATTGTCAGCAGATGTTAGCCAGCCCTTCAATTACCACTTGGGATAGTGCATGCAAGCCACCTTTTCGGTCTACCTTTACTGATGTTCACTATCTTGCACATCTGAATGTTATGCAAGTTAGTGGACAGGTAGCGACAGGGAGCAAGAATGCATACATTCCACCTCACGCATGCCTCTCATTGGGTTCCAATTTGTCAAGAGAGAAAGGCAGGGTTCAATGTACAAAAAATGACATATTGAGTGTTTTTGCACTTTGCATCCTGCCTTTTAGGTTGTAATTGATAATTTTATTCTCTTTAGGCAAGTATATGGTGAGTATATTAAATACACAGTTCAATTAGTACAACTCTAATCCTTTCTGAGCTATTTTCAGTAAATTTCTCAAACTGCTATCTAGAGTCATTACACAACTGATCTAACATACTGTAAGCTTGATCAATGGAATTATGTTTAAAAAGTACAAAAGCACCCGGCATTTTACAGGAAACGTATTGTCTTTCAGGGGAATCAAAACAATTACCTCAACCTCATTCATATGATATGGCTACAGGGACAGGACAAACACCTCTTTACATTAGGTACAGATAGGATAGTACAGATAATTTCCATTCAACCAATTGTAAATTCTACAATTTATGAAGGCTAATTAAATGCTCAAGGAGAGCTTAAATCCTTCTTTTTGTCTGTTAGGGACTCTCCTAAAGCAAAGGCTCTTTCCAGACATATCTGGATTCCTCTAAAAGGGAATACCCTTAGTATGATTATAAGTTTATCAGAAAAATACATTTATATCACATTCATGTACACGTAGTTTCAAAATTGGGCATTGCCTTTATCTGCATGAACATAACAGTGAATAAGGGGAGAATACCTATTATAGGAAACACAGGTGAGTCCACTCCTTTACTGGAGACATGTTTAATGTTAGGGGTTCAACATACTGTAGGCCATCAATTTGTTATTTGTAGAGATGTCAAGATTTTCAGTGGTGGTCACCCTCCTCAGCACCAGTGGCTGATGGACTGAGTCTTGACCAGAATAGTCATTATAGTTTTATTTCTGCCATTTGACTTGCACTAGTGAAAACCAGCATGAAGATTATTTCCAGCTGTGCCTTGTTGTATTTGATATTGATTGCAGAAAGGCTTGAAGATATGAAACTATTGATTTTGTACAAATATGATTCTATATTTTCCCTTCTCATGTTTCAGCTCTAACAGCAATTTTATGGTGGATGCATAAAATGGCTTGAACAGAGGCACAAAGTGAATAGCGCAGCATTCTTTTTACAGACATTTTGGTCTTCCTAAGACCAGGTAAAACTCTATAGGAAAAATATAATTAAACACTTAAATATTTTTTAATTAATGGAAAACTCCGTAGAAACTAAGGTGTGCTGCATTGTTAATAAAAATGTTCTCCTCCTTTATATGCTTTATACATACTTCATTCATTGGGCTTTTTTTCTTTTAATTCAATGTTGGTGTTGTAGTTAAGGACATAAATTAAATAATTTTACAAATAAATGAGCTATAGTTCATTATTAACATCTCTGGAAAATGATTTCTTCCTGCAAAACTTTTGATTCTCTGTGGTCATAATCAAATGTGAGAAACAGAAAGGTTAATAATGCAGGCTGGCATGTTGAAAACACTGAACACTGGGAAAGGGAAAGGGAAAGGAAAAGGAGATGATAGAAGGCCATATTGGTTGATAACCTGAATGCAATTGGATATACGCAGTTGCCATACAGGGTAGCAGTATTGGCATATTGGGTATTCTAAATATGAATGGGCTGGGATAAAGGATTTAGTCCAGTGATGGTCAGAAGGATGGCAACATGGCTATATTAATACAGGGATTAGAGAGAGAAGCTAAAATGGTTAAGGAGGGGTTGAATTTTCATTTTAGAATAACAAGTAAAGATTCCTGGTGCAGTAAGGCAGACTAGTGTTTTGTGAATGTTCCTGTTATAGTGCTCTCTCAGTGTTGACATGTGTTGCCCAGTTATTACATCTGAAAAGTGTTCATTTATATGTGTAAAGTTGTACTTGAAGAAAAAAGAGATGTGGCCCAGGAATAGTATCTAAATAAGGGATACAGGCCGCGTCTTGCGAAGGAGAGGCAGGCATAAAGAGAGTTTGGTCATTGTTTGACACATGAACATGCTGCTGGGTGAGACCCTACGTGTAAGGTAGATTGTTTACTTAAAGTGGACCTGTCACCTACACATAAAAAACTGCATAATGAAAGTCCTTTCCAAATTAAATATGGAACCCCAAAAAATTTTTTCATTAACACATCCATACCTGTTATAAAGGTGTTTAAATATCTAAACTGTCAATCAAATATTACCTGCCCCGCCTCTATGCCCGTGGCATAGAGGAGGGGCAGTCAATTACTTTCACTTTCCATTCAGCACTTCCTAGATGTCACTGCTCTCCTCACATTCCCCCCTTCCTTTCTCAGGCTCTATAATTGTGTAGGGCACTGCACATGGACATTAGGTCCCTCATTCTGGTTCATACACAAGATTTTGGGGTGATACACAATTTCCCTTAATAAACGTGTCCACAAAATGGCAGCTGCCTGCTTGCTGTGATTGTATAATTCCAAAACAGAAGGAAACAAAATTTAAATAATAAATACAGTGTAAGTAAAGTTTATTTTGCTCAACTAACATGATAGAAAAGAATTTGAAATTATTTCTTAGGGTGACAGGTCCCCTTTAACTGTTTAACAAAATATTACTTTTAAATAAAAGAGTACATCTATTTTGTTCATGTAGCGCTGGGCTTACTCAATGTATAAAAACTTAAGACCAGTCATTGTGCACACAGAAACAACATAGGAAAATCTCATTTACTTATTTATTTATTTTAAAGTGATTTGGCCTCTTATGGTTCTTCCCAAATCCCAACCTATGTCTGTCACAGGCCTGGGCAAAGAAATAATGGCAAAATTTTGTGTTCATTGCCATCTGTCATTTTCAATATGGACATCAGTCAGTAATATATGCATAAAGTCTGCTGACAATTCACTCTAAATGTATGTTTTTTTTTTAGCTGTTCATTTGATGGAATATTATATATAGATCTCAGTGATTTCAAATATGTTTATTCTGATTGATTTCACATGCTGTTACAGAAATTGAAGGCTATGTTTTCTAATGACAGAAAAGGAAAAAAAAACTGAAAAGGCGTGATGAGTATATATATATATATATATATATATATATATTTATATATATAATATATATATATATATATATATATATATATATATATATATATATATATATATATATATAGAGTTGCAAAGACGAAGCCGCACTCACAGGACTTAAGAAGCAATAATCAGATTTATTTGGCACACCAGCCTTTCTCAAAGTGAACCGGAATTACAAACACCGGTCTAAAAATACATTGTGGCGGGAAACCAATGAGACAACAAAGAAGTGACGTGTATACCGAAAGGTATACTTCCGTGTGCAAAATACATACAGTGTAAACAGGTGCAAAACAAGAAATAACACTTAGTGCTGATCACATTTACTAAGGGTCGAAGTGAATATTCGAATTCAAAAACGTTGAATTTCAAAGTAATTTTTGGGTACTTCGACCTTCGAATAGGCCAAATTCGACTTCGACGTGAAAATACTTCGACTATTCGACCATTCGAAAATCGAAGTACTGTCTCTTTAAAAAACTTTGACATCTTAAACCTGCCGAATTGCTATGTTAGCCTATGGGGACCTCCTAGAACCTATAGGCAGTATTTGGGAGAAGTCGAAGGATTTTGTAAAATAGTTCGAATTGTGGTTGGTTTCCCGCCATAATGTATTTTTTTATATAACCAGTGTTTATAGTTCAGGTTCACTTTGAGAAAGGCTGGTGTTCCAGCTAAAACGTCAGTCGTGCTAAATAAATATGATTATTGCTTCTTAAGTCCTGTGAGTGCAGCTTCATCTTTGCAACTTTAAATGTTACATTTTCCTTGGAGGACAGCACCCAGACCCCATTCAGGGTCGAAACGTCGATTTAATAGAGCCTTTTACTAGTCCCTAGAGTGCAACAGCATTTTTGTAAATGTTAATATATATATATATATATATATATATATATATATATATATATATATATATATATATATATATATATATAATATATATAGTGAATAAAGTACCCCCTCTTGTAAAATATATGGATATTATAAGTTACCGAGGAGTTTCATGACCATATAAAAACACGAGGCCGAAGGCCGAGTGTTTTTATACAGGTCATGGAACTCCGAGGTAACTTATAATATCCTCATATTTTACAACTGGGGGTACTTTATTAATTATAATACACAAATTTTAGTGAGTCATGTGACAGAAATGACATCACTACTCACCGTTTATAACTGATGACATCACTACTCACCGTTTATAAGGATATAATTTACAAGATATTCACGGCTTTTGTGTATTATATATATATATATATATATTATATATATATATTATATATATATTATATATATATATATATTTATATATATATATATATATATATATTTATATATATATATATATAGTGGATAATGTACCCCCTACTGTAATTTATAAAGATATTATGTTACTGAGGAGTTATGAGGCCGCAGGCCGAGTGCTTTTATACAGGTCACATAACTCCGAGGTGACTATTAATATCTTTATAATTTTCTGTAGGGGATACATTATCCATTATAATCTACAGTGTTTTTATTTTTTTTATTGTCTCCCTGTGTGATTCTTCTCCTTTAACCTAAGTTCTGTGGCATTCTGACCACATGGGTGCAGTTGCAGTCATTTGGTTTTAAGATAAAATGTGGCAGAAGGGGAAAGGCACGAAGGGTGTAAAATGCAGGGGGGTGGGCAACTCCAGAGATGAACTGATTGAGAACTGAGAGGAGATTGATGGCACAAGAGGTACATGAGTGGGAGGGACAGACGCAGCGAGACTAAAGTTTAAAGCTGGAGGGTGGGAGCAGCAAACAGATCTAGACAAATAGTAACAGGGTGTGGGAGGGGGAGATGGAGTGTGACCGAAGGAGGGGGAGCAGTAGAGAGAGGCAGACGGAGCAATATTGAAGTTACCTGGATTGGAGCGCTGAAGAAACAGGAACAAACGGTGACAGGGTGTGGGAGGGGCAGAGGAGCGGAAGAGGAAGACCGAGGCAGACGAAGCAAGATCAGTAATGGAGGGGGAACAGAAGAGGAAGAGAGACACTGCAGAGGGTGGGAGACAAATGGAGAACGGAGAGGTAGGAAAGGCAGGACGACCTTAATAGGAGCATGCAGCGTGAAGGCGGAAGTGAGGCAGACAGGCAGGAGGAAAGCTGTAGGGAGAGTGCAGCAGTGACAACTGCTGACGCATTAAGCTATAAACGGCGCGTTCTGACGCCAGAACGCGACGTTTATAGGGATATAATTTACAGTCTGGTCCCATAGGGAAATGACCAGACTGTAGATTATATATATATATATATATATATATATATATATATATATATATACACATCAGGGGGGGACAGGGGGGACAGGGGGGACAAGCGTCCCGGGCATAAAGGGGGGCCCGGCAGCATTTTTTGAAGATCCGGGCCCCCCTTACGTCCGAGCCGTACGTCTTGCCTCTGCGTTGCCGAATGCATAAGTGCTGAAAAAACGAAGTCCAGAAGCGCCGAAAAGACCCGAAGTCACGAAAACAGCCGAAGTCCTGAAGCGGCTCAAAGACCCAAAGTCACGAAAACAGCCGAAATTGAAGTCCTGAAGCAGTGAAAAGACCCGAAGTTACGAAAGGAGGCGAAGTTGAAGTACTGAAGCCATGAGTTCAATTCTACTGAACACTAGTTTGTGTGGTTTTTTTTTTAATCCCCTGGTCACCAATGTATTATTTTAATATTCTATAGGCCCCTGCCACCAATCTTTTTTTAAAACATATTTTTTTGGGGCCCCAATTTGTTTTTAACTTATAAGGGGGCCCCTGCCACCAATGTTTTTTTTTTTCAATTTTATTTGGGGCCCCAATTTGTTTTTAACTTATAAGGGGGCCCCTGCCACCAATGTGGCAACATGCACTCCGGTTCTTTAACTTTCAATATTTATTCAACATAGAAGGTACCGTATATACCCGAGTATAAGCCGAGTTTTTCAGCATCCAAAATATGCTGAAAAAGTCTACCTCGGCTTATACTCGGGTCAGCGGTACCGACCTGAGTAGCTGAGATTGCTAAGTCACTTCTGATGAAGTGACTTAGCTTCACGAAACGCGTTGAGCCTGTTTTCCCTTTTCCCCTGCCCGCTACTTTTTAACTTATTCAATAAAGATGGATCTTTTTTAAACATTTCGGTTCGCACGTGTTTATACTATTTGGAGGTGTCCGCAACCCTATCTTATTGGATTGTTGTCTGCCGCGGCCAGAGCGGATCTAGCGGTTACACCTGCCACGCGGCCCGCTGAGGTGCGCTCACGTATCCAGTGTTGGATCGCTCTCCTTCAATCCTCAATATCCCACAATGCCCTCTGTTGGTTATATGAAAGAATAACAGTGACTGCAATATCACACAGTGCCCTCTGTTGGTTATATGAAAGAATAACAGTGACTGCAATATCACACAGTGCCCTCTGTTGGTTATATGAAAGAATAACAGTGACTGCAATATCACACAGCCTCCACTGTTGGTTATACGAAAGATTAACAGTGATGACAATATCAAACAGCACCCTCTGCACATGGTAGTGGGACAGTGGGACAATACACACAGTAATCCGTTTGGCAATTCTCTGTCACCATCAACTTTGCAAAGAAGTCCGGTTGATCGCTGGGGGGGTCGCTTTGGCAGAATGTGCGCTGCTGGGAGACAGGGCTGTAGTGTGTCTAGGCTTATACTAGAGTCCATAAGTTTTCCCAGTTTTCGTAGGTAAAATTAGGTACCTCGGCTTATACTCGGGTCGGCTTATACTCGAGTATATACGGTACATATTTGGAGCATCAACAATTCGGTCCATGGCCTGGGACCTTTGTCAAGATGCACTACCATTTTTAAAAACTGAAAATATAGTTACACAATATAAAGATTTTAAATCTCCCACCTTGTTGATGACATCACACCCCTTTATGTTAATGAGCTTATATTAGATACAAAAAAGAAGCAAAACAATGGGAGAAATTATCAGTGCAATCCACAATATCCAATATATTGAGATAAAACATTATTTATATATCTTACCGTTTGGCAAGAAAACAGCTATATGAGCAATACTCATTAAGTCCTTTGGGAGACAAAGTATCAAGCTTTTTTATCCAAAAGGTTTCATGCTCTCTTTTTTTCATTTTGGATTTAGCACATCAGTATATGGTGTAATGATTACATAAGTGGTGATATTGTGTTAAAACTGACAATGATTAGTATAATATGGGTTCCTCACACAAGAGAGTGCTTGTAGTAATGGTGGTTTTGATAGGGATTCAGGGAGTGCTTCGTTTTCCTTTACATTTTTGTAGATACACGATCAAGGGCACCTGGGGGCATCTGTTATGGGTGGTAATCATAATTCATTCTTTGATGGTGTGATCATCCATAGTAATAGTGGTCTCTTGTTACCTTTAAGACTATGGAGTATAACATATAATATATCATATTACTGAGTTGTCCTGGCCGGTCCTTTTACAGTAACACATATTTAAAATAATAACAGAGGGGAACCATAATTCGAGGACACCCGTAGAGGCATTATACATGATTATTCATTACTCTATAGGTAATGAATATAGACAAATAGGGTTCACAATGGACAGTAAATGTGCGACAATTTAAGCGAAGGTCAAGCTTTACAATATAAATTTTAACAGTTCAGTAGAAGAAGGTGAGAGAGATATGTCGTTGTGTTATACTCAATGATTTTCACAAGAGCAATATAATTAACGTAAACTGTTCCTTTGAGTGCAATTTAGTAATGAAATGTTATATGAGTGATATAGGTAGAACTAGCAACATTTAGGAACGTTCCCTGCTTCTGCTAAGTACGTATTGCTACTATGTTATTGTTTTTAATTCAGAACTGGTACATTTTACACATATAGACTGGAAGTATATTTAGTTGAATATTTAATTGGTGTTTATTAACGACTTTGATCATGTGACGATGCTGTAACTGTTGGTTTTCCCACTGTGTGGTTAAAAGACATTTTCTGAGTTGATTTTAGCACTTTGAGAAAGGCTGAGGAGTCAGCCGAAACGTCAGTCTGCTGCTATTTTATTAAATACATTTTTGTTTATTTTAAGACCTGAGAAGTGCTGATCTTTTCTGCAAGTATGTGTATATATATAAAATATATATATATATATAAATATATATATATATATATATATATATATATATATATATATATATATATACTTGTTAACATGTTATCATGTCATTATTCTGATAAGCATGTTGCTATTGTTCATTTATCCTTTAATAAACCTGAAATATATGTTAAATTTTCAGATCCATAAATTTATGTGTGTTACACTCACACAGAGACACAAATAAGTCAGTCAAAAATATTTGCTAGTACAGTGGCATTGTATGTTTAATGTATGTAAAAAGTCTAAATACATTAAACTGTTCTGCTATTATTTTTAATACGTATGCAATGCAATCATCTGTTGTTTTGAGATACTAGACAAAGATAGTAACATTAATTTATCCGAAACTTAACTTTAAGGTAATTCAAAACTTATGGAATAATTGCGGTCTTTATTTACAAACTCTCATTGACAATATTTGCAGGTCCTAACAATCCTCCACTGCACACGGAATTCATTTCTGATGAGACTGTTTGTCATCCATTATTCAGCCTGTACATATGGATGTTCTCTGGTGACAGTGCTGCAACATATCATAGTTACGTACCAAAGCTAGACATCCAGTCTGCTAACACTTACCAGAGTACACAGACTTAGTAAATAATGCATATGCTAAAAGAGGCAATTTCTTTTCATTGCAATTTTATATGCCAATATATATATATATATATATATATATATATATATATATATATATACCTTCAGAAAAAGTCACAAGGGTTGCCGTAAACATTGGCCTTGCCATAAATTGGATCAAAAAAGAAGATTTGTACTCTAATTTGACTTATGTATTACGGATGCACCAAATCCACTATTATGGATTTGGCCGAACCCCCGAATCCTTTGTGAAAGATTCGGCCGAATACCGAACCGAATCAGAACCCTAATTTGCATAGATAGGAGATAGACGCTAGCGTTGCTTCGCACTCTAACGCCAGGTGAATTTTCGCTCTGGCGAACAGACGTAGCTACGCATATTCAGTAAGATGCGGATTTTACTGAACGTTACCTCTTGTGCCAGACTTGCCTCTGCCACCTCAGATCAGGTGCAATGGAGTGGATAGGACTTCCCAAGTCCCAAAAAACGCTGGCATCTTTTCCTGTTTTCAGGGTGCAAAAGACTGTAAAAAATTTTTTTGGGTACCCAGGTTCCCCCCTACATTTCCTAACATATGGCACATAAACTATACAGTGGGCTCATGTGTAGGGCATTATAACAAGTTTATTTTATTTTATTAAGGTTCCCTGGACTTGTGTAATGTATATGCTGCAATATAAATGTCCATTCAACTTTCAATTCCCCCCATATGCAAATTAGCCAACGCTAGCGCAACTTCGCTTCACTTGGCGAAGTAACGCTAGCACAACTTCGCTTCGCTTGGGAAGTAACGCTAGCGCAACTTCATCAGCATGCGTCACCCTGGACACAACTTTACATTTTAGGGAATTAGCGTTGTCCTGTGAATTTACGCCTGGTTGTCCTTCGCCCGGTGATGCGAAGTGGGCGAATCGGTCACTAGCGAATTTGCCCCCATGATGGGATCAGTCCAGGGGCAGATTTTCATTAAGGCTTGGGGGGGTTAAGCCTCCCTTAACCTGTAGTGACATCATAGCGAGATTTCAGGTGAGAAGCTTAGGAGCCGATCTACGCGCCAAGCACTATGCATGCAGTTAGGGTGTAGGTGTGAGTGAGCAATATCCAGACTAGTTGTTTGTGCTGGTGACCAGGGCTAAAAGACGCAGAAGCTACTGATCTATCACCTACTTGTTTGGTATGTGTAGACTGATATTTACATGTTAAATTACATTTCATTCTACTTATTTACAAACAAAGAGATGGAACTGTTAATATTATTAACGCTTGGACGACATTTTGCACAAGCATAATATCCAAAAATACAGTAATCTCAAACTCTACGGTAATCTTAGTATAGGTGAGTGCTTGTGTATGTATATGTAGGGATGTGTAAAATAGCCACCCCTAGTATTTTGTGCAGGCAGTCCCTCAATGTTATGGACACCTGTTTGGGTCCTAAAATACAGTTGGGAGGGGTACTGTTTGCTCTTTCTGCTCTAAGCTAGGCCCCTGCTGCTTCTCACAGTGACCAGCAGATGGCACTGTGCTGGGATATAAAAGGCTCTGAAGCCATGCTTTCAGTCGTCCATCTTGTGCTGGCTCTGACCTGAACAGGCAGGCAGAGCTCTGTGGAACCTAGACAGGTCAGGTCTAGTAAGAATAGGCTACTCACCATTATAGGTCACTCTAGGAGTGACAGACAGACAGGTTATTCAGCTGAGCAGCTCCAGGCTCCGACGAGGAGAGACAGAGGGATTAAGATCCCGGGTACTAATAGCCCAGAAGTAGGGACTAAGTGTATAGGAACAGGGTAGATAGATTCCCCTCATGTTCCACTCAGGGAAAAGGCTGAAAGCTGGGTGTACCCTTATTGCTGCTGAGCTTGTCCTCTTGCCTGTGGGGACTATTACTGACCATATGGTGCTGTGAGTATTGCCTATTCAATGTGATGCTAAATCCTGTCATGCTCTATTGTATACTCCACTGAGGATTGTGTATGTTCAATAAACCAGTTCATGTTTAAGTTATAAGAACCACTGGCGCCCAATTATTATACCCTGAATACAGTTACAGTTGCTCTGCACCCTGCCTCCACACTGTTGCGAGGGCTCACTCCCTAAGATTATAGGTCTCATCCGGTGCACATTTATTGGGAGTGGAGCTCAATAGTGGTGTAAATAACACACAATTTACTATAGCGCTACATATATATATATATATATATATATATATATATACATACACACACACACACACACACACACACACACACGTGTATAAATAGGTATGTGTGTATACATATATGGGGGGGGTGTTTGTAGGGTTTGACCTTAAACAGGCTTTGGTCTTTTTGCGGGTAACTAAATTAACTATGTAACAGTGTCTTTGATCATCTAATTAAGCTCTTGTATGTTCAATATATATATATGACTTAATGTCCCCAATATTAGCATTCATTATATGTGTTTTAAATGTTTCTCTGCTGTACAACAATTGTAAGTTTACTCAAAAGTATAGCATGGCTCTCCACAGTATTTGTAACAGTTTGTATAAGTAATTATTGGAAGTATTAATCCCCAACTGTGCAATGCTATAAACTATGCCTGTGCTTTTTTAATAATTAATAATAGCATTTATGGTTAGCCTAGCTTGTTTGCATGCTAATGACCAGTTTGTGCCTTATTATATATTCATATCATATATACTGAGCTGTTATATATTCTTATAAGAAAGTAATATCTGTTAGAATCATCCCACATTTGTGTAAATGAAGGCTCCCTTTTGCAGCTGGTTTGCTGAGCATTCTGGGATTAATAGATTAGCAACAGTTGATCCAGGGTACCTTAAGTGTAGCCAGTAGCAGTCTTTAGATATGTTCTTAGCCAGCACAGTAAAATATGTCATTGAGAATTCAGTATGTGTTGCACATTTTAACACAGTGAGGACTTAAATCCCAGCCACAAACATTAATGACTCCATTAAGATGTTCCCTAATCTATCAATGACATATCATGGCACTTTGCTTTAGTCATTTATAGCTTTGAGGCAAATTAGATTTTTACCAAGACCTGGTGTGATGATAATTAATTTAAAAAGGGTATTTTCATTTATAACCTTACTTTAGATGCTGAAGATTGTTCTCTGTGAGACAGTCTGGTAATTTTGTCTTACTTTCCTTTACATTCACTATCTGTGATCTGGGAATGG
This sequence comes from Xenopus laevis, assembly GCF_017654675.1. Taxonomy (NCBI): domain Eukaryota; kingdom Metazoa; phylum Chordata; class Amphibia; order Anura; family Pipidae; genus Xenopus; species Xenopus laevis. The sequence goes on along the minus strand of NC_054383.1, from coordinate 44,808,675 downwards.
TCTGAAAAAAACAATACAGGTAACTGTATGACTGATAAACACTGATCAGGCCATGTCTACAATCACAGCCACATCACTTAGCATCAAATACAGGGATAAAAGGTCAATTGTAGTATATCTAGTATAGGTAAATTTGCTCCAGTTTCTGCATTCTGCCTCTGTTATTCAACTAAAATTTGGCTAGAAATGCTACACCTTATGCTTTTGGCTTCTTTGCCTGCCCAAGGTCATCACAGCCCTTTACCAGTGCAGATCTGTGCCTCCACGAATTCCCTCCCTTCTTATTTTCAGTTTATCCACAGCTCATGCTCTGGGCTGTTGTCAATTAACTGAGCATAACATATATGCTATTTGTAAATATGAAAGTCATGATACAAGGCTGATTAGTAGTTTTATCAGATTCATATGACATGGCAAAATGGTAACCACTACATTCTGCATCAGAATCGGTAGCATAACTATAGAGGGGGCCCAGGGAACAGTGGGGCCCAGACTGTGGGGTATGCTTCCTCTATAGCTAATACAGGACCCCCTCCAACCCAGCCGCTCTTTTACTTGCAGCGAAGAAGGGGGATGCAAGTCAGGCTGTAGTGGGCGGATGCAGGGAGTGGGCGGAGAAGGGATGGTGAGTGGGAGGAGTGGAGGAGGGATGGGAAGTGGGCAGAGGCGGGGCAGGAAGTGGGTGGGAGGATGGGGGTTGGAGTGCGCCGGGATTTTTTGCAGGGGTGTCCAGCATACTCTAGTTACGTCACTGATCAGAATTTATCAATAATCAACCATGTGGCATATGCTACCATGTTAAATTTTGATTTCTGATAACCCCCTAAGCTTAGCTTGTCAACAGCAACACACTCATAAGATGGCCAAATAAGATCAAAGATGGAGAGCTGCTGTGGATAACTCTGAAGGCATGGATCATAACTGTTCTATGCCTGCTGATGGGCTGATGGGCTGAAAATTGCAGTTTATTAGAAATGAATGCTCCAAATTCCCATTATCTTTGGATGTAACCATAAATAGTGATTTACATTGGTTTCTTCACATGATTCAATATTCAAGAATCAAAAATATAATAGTCAATAGTAGAATTAATAGTTAAAATATGCGGGTCGAGAGTATTGCTCCTTTATATAATGGTACCAGTATGGTTGTAACAGATACAGAAAAGGCAAATGTGCTAAATTGGTTCTTTTCTTCAGTGTATACAATAGGGTCAGAGTTCCCAGACCCACTTCAGCTGCACTGTTGACTAAACTCAGTCTAGTCAGTAGCTGACTCAGTATATGGTTTTAAAGCTTTACAAAAATGAATGTGAACAAGGCACCAGGGCCAGATGGAATAAACCCTAGGATTCTAAGAGAGCTTAATTCAGTTTTATACCGGCCTGTATTTCTGATTTTCTCCGACTCACTTTCATCTGGTATGGTTCCTATGGATTGGAGGAAAGCTGATGTAATTCCTATAATTAAAAAAGGATACAATCTCACCCTGGCAATGATAGGCCAGTAAGTTTGACATATGTGGTGGGCAAATTATTTGAAAGCTTGTTGAGGGATCACATTCAAAATGTTGTCCTAGGCATTATAAGCAGCATGGCTTTATGAAGATAGGTCATGCCAGACAAATTTGATAGCTTTTTATGATGAGTTAAAGAAGATGTAAAGGCAAAAAAATTAAATCCAATTTTTTCTTTCTTTAATGAAAAAGAAATCTATCTCCAATATACTTTAATTAAAAAAATGTGTACAGTTTTTATAATAAACCTGACTGTATGCAGTGAAATTCCCCCTTCATTTTACTTGCTCTGACAGATGCAGATAGAAAACGTTCTGACGGTCCTTAACTGCTCTGCAGGGAAACTGATCATACTTTCAATGGCAGGGGGAGCCCTCCACCTTACTTCCCAGAACTCAAGCAGCTTTGTTTGTTTCCCTGTAGAGCAGCCAACAACTGTGTAGAGATTCGTATCTGCAGACCCAGCGATGTCTGTATATTCCTATTATTAATCAGTCTTGCTGTATTGGCTTCTATGGCAGATATTATTGGACTTGTGCTGTTTTGATAATTTATGACGATCCCTAAGCTTAACTTCCCAAGTGAAGTCCAGACCACACTGATCATGTGCGTGGTCTTGGCACTGCAAAGATATTTAACAAAGTTACAAGATGATGACCCCCTGTGGCCAACTTTGAAAACATAAATCATTTGTTTAATTAGGCTACTGGTGCAGTGACTTTGCCAATAGGGATGTCGCGGACTGTTCGCCCGCAAACTAATTTGCGCGAACATCGGCTGTTCGCGTCCGCCGAATGTTCGCGAACGTCGCGCGACGTTCGCCAATTTGGGTTCGCATTAGCTGGCGCTTATTTTTGACCTCTCACCCCAGACCAGCAGATACATGGCAGCCAATCAGGAAGCTCTCCCCCCTGGACCACTCCCCTTCCATATATAAACTGAAGCTCTGCAGCGTTTTTTCATTCTGCCTGTGTGTGCTTGGAAGAGCTAGTGTAGGGAGAGAGCTGTTTAGTGATTTGAGGGACAGTTGATAGTAACTTTGCTGGCTAGTAATCTACTTGATACTGCTCTGTATTGTAGGGACAGAACTCTGCAGGGATTTGAGGGACAGTGAGTTTAGGTTAGTTAGCTTTGCTGAATAGTAATCTACCTTCTACTGCAGTGCTCTGTATGTAGCTGCTGTGGGCACTGCTTCTGATCTCATCTGCTGACTGCTGTAATAACCCAATAGTCCTTGTAAGGACTGCTTTTATTTTCTTTTTTGTTTTTTTACTTTGCTACTATAAGAGCCCAGTGCTATTAGTCTAGCTGTGTTGGGGAGTGGGACTGGTGTGCTGCTCCTCCTAGTAGTTCACCACTACCAGCACCAACCAGAGTCAAAATTGTTACAAAGTATCTTATTTGCACCTGTTAGCTGTTCTGAGCTCTCTGCCAAAAGCTAATTAAGTTAGAAACTGTTTTTTTTCTGGCTGTTCAGTGCAGAGAAAAGAGGGACTGGTGTGCTGCTCCTCCTAGTAGTTCACCACTACCAGCACCAACCAGAGTCAAAATTGTTACAAAGTATCTTATTTGCACCTGTTAGCTGTTCTGAGCTCTCTGCCAAAAGCCAATTAAGTTAGAAACTGTTTTTTTTCTGGCTGTTCAGTTCAGAGAAAAGAGGGACTGGTGTGCTGCTCCTCCTAGTAGTTCACCACTACCAGCACCAACCAGAGTCAAAATTGTTACAAAGCATCTTATTTGCACCTGTTAGCTGTTCTGAGCTCTCTGCCAAAAGGTAATTAAGTTAGAAACTGGTTTTTTTCTGGCTGTTCAGTGCAGAGAAAAGAGGGACTGGTGTGCTGCTCCTCCTAGTAGTTCACCACCACCAGCACCAACCAGAGTCAAAATTGTTACAAAGTATCTTATTTGCACCTGTTAGCTGTTCTGAGCTCTCTGCCAAAAGCTAATTAAGTTAGAAACTGTTTTTTTTCTGACTGTTCAGTGCAGAGAAAAGAGGGACTTTCCAGTACAAAAGAGGGACAGGGGGTTGAGTGGTCAAAAGAGGGACAGTTGGGAGTGCCAGTGCACTCCCAACTGCAAGTGCCACCTAGCTGTGTGAGCTTTTTCACATTCTGTCTAAATAACAATAATAATTCCGTGTCCGTAAACATCACCTGAGTGATGTTTTTACAGCAGCAATAATATATTCCGTATCCACTACTGTATACGTTGCCCTTGCAGGCATTGTTTGCCCAGTCGTTAACCAAGTGCCACCTAGCTGTGTGAGCTTTTTCACATTCCGTGTCCAGAAACATCACCTGAATGACGTAGTGTGATTTCTGCCCTTTACAGCACAAAACACAGCGCTGTGTCAACAATGTATTTTTCATATACATTTTTGCCCTTGATCCCCCTCTGGCATGCCACTGTCCAGGTCGTTGCACTCTTTAAACAACTTTAAAATCATTTTTCTGGCCAGAAATGTCTTTTCTAGCTTTTAAAATTCGCCTTCCCATTGAAGTCTATGGGGTTTCGCATTTTTGGACGCAAGTTCGCGAATATGTTCGCGAACATTTTTTCCGCCGTTCGCTACATCCCTATTTGCCAAAGGCTTTTATATAGTGCTCCACAAATGACTGCTTTCTAAACTAGGGCTGTTGGGCATGGATAGGAAACTGGCTACTGGATCGGGTACAGGGGGTGGTTTATGGTACATTATCTACTTGGGGTTAAGTTTTTAGTGGGGTCCCTCAGGGCTCTGTATTGTGTCCACATTTATTTAATTTGTTCATTAATGACTGTAGTGTATTGTAAGTAATGTATCAGTGTTTGCAGATGACACAAAACTATCCAGCCCTATTAATTCCATCCATGATGTGGCATCCTTGCAGCATCAAACTGGCAATCTGGGTAGCTGAGTGGCAAATGAGATTCAATGTTGATAAATGTAAAGTCATGCATCTGGGATGTAAAAACATGCAAGCCAGGTATACCCTTAATGGGACTGCATTAGGCAAAGCCATAATGGAAAAGGACCTTGATGGCCTTGTAGATAAACTTGGCTGTAGCAGGCATTGCCAGTCAGCAGCATCAAGGGTAAATAAGGTTTTGAGCTATATTAAAAGGGATATTTATTCACGGAAGGAGGGGGTCATTTTTCCACTGTATAGAGCACTGGTAAAGCCCCATCTAGAATATGCCATACAGTTTTGGTCTCCAGTGCTCAGACAGGACATTATTGAATTAGAGAGTGTCCAGAAAAGGGCAACTAAGCTGGTAAAAGGTCTGGAAAATCTTAGCTATGAGGAAAGACTGGCCAAATCGGGGTTGTTCATGCTGGAGAAGAGGAGCTTAAGGGGTGATATGATAACTATGTATAAATATATAAGGGAATCATATAATAATCTCTCTAATGCTTTATTTACCTGTAGGTCTTTCTAGCTGCCACAAGGTCACCCATTCCGATTACAAGAAAGGAGGTTCCGCCTAAATATTCGGAAGGGGTTTTTTTACAGTGAGCTGTGAAGATCTGAAATTCTCTCCCTGAATCAGTCGTACTGGCTGATACATTTTTTTTCAATTTAATCTGCTACTAGAAAAGCTCTGTTTTTATTTTGGGTAAAATCTGACACATCTAAAGTAAAAGGAAATTTAAAATGATTATGAATTCTGTAGGGGTCATTTACAATGGCACCTGTTTTAAAGCATCAGTTTAACTGAGGTGAATGCAGCCTGCAACATGGCTGCAACTATGGAATTAACAGACAAATACTGCATTATGGGTAAAAAAATACTGATTCGTGTGCAAAAAAATGAAATTTTCACAGTGCTTTTGTGTTCATAAATAACCTCTGCTTTCAAATTGAAGACTTTAAAGCAACATGCAAAATAACCCTCTTCTAAGAATCCCATGTAATCTGCGTAAATCTGGATCCATGATCTTTGTACTGGCAATTGGGACTGGGTTTTTAAACACAGTTTTCCTAGCACTAAACAAATATGTCCTCCTCATTTTTAATACAGTGTTATATAACGAAACTGGAATCACACAACTATCTCCACATGCAAAAGCACTGAAAACGTTTGGTTAGCAGCATTCTTATTGGCGTATGTTCTTACATCTGTAACTAGGCTTTTGTTTAGAAGAATTCTCATTTGTGGATTCTCTTGCTTCAGTTTTTGTTCAACTTCTTTAGAGAACTAAGGGATAGTATTACAACAAGGTTTGCTTTTCTTTTACACTACTGAAGAAAGTTATGCAGCCCCTTTTCATATTCTTCAAACTTACAAGGTGTTGGAAAGGTGTGAGAATAAGAATAAAACGGGACATAAGAGAGCAGAATATTCATAGTACTGTATATTCATTTGAGAGCTGCACATTTCTAGCCCAGTATGCAATGCCCTCTGAATTGTGCAAATTCTGAATCATGAAGATTCTTTAAAATGTTATTAAAGGAGGAATTGCTGTATTAATTGGGGACTGGTATTTCCCTGCAACATAAACTGCAGCTGTATTTTGTTCCTTAAATTTTAAGAATACCGTTTAACTCCAGCTGTTCCCATTACAAATTCTTTGTGTGTCATATTTCTACTTTATAACAGTAAATATAAACTGAGGTTTATCTTTAGCAATTACATTTCACGGGGACAGGTGTGCAGCTGCCAAGTAACTCTGGGTTTTATTGGTAAAATATATATATCCACCCACCTGTGCACTTTAACAAAGCATCTTATACAAACGGCCTGACAGGTAGTTCTCCGCTGATTTGTTACTTATAAATTAAGCAAAAGAATAAGGGACACATGCTCTGCTCGCCACTCAGATTTTGTAACTAGCTAAATCATTTATATTATTCTTTTAGGGTATTTAGAAAATGTATTCATTCTTTTGCATCTGTCACTTAGGTATTCACCAGATGGCATAAAAAAGCGCAATTTACCCAAATGTGTAGGGAATCTGCTGTATGCACACATTATTAAAATTGTATTTTTACGGAGGGCTACATTTTTATAGCATTGAACATAATGTGCAACTGTAGGCAGACCACTCATTTAATCAGCTGGAAAAGCCCAATAACATTTTCCAATAAAAGGGGTAAATTATAGCATTATTAGGATTTCTGTGCAGGAAGTCTATATCTAGGATATTCCCTCTGGAACAAAAGTGCCAGCAGATAAAATTCCACAACTGGCATAGTCTTAAGAAGACTTTAACAATCTTCTTGACCTATAGAGGTTATAAAAGTTTGCAAAGACTACTACATTTGGGAGAGCTTGTGGTGGAGTTGCAAAGGTTAGGTTAGTTCTGCAAAGATTACCGGAAACAATGACATATAGGCAGGATTCCAGCTTGGTAGGCATCTTATAAAATCCTCAGAATGACCCTTCCATTGACTTGAATGGTAATTGGTCTTGTCCCTGCTGTTGCACTTCTGATTTAGGCGAATATTGATCAAAAGCCACAGGACAATGCAGTAGCAGAAATGAAGAACATGTCAGAGTCAGAGGTTAGAATATGATTGGAGAATTATTTTGTATTTTAAGGCAATAACTGGTGCCCTGAACACACAAGCAGAGTTTTTCATGTGTATGGTGAAACATTTAATAAATTAAAAAGTTGGCATATTTCCAAGGTCCACCAGGACAGGGGTGGTAACCATCAGCCCTTACAGTGATTTCTGAACAAAGCATCCACCAATAATGGCTTCTCAGCTGGAAGAGCTATACCATGTAAACTTCATATTTGTATTTATGTTAGAAAATACTTCCCAAGATATGTTTCTTATATATCCATTGTTGCATGTAATCAGGAAATGTATGCCCCTGAAGAAGCCAGTAATGCGGCGAAACACTTAGGGTGGTATAGGTGGACGGTGGTGAGACAAGCTCCATACCGCTCCCCACGTAGATAGTCAGATTGCGCCTGGGTACTAACGGATTGGGGGGGCTATTTATACTGGCAATTGATCCACTGGTTACATGCCTTAACGGTAAAGCGAGCAGGCTAAGTTTTTGTGCTCAAACACTTGTCCGCCTTATGCATAGTTTGTATAGTGTGTTTTATGGACATGGTCCGGCACTGCGCCACTGAAGGTCACACAGTGAGTTTGTATAGTGATGTATATGGTGGTATCTAATGGTTTGTAGGAGACATTAATTGGCAATGATAATAACAGTTAAATTTTAAATGACTATGCTAACTGGATTGCTGGGAGTGAAAGTGTAAGCACTTATAGGTTATGCGCAATCAGGAAACCCTAATTGAGTTGTATTAGTATTCCTCTTCTACCCAAATATCACCCCCCTCCCTTCCCCCCAGCAGCCAATCAGCAAAACAATGGGAACGTAACCAGATAAAAGCTCCCTGGTAAGCACTCAATAGTAAAAATCCATGTCCCATTGCAACTCCTTCAGTTACATTGAGTAGGTGCAGCAATAGACTGTGAGAAAGCAGTTCCATAGTGCAGCACTGGCTCTTTCTGAAAGCACATGACCAAGCAAAGTGACCTGAGATGTCTGCCTATACACCATTATTAGAAATTTAAAAAAATACACTTTTTTGGCTTAGGAATTACATTTTACATGGTAGAGTGAATTATTTTCAGTGTAAACATAGTAATTTAGAAATAAAAACCACACCATAAAAATCATGACAGAATCACTTTAACTGTCTTGAGCCCCAGAAAGGTCTGCACTTTTTGTAACTGCACATATCTGGAGAAATCTCCTAATTACAATGACGTTTCTGGATATAAGTTAGTTACTGGATGTAATGACAACCTTAAAGTCCTGTCCTGGCCAGATCTTCGGCTCAAACCTGGAGAGGTGGTAACCTTAGTATTAAGTAAGGGATATGGTAGAACTGTTAGCTGAGGGAGAATGGAGACCCACCAATGTAATCTTTGCAAAGTGATTTTGGTACTGGTGGAAGTTGTAGTACATCAGTTTCTAGAGGAACACATGTACCTGTCCATCATTTATCTAGTCATAGACAAAAGAAATATGATATCAACAAAATGTATTACAGTACGCAAGCCCCATAATTTATGGAAATGAGCAAAACCAAAATAAAATAATGAAACTACGGGCCTCCTTAATAAGGAATGCAGTAAATATCATTACCGCGATTCATTTGCTGGAAGAAAGATATAAGAGTGTGTGTGATTGCCGGCACATAATTGCTCAGCTCAAGCGAGTTCTAAATAAGGAATGTTTGTGAAATGCATTTTCAACCTTCAAAGCAATTACTTTGCCAGCAGTTATGAATACCTATAATATATGTGTTTGAACCCTCAGATGCAGGATCTCTTGAGAAGATAATCAGAAGCTGATAACTCAGTGTTATCTTTTCTGTTTTCACTTTTGTTCGAAATGGAAGTTAAAGAGCTCAAAAGAGCCACCCAGTGGTTGTTACAACTTATGATAAGTACAAATGTATTATGGAGGAGGGACGGTTTAAGGAGTGTAAAGTGTACAAAAATGCCACAATCACTCACAGTGTTTTTATACATAATCCAACATTTCTTCACAGATTTGTGTACCAATTCTGGTTGCAACCAGCTTTGTACTTACTACCTGCTTAAGGCATGTGTTAAGTACAAAATTTATTTCTTAACTTGATAAGAAGTCTGTAAAATGCTTTCAATTTTCACTGTCTGTAATGTTATCAAGATAAAAAAAGTCAAGGCAAGATCTGTAAGTAAACCAGAGAGAACTGCTCATACGCTGGCCAGAAATGCAAAGGCATACCCTCATATGATTGAACAGGACCTGCAGGAAGCAAATTAGGTTACTTCTACAAAGATTTCAGAAATTTCTAATGGCAATGGCATATAGGTGACTTCCAGCATTTTTTCCACCAACATGATTTCCTTGGTAGACAGCTAGGAAAATGCTTGGAATTACCCATCCACTGACACGAATGGTTATGGTCTCTGCTGTTGCACATCTGGTTTACGTGATTATTGGTCAAAAGTGAAAGGAAAATGCTGTTTAACAAATGAAGAACATGGAGAATAATTTTGTAATGTAAGGATGCACATGAGCATCATATTTATGTTAACAAATACTCCATTCCACATTGCAGGGTTGCTTGCACAAACATGATCTGAATGGAAGAGTCATCAATAGGAAACCTTTAATTGCTTCACAAATGTCATGTATGAGCCATGCAAAACATGAATTAAATCTTGTTTCATAAATCCAGCATGTGAATTATCTCACCTACTTATAGTACCTTGATAGCAGTTGTGGGACCTTAAAAACTAAAATTTGAATAGCCCACACATACCTGAAACCAAGCTTATATGTTGAGAAACATAATTTTCCAGAATATTAGAAAAATTCTTGGACTCAAGGCACCAGAAGCACATTTTAAGATGTCTAGCCACATAATGATGGCCAGAACTTCTTTCCATGCAGTGAGAGACAAAAGGAGCAATGTGTTGTTTTGAAAGAGTTGGAGGAACTTCTTTTATCAGTAGGGCATTTTACAAGTCTGCATGATCATTCTAGTATATGCTCCCACTCTGTGCGGTTGGGCCCCCAAAGATGAGTATAAGAATCATCCTAAAGGATAATTAGGATAACATTTATGGTCTATATACTGCACGATTTGTTTGCTGGTCCTAATGTTGTTGTGTTGATTGACTTAGAATTTATGCTATGTGCAGTTCTAAAAAAGGGTTTTACTTTTTTACTCTTTCTTATTGACACTGCAATAGTATTCCTAACATTAACATATATAATCAAGTGCAACATTATTGCATATAAAAGCAGAACAAAACACAGGTCTGTTGGTTCATGCTTTAACCCCTACCTCCCAACTCCTCCCTTTCTATAAATAGATTAGATTTATTTGTTGACTGCAAGTACTGATTTAGCATTTTTGCAGTACAGGTGAGGTAAACAGTCTTTTTTTTAATAATAAATGTATTATTATGCTTTGCACATTATTTACTATAAATTACAGAATATTTAACCACAAATAGAAGTCTCACGATTTATCTGTATTCTGTTGAAACAGGTATTTTATTTTGTTGCTCATTGAAGGATGAAGAAATAGGTCTCCTTGCTGACATTTAAACTAGTGATCCACAGAAGCACTGTATACTGGTGTGCCAGTTATGTCCAAAGTGCAAAGAGTTCAGGTGACTGGAACAGCAAAAATAGTAGAATATATGATCAACTAGATCAGTATTTCTAGTACCGTGAAACATTATGAAATGTATAACAAAAAGCACTCTGAATTTATGGGCAACTGAAGGGCAATGTATTCAGCACTAATTTAACCTTTTGTATGACTCAACACTGACCAAGAATGAGCACACAAAAATGTCAGTAACGGAAAAACATGTACACACATGTAGTAGTTAATGCACATCACTAAATACAAGGATGAAGTATGACATTTTCTCTCTCAAGGGAAAAAACTAATTCTAGACATAGTTTTATATCTCTGTACAGACTGTGAGCAAAGGAAAGGGGTTGTTTCTGTTTATAGTTTTGCTTACTCGTTGTCAAAATAGAGTACACTAGACCAGGGCTGTCCAACTGGCGTCCCGTGACCCCCCTTGTGTGGCCCCCCACCTACCGGCTGTGTTTGCTTACCATGTGTAATCTTAAAATGGTATCACTGCAGAGATTTACTGGCCCTTGCATTGTTTTAACCTCAAATTCAAACTAAATCCCCTGTATTGTTCACACCTGTGACCCCCCTGCATTGTTCACACTCAGGGGTGCTTCGCCAATGAGGCAAGTTGAGACGGCAGTGCCCCACTAGGTACCAGGGGCAGCAAAAATGCTGCTTCTGGTACTTTAAGAGCGAATTTCCGGGGGAAGGGGGGGGGGCAGCAGCAACTGCTGCTGCCTCAGGCGGCGGAGGGGCCAGGATCGCCCCTGTTCACACTTGTGACACCTCTACTGTTTATATCCTAAAGGCCTGTACTGTTCACACATGAGACCCAGACTGAAACTGCCCACATTGTTCTCCTGTTCACACTTTATACAAAATGCTAATGAACCACCATGTCACTGTATGTAGTACATATTAGAGAGGTCCTGATAGGTTTCCCTGTCTCTTGCTCTGTTCTGCCTTCCATATGCTCCCTGTGTGTGCCCTGCTCTGCCTGTGTGTGCCCTACCCTGCCTGTGTGTGCCCTGCTCTGACTGTGTATGCCATGCTCTGCCTGTGTGTGCCCTGCTCTGACTGTGTATGCCATGCTCTGCCTTTGTGTGCAGTGTGCCCTACTCTGCCTGTGTGTGTCCTGCTCTGCCTGCGTGTGCTATACTCTGCCTGCATGTGCCATACTCTGCCTGCGTGTGCCATACTCTGCCTGCATGTGCCATACTCTTCCTGTGTGTGCCATGCCCTGCCTGCATGTGTGTGCCATGCTCTGCCTGCGTGTGCATGCCATATTCTGCCTCAGAAGTTGGACAGCACTGCACTAGACTATATGGGGCAGATTTAATTTTTTTTTGTGTGTACTTCAACTAGAGAATAGTCCAGATTTGATTTGAATTTGAAAAAAATTCAAAAATTTGAATATCAAAATTTATCATGTACTGTCTTTTTAAAAATTTGACTTAGACCATCCCCCATCTAAAACCAGCCGAATTGCTGTTTTAGCCTGTGGGTGACCTCCTAGAACCTATTTGGAGTCAATTGATGGACTTTGAAAAATCTAAGGTTTTTTTTTTTTTGGAAAAACTTTGAATGCGCTATTAATTTGATTCGTACGTTTCAAATGAATACAGACCTATTCACCTGAAAAAACGTAGATTTTTTGATAAATTTCGAATTCGATTGGTCTTTTTTTAATTTGAAGTTATGGGAGTTCAAAAAAACTCCCATTGCTTCGAAATTCGACCATTGATAAATCTACCCCTATGTGTCTAAACAGTCAATACCTAGGCGCACATTTATCAAGCGTCGATTTTCGAAGTAATGGGAGTTTTTTTGAACTTCCATGAATTCGAAATTCGAATTAATAAAGAAATTTATCTAAAAATCAACGTTTTTTTTGGCTGAATAGGTCAGTTTTTGATTGAATAGGTCCGTTTTAAATCAAATTCAAATTGTATGAATAAAAGTAACAGTGCATTCGATTGAATTCGATTAAAAATTTTCCAAAAAAACCCTTCGATTTTTCAAAGTCTACTAATTGACTCCAAACGGGTTCTAGGAGGTCCCCCATAGGCATAAACAGCAATTTGGCAGGTTTTCGATGGCAATTTTTTAGGTTGTAGATGCTCTATATAATAAGTTATTCCCAAGTCATCCCATGTCATGCTAATAAACTGCCATACACTGGGTCATGGGTTAGGCTGGTGCAAGTCAAATGGAAAACTTTTTATAGTTAACTTCTAATATGAGGTCTTCCATATACTAATATAGTGCATTATATCTGGTTATATCTGGTCAGTTTTCTGGCTACTTGCATAATGAATTTGCTGAGACATGCTATTCTGATTCCCATTTTATAAATCCTTATTTTTAAGTTATAATTAAATTCTCACTATTTTATCCTATTCATGGGATGGGGGTGTCAGATTTAATGTAAAACCACTTAAAGGAACGGTAACATCAAAAAAAGGAAGTATTTTAAGGTAATAATAATATAATCAAGTGTTGCCATGCACTGGTAAAACTGCTGTGTTTGCTTCAGAAACACTACTATTGTTTATATAAATAAGCTGCTATGTAGTAATGGAGGCAGCCATTCAAAGGAGAAAAGGCTCAGGTTGCACAGCAGATAGCAGATACGCTCTGTAGAACACAATGGTGTTATCTGTTTTCCACTATTTAACCTGTGCCATATAGCCTTTTTTCAATTTATATAAAGTATAGTAGTGTTTCTGAATCAAACAGATCAGTTTTACCAGTGCAGGGCAACAGTACATGATATTTTCATTACTTCAAAACACTTTCATTGTTTGGTTGTATGGTTCCTTTAATAGTTTGAATTTCCTCAATCCACTACTAATAATGCCTATATAGCAGTTGGGAATTTTCTAGTATGAAATCAGCACCGTGGACAGCCCCCTTTATGCAATGCTGAATGAGAAATGTAGGGATAATCTCACAGAAACTAAAAACAAAAACTATATCAGGCTCTTCATTGTGAGACATTTTTACACTGTTTAAATGTTTCTAACGTTTGTTGATCTATAATGCAGATCTGTTATAAGTGAATGTTATAACCTAATCTTAAACATTTAATCTTGTCACAATTTGCAGGAATGCCATGCACCAATCTTTAGAACACTGAATAATTAATTCTGCATCTAATGAAAACTTACTCTGTACCTACACATCATTTGAAAAGTGGGAGGTCAGTTAAAATGTTAAATAATTTAGAATCATCCTACCAAACAGCAAGCATTGAGAAAATTAACCAAATATTTTTAAATATACTGTATATGAGTTTGTGAATATATTCTCTCTCTCTCTCTCTCTCTCTCTCTCTCTCTCTCTCTCTCTCTCTCTCTCTCTCTCTCTCTCTCTCTCTCTCTCTCTCTCTCTCTCTCTCTCTCTCTCTCTCTCTCTCTCTCTCTCTCTCTCTCATATATATATATATATGAAAAAAGCAAAAAGGTCTAAACTGTATAATGCAGAAAAATAGCTTTACTATGCTGTACAATGTAACGTAACATATGTAACTATCCACAGAGATTATATAATTATGGCACTTTAAATCGACAATTACCTTAAATATGTGTATATGTGCGTATATGCAAGTCCTCAATCATATCCCCTAAACAGAACAAATAAACAAAATAAATGTTTAAAGTTCATACTCCTTGTTGAGAACCCTCAGGTGGAGTGTCTGTAAAGTATGTTTCCAAAATTTTTCTCTTTTTTGGAGTTATGAGAGTCTGCCCCCCCTCATCATGGAGGGCAACAGACTCTATCACATGTAATCTGAGTGTAGCAGCGGTATGTTGGGCTGCACAGAAATGAGCTGGAGATAATGTGGATTTGTGTTGACTGATCCTATAACGGATCAGTTGTATTGTCTCTCCAACATATGCTAACCCACATGGGCTTTTCAGCATGTATAGTACATACTCACAGGTAGAGTGACCTTGTATGTCAAACTTACGTCCAGAATAGGGATGTTTAAAAGCATTTACACTGGAACACTGATCTCCCACAAGGATACAGTCAATACCTTAAGGGGGCTAGAACTCTCTGGACTACTTCTAGTAGAATCCAATTCAGCACTCACAAGTCTATCGCTAAGATTACAGGGACATCTATAGGACAACATAGGAGACCCACAAAATTCTGTAATCTCCCAATAGGCTCTATATTAGGGAGGCCAATGTTTGTAAATGACTTGATGTGTGCACAAAGAGTATTCTAGTTCCTTTGTTACGTTCATGTGTCTTCTCCTGTATAAGTGTTTCATGATCTAGACTTCTCACATGAGCAATCTCCTGATCTAACAATGCTGATGGATACCCTCTCTGGACAAATTTAGATGTCATCTCTTCAAACCATGCAGTAAACCTTTCTTCCTCTGACACTATGCCTTTTACACTGCGGTCTAGGAAGGAAGGAAATATTAGCCATAGGGTGTGTCTTGTCAAATCACAATAAACTATTATGATCTATGATCATTTTCCCATCCTTTACATAAACCTTGGTATCTAGGAAGGTAACCGACACAAAGCTATGTGTTAATGTAAACCTAATTGATCGAATACATTTGTCCAGATATTCATTAAACTACAACAGGAATCCAACATCGCCCCTCGATGTGACCAGGGCTTTTATCTGCTTCATTAATATTGACATAATAAAGGAATTGCCTACACCTGCCCATGAAATAGCCTTTGAGTCAATTGTCCAATTGCTTTTGAGCCCCTGAAATGAAATGACTGTGTTAAAAAAAGGCTTTTGTTCCTCTCATTTTTATGCAATCTTTTTGTTCAACCCAATGAATTAAAGTTAAACATCTGCAGTTCAACTGCATCTGAGTTGTTTCATTTAAAATTCATTGTGGTAATGTACAGAACCAAAATTAGAAAAATGTTGTCCAAATATTTATGGACCTAACTGTATATCTTTAAAAATGACTTTGCTCTTCCTTCATCCTTCACGTGACAAGACGTTAAATAAATATATTGCATGGATGTGTACTCCTGTCTCCACAGACGCTTGTGGATGTTGTTGTAAGTGCCATTTTGCAGTCTCAGTGTGAGAAGTGTGTGCGCTGGCAGCTCAGAAAAGATTCCAATTTACTTGTTCCACTGCTGCAGAAACACTGATTTCCTATATGTTACAGCCTCCAGGATCCTGTGGAGAAGACAGCTGCAAGACAACTGCTGCCTCACCATAGAGGATCAGAGACTCAGGGCCATAAGGATGCTAATGTGTGGGTTGGTGCGTTTACTCCACAAAGCGTGCATTAATGCAATACCAGGCAGCTGCATATTGCAGGAGATACAAAACGATTTGGATAAATAGAGTTTCACGATTGGCTGATGCACTATAAAGTGTGTATAAATATTAAAGTAGCATATCATATTCTGAAGGAAAAGAGTTTGCCTTTGCTGAATATTTACATGTTGCTTGTTATAATTAGTCTGTTTAACTTTAGTTCCACCTGCCAAGAAGCTCATTTGTTTTCATAAGTACAGCTTACATTAGCGAGGGCTGATTATCTCCACGTCTGAAGTAAAAATATTATGTGCAAATTTTCTGTATTTGAGCCTGGAGTAATAGAAACAGATCAGTGCCTGGTTCTTTCACTGTTACCTTGCAGCAGGTAGTAGCTGCCACATTTACTAACAAAAACAAATACTTATATGATTTGACAAATATGATTTGCTCCTCATAGTTAGGTGTGCTCTAATTCAATTCTGCCATAGCAACTATTGCAGGGGTCCTCAAACCTTTTGAACCCATAAGCAACATTCAGAAGAAAAAGAAGTTGGGGAGCAACACAAGCATGAAAAATGTTCTTGGGTGCCAAATAAGTGCTTTGATTGGCCATTTGGTAGCCCCTATGTGGATTGTCAACCTACATTGAGGCTCTATTTGGCAGGACACCAAGTTTTTATACAACCAAAACTTGCCTCCAAGCCTGGAATTCAAAAATAAGCCCCTGCTTTGAGGCCACTGAGAGCAACACCCAAGGGGTTGGAGAGCAACATATTGCTCATGAGCTGCTGGCTGTGGATCACTGAACTATTGTATAGTAGTTCCCTGCCTCCTTCCAAAAACAAACAGGCAGGTGAACTGACTCCTAATGAACGTGACCCTTCTGTATTCTGTGAATGTGACATGGAATTTACATTTTATTCTCCAGTTATACAAAGACACATGAAATGATGAACCTATAAATAACCTATAAATAAAGGTTCATAATAAGGGGTGATTTCACAAAAGTCTCAATTAGATTTTTACTTTACACCTGGTTGAAGTTAACCCGAACCCACCAGGCCCGTGGGTAAAGCCGCAGCTCCGCTACTGAGCCGGCTTCCATCTCCGGTAAGTGTTTTTTATAGATTCATGCCTGCATGGAGTGTTTCTATAAATTTGGAGGTGCACCAGGTTAGGGTGGGGTGTGGGTGGTGGAGGGGTGGGTTAGGGTTGGGCGTATGTTGAATTTTTCTCTACCCCCACATCCCTATTGTCAACCTCTGCTCTGTGTTCCATAAAATAATCAGTGCTCAAAGTGGGCCACAGAATCCTGTACACAAACCCTCATTTTGATAACTAGAAAATTATATTAATGTGAATGTGGTAAGGATCTGACACCGGGTATATTGTGACAGACAGAAACTAGGAGTTTAATCTGCAATATTCCTCATCTAAATCACAACCTGGAGATCTTGTTAAGGCCACAGGGGGTGACTGGAACTCTGTATGAAAAGACCTTTCAGTTGTGAACAGTCTTTTGCTATTCCTGGTGTACATTCACAAGCATGTGTTTGACTTTATACCGAAAGATATTTTTTATTGTGCTTACTGTCATGTTTAATTACTAGCATAATTCCATCTCAGATCTCTGCTGAAGCAATATTCCATGGGACCAAATCACAGGCAAACAGACATGCCAGTTGGATTCATCAGACATTTAATATGCAGCTGTTCTTGTTGTATGAATTTCTTATTAGACACATGAGCAACATTATACTTGCTTATTGTTTGGAAATACTCTGATTTGAAATGTTTCTAAATGCGCTTTTCTTACATTCCTTCTTTTGTGGGGATTTAGTAAAGCACCAAAACAAACTGCCATTATATTAATTAGCTTATTTCCTGATGACTTGTTCTTATAATAACTTGTTTTCATATGTACTCCCCAAAAAGGGATTGCATTTGCAACTGTACAAAATATTTATGAAATGGTTAAAAATAAATAAACTGCACTATAAATTTTACATTTATTATCGCAATTTGTTTCCATACAAGGCTTTGTCCCAATCAACATAATAAAAAAAACAAATGTGTATTAAAATAAATTATTTAGCATTCTGTTAGCCAGTAACAAAGTAAGCTAGGCTGAAAAAGGACATACGTCTATCAAGTTCAACCTTCTATAACCCTGTATTCTCTCACTTGCTAAAAAGCCATCCGACCCCTTCTTAGTGCAGTGGTCGAAGGGGAGGCTTGTCACCTGCAATTATTTATGCACAACTGCGGGCGGCAAGTCTTACAAAAAATGTGTCTCCTTTGGAAATAACTGAAATCTGGTGGCAAAACCAAATTATCGAAAAATCAACCTAAATTATCTCCCGTGGCAACTTTGGAAGTGTGAAGTGATGCATTGTTTTATTGATTTCAATTATTTCCAGTGGAGAATCTAATGTATCAGCCAGTATGATTGATTCAGTAAGATAATTGCACATCTTCACAGCTCTCACTATAAAAGACCCCTTCCGAAAAAAAACCCTTCTTTCTTATAATCGGAGTGGGTGCCCTTGTGTCAGCTGGAAGGAACTACTGGTAAACGAAGCATTAGAGAGATTATTATATGATCCCCTTATATATGTATACAAAGTTATCCTATCACCTCTTAAATGCCTCTTCTCCAGCATAAGCAACCGCAACTTGGCCAGTCTTTCCTCATAGCTGAGATGTGCCATTTGGACGCTGGACATAGGCGGAGGGTGACTTTTTTGTTTGGGGAGGCTAAGGGTATCACATGAACAGTTTCTTCACCAGCAATTTTTCAGTTGCAATTCAGTTGCATATTATGTAGTACAAATGTAATTCACCTGTCACTTAGCACATGGGCCAAGTGCAGGCAGAAAAACAGCCCTTCTTATCACAGTGCTACGCAATATGTTGGCACAGTGCTACGCAATATGTTGGCGCTATATAAATACATGTTAATAATAATCTGCTTTTTGGTGTGTCTGCACACTGCTTAGGCCTGGGTAAAGACACACGGAGCGGATCCCGGCATGAAAATACATTCAAATATATTAAAAACAATATTCTAGAAGCAACTAATTTATATTGGTGTATTCAAACTTCAAATTAGATATGCTGAGTCTAAACAATATTGCTTCTAAGTAAAAATCTCTACAAAATAAGTAATAAAAAAGTGTTGAAACCAGCAGAAACCTGCAGAAACCATACACTTTCTTTCATTTGTGTACAGTAGCATGTAATGAAAAATCAAAACAAAAGACGTCATTATTGGTAATTTTAGGAACCTATTTAAAATACACGTGTTATAGCTAAAACTATGTATAAAACATAAAGTTCGGTGAAGGTGGAATCATTTTCTGATGCTTTTTATCGTGGTTGGTGCAAGGACCCCTGGTACAAGTGAACGTGAACCTTAATGGAACATCTCACATCTGGCATTCCTATATTGCAGAATAGTTTGGGGAAGGCTCTTTCCAGTTTCAGCACAATAATGCCAACATGCAAAAAGCCAGGTCGGTACAGAATGGGTTGGCTGAGCAGGGAGTTGGAGAACCTGACTGCACAGCCCTGACCTCAACCCAACTGAACCCCTGTGGGATGAACTGGAACCCTGGCTGTGAGCCAGGCTTCAAATCCAACATCACTGCAAAACCTCACTAATGCAATTGTGGCTGAATGGAAACAAATCCCACCAACAATATTCCAACATCTAGCTAATTTGTTAGGCATCACCCCAGTAATTATAACTGCTGACCTCAGACCCTATGCCAGAGCTCCTATATTTAGAGAGTTCTAAGAATATAAACAGGTGCAAAATTAAAGGTCAAGGAAAGGGAAATTCACTGGGTGGTGCCAATGTGTTAGACCCCCCCCCCCCCAGTTTATCACTGCTAACCTTCCTGGGACAGTGTTTCTGTGTGCTGAAAAGTGCACCAGCCTAGTGTTCTGCTCCTGCTGCTGTGCCATCTTTCCTGATGCCCCAGAGATCCTTTTCACTCTCTGGCTAAAGTGCATACACAATAATTTGAGGCTTTAAAATTTAGGTCTGAGCTTTACTGATCCCAGTCTAGGATCGCTGGGGCATTGGAGGAAGTGTGGAGCAGGTATACTACAATGGGGTAAATAAAGTAAGCGAGGATGTTCACTGGGGTGATTTAGAACACATTGCAAATGTTATATGCATGTACCTTACATATATGTAATATGGCATACTTAATGATGATTACTCACACACAGGGAGTATAGGGCAGGCAGAGAATGGCACACACAGGGAGTATAGGACAGGCAGAATATGACACACATAGGGAGCACAGGGAAGGCAGAACAGAGCAGGAGATGTGACATTATGGAAACCTATAAGGACCACTAAGATGTGCTACATACAGTGACACAGTGCTGGTGCCCCTTCATCATTTTGTATGAGTGTGAACAGGTGAACAATGTCTGCAGTTTCAGTCTGGGTCTCAGGTGTAAACAGTACAGGGCTTTAGGATGTGAACAATAGAGGTGTCACAGGTGTGAACAATACAGGGGATTGCAGTCTGAACTTGATTAAACAATGCAGGGGCCAGTTAATCTCTGTAGTGATACCCTTTAACATATACACATGGTAAACAGACACAGCAGGCAGACTTTGATGTGGGGGCCACACAAGGGGGGGGGCACCAGTTGGACAGCACTGCTTTAGATTGTTACATATGCAGGGAAGAGTGGGGAATTCACAACATATGGAAGTCCGTTCATAATTTTTTATGACATTGTAGGATATTTTAAAAGATGTCCAGAGTACCAGTTACACAAAAATACACACAAGAATTTATGCTATGGCACACAGCACACTGTCTAATGCTACCTTCTTTCAAACGAGGGGCCCCTAGACATTGACTATTGCTGCATCATACCTCCCAACATTTTGGAAGTAAAAAGAGGGACAAAAAATTTTTCCGCACGTAGCGCAGCAAAATTTTTTGACCACGCCCCTTTCTGTGGCCACACACCTAATTACCATGTTCATTTTACAAAATTTGGCAGGTTATGAAAGTTTGAAACTATTTTTCCTTATCTAAACAGTTTTTTTGTGTCTCAAAATTGTTACAAAGTATCTTATTTGCACCTGTTAGCTGTTCAGTGCTCTCTTCTAAAAGCCAATAGTGAGAAACTTTGTTTCTTTTTTCTGGCCACAGAACACCAAGTTTAACTCAGTTTCACAACTACCCTAAGGCGCTTAGATGGGTTTCTAATTGTTTCTATTATGAAATCTCGCGAGATTTACAATCCGAAATCTCATGTGATGACATCATCACTCATGGGTCACACGTGAAATCACAGGAAGTGCTCTTTTAAAGGCAATAATCAGCAGCTACCCCCTTCCCCCAAACTAGCACAAGTAAACGCATTGCTCAGCTCACCTACTTGATTCTTTTTTTAAAATAAGTTAATTGATTGTTTTTAAAGGGGCTTGTTTTAACACAAACAGGTTTGGGGAGGCTAAGCCTCCCCAAGCCTTAATGAAGAACCGCCCATGACACTGGAGACCAAAACTGTATGATATATTCTAGATATGGCCTTTTTAAAGTTAAAGAATATCCCCTCCTCCCGTGAATCCATTTTAATACAGCTCAAGACCTTTTTTGTCCTTGCAGCTGCAGACTGGAATTGCTTGCTACAGTAAAGTTTATTTTCTAAAAGGACTGCAAGGTCATTTTCCATTATGGATTTGCCTAGTGCAGTCCCATTAAAGATATAAGTAGCTTGCATATTTTTACCCAGGTGCATAAAAACTGTACAATTATCGACACTGAATCTCATCTGCCACCTAGCCGCCCATATTGTCAGTTTGTCAAGATGATGCATCACATTTATTGGGCTGCACAGTTTCGTGTCATCTGCAAACACTGATACATTACTTACGAGATTCTCCTCATTAATGAACACATTTAATACATGTGGACCCATTACAGAGCCCTGAATGACCCCCCTATGAACCATACTCCAAGTACAGACAGTACCATTAACAACCACCTTCTGTACCAATCCTGTAGCCAGTTTCCTATCCATGTGTATGTGTATGGAGTCTATGGGAGGTGGCCTTCCCTTATTTCAGAACTACTACTACTACTACTTATAATAATTATAATAATAATAATAATAAAATATGACCTCCATATAAACAACAGGTAAATGCACATTCCGCAGCAATTTTTTCATTACATGGTGGGTAGAGAACCTGCTGTACTATTTAGTGCAGACAACAAACATGTTTTTTGTATAGTTACTGAATCCATGATTTTTTCATAATTTGCCAAGTGTAAAAGCCATAAAATCTACAAATACCAAAGTATGGCAAGAAAAAGCTGTTGAGGTCATGTAGAAGTCAATAGAATTTACCTTTTTTTCTTGCAAAGGTCAGCCTTTCCGTTTGTAGTTTTTGAGGTTTTTTGGAGATAAAAACATTCATTGTAGTATGAATTTTTTGTTCACTAAAAATTACAGATTTTTTTCAACAACTATTTTTGTTGATACTTTTTTTATTCTGATCTTTTAATAACTTTCATGTTTTTGTGAAACCTATATAAACTGTCCCTTCTATTGCAACTCCATTTGTCAGTTGTTCACAACTCTAAATGGCATCAGAGCATGCCTACTTAGTACTAGGCACATGGTATGTTGTTAGAGGAATATAACACAAGAAAAGCTTATGGGCAATCTTATCTGTGAAACAATGTCAGTTTAGACATCATATGTTGTTGATGATGATGATGATGGCTGTGTCCAGTTACTTGATTCAGTCCTTAAGCACAGGTAGCTGACGGCAGTCCATAACATGTGCTGTAAATCAACAAAAGAGAAGATGATGCTCTACTAGGATCATATTCAGAGGGACAGATCTTCACTGCTGATAGGCTGTGGAGGACAGAACCCAAAACATAATGTAAAGCATTTGTTGCTGACTTTTTTTTAGCTTTAGTTCTCCTTTAATTTCCTTCATCACAATATACTGGTCTCCAAGAAAGTACTGTATCTGGCAGATTACTGTAAATACATCTTGGACTACAGCATCTTCATGAAAATTGTTCATATTGTAACATGTCATATGTGGAACAACATCATTATAACATGGTAGATATAGAGAACTGCTGTTTCATGTCGGCCATGTTGCACCAAAAGCAAGTTTTTTTTTAAAGATAAATTTTTATTGAATTTTAACAAACTTGAAAAGACAGAAGGAAGAAAAGCTAGTTAGAGAAAAGAAAAGGGGCTGTAAGTGATCATCTATTGGTTAATTGAAGTGGCTGACGACTCGAGCCAAGGATTCCATATATTTTCACATTTCTTTGGGCATCCTCGGGCTAGATATGTGAGCTTGTATAGTTCCAATTGCGAATTGATTAGTCCAATCCATCTACTCATCCCATCCAATGAAAGGCAACCACTTTCTTTGTGTAGAAGAAGAGCAGCCTCATCAGACATCTAGTGTTCACTCTGGGTATCACAGAATCAAGGAGGCCCAGAAGACAGGTAGCAGGGCTGAGTATTTGGCGAAAGTTCTAGTTCAGTAGCCATAAAGTTCACAATTGTCCTCCAGTATCACTAGGCAGTCCCACATTAGATGCATAAAATGGCAACAGATGCACCACACATTGGACAGCCAGGTGAAGCTACCCTACCCATAGGATATAGTTACTGAGGGGTGAGGTATGTTTGGTGTATGATCCTAAATTGTATAAGCTTGTCTCACTAACGGATTATAAAGGTTGTCTATGATTTCTTCCCAATCATCTGGGTCTACACTAACCCCACTTCTCTCCCACTTATACATTTACTCTAGGTCGGGGATCATATCTATTGGAATTTAAGTGTTTGAACGTATGGGATAGGAGTTTCGTCTTGGTGGGTTGAGATACTAATTCTTCTATCCCTGTGTATTGTAGTTGCTGAGGAGAAGTTGGAAATTGCACAGAGCAAAGATGGGTAATTTGGTTATATCTAAATTCGGACAGGTCAGGCAGAGAGAGGGTCTGACGAAATTTAGCCAACGTGTGAAGACTCCCATCAGTGTATACCTGGGACAACTGCTTTAGCCAAAACTTAGTCCAGGTTCCCACCTCTAAAAATGTAGCTAAATGTGGATAATTACTGTTACCCCATAAAGGTGCGTCCAGAGATAGTGTGGTATTGGCCTTAGTGACCTGTACCATTGTGTCCCAGGCTCTCTTTGTGGCATCCATAACAGGTAATAGAGGGCTAATATCTTTCCTATATAAAGCATTGTGCGGGCTTTTTACGGAAGTGAGATATAGTGATATTATGGATGCTGGGTTGTCTGCATCAAACACTTTCCAACCGGCTGCATGTGAGGCCTGCGAGGCAAGGTAGTAAAGCTCATAACTGGGAGAGCTCAGTCCCAGCTGATCCTGCGAGTTGTTGAGAGTGACTCTGGACAACGTGGGTGTTTTATTTCCCCAGATGAATTCAGATTGCGTGTGGTCTATATCAAGCAGGGCTGCAGGGTTTGTGGCAGGGGGTATTACTTAGTATATACATAAATTTAGGATGATAGATCATTTGCATATATTTATTCTGCCTATTAATATAAGAGGGAGTTTTGTCCAGTGTGCGAGTGTATCCTTAAATTTGCAATGTAAAGTGTATAAGTTATGCTGTAAAAATAGTGTCGGATCTTTGTGTATTGTTATCCCCAGGTATTTAAAATGATCTGCCACTTTGAGATTGCAGTCCGAGTCCGCCCCTGCCGGGAGTTGTCCGTCAAGGGTAAAGATTATGGACTTGTACCAATTAATTTGGAGGCCCGAGAATGTACCAAACTGCTTGACAATCCCAAGCACAGAGGTGAGAGAATCATGTGGGAATGCTAAATATAGCAGCGTATCGTCTGCATATAATCAAACCTTCTCCTAAATTGTTATATATGAATCCCTTTACTCTTTGGGAGTGTCTAATTGCTATGGCCATGGGTTCAATTGCCAATGCAAAGATTAGTGGGGAGAGGGGGCACCCTTGGCGAGTACCTCTTGTAAGGTGGAATGGTGAAGAAGTAATGCCATTAACATTGACGGATGCCTTCGGTTCACTATACATCAGCTTAAGCCACTTCGTGAAGGAGGGACCAAAACCCATTCTAGTTACTACCTCCCATGTATGGCCATTCCACTGAGTCAAATGCCTTAGCGGTGTCTAATGAAACCACCAGCCTGGAGCCCACATTCTAATGCCTTAGCTGCAAGTTAAAGAATAGCCTTCTCAGGTTAAAGCTAGTAGATTTAGAAGGCATGAAACCAGTCTGACCTGGCTCCACCACTGTAGACACCACCTTGACAAGACGCTTAGCCAAGACTTTAGCGAGAATTTTAATTTCCATGTTGAGCAATGAAATTGGCATATAAGAGGGACACAGTGTGGGATCTTTCCCTGGTTTGGGGATGACAACAATCGTTGCATCTGAGAATGTTTTGGGCAAGGAGAAATTCTCAAAGGCATACATCAGGGTTTCATGCAATTTGGGTACTATCTTCCGTATGTGAATACGGTACCATTCTATAACAAAGCCTGAGGATTTGCCTGGGGATTTGCCTGAGGGAAAAGATAATATAGCTTCTGCAATCTCATGCGGAGTTATTGGGGAATCCATATATTTAGTTTGCTGAATTGAAATTTTGGGGATAGGAATCTCATTAAGATAATTGTGCAGGTCGGTATTAGAATATTCATCAATTGGGAATCCACTTCTGATTTCTGCATTAGTAAAGCCTGAGGGACTCGCCCCAGTTCACAGGCAATCATATGCAAAAAATTCCTATATCCAAAGATAACTGTCCCAAGGCTTTTTTCAGTAAAAAAATATATTTTTATTTAAGTTAGCGTTAAAACTCAGATACATACTGACCCCACAAGGCCCACCTTATGCGTTTCGCACCCTCCGGCGCTTAGTCATAGGTGTCTCTCAGTAGAGTAGTGTGCAGTAGAGGTGTAAAGAGAGGAGTAAAAGTTACTGAATTCCAAGGCTTTCTCAGATGGGGAGGTCAACATCTCTCCTGCTGATGAGAGTATTCTGGGGACAACAGAAGCACAATTAGGAAGGTTAGCTTGGAAGGCTAGGGGTTTGCCATTTTTGTCACCATATGCAAATACAGTGCTGGTAGCATGCAAGAGTTGTTTTTTTGGCAGTTCTACCCTGTGAAAATTCAGGCGCCTAAGAGCTGCTGCAAATTCCCCATGTGTGGTGTGGGATTGTCAATGTATTCTGTTTCAGATTGGGCCACTGCTGATTCCAGGTGTTGCAGAGTGTCCTTATAGGTAATTCTAGCTCTAGCAACTGCCTTCATCAGGGTACCGCGTGACACTGCCTTCATCAGGGTACTGCGTGACACTGCCTTAAAAGCATCCCAGGTCGTCGAGGGGTCCGCTGAGCCATGATTTATATTCTACTATTGTTTGGTGGAGTCAGCAAACTCCTCAACCACACTAGGGACCTTCAGCCAGTATGGGCTCAGCCTCCAGTTTTTGTGTGCGGGTCGGACAGGAGATCTAGTGAAAGGAGCAAAGGGGCATGGTCTGAGATTGCTCGTGGCAAATATTTAACCTTTCTAACTTTGGGGAGGAGATCCGAGGTAACCAGTGCTAGATCTATTCTAGATAATGACTGATATGTAGTAGAAGAGCAGGAGAATTCCCTACATGTAGGGTACTTCCAGCTCCATACAGCTATCAAATTGTACGCCCTGGCCCAATCTGCAAGTTTGGAGGTAGTCACTGTGGGAGAGGACAATCTATCTAACAGTGGGTTACAACAGTTATTGAAGTCACCCTTGATGCACACCAGGGCAGGGGGCAACTGCAATAGTGTCTGATATAGAGCATGCAGTATTGTTTCTATAAATAGGGAAGGAATGTAGATATTCGCTAAGAAGATGGGAAATCCAGCCATAGCACATGCTAGGATTTGGTATCTGCCTGCCCTGCCCGAGTGCACCTCAATGAGGTCAAATGGGAAGCCCTTCCTAACCAAGACTGAGGTGCCCCTAGCAAATGTCGAGTATGTAGTGTGATGAGTATATGCGACCCACGGTTTTCAAGAGCCAGGACCCCCCTCCCAACTAAATGGGTCTCTTGGAGCAGGAGAATGTGAGGGTGTAAGATTTCATATAGTTAAAGACCAGTGCCCGCTCACCTTATCATTTAAGCCCCTAAAATTCCAAAACACTAACTTGATAGTAACCATTTTGTGTTGTGCGCAAGGGATACTTACTCATGACAAGTAAATCTCTGGTTTCTGGACACCCTGCGGCTCTTCAGCCCGCCATACAGATACATGCTTGTCTAGCCAGGGAAGGGAAGGGAAGAAGGAAGAAAAGACTGAAAGGAGGTAGAAAATACATAGTTAAAACTTACACAAAAATTAAGCCCCCACCCAACTGTCCCCCACCCTGCCCAACCCTCACAGTCTGGTGGGCTTAGTATCCTGAACATAATATCAACTGGGGAGTTTGGTTGCCCGAAACAAGCTTGATCCAAATCTTGTGGTCGAAAAGCTTCCGTGGTGGTAGGTCAGAGCTCACGCCATATTGAAGTACAGTATATGACACTCAGAGCTGGGAAGTTTCGTGTAATCCCAAAATAAATGTGATGACTTGCGCATATACAGTATGAGAGGCCTTGTATACAATGAGCCCGGAGTCAAAGATTAGTGCCCAAGTAAAGTTGATGGCAGCGCTTAGCTGTTCCTAGGTACCATGTCGGGAGAAATGTGGTCGTTGCTTATAAATTCTCTGCACTGTGGTTTAAGCCATCTATCAACTCCTCTGAGATTTATATGTGTTGAATATGTGCACAGTTAGTTTCATCATGTAATAGGGATTGCAACCAAAGGTCTCGCGTATTTGGCTTTACTCTTTGCCAAACAGCCAGGGGAGAGTTTGAATCTATTAATAATAGGTCAGGCAACTGTTAAGCAAGAGTTTCGCTGAAAAAGTGGTTATGGTCTGGGACTCCTCCTGGTTCTTGCTTCAATCCAACTCAAGGCCTCTTCAGGTGTGTTGAAGAAATGGGTTTTGTTTAAGTTTAGCTGGATACAACATGGCGTAAACCAACTTCAAGTCACGCAGCTGCCTTTAACGTGAAGGTACTACGCTGCTTTTGCAGAAAAGTTGAGTAGTCCGGGTAAAGCAATACATTGGCCCCCTCATATACCAGCTGGTCTCTTGCCCTTGCTTCTGAGAGAGCCGCATCTCTATCCCTAAAGTGAAGCAATCTAATTAGAAAAGGGTGTTGGGGAGCTCCCGGAGGTCTAGGGCGGCCTGAGACACCATGTGCTCGTTCCACTATATAGTGCGTGGTAAAGGGTGCATTTGGCAAAAGTTATTTAAGCAATTGCTCCTCAAAATCAATGGGAGAATTGCCTTCCGGGAGCCCCACCACCCGCACATTGTTGAGTCGCTGACGATTCTTGTAGTCATCTAAAAGGGAGGCCTGCTGCTTTAATTGCTGCTGTAGTTCAGTGCGCTGCACTGGTATTGGTGTGCACATATCTTCCATGGCACTGACCCTGGCTTCCACAGCTGTTGTTCGCTCTCTTACTGCCTGCAGATCCACTTTGATCAGAGAAAGGTCTATTTTAACCTCCTCAATGTGCATGGCAAGTGTTGTTTGGCAGGTTGCTATTGCAGTGAGTATTGGCGCGAATGCTGTCTGCGGCACGTCCTCACTTGTTGCAGAGAAGGGAGACGGAAGTGCAGCACCATCTTAGGCAGGTCGCCTTATAAACCGGTCCAACTTCTGCATCGTTTCACTTGGCTTTCTCTGTCATCTATTGCTACGCATAATAAGCGTGCATTAGGCAATGCTCAGCGAGGTCCAAGTTACAGCTAACTAGTGTATTTTCAGGATCAATAGTACCATGGAGCCCTCAGAAGCACATCCTGCTAGTCCGGCATTTGGCCACGCCCCCCCCTCTGTGGACTTTATGTCAAAGAGTCCTTTTTTTGGCTGTGCAGTGTTATAGTTGTGCACTGTTTTTGCTTTCCGGCTTGTAGTACTTTAGGATTAGAATTTTTGTTGGTTAATATTTAGGGAGTAACGGAGATTATGGTAATGGCTATCCGCCTTCTGACACTGAATACCCCTCTGCCGTGGCGTTCTGTAATCCTAGGCCTCTCCGTTGCTTATAAAGCACAGCTAATGAAATATTGTGCGTTCAAACGTGGAGCGCCTCAGCCGTGGTGTTATTGCTGGCACTAACCCCACTTGGGGATCGTCTGTATTGTTAAGCACCCCTCTGCGATGGTGTCTTGTAATCCCTTTTGCTAGTAATGGCTGTGCTGTGCTCTATCTGTCATGCGTTCCAGCATGGTGCGCCTCAGCCGTGGGACTGTCACCGGTACTATCGGCACTTGGGGAGCTGAGGGGTATCGGTATTGCTTACCGCTTCTGCTTTTGACTTTTTAGGCAGCCCAGCTCCCTTCTGTCTGTTCCTTTCTCGTGCCGCTGATCTTCAATGTGTAATGGCGCCTCGTGGTCTCAGGCCGCACTGCCTGTTCTTTCTGGATTGGGTCCGCCTCAGCTACTTCCTGCCGTTTTCAGATTCACTCTGACTTGTGTCTCTTGTATTGCAATCTGTGAGTGAGTTTGCTTTATAATTCTCACTTTGGGCAGTGTTTTCTTCTATTTTACGAGAGGAGCTGCTTATTGTGCGTCCTTCCCAATCCGTGGTTAGCCACGCACCCCCACCAAAAGCAATTTTAATGTAGATGCTGTGGTCTGGGTTATATAAACAGATACATATGGCCATAAAGTTAAAGCTTCTCTAATAAAATACAATAAGACTGACAAGCACTGTTAGTCCAATTATAAATCTACAATTGCATTAGTTTATATTTTGGTGC
Organism: Xenopus laevis; assembly: GCF_017654675.1. Classification (NCBI taxonomy): domain Eukaryota; kingdom Metazoa; phylum Chordata; class Amphibia; order Anura; family Pipidae; genus Xenopus; species Xenopus laevis. The sequence goes on along the minus strand of NC_054383.1, from coordinate 44,778,891 downwards.
AGAAACATTATATATTTTGTCAGAAACAATTCTAAATAAAATTTCAAAATAGCTCTAATACATTTAAAGAAATACATAAATAGTAAAATGCATTATGACTAGCTGACTTATTCTATGTACTTATTCTCGGTTATTTTGCCTCTCTGTGAGCTTTGTACATTATGGGTGCACATTCAATATGCTGTATGTTTTATTTCTTTCCCCTTCATATATGCATTGATTTTGTCTTGGCTGAAATGTTTGCCTGCTTATTTTATCCCTGTGCATGTTTCAATTTTACTTTAATACTCAAGAGCTTTCTATTAGCGCACCAATGTATATCTTTTATTTCCTGTATTGTGGCTTCAGTGAAAGGTTTATTTGTTTTTGTGCTGTGGCGGAGGGTTTCTCATTTTCTATCCTATTTGCTGTTATTTATGATGTTTGGTCATGTATGAGAGATTTGAATATGCTTGCGGCACCAGTAGTTACACAGGCCGTATGAGAGGTGCATCTTGTTCTGCAGATCATACTGTGCATTCTACAAAGGGTTAAATAACACCTTATCCAGGCAGAAAATGTGTTGTTTGCAGGGTATCCTGACCCTGCAGCCTCTTTCCTTATAGAAGAACCGAGAAATAGTTTCCAACAGTTTAAATGCTTTATTATTTCCTTCACACTGTTGCATCCCATTAGCACATTGCTTCTGGCACTGCATTATAAAAAGTAAATACCATTTACATGACGACATATGCAAGGTGCGATATTGACAAATTGCACTTGCAGCCACAAGACCATTTTGCTTTCAGAATTTATGAGAGAATTGCTTTATGTTTAAAGGATAATGTACTTTTTAAATTACAGAGACAGTTTTTGATAATCAACTTTTTCTGCATTATAACATAGCTTAAAATGAACAAGTATATATATATATATATATATATATATATATATATATATATATATATATATATTCTCCACATATCTACTAATCTGACTAAGCAGCAACATTTGCCCCTCTAGGTGATTTTAAACTGAATTAGCAATCTCCCCTGCCAGACTGCCTGCACAGAGATGCTAGGATCCTATTGATTCAGCAACACCTGTGGGACTGCAGCACAGTGGACATCCTTGATTTAATGCCAACATGTGCATAAATATCTATTCACGAACAGTAATTAGTGCCGTTAACAAGGGGACATCTATTAACTGAAAAAACAAAGCATCACACAAACTCACACTCATCCCCTTAAATCTGTATTTTATGTTGAGGGATGTGGTGGGGTGGACTTATCTAGGCAGTACCCTGAATGTCTATCAACACAGCAGTTAGGTAAATTTTATTTATTTTTGCTATAACTTGCCTGTATGCAACTTTTCCCCTACCCTTTCATGTATAATACACTGGCAGACTTGCTGTGACAATTAGGTAGTATTTGGTCACATATCTGTTTACACAACCCAAACCAATTTAACAAAGAAAATCTATTCTGGCCAAGAAGTCTTTAGCAGCAATACGTCCAATCTTGATAATGTTTCACCAGTCATCCAAATTAATCCAATGTAGTAGGGAATTCCCAATAATTGAGATGTGAAACTATGATCTAATCCCAAAGGTACCAAAATGTAACTGGCATTGTAGATCCAGCCTATAATTAAGTGATGTGTAAGGCTATCTCTACTACTCTTACCACCACTGCTTGTGGGATCTGTGAGTACCTGCTGTATTTTGGTATTCTTTTTCATCTCAAGCAGAAGGTCTGGGGCATGCACAATTGAACCCTCTCTGGTACAAAAGTGAGCTTTGATTTTGGCACCTGTGCTACATCCTTTCCTAAATATTCCAATCACAATGGCATCATGTAACTTATCAAAGCATATGTTTATTTTTTGATATTGATGACTGGAGGTGTAAATTGTGAAATTAAAAAATATGTTATTTATAGGCAGTGTCACAGAACCCCTCCTCTGTTTAGGGATGGTGGTTCTAGCTTGAAAAATATGTCCTCAAGAATGCTAAACAAGAACCATTGCGTGAAAATTACAGTACAGCATCTCTACTCAATACTGTATATCTTGACCTGGATAAGCAAAAATCTACATAGTACAATACACATTTTTTTTTGAAGAACCCTGTCCTCGTGTTTTTGTAGTGCTCCGCCCAACCTGGCCTTTCCATATGAAGGATTAACTAAATTGTTACATGTATATGCAGACTGTACAAATTTACCTCTTGACCTACAAAAACAATTGACAGATTTTAATGGTATCTTAACAAATACTTTTGATTTTCTAAAAACAAATTGGGGAGAGTATACAACATTCTTTGAATTTTGAGCATTCCCTCTGAGATATACTGTATGGTGTTTCTGTATTGTTGTGAGAATAGCATGACTTACAGTAACTTGAAAATGCCCACTGTTTACAGGTATTGCCTGGACACTAATTCCATTTTTACAGATTTGTATTTCAAGCTCAAGTCACCAGATGGCTACAGAATATTATGAACACCTGAGACTTTCCTGGGCTCCTAATATCATTTTTTTGCTTGCTGGATTTAGAACCAAAACTTTGAAATAATTGCACAGTTAATACACCGTGACAAGAGGTTAATCCTGCAAATGGATTTTGCAGCAACCCACATTCTGCTCATTATATGGACACAATGAATATGTGAATAGTACTGCCAAGATAGCCATTTAGTGGGAAGAGAACATACTGATGTACTGAGGTCTTTGGAAATCTAGACTGAATATTTTTCTGGGAACGTTATGGTAGGGGATTACTGTATTCTCCACAATTACATGCCAGGTTTAAGAATTCACTTTGGGTTTATTTTTTCCTTAGATTGAAAAGGGAAACCAAGAAGAAGTTCCAGTTCATAGTAGAGTTTCTACACACAGGCTGCAGGTCAGAGGCTGCAGTCTGACCTGTGCTCTTTGTAATTTTTTTATGGCATAGTTTGGTAACATATAGGGGCTGATTTATTTGTGTTTTTGCAACAATTCAAGTTTTTTTGTGCTAGAAGTTATGATACAAATTATAACTTCAAAGGGGGTTATTTATCAAATGTCAAGTTTGTGAGGTTTGTCAGGTTTTTTATACCTCCAATAAACTCACAAATGGAATGTTTGCTTATTTATATAAAAAAATCTGAATATAAAAAACTAGATTGAATGCAATCAGGAGTAAAAACTCAAATACTCAAATTGATTGAGTTATTGGCAAAAAAAACCCTTGAATACCTGAAATTTCTTGAGTTTTTGAGCAAAAACCACTGTAAAAACTTGAAAATCATGAAGGCAAAAAACATCTTCAAATGGTCAAGGGACCTCTGCTATTGGCTTCCACATGACCTCAACAGGTTTTAGCTGATACATTTAGAGATTCTGGCTTTTAGCAGCTTTGGGGCATAATAAATCTTGAAAAATGTATGTTTTATCCCAAAAAATCCAAGTTTTTAGTGAAACAACCCTTTGAAAAATTAGATTTTTTTGGGAAAAACACAACTCGACCTTAATAAATAACCCCTCAAATCAAGTCATTAATAAGCTTCAAAAAAATTGAATGTAAAACTTCAGCATCTAAAGGCTTACCTAGGCAAACGACTATTTTTGCAATTCATATTTTTTTAGTTTTTTCTCTGAGTTTGTAAACTTGCTTTTTAGGTACTCAAGTGTTTTCAATCAGTTTTATTCATTGAGTTGTTTATATCTGGATTTTATTTGAAGTAGAAAAAAACACTAAGGGGTTTATTTATCAAAGTCCGAATTTATCTCAATATTTTCTGCTACAAACTGCGATCAAATGCGCTCAGGTTTTTTGCTCTTATTTATTATATTTTCCCAAAAATTTGCTTTGCGGGGAAAAAATCAGTTTTTCACGATTTTTTTGGATTTTTCATCCAATTTTCAAGATTTTTTTGGATTTTTACCCGAAAACTTCGGGGTATTGCATGAAACCCAGCGCACATCAGAAAATCATTGGGACGTCTCCCATTGACTTATATGCAACCTCGACAGGTCTTAGATGCCGGAATTTATGATTCAAACTTTTACATCCTCGGGATTTAATAAATTATAAAAAAAATCACAATTTCTTTTTTTTTGTGATTTTTTCATTCAGAGTAAATAAACCCTTCAAATTGCATAAAAATTAATTTTGATAAACATGGCCCATGTAATGAAGCCAAATTATGTCACCAAACAGCCATATTTTGGAACAGACAGTAGCATAACTAGATGTTACTTGGCCCCATAGCAAATTAATATTAAGGCCCCCAACATATCCAGAGGTTGTCCTTACTAATATATGTTTAAATACTAACCATGATGGCTGGCATACAATGATACTGAGTCTGTGGCATGATATAGCCACATCCCACATAAATATAAAAAAGAGCAGTTCTATCACCTTAAATTTGATTTGATCTGATGAGCTTCCAAGTTTCTGGCTAGAAATCAGATAATGAATGGACTCTCCAGAGTATTAAAAACATTTCTCCTTATATCTGTATTTTTTGTGAATTATGTCTCATTCTAAAGCTATTTTTTAGTCTTCTATTCCTATTTAAATTGTTCTTGTTAATTGCAGTATTATAGACCTATACGAGTATGCTTCAAACTTTTTTAGCCTTTTTTTAATATGTGAATTAGTTACATCACCATAAAAGCCTAATACCTGTCATTAATTTGATTTCTGTATATCATGCCGTATACATCCTACCATTTGTTATTTCTATATGCCTTGATCTATCAATTTTATTTTTAGAAAAAAATAAATAATTGAAGAAAATCACCCAAGGATAAAAGAACATCAGTAGGGGCTGCATCTGCTAAGGTTCTCTCAAATGTTAAAGAACAAATATGGCAACACTAATGGAAACTATAAGAAGAAGATTTTTTCTCTGTGCATCCTGTAGTTGCTCATTTGGTCAGCCAGGATGACCTTTTTCTCTGTTGTACTTGCTGAGCTGGGAAAATGACTGGGAAGTCTCGGGCATGTACTTTCAAATAGTGACATTTGCACATAATTAGTTACCTACTGTCTGCAAAGAAAGTTGGGGTATTGCCTGAGGTTACGCTGTACCATCGTCAACACTTACATTGGAAACACTAATTTATTAAATAGGATTTACATTTCATTTACTGCCAAAATATTTGCTAATCTTGATGATAAAAAATATCCTTCCTCCATTAGTAAATAACATTGTTTTCCATTAATATTCTTAAATCCAGGACTATGTGGGTAATATTAAATCAAAACAAAGCAGAACCTTTTTTAGTGAACCAAATTTTTTGGAAATTGCCAATATAGATGAATTATGCAAATATTTACCCTGCAGAATAACCAAACTGGGAGAGTTTCAGCAACCTCAGGGGAGTGTCTGTAACTGGGCTATTGCCTGTGTTGGATTGAGTCAGCCAATGAGATTTAGGCGATACTTATCATATTGCGATAAGCTTTCCCAAAGCATCAGCACTGACATCACAGGAATTGCCTAATGTCATACCTCCAGCAGCTATACATTGCATTAGAAATACCACAGAATATGCAGTTCCTATAAAGGGCAAATTAAATAAGACCAGACAATGCCAGGAAGCCTAACCAATGCCAATGTCCCTATGTAAAATGTATAATGAAGCAGTAGAATTCTTAATGGATCATGCTTAGGACTGGCCAGACCAGCTGATGTAGTACTTTGACATAGCTTAAATTTACTGTATTATATGGACAAACAATCCCTGTTTTGTTTAAAGGGTAAGGCATATTCTAGTAGCTTAATGCAAAAAATATTTCAATGTCCTAAATATATTGTTTATGTGTTGAATGCAGAGGAAATCTTGTCTTTGTCTGTATGAAATTTGTGGTCATAGCCTCATTGCACGCCATCGTAATGGTTTAAAATGTAGTGTTTAGCACAAATTTCACTTTTTTGCTTTAGTTTATACAGGGGCAGTGGCCAACTCCATGTTGTAGCTCCCACCCTTGATAAAGGGCCATTGTTTGGCTTGAAACGTTGTAACGTTTCATTAAGCCTAAGAAAAGCAAAATAAAGGCTTTTTAAACAGATATTCCTGTTGGTGCTGTCTGCTACAGTGTGTAGCTCCCACCCTTTCCAGCTACAGTCAGGTGATCCCAGTGGCGGTCAATAAAAGGGCAACCAAGTTTGGGAGTTTAACCTTGAAAGCAAGCAAATTGCAGGTAAAACTTAGACCCTGTGTAAAATGTATAATGAAACAATATAATTCTTAATGAATCAGATGAAAGTTGAGTGTAGGACTGGCCAGACCAGGGATGACTTTGACATAATTGGCCAGATTAAACATATGCAATATATGGATAAACAATCCCTGTTTTGTTCAAAGGGTAAGGCATTTTCTAAATGCAAAAAATGTCTCAGTGTCATTAATATATTGATAATGGGTTGAATGCAGAGGACCTCTTGTATTTGTCTGGCTGCCGATTTGACCTTGCCCTAAAAGCTTCTTTATCATGATGAAGCCTCACACTCATCTGGTGCCCAGATTATGTGCGTTCTGTGATCTTCCGTAGTTCTCCGCGTGGAATATAAATAAATAAAGCTGTATCATGTTACACATTATGCAATGACTGAGTATGCGCAATCCCACAGCAGATTATAAACCAACGGCAATGAATATTTAATTAGTTGAATTAAGCTGCATCTGTATTTTTACTTAAGAAAGAGTATATTGGCACAAAGTATTGTGGATACAGAAGGGCTAAAACTTAGTGGAATAAATAATAATGTTTTAGTCCTCCAGATTTCTTCATTCAGCTATCAAGTGATATCTGTGACTGTACTGCCATTGTAATAAATTGAGTGATGCTGCAAAGTGACAAGAGATGGTTCGTGACCCAGAATAGTTGAAACAGCCCCTCCTTTATGTGCATGTATGTTTTCAGAAATTAATGGTGTTTCGATTTGCATTTGCTGTTTCTTAGAAGAAATCAATAGCCTTAGAGAAGCAAATTTCTTATGCCCAGTTGTGCAGAACAGGAAGATGCTTATGGCCTCCGTCAGCAATGTATAACAAAGCAGAACAAGAACACTATGCTGAAGGATCACAAAGTAACCTGGCTTTGGAACCTGATAATATGCACAGGGCCTGGGTCATTATCTACTGTGATAGGGCAAGTTGCTTCCAAACTCCTTCCTCCTTCTGCTGAGGAACACCAGCTTTTTTTAGCATGCCAACTTACAATGTAAAAAAATAAAAGCACTTGAGGCCCTTTTTGACACATGAAATTGGTTTAGATGAATTTTCACCAAGACAAAATTACTTTTCTTTATCACATTTTGTCAATAATAGTTTGATCCATTTTCATTAAACATATTTACATTTATTCACTTGATAAACAGGTAAGTGAACCAGCTGAGAGATGTGACAAAAGAAAGCAAAATAAAAAATGTGGAACGAATAGTTTAAAGGAACTTTGCATTTGTGCCTTAAAGGAGAAGGAAATTCCCTGGGAGCAAAAATCTCCCCCCGCTCCTGTGTTGCCCCCCTCCCTCCTCCCCCCTGGCCTACCTGTCTCCCCAGGGCAAATGCCCCTAACTTGTTACTCACCTCTCTGCTCAGGTCCTGTCCACGGAGTTCACAGGCGCCATCTTCTCCCAAGCGGTCTTCTTCCTGCTTTGACCGACGTTTTTGCGCATGCGCAGTAGGAGCATTTATCCGGTACGGATCTACTGCGCATGCGTCAAAAGTCACGAAGTTTTATGACATTCGGCGCATGCGCAGTAGATCCGTACCGGTAAATGCTCCTACTGCACATGCTCCAAAAACGCCGGTCAAAGCAGGAAGAAGACCGCTTGGGAGAAGATGGCGCCTGTGAACTCCGTGGACAGGACCTGGGCAGAGAGGTGAGTAACAAGTTAGGGGCATTTGCCCAGGGGACAGGTAGGCCAGGGTGGAGGAGGGAGGGGGGCAACACAGGGGAGGGGGGAGGGATTTTTGCGCTCAGGGGGTTTCCTTCTCTTTTAAAGGGGTTGTTCACCTTTGAGGTGAAGTTTGATGTAGAGAGTAAAGTGGTTTTCATTTTTTTATTATCTTTTTTGAGTTATTTAGATTTTTATCCAGCAGCTCTCTAGATTGCAATTTCAGCAATCTGGTATGAATAGGAGATGGCCTAAATAGAATGAGTACTCAAAAGTAGCAGTAACAATTCATTTGTAGTTTTAAAGCTGGAAATACTGTAGTTAGAAGAAGGCAGCAAATTTTTTTAAAAAAACTATAAAATATTAACAATGAAGACTGATCGAAATGTTGCTAAAAATTAGCCATTCTAGGACATACTGAAAGTTAACTTAAAGGTGAACCAATCTTTTAAACAACATTTACAAAAGGAGCATATTTTTGGTACATGATTTGACTGGTTTGTGAAAAAGTTTTGTGCTTGCCTAGGATAGTGTGATCAAATAGTGGTCAAAATTCTCCTTCCCTTTTCTAAAAAAGCAACATTTCAATTATGTTTTATGTCAGAGACCTTCATGGCAGAGATTCGAGCAGATCCAATCTGGAGGTCATCGCTTCTGTCACTGCAGGATTTTAAGCCCAATGCAGGTTTAATTCAGTAAGCTTTTAAGATAGTAAAACCTTTCAGGGCAAAGGATACCACAAAACGCATTTCATATATAGGAAATGTGCTCAGCACCTACAAGTGGGCATTAAAAAGAAAACTTAAATAAGGATATTTTTTTCATTTAAAGATAATCTCTGATAGGTTTATCAATGAGTCATAAGCACAGTACTGTACATAGCCAAATTGCAGTGATCCAAGGATTGGCCAAATTGGTATTTCCCTGCAGTTTCAAGTTGACGATTAACTTCATAAACACACTAAATTGCTATGGTGTGATTGTACAGGTATGGGATCTGTTATCCAGAAACCCGTTATCCAGAAAGCTCCTAATTATGGGATGCCCATTTCCCATGGACTCCATTTTAATCATATGATTAAAATGTTTAAAAAACTATTTGCTATTATATTAAAACAGCAGTTTTACAGGTATTGCATCTTTTATTTGGAAACCCATTATCCAGGAAGCTCCAGGAAGGTCATCTCCCAGAGACTCCATTACAGGTATGGGATCTGTTATCTGGAAATCTGTTATCCGCAAAAATCTGAATTATGGGAAGGCAATCTCCCATAGAATTCCTAAAATCCAATTTATTTTCCTCTCTACCTTGTACTTGATCCTGACTAAGATATAATTAATTCTTATTGGAAGTAAAATCAGCCAATTGGGTATGACGATTCAAATTACAGAATATTTTATCCTGGAAAATGCCAAGTCCAGAGCATTCTGGATAACAGGTCCCACATGCAAATCATTCAAATCTTTAAAACTGATTTCCTTTTTGTCTGTTATAATAAAGATCCAAATTATAGAAAGATATTTTATCCTGGAAAATGCCAAGTCCAAAGCATTCTGGATAACAGGTCCCACATGCAAATCATTCAACTCTTCAAAACTGATTTCCTCTTTGTCTGTTATAATAAATCATTACCTTGACCATGGTCCAAACTAAAATATAATTAATCCCTGTGTGAAGCAAAACAATTCTATTTGGTTTATTTAATGATTTTTTATAGTAGATTTAGGGGGGTATTTATTAAAGGTTGAGTTGTGTTTTCCAAAACATGATTTTCAGTTTTTTTACGGTGGTTTGCACTCGAAAACTCAATCATTTCAAGGCATTCAAGGTTTTTTTTAGCCTATTACTCAAACAATTTGAGGTATTCAAGTTTTTTCCCTTGATTGCATTAAATTGAGTTTTTTACATTCAATTTTTTTCATAAATAAGCAAACATTTGAGTTGTGAGTTTATTCGAGTGGTCAGTGGTACCCCAAACACAGCTACATAGTGGTCAGAAATCAACCTACTTGTGTGAATAATTTATATGTGTTAACTGAGCAGATTGTAATTGTGCATTTGGCTTAATCATTTAGATTGTAAACTCTACAGGGCAGGGACCTCCATTCCCTTGTCTCTTTGACACTAAGCTCTTGAGCTTTATTGTAGCTGCACTTTGCATTTACTGTTGTACTTTGTATTTATTTTTATTTACCATTATAATGACCCCCTGTTTGGGCTTTTAATTTGTTGTTCTGTAAAGCTCTGCGTATGTAAGTAGCCCTATATAAATAAATAAATACATACCGTACCAAAGCTGAGAAATCTTTTTTCCAGCTGGCACAGGATATGTTCGTAACACCTTGCTTTTAATACAAGAGATCCATTTTTATTGGCTGTTATATATAGAGCCGACACTTGTACACAGCAGAGATTATACTTCATTTACAACCTCAGGTCCAAATCACATTCACACACAGTAGGGCCAGTTATATCTGGAGCCAATTAGTCCACCTATATATTCTTGGAGGGTGAATGAAACAGGAGTACTTAAGAGAAACAGATATGGGGAACTCAAGCTGGAATTAAACTGAGGACCCCACTGCTACTACACAATGAGCCACTGCACTGCCATTTTTGTACTGCATCATCATCAACCTGTATTTAGGTAATACGCAGTAGCAAACCCCAGTTATAAAAAGGATATACTTTCCTTCAAGGACTGAAGAACTGACTATACCAGATGTTCTGTATCAGATTTTGCAGATTTATGTCTCAAAACTGCATTTTAGAAGGGACTCTATGGGAAATTAAAAGAAGGTAATTTAAAAAAAAATCATTGAGACGCTTACAAATTAGTGAAGCGCAAAGGAAAGCAGTGAAGAGAGTTGACATGACTGCTATTACAAATTGAATCAATCCCATAGATCCAAATTAGCCAAGGAAAGTGCTTTAGCATTGACAGAACTATATTCTATTTAATGGTATGATGATTACAGGGATGACTGATAATCACTTAAAAACAACATCGTTAGAACACATTTGGGACATCAATAAAACACATTCATACTGAGATTGTGTACCGCTTATAGAACACAAAGAAACCTGCAATACCAACAGTGACATGTCAGGTGAATTGCAAGCTTTTTGCTTCTAACTAATCATTTGTTTTTATTCTGTTTGGAAAAATATATGAAGCATTTTTAATAAATATTTGTTCATAAATACTATCATACACTGGGCAAATCTGCCCCTGTCCATGCAGTAACCCATAGCAACCCATCAGAGATTTGCTTGCTTTATGGTACCTGGTGTAGACTGATCAAAACGTTTTGTTCTCATAAGTTACTTCACAAGGGCAAATGAGCCCCTCTATTTTTCCCCACAATTAGTTATGAGCAAATCTGTCCCATTTTGCTTCACAGAAAAATCTGCGGATTTTGATGCGCAGCAATTTTTTTTGTGAAAGACAATTTTTACACGTGCAACACTTTTGTCCAAATGCAACAAAGTCAACGGCCGTCAAAATAATTTTGATGTGCAACAATTGTGACAGGCGACAGTTTTTCCACGGCAAATTTTTACAGCAGTGTCACTAAAACATTTGCAGTCGGTGAAATTTGCCGCAAATCCATGCCTGTCAAATAAATTCACCCATCACTACCCACAATATGTTTGCTTAGTGCATCCCTAAGGGGCCTATTTACTGACATTTACATTTTAAACTTTTTCACAAATAGAATTTTTGTCTCTAATAATGTTTTAGTTTTATTTCTCTAAAACTCTAAAATGTGACATTAATAAAGTGCAAAAAACACCAAAAACCTCTAATACAAAACTTTGCCATGTTAAAGCTGTTGAGGTCCTGTATAAATGGGAGCTGCTCTTATTCTGTTTGACCGTTTTAAACAATTTGGACTTTTAGTGGTTTTTGGATTTTTTTTTGTTAGTAATTGCCCAAAAAACTTGAGGGTATTTGCATTTTTTTTGATCTTTCAGTGCTTTTTTCATTTGTGCTTTTTATATTCAGATCTTTTAATAAATTACAGGCCATTCCTGATTTTAGAGAAATAGAGTTTAATCTTAGTTTAAAAAAACTCTAAAACCAATAAAACAAGAATGTTGATAAATATGTTTGGCACAAAACCTCTGTGTGGTCAAGGACATTTGCCAGAAGCAGGCTGCTATTATATATAGGTGATGATAGGCAATTTCTTAGTGGTGTAACTACAGGGGTTGCAGGGGGTGCATTCACACCTGGCCCACAACCACTTTTGGCAACTGGACCCAACTATTTCTAGTTGTGGCATCATACATGTGTTTATGGGCTGGCCTAAGCTTATATAAAGCAAAGGCATTCCTAGTGCACCCACATGGAACCATGTCCAAATCTAGATAACATTTAAACTATTTTGTGTTTCTATTGATATAATGTAAGTATTTTACATTTGGGTAGAGACACAAGTACTTATTGGTCACTAAATCCCCAACTCAAAACTATAAGTAATGAGCATTAGTGAGTATGGATGGGCGAATCTGCAATGTTTTGCTGTATCAGAAATTTGCGAAATGCATTGAAGTCTGTTGGCAACAAATTTTTTTTGACACCCAACAATTATTTTTTGACGCCCATTGGAGTCTACGTGCGCCATTTTCACAGCGCAACTTAATGCGCATCATAAATGAGCTTTAGTCACCAATAGGGATGTAGCGAACGTCGGAAAAAAAGTTCGCGAACATATTCGCGAACTTGCGCAAAAATGCGAGCGGTTCGCGAACGGTTCGCGAACCCCATAGACTTCAATGGGAAGGCGAACTTTAACATCTAGAAAAGACATTTCTGGCCAGAAAAATGATTTTAAAGTTGTTTAAAGGGTGCAACGACCTGGACAGTGGCATGCCAGAGGGGGATCAAGGGCAAAAATGTATCTGAAAAATCTGCCTGTGTGTGCTTGGAAGAGATAGTGTAGGGGGAGAGCTGTTAGTGATTTCAGGGACAGATGATAGTAAGTTTGCTGGCTAGTAATCTGCTTGATACTGCTCTGTATTGGAGGGACAGAAGTCTGCAGGGATTTGAGGGACATTTTAGCTTAGGTAGCTTTGCTGGCTAGTAATCTACTGTTCTCTTTAAACAACTGCCATACGTTGACCTTGTAGGCATTGTTTGCCCAGTTTTTTTGGACGCAGCCACTGAAGCACAGTTGCCAGAAAAAATATGCCATATAAATGCTGAAAATAGTCATTTTTCGCCATACGTTGACCTTGTAGACATTGTTTGCCCAGTTTTTTTGGACGCAGCCACTGAAGCACAGTTGCCAGAAAAAATATGCCATATAAATGCTGAAAATAGTAATTTTTCGCCATACGTTGACCTTGTAGACATTGTTTGCCCAGTTTTTTTGGTTGCAGCCACTGAAGCACAGTTGCCAGAAAAAATATGCCACATAAATGCTGAAAATAGTCATTTTTTGCCATATACGTTGAGTCAACGTATGGCAAAAAATGACTATTTTCAGCATTTATATGGCATATTTTTTCTGGCCTTTGTGCTTCAGTGGCTGTGGCCAAAAAAACTGGGCAAACAATGCCTACAAGGTCAACGTTGCCTACAAGGACTACTGTTATTGCAGCAGTCAGCAGATGAGATCAGAAGCAGGACAGCTGCCCACTGCAGCTACATACAGAGCACTGCAGTAGAAGGTAGATTACTAGCCAGCAAAGCTACCTAAGCTAAAATGTCCCTCAAACCCCTGCAGACTTCTGTCCCTCCAATAACAGAGCAGTATCAAAACGATTACTAGCCAGCAAACTTTCAACTGTCCCTGAAATCACTAACAGGCAGCAGCTCTCTCCCTACACTATCTCTTCAGCACACACAGGCAGAGTGAAAAAACGCTGCAGGGCTTCGGTTTTTATAGGGAAGGGGAGTGGTCCAGGGGAGAGCTTCCTGATTGGCTGCCATGTACCTGCTGGTCTGGGGTGAGAGGGCAAAAAAAAGCGCCAACAATGGCGAACCCAAAATGGCGAACGTCGCGCGACGTTCGCGAACTTCCGGCGAGCGCGAACACCCGATGTTCGCGCGAACAAGTTCGCCGGCGAACAGTTCGCGACATCTCTAGTCACCAATTACTGTTTATGCCTGAAGATACAACAGCACAATGACACAACGCCTGCTACTGGTGTCTTTATTATTATATTATACATCTGCTAAACTTTGACCATATTTTTTCCCAGTTGTTTACTTTTCTATTGGCAAAATGTTTTTTTTTTCCATGTGCCATAGAATATGGCGCTCCCTGTTGCTTCAAACTTATCTTTAAGCTTCATCATCAGTAAGAATAACAAAATCCAAATTTTGTGTATTTACTAGAATATGAAAGTGCGATGATACAACTGTCAATTAAAGGGGTTGTTCACCTTTAAGCTAACTTTTAGTATGCTATAGAATGGTGAATTCTAAACAACTTCTCAACTGTCTTCATTATTTATTTTTAAATGTTTTTTAATTATTTGCCGCTTTCTTCTGACTCTTTCCAGCACTGACCCCATCTTAAAAACAAATGCTCTCTTAGTCTACAAATGTATTGTTATTACTCATTGGTCTATTTAGGCCCTCTCCTATTCATATTCCAGTCTCCTATTCAAATGCATGCTTGCTCTGGTAATTTGGACCCTAGCAACCAGGGGGAACTGTCACCCGAAAAAATTATTCCAAATCCTATTTTATCGCATTAGTCAAGCAAAATAAACTTTAATTAAACTATATCAATTATTAGAATCTTGTTGCCTTTAGTCTGGGAATTCAGAATTATAGCAAACAGGCAGGCGCCATTTTATGGACTCTATTATTAAGACAAGCCTTGCATCATCTCAAAATTTTGTTTGTGCACCAGAATGGGGGACATGATGATAGAGAAGGGGCAGGCAATATTTGATTAACAGCTAAAATTTTTAAATGAGTTTACAACAGCTATGAATGCATTAATAAAAAAAAACGAATTCGGATTTCATGTATAATTTGAAAAGGAATTTTATTATACAGTCTTTTATGTCTAGATGACAGGTCTGCTTTAAATAGCAAACTCGAGAGCTGCTCAATTAAAAGCTAAATAACTCTAAAACCGCAAATAATAATACATTTAAATAATTGCAAATTGTCTCAGAATATCACTCTCAGTCTACAGCATATTAAGAGGCCTATTTATCAAATTTTGAATTCATGTGAGTTTTTTTTTAACTCTAATAAATTTGAATATACTCGAAATTCGATTGGGAGTTTATTATATATCGAATATCTAAAACTTAAACAAATATTACCGACCTGAAAACTTAAATCAAATTCTAATCAAATTCGAACCAAATTCAACTAGACTGGAAATGAGTTTTTCTCAAAAATAACTCAAATGTCAGGAGAGCAAATTGGTCACTGGACCTCTCCCATTGACTTATACATGAAATCGGCAGTTTTAAGGTGGCAAATAGTCAAATTCAGATTATTCCCAGAGTATAGGTTTGAAAAATCTCAAAATTCAAAGAATTTGAATCGAGTTTGGATAATTAACAATTCGAACTTGAGAGTTTTGACCATAAAGAATATTTAAATTTGAATTTCCAATTCTACCCTTAATAAATATGCCCCTAAAAGTTAATTCAAAGGTCAACAACCCTTTTAAAGTACAAGAAAACCGAGTTCTATCCATTTTCTTACTTTCAAAATAACATATAAAATGCATCATATTTATTCCTGGTACCTGCCTTGGAAGCTCCATTATACATACTGAGGGTTGGTGTCCATAATGTCACCCTTTATTTAAAAAAGATTAATTGAACAAACGCAGTGCATTACCATGGATCACATTACAGGCAATGGGAATTTGCTTATCAGGGTTCCAAACGATGCTTGTAGTTATTGCACTGACATATTTTGTTCCTTTACCCTAATATGTATAAGATGGTGGCTGCTTTTCTGCAGGGAAAGGAATAGTGTATGTTTTACTGCTCTTCCTTTTTTTTCTCTTGGCTTGTTATTTAGGGAAACTGATAAGATGTGAATTTTTTTTTACATGTTCTTTCAGGTAAAAATGCATTGTATTGCCCTTTATCACCAATTGTTTTTGTTATCTACCATGTGGCCAGTGACAAGTTTAATTGATTTCTTCAGGAGCTCAGTGATATTATCTCTGGCTTAGCTGACTGTAATGTACATGTGAGTGATCAGTTCCAGCAAGAATATGCCACACCTGACATTTAATACACGATGCTTATGAAAAATGCATATTGCTGGTTTGTGTGTTGGCAACTCGCTTGCGTAACTGGTATTTTAATCTGCCAGTAACCAAGAGAACTACTGTTGTTTGGCACATACTGGAGCCTTTGAAATTGGCTAAGGAACAATTCAGTCACCTCTGACTTCAATTTGGGTCACATTGAAACCTTCCTTGCTACATGTGCTCCTGTGCAACAAGACTTGGCCAACTCCTGTATTGTTGCTTCTGCTGTAACTACATACTAATATTTATATAAGTAAATTCAGTTGGAGGGTAATGTTATTGTTCACAGAGTTTAAAGGGGTGGTTCACCTTTAAGGTAACTTTTAGTATGTTATAGAATGGCCAATTCTAAGCAACTTTTCATTATTTATATGTTATAGTTTTTTTTAATTATTTGCCTTCTTCTTCTGACTCTTTCCAGCTTTCACATGGGGGGGAGGTCACTGACCCCATCTAAAAAATAAATACTTTGTAAGGCTACAAATTTCTGGTTATGGCTAATTTTGATTAGTCATCTTCCTATTCAGGTCTCTCCTATTCATATTCCAGTCTTTTATTCAAATCAATGCGTGGTTGCTAGGGTAATTTGAACTCTAGCAAATTGCAAACTGGGGAGCTGTTGAAATAAAAATAACTCAAAAATCACAAACCATAGAAAAAAAATGGTAAATTGTCTAAAAATATCACACCTTTAAGGAAAGATGTCAGAATTGATCCCAATATTGGTTCTTATTAGCATTGTATGGACTTGTTACTGACCACAATCTTTACAGGTGGGAATTTCTATGAACGCCCCCAAATGTAATAAAAGGCACTAAATTTACCCAGGTACAGTAACCCATAGCAACCAATAAGGTGTTTGATTTTAAAAAGGTGACCAGTTAAAGGCTGCCTGCTGATTGAGGTACTGCATACCTCCCAACTGTCAAGTTTCTCACTTAATTGGCTTTTAGCAGAGAGCACAGAACAGCTAACAGGTGCAAATAAGATACTTTGTAACAAAAAAAACAGTTTAGATAAGGAGAATCATTTTCAAACTTTCATAACCTGCCAAATTTGTAAAATGAACATGGTAATTGGGGAGTGTGGCCACCGAAAGAGGCGTGGTCAAAAAATGACGCTGCGCTACTTGCGAAAAAAAAAATTGTCCCTCTTTTTACTTCCAAAACTTTGGGAGGTATGTTACTGCACCTGGGCAAACTAAGGGGCACATTTACTAAGAGTTGAATATCGAGGGTTAATAAACCCTCGAATTCGACCCTCGAAGTAAAATCCTACGAATTCGAATATCGAATTCGAAGGATTTCCCGCAAATCCTACGATCGGTCGATCAAAGGTAAAATCGTTCGATCGAACGATGAAATCCCCATAGGCTAACATTGTACCTCGGTAGGTTTAAACTGCAGAATTATGTAGTCAAAGTATTTTTTAAAGAGACAGTACTTCGACTATCGAATGGTCAAACGGTTTTTAGTTTGAATCGTTCGAGTCGAAGTCATAGTCGAAGGTCGTAGTAGCCTTTCCGATGGTTGAACTGTCCAAAAAAAAAACTTCGAAATTCAATTTTTTTTTACTTAAAATCCTTCACGAGCTTAGTAAATGTGCCCCTAAGTATATTTTATTACATAACCCCACATAAGAGGTATAGTGGTCCTATGGATCTAAAAGCTAAAGGTCTACAGCTTATTTGTACTCATTTCTATCCCACAACCATATTTTAGCAGGAAGCAAGGCAAGCCTATGTTAATAATTAGTCAAGATAGAGGCCAATATGTATTCACTGTGAAGGCACATGGATTAAAAACAGGACAGTGTATAAAACCCACAACAAACTATAAAATACAGAATGTTTGGGCACCCCCTTCATCAGATGAAAGAACAATCTCGTCTTTCTGTAAAATTCCAGCAGGAGGCAGCAATGCAGTGTTTCGTTAGACTCAATCTTTCGTGTTACTCACCTCTAACAAACTCCTATTGGGTGATTCTCTACATTAATATATGTATTACTGTCAGCCTTTATTAATATATTATCCACATATATGTCAGCTCTGCATAGAACAGATGCACAGTAAATACATTTACAGTCAGTTATAGTGAAAAGCATGATCGCTTTCTCACTACATTCAGAATTATTTCTGCAAGCTTCTGTTTTTGTGAGCTGAAAACTGGTTTACTAATTCTACATTGTGGAAGGGGTCCTCCATTCAAAAACATTTTTCATATATATGAAAGCAGTTGTAATTTTAAGCAGCTATCCAATATACATGTATTAAACAATTTCAATGGCTTTAAAGTTATTTGTAACGGCAATTGCATTTTAAAGCAATTTTTGTTTATCCCTTTCTGTACTCTGGTTCTGACTTTTGAAACAATGTAGCAGAAGTCAGATTCCCTCCAGGTCTGTTAATGAATTTCTTGTGCTACATTGGTTCAGGAGTCAGAACCAGCAGAGATAATTAACATTATTATCACTGCTTTCAGTAGCAATTACATTTACAAATAACTTTTAGTAGCAATTACATTAAGATAAAGCTATTGAAAGTTGCTTAAAATTAATTTGTCTTTGTGCAAAAAACACTTTTTGGGTGGAGATCACATTTGGATTACGCAATCTGATTTGGGTAGGAAAAGTGTTCAGAGCGAATCTGAAATTTGTTTCATGTGTTTGATTAAACAGTGATTTTTGATGTGCGTTACCAGCAGTACAAACATAGCACGCTTGCCCAGGAAGCAGATTACAGTGGTGTGAAAAACTATTTGCCCCCTTCCTGATTTCTTATTCTTTTGCATGTTTGTCACACTTAAATGTTTCTGATCATCAAAAACCGTTAACTATTAGTCAAAGATAACATAATTGAACACAAAATGCAGTTTTTAAATGAAGGTTTACGTTATTAAGGGAGTAAAAAAACTCCAAATCTACATGGGCCTGTGTGAAAAAGTGATTGCCCCCCTTGTTAAAAAATAACTTAACTGTGGTTTATCACACCTGAGTTCAATTTCAAAGGTTATAAAGCCATTTCTAAAGCTTTGGGACTCCAGCGAACCACAGTGAGAGCCATTATCCACAAATGGCAAAAACATGGAACAGTGGTGAACCTTCCCAGGAGTGGCCGGCCGACCAAAATGACCCCAAGAGCGCAGAGACAACTCATCCGAGAGGCCACAAAAGACCCCAGGACAACATCTAAAGAACTGCAGGCCTCACTTGCCTCAATTAAGGTCAGTGTTCACGACTCCACCATAAGAAAGAGACTGGGCAAAAACGGCCTGCATGGCAGATTTCCAAGGCGCAAACCACTTTTAAGCAAAAAGAACATTAAGGCTCGTCTCAATTTTGCTAAAAAACATCTCAATGATTGCCAAGACTTTTGGGAAAATACCTTGTGGACCAACGAGACAAAAGTTGAACTTTTTGGAAGGTGCGCGTCCCGTTACATCTGGCGTAAAAGTAACACAGCATTTCAGAAAAAGAACATCATACCAACAGTAAAATATGGTGGTGGTAGTGTGATGGTCTGGGGTTGTTTTGCTAGCTTCAGGACCTGGAAGACTTGCTGTGATAGATGGAACCATGAATTCTACTGTCTACCAAAAAATCCTGAAGGATAATGTCCGGCCATCTGTTCGTCAACTCAAGCTGAAGCGATCTTGGGTGCTGCAGCAGGACAATGACCCAAAACACACCAGCAAATCCACCTCTGAATGGCTGAAGAAAAACAAAATGAAGACTTTGGAGTGGCCTAGTCAAAGTCCTGACTGAGTCTATTGAGATGTTGTGGCATGACCTTAAAAAGGCGGTTCATGCTAGAAAACCCTCAAATAAAGCTGAATTACAACAATTCTGCAAAGATGAGTGGGCCAAAATTCCTCCAGAGCGCTGTAAAAGACTCGTTGCAAGTTATCGCAAACGCTTGATTGCAGTTATTGCTGCTAAGGGTGGCCCAACCAGTTATTAGGTTCAGGGGGCAATTACTTTTTCACACAGGTTTGGATTTCTTTTCTCCCTAAATAATAAAAACCCTCATTTAAAAACTGCATTTTGTGTTTACTTGTGTTATCTTTGACTAATAGTTAAATGTGTTTGATGATCAGAAACATTTTGTGTGACAAACATGCAAAAGAATAAGAAATCAGGAAGGGGGCAAATAGTTTTTCACACCACTGTATATCATATCTATACATATCATAATCCCTTACAATAACAAACATAATATCTGCAGTTTTCCTTCTGTAAAATAAATCAAGTTGTATCCAAACACAGCACCCTAACAAACATGGAGGCTGTTGTTGCAAGAGAGCAGGTGATTATTGCCCGGCTAGCCCAGGGAGATCCTTGCTTATCTCTAAAAGTCAGATTCCTTGCAGTTCAAGCAATGCCACTGACTTTAGTTATCATGAATAGGTTCTATAAACCAACTGTTTGCATTTTATGACAGTTTCCTTTGCCTTTGTGTTTTGTTGACTGTGAGTGTAAATGCCTGCTGAGAGAGGGCATATGCTTTGGCTAACACACATTCATTAACACCTGCCACACACCCTACAGAATAAAACTGGCATTATCATTTCCCCTGTAATTTACTTAAACCTACATGTGCCTTAAATTCACAGCAGATGTTCCATCCAGGAATGGTGGTGTGGTACAATGTGAGCCTTATATCCAAGTGTCATTTCTAGGAGTCATATGAAGGTGCTGCTACAAGTGTTGCACGTACAAGTGTTACTTATTGTGGCCCTAATCACTGGGCTCCTAGTTACAAGAGGCTGAGATCATGACAGGGAGAATAACAAAAGAGTTGAATTTCAAACTGTGTGGTTTATTTTGCAATCAGTTTGAGACAAAGGATCTACTATTTGTCTTTCCATATGATTAAATGATAGGCAAATAATTTCAGCAGTCGCAAACTAGTGCCAAATTTCTGGGTTTTGCCGCTGAAAAATCGAGAACCTTTTGGCGTGCGTCAGAATAGACGTGTACATAAAAAATTTTACGCGTCAATTATTCGGACGCCCAATGACTTTAATGCTTTTGGACAAAATAGGCGAACGTATAAAAATTGTTGCAGGCTTTGAAATTGACGTGCGTCAAAATAATTTTGACGGCTATTGCAAAATCACCCATCACTAGTTGCGGGTGGGAAGGGATGTGTGTGGGGCCGAAAAAGATTAAGGTACGTGCAGAGGATGGGTTGTGGTAGGGGTGGGGGCATGGAGAGCAGGAGGGGGTTGTGGCTAGGGTGGGGGCCAGGCAGGGGGGATTAGAATCAATTTTTCAGAATCCATTTTTGAAATACAAAACGGAAAGTCTGGGATTTTAGGTAGAGAATTAATTGGCAGATTACTTCTAAATTTTTCATCTAACTTTTTATTATTCTGATAATATAATAATATATTGTAGTGTTAGAGACAGTTATGGCCTAATTGCATGACACCCTTCCCACACACACACACACACACCCTCGAACTTTTTCACACACACACTCACATTTCTATATATCTTATGCCCACATTCTTAAAGGTGGCCACACATGCTTGTTGAAGGTCACCAAACGAGTGGATCTTAGCCCGATATGCCCACCAAAGGCAGGACGATATCAGGTTAATAGGATCGTTCAGCCCTAGGCCCAAACGATCGGATAACAACAAAGGAAATGGGCACCAACAGGACAAGGACCTCATCAACTAGACTATGTGGTCCTCGATCGCCAAAAATCAAACCTGCCCAATCAATCTCTGGATGATTTTTGGCCTGATATTGATTGGGGAGCCCTTTTGGAATGCAACCTACACAGACAGATAAACTGCCGAATTGATCTCTAAATGACCGTTATCGGCAGCTTTAACCTACCCGTATATGGCCGCCCTTACACATTTACAGTACAAAAAAACTAGGTGCAAACCATGCATTTTCTCTGCTACCCTACCCAACTTGAAACTACCTTACCCACAACCCAATCCAGCTGCAAACTGGAGTTACATCATCATCGGTTGGCGGGGTTAAAAAAACAGGGGGAGAAAAAGAGGTAAAACTTGCTGATATTGAGAATTGAGATCCATGACCCAGCCTCCATACCTGCACCCATACCTGCATCCAAAATTCCTACCCGCAGGTTACTTGCTTTTCACCTTACTCCATGCACGACACCGTAGAGAGTGATATTATACGCCAATTTGCAATTGAATTTTATTTTTTATTATTCGTGGGTTTTTTTCTAGTTACTTAGCTTTCAGCAGCTCTCCAATTTGCAATTTTAGCAATCTGGCTGCTAGAGTACATATTACTCTCGCAACCATGCATTAATTTGAATGAAAGGCCTGAATAAATTTATAGATTTACAGAGTTTTTTTTTTTTTTTTAGACGGGGGCCAGTGATGGGGGAAAATAATTGAATTTAAAAAAAAAATGAAGACCAACTGAGAAGTTGCTTACAATTGGCCATTCTATAACATACTTAAGGTTAACATAAAGGTGAACCCCCCCCCCTTTAAGTTTCTCTATCTTGCACAAAAATATATATACCCACACACACTCACACACATGTCCACAACCCTTAAACATTTACACATACACCCTACCCCCCCACACCAATAAATGATACATTGTTCTAGTAATTGTTCCACTATCAGTCCCTGCTTCCTTTCTAACAGTAAGGAATGTGTCCTTCCTCCCAGCATGTATCAGTTATATAATTTTGTTTCCAAAAAATCTTTTTATTATGTGACTTGGCTTCTTGTTAGTTTGGGGGTTCAAATACATATTTGTGATGCATGATTTGTGTGTACTAGGCTGTCACACACACACAGGATTTTAAGGGTCCCACATGTTCAGCTAAACAATGCAAGTGACATCGTTAGAGGATGCTGCCAGAATATTCTCCCATTTATTTAGCAGTGTGATCTCTCTATTCCCGATGGCAGCTCAGGAAGTAGGAAGGGGGCGCTTGAAGACTTCACAGAGCAGTGTAGCACCGGCTCACCTCCAGCCCTCACTGCCTGAGGAGCAAGCAACCCCCGGTCATTTTAGAGAAATCCTAAATGAGAGGGGCCATCTGATCAATAGCAAAAGGAGGATCTAACCGACTGATCAGCTCTCAGCCCTGCCTCTAGCTCTGCTCATCTGTGGAGGGATCTGTGCAATCTCCCAAGCAGCAACAAGCGTGACACGAGCAGAGGGAGGGCAGGTTCCATACTGAAATATTCATGCTCTGGCAATAGGAACTGCTGCTCTTAAAGTGATCTGTGTCTCCTCTTGGCTCTTTCAGCTCGTTCCCCAGCTGGGCTCCGTCACTCCTACTGGGTGCAACACTGGAGATCAATTGTGGCAAAAAGGAGACAAAAGAAGATATTGTCTTGGACTGTTCCTTTGGATCTGACCGCTAGAGAAATTGAAGGAATATACGTGTGAGACATAAAAGTTAGGTTTTGTCACAGTGAGAATGCTCGCACATCCCTGACTCCTGCACCCCGGCTGTTTGGCAGCTCCTGCACTGTCCCCCGGAGACCTGCTAAGGAAGGTGCCTGTGGATGTTCATTTTAGGGGTGGAGGGGATACCGGGTGGGAGGGAGAAGAGGGGGAGCATTACTGCAGCGCTCCTGAACTTCTACTGTACCCTCTGCAAGGAATTCATAACAGGAGGGAGGAGGACAAATAAGGAATCCCAGCCCTGGAGCATCCAGAAAGG
This sequence comes from Xenopus laevis, assembly GCF_017654675.1. Lineage (NCBI taxonomy): Eukaryota > Metazoa > Chordata > Amphibia > Anura > Pipidae > Xenopus > Xenopus laevis. The sequence goes on along the minus strand of NC_054383.1, from coordinate 44,755,077 downwards.
GAAGGGCAAGCCATCTCCTGTACCTAAGCACTGTGTCCCCTGTGGCCCCCACACACCGCTCTGCTCCCAGGTACTGTCAGCTATATTAATAATGCTATCAATAATGAGCTTCTCCTTTATACCAAATGCACTATCATGCCAGAGAAAAGAGCAATTCCATTTCTCATCTCAGCAACAGAATAACTGTACACATCTCCCATCTCTGCCCTATCAGCCCACACTGCACTCCCTTTTGGGACATTATTCCTTTTCTCCCATTGTTGGTGGTTTTTACTACAGCTGCTTAGGTTTTTTTTCTGGACAAACTTTTGGATCCGACACATACACTGCACGTGTTCCAGGATACCTAGATCTGTTCTTCAGCTTTATTATTTCTCATTTCCATCTTTCTTCACTGGCCCAGATTCCTGTCTTTCTTTCTTTCTCTTTTTCTTTAAGCAATATCAAGAAAAGATGTGTTAATTGATAGTAACGACTGCTTATGCATTGCTTTTTAACATGTTGTATGCTGTTTTGAATTTTACTTGGTGGTTCTCTGTTTATAGCCCACCAGCTGCATAATCACACTTAAAAAGGAAAAATCTAAAAACGGTGCTTTTTTTAAACACTGCATTCCAGTCTCAATTTTAAGTTACTTAAAATGACTTTTAAAAACCACCGTGCAACACTAATTGCATATTTATTCTTCTTAGAGGCTTGCTATAGTTTACTCTTGTAATCAGCCTTTCTACATATGGACATTTATCTACGTATTACTGGGGATGTAAACTGAAAAATGACATTTTGCCTAATGAATGATACTGTTAAAAATGCCATTGGTTTTAATATAATTTCTATAGCTGCTATAGGAAGCAGTATCTGTCTGCCCCTTTCTAATCTCTGCCCCGGTAGTTCTGACTTTTAAAACAATGTAGCAGGAACCAGCTGATTGACCAAACTGCTTAGAAGCATGCAAGGCTGAGCGACTACATTGTTTCAAGAGACAAAACCAGCAGTGCAGAAAGAGACAGAAAAATGTTGACTTTAATTGCAATTATATTTAAAATTGCTTTAAAACCCTGATTAAAGTATATTGGAAAGTTGTCTAAAATTACATTTCTTTTCATTAGGCAACATTTTATTTTTGGTATAACATCCCTTTTAAGTATAACTTAAAGGAATACATCAAAATCAGTTGGTTTGTTTTACTTCACTGGCAAAGGGTCTTTTGTTGTGTATGTATTGAACTTCTGAAACCAGGTTTATTTATGTTACATCTTTGGTTGCTTTATTTATAGTAAGGCGATCTCTGCATTATATGAACATCCATACACTTAACTCTATTAATATGCATAATGATCATTTGCATGGCACAGGTATACAGTTACTAAAGGCATGAGATCTAGAGTATAGTATTGCAGACGTTTGTATAATCTGTTGATACATTTGCCAGTTGTATATTAAGATATTTAGTATTCCTAGTTTTGCGGGCTCTGTAGGTGTGATTCATATGTTCGGTATATTGCTGGCCAAATGCTAATGCCACAAACACAGCTTATTGCTATTCATATGATGCTATTGGAAAAGACCCAGTGAATCCAAGTATAGTAACAGAACACTTTGGATTCACGCAGCCATCCTACTCGTATGCATTTGGCTCACTTTGTGGAACCGTTAGCCTTACTGATGTCACTAGCAATTTTATAACCCTTTTTACAACCCGAGGCACAATAGCAATGGACAATGTGTGGTGGAGGTGGTAGGGGTTTTAAATGTAAGTTCATTAATAATTGCAAAATATTGATCTGATTTAAGGGGAATGGGGCTAGTGAATTGAATGGCTTGGCAGAAGGAAGTGCATGAGCAAATAAAGTTTCTGAATGATACATGTCAGGAAGGTTCTAGACAAGATAGGGATATTACTATCTTAACAGAAATAGAGGAAAGTTAGAGCAGAGCAAATCATATTAAAGTGCATGTTTCATTTTGTTCTCATGTTAAAAAGATATACACATAAAAAAATACAGGTATAATTGATAATTAAATGCACAGACATGTCACTATAATATTCTTTTTCACTTTTTGATACCTGATCAGGTACTTGTTCCCCATAGGATGCCATACAGTACAAGAAAAATGTCTTACTCCCTCCTCCAGCAATCCTTATGTAATATCATGCATATGAAATTGAGCAAAACTATATCTATATTCATGGATTCAATGTGATCTTTCACACTATTCTGCCATATGCATCTTTAGGGAGACTGGTGACAACAGAACACTCGCTTATGACTATGACCGTTCATTCAAGGATACTAAAATGGGTACAGATTATATTTTTACATTACCATATCTTGATTGGCCGACTGCTGTGCAACCCCTAGAATCTTTAGTCTTTGAAGGGCTATTAATGCTGAAAGAGATCAAATCCACAACTGGTGGAGAATCAAGGATCTTATATTTCCATTTCAGCAAGGTGCAAGAAAGAAAGCTAGGAGACCAGACCAGAATTGAGTTTAACACTAGGGAAGGGCGAATTTTTTCGCCTCTTTTCGCCAAAAAAATGACGCCCATAGACTTGTATGGCAGTGTGCGTCAAAACAAAAATTTTTGACGCCCATAGACTTTAATGGGCGTCTGCGACATTTTGCCGGCGGCGAATTTTTGGCGAAGCGAAACGGGTCAAATTCGCCCATCCCTATTTAACACCCATTTGGAGTTCTGCTTTATAGGTATCTATATGCACCTGCAGATAACTAATACAAGAGAAATACTGCTGATCTTTAATTGGGTAGATGCTAAATATAAATAGTTTTCCATATCTGTAAAAAAAGCATATTTGCACTTTGAAGTATCAGTCAGATTAACTGGTTAAATCACATCGAATTCCTACGACCTTTTTTGTTAAAGTACCTGAACCCTTCCATGTTCCATACAGTACATTAATTCCTATGGTCAGCCTTTCTAACAGGACAGTTGACGCTAACATTCTACTCTTACAATATATTTCTGTGGGTAACATAAACAAGTTTATTTATAACCTTATAATGTTTGATTGTAAACTAAGCTGTAGTCCAGTCTTTTTATTATTGAAATTTCCAACTTGAACCAAGCCCTTGTTGTATAATGCTAGATTTGTGTACACTTTAATTTTAACATCAACTGGTTTTAATGTTCCTCACATTTTTGTAAGTTGCATGTGTCAACATTTTATTTAGAGTAATGTTTCATAAACAGTTTGGCATAGGAGCACAAAAGATTGTCCAAGTCAATATTACATTCTATAATACTGGCTTGGAAACATTCTCTACATTGTATTCACCTTTAAATTAATTTACTCTAAGGGGCAGATTTATCAAGGGTCGAAGTGGATTCAAGTGAATTTTCGAAGTTCAAAAAGTTACTACTTCGACCATCGAATGGGCTACTTCGACCGTCGACTACGACTTCGACTACGAATCGAACGATTCGAACTAAAAATCGTTCGACTATTCGACCATTCGATAGTCGAAGTACTGTCTCTTTAAGAAAAACTTCGACCCCCTAGTTCGGCAGCTAAAAGCTACCGAACTCAATGTTAGCCTATGGGGAAGGTCCCCATAGGCTTGCCTGAGTTTTTTTGATCGAAGGATATTCCTTCGATTGTTGGATTATAATCCTTCGATCGTTCGATCGTAGGATTTGCGCTAAATCGTTCGACGTCGATATTCGAAGTCGAACGATTTTAGTTCCTAGTCGAATATCGAGGGTTAAATAACCCTCGATATTCGACTCTTGATGAATCGGCCCCTTATTGTTATGAAAGCCTTGGAGTTCTAGGGTCTTATATTCAATTCCACTGTGGTCACTATCTTTAAGGAGTTTTTGTGTCTGCCTGTGTCTGTGTGGGTTTTCTCTAGCTATTCTGGTTTTCTTCTATGATACCATACAAGCAGGTTAATTGGTTCCTGATAGAATATCCTGATAGAATATATAAAATAGATTTTAAGCTTCCATTGGGCAGGGAGTTATATATAGTCTCTATAAAGCACTGCTATAAAATATGTTGGTGCTATATAAATTAAGATAATTAATATTGTATGGTGTGTGTTTTGTGATCACATTTTTATGTATTGCACAATATACTGTGTACACAACTTGTAAGGGTAAGGGGCTTACTTTGTTCCTTTCTTGTGGAGGTGTCTCTTGCTCTGCCCCACTTACATTTCATAATCTCAACTCTTGCATCTGAACTATGATTTGTCTATTAGACATAATGTACAATGAGACAAATTAAATTATCCAAGATATCTTATTTAATAAGGAAGTTTTTACTACAACTAAAAAAAATCATACCTTGCACACTTAGTTACTTTATCATACAGCTGTAAATTAACAGGGTAAAGTATCAGGGAATATCCAACTTTTTGTTTAATAAGGAAGTTTCATTAACATTACATTACAGAAATCATAATTGTCCCTTATTTTTCCAGGCTTTCTCAGAACGAAATAATGTAACATAACTTTTCATGCTTAACTACTTAAGACAGTCAGACCCTTTACCACCTATTGTTCAGTATCAACTCCCAAGAGTAAATACTCCCAAGGGTAAAATATCCTTTATTTTATTGTTGCTCGTGTTACATAGCAATATATATACCAGGGAATACCCAACTTCATCAAACAATAAAATGTGCCTGTTTTGCTTGCATGATTAATTTTCTGCATTAGGAACTTACATAGGTGATTACGTGACTTCTCATGGTCATGATGAGCTGACAGTAATTCTAACCCTGGTTACCAAAGTCAGTTAAGTTACTTAAGCTTCTGCTAGTTAAATTACTTAAGCCATGAGCTAATCTATCAGCTAATAACTGTGTACTACCCAATTCCCCATAGTATAACACTAGATTCAAGCCAGAAGAAAAGGTGTTTGCATTAGTCATAATAACACAAATGTACAGTGAACACATTCATATGAACTATATTTAGTACTGTGGTTAATGCGACTGGTTGATCAGCTGCAGATATTCACCACCAGAAATATATGAATGGAACTGTCTGGGCCATGTAAGCTATATGGCCGATCTTGTACTCTGCAGATCAGACGTACTATTATTTGGCATTGCTACCAGGTCTGTTATCTGCTTGACCAATCAGTAAGAATGCAGAGGGAGAAAGATATTGATAGGGAAAGCAGAACACTCAAGTCCTTCAAAGTATTTTAGAACTTTCATTCCTTACAGTGTACAAGTCGAATTCGGGGTTTTCTAGGTTAGTTTCACTAATTTTTCAGGTTAAAAACAACAAAATTATTCAAGATATATTATTCCCCAAAGAAGTTAAAAACTCTGCATCCGAAAATACAAATATGTTTTTGCCTTCATAATTATTATTTTTTTTTTATGGTGGTTTGCTCTCGAAAACTCTATAAATTCTAATATTCAAGTTTTTCCCCCCGATTGCATTCAATTACATTTTTACATTCGGGTTTTTTCATAAATAAGCAATCTATTATTATTAATTATTTGATGCTCTAAAATTATACAGCTCTGGCTGGCCCTTGCCTCAAAGGAGAATTCAACTCTTAACTAAAGAAAAGCCCCTACCCCCTACCCTATGTAGACCCTCTCTCCTCCCCCCTAGCCTATCTGCTAACCCAGGCTAAATGCCCCTAACTCTTTACTTCCCCTTCATGCAGATTCAGGGATCACAGTTCACAGTTCACAGCATCCATCTTCCGGGTCTTCGGTAATCTGAGACTGAGGCCGCCAAAGCGGCACATGCACAGTTGGAGCAATTTCCCAGTTCGCGGCGACTGCGTATGCAACAAAATAGAGGGAAATTGCACCGGAAGAAGACACGAAGACCCGGAAGATGGCTGTCATGAACTGCGATCCCTGAATCTACACTGAGGGGTTAGTAAAAAGTTAGGGGCATTTCCCGGGGGGGCAGCAGGTAGGTTGGGGAGGGAGGGGGGTCTATGTAGGGTAGGGGGGTAGGGTTTTTTTAAGTTAAGAGTTGAATTCTCCTTTAAAGGGTGATTCCCCCTCAAGTTGACTTTCAAAAGTTTTGTTATTGCTACTTTGCATTACTCATGTTTCTATTCAGTCTCTCTCCCATTCATATTCCAATCTTTTATTCAATTCAATGAATGGTGGCTAGGGTAATTTGGACCCTAACTGCAAACCCCCTGCCATTGATGCTTCTCTAATGCTACAGAATATACTGTATTTTAGTTGCTGTTTAGAACAGTGATAGAATAGCTAAATATATCTCATAAGAAAAAATTAAATAAAGGCTATTTGCGAAAAAGATTTTTTGCATCCACTGCAGATTCATATATTTGTTACAGTTTCCCTTGAAGAGAATTGAAAAACCATCTCATACTGAATAGCCCAGTATTTCTAAATTATTGAAAGGATTTGCCTCTTATATTATATATATATTGCCCTTATATTTGCTGAGATTTTATTGGCTTGCTAAAATTGCACCCTTTCATGACAAAGTTTTTAGGAGACAGAATTCAGGTTGGAAATTTTCACGCTATTTAATAAAAACTGAATTTCCTACAACTGCGGCAATCTATAATACTGTATATGCACAGTACATGGATGATAACATTTAGTTTCTTTAAAAACAAGACAAAATCCAAAAGCTTTAACTAGAAATTTTACAAAAAATTAGTAGCCTACTGTGCTGTCAGGGATCTATCAGAACTTTAATTGGGTCATTAGAGTTTTACTGATGTCAAATGAAATCTGTGCTGGGTGCTGATTACTAGCTTTTTCCCGATGTTGCAGCTTTCAATTACAACTGTGATCCAGATGTTTCACCAAATGACAAATTGGTACAGATGAGTTCACTAGGTGTTTTTCTGTCCTGTGGACGCTGAAGCTTCCGAATATTTTTTTTTGCTACTCTGATTTTCACGTATAATAACATTTATAGAAACCCACTTGTGTAATTTCAAATGGTAATATTATTACCAAGATAATTGCTCTATTTTCAGTTTCTAATTCATCCACAGCTTATAATGGTTTCATGGAAGAAACCACAGGACTCTTGTTAAAAGAAATTTGGGCTTGTCTTATATGGCCTATTGAACATGATTTTAATGGTCAGATTACAAGTTGTCAGTTGACAGTTTTCCTATTGTTCTGGTGTTAGGCTGTTTGGGGGGAACAGGAGGGGGTGCTATCACTCCAACTTGCTGCACTGCAGTAAAGAGTGATTGAAGTTTATCAGAGCACAAGTCACATGACCAGGGGCAGCTGGGAAACTGACAAAATGTCTAGCCCCATGTCAGATTTCAAAATTAAATACAAAAAAATCAGTTTGCTCTTTTGAGAAATGGATTTCAGTGCAGAATTCTACTGGAGCAGCACTATTAACTGATGCATTGTGAATAAAACATTTTTTCCCATCACAGTATCCCTTTAAGTTAATTTGTTATATGTTATAGAATGGCTAATTCTAAGCAACTTTTCAATTGGCCTTCATTTTTTCTTTATCATAGTTTTTGAATGATTTGCCATCTTCTTGTGACTGTTTCCAGCTTTCAAATCAGGGTCATGACCCCTTCTAACAACAGATGCTCTTTAAGGCTACACATGTATTGTTATTGCTACATTCTGTTACTTATATTTCTATTAATTTGCTCTCCTATTCATATTTCATTCTCTTATTCAAATCAATACATGGTTGCTAGGGTAATTTGGACCCTAGCAAATGGATTGCTAACATTGTAAAAACCACAAATAATAAAACAAGCACATCAATTGCATTTTATTTTTGACTATCACTCCCTATGTCATACTATGGGGCACATTTACTATTGGTCGAATATTGAGGGTTAATTAAACCTCAATATTCGACCATCGAAGTTAAATCATTCGACTTCGAATATCGAAGTCGAAGGATTTACCGCAATTCGTTTGATCGAACGATCAAAGGAAAAACTGCTTGATCGCATAATTAAATCCTTCAAATCGAACGATTCGAAGGATTTTAATCCATCGATCGAACAATTTGCCTTTAATCTCAAATTGCCTAGAAAGCCTATGGGGACCTTCCCCATAGGCTAACATTGGTGCTCGGTAGGTTTTAGGTGGCGAAGTAGGTGGTCGAAGTTTTTTTTAAAGAGACAGTACTTCGACTATCCAATGGTCGAATAGTTGAACGATTTTTAGTTAGAATCGTTAGATTCGAAGTCGAAGTCGTAGTCGAAGGTCGAAGTAGCTAATTCAATGGTCAAAGTAGCCAAAAAAAAATACTTCGAAACTCAAAGTATTTTTCCTTCTAATCCTTCACTCGAGCTAAGTAAATGTGCCCCTAAATGTTAATTTAAAGGTGAACAACCCCTTTAACAGTCCAGTAATTGCATAGATTAATATATTGGATGTCAGGAAATTTTGTTTAATAAGGCAGTTTCATAACTATTGAAGAATTCATACCTTTCCCTTATTTCTTAAAGCTTTTTCAGAAAGAAATAATGTAGCATTAATCTGATGATACATTTTTTGCATGAGGAACTTGGTGATTGCGTGACTTCTCGTAGTCATGATGAGCTGAGGGAAACTCTAACCCTGGTTACCAAAGTCAGTTCAGTTACTTAAGCCCTGAGATAATCTAGCACTTAATACCTCCTTACTGTAGAATTCCCAACAGTGTAACATTGGTTACCAGTTAGACAAAAAAAGTGTTTACAGCAGTCATATTAACTCAAGGCCTTTAAGGCCTGTGTTTAATGCAGTTTGTTGATTTCCTGCAAATATATATTATTTAATTTTTTTCACTGGAAATACATGATTACCAACTTTGCTACCTTCTGGACCAATGAGTATAAATGCAGAGTTTACTGACAGAGAGAGCTAGACACACCAGTCCCAAGTATATTAAAAATTGTATTCCTTCTTATAGAGTACCAGTCATATAGATGTGTTTCAGTTCAGTGTGAAAAAGCACGTGGGAAGATGAAAGCAAAATTTCTACACCCTGTGCATTTTCTACACAGGCACAGAAAAGTGACACAGTCCCATCCCCTCCTTCCGACATCTGCAATGAGAGACTACTTTTTCAGTCTGTGTGCAGATGCAGATATTTTGCATTTTCACACTGAAATATACACTCTGTATTCTGTTTAGGCTCATAATAGAAAAGTCTGTAAAAGACTTGATTATGAAGGCAAATACACTGACCCCTGCAGGGAACATTTTCTGACCCATGTAATCACTAGCCTCAAAATGTATTTTTATAATATTTAGTGCTTTAGACCTGGGACTAAGACCAATTAGGTTCGACGGGAGGTTTAATATTTGGTTTCACTATTTAAATACATTTAAATAAACCCAAGTTAGCCTATTATATTCGTATTATTACTTTAACCATATCAGAGCAGGCAGAGAAAAAGGTGCAATATTTTCAGCATCAACACAATAATGTACACTCTTAGAACTAGGCTGTAGTAGCTAGCAAGCTAATTACAGACGTAAAGAAATCAGTGACGAAAAAGAATGGGGTATAGTAATAGGCACCTTTCCATAGAAATGCATAGAACAACTGGGAAACCATGTGAATTAATGGAATTGATGATTTTGATATATTCAATGAAAGGCTTTGGGGTGCTGTTCATTGTGTATAATGAATTTGTGTAATTCGCATTCATGTTAGGATATTTCCCTAACAAGAAGCATAGGTAGTCCCGATAAGGCTCAGGTATATTGAAAACACTTTTATATAATCAGTAGTGATTGTTATTGGGTTAGAATTCCAATTAATAATTTTTTGTGAGTCTAAAATAGTGAGTGACCTGTTTTTTTTTTCTCCTTGCTTATCATGTTATTAGAATATGGGAAGAGTTAAAGATGATGTGCCTTTCTGGAAAAAAAAACATAAGGATGAGATACTAAACTCTATAACACAGTTTGATTCTGTACCAGCTGCTTGTTTTATTGAGAAAGTGACTCTGTATCTCTACAGTTCAGCATCCGCTTTAACCTTGGGACATTCTGCAATTTATGAGAAAGTTCCCAAATATGTCATAGTCCTTTTATCTAATCAGCCATACAGGTTAGTGTCATCTCAGTGATGGTGAATACCAAGTCTGCAAGGTTTGGGTTCAGTCAGTGCTCTTAAATAATAAACTTTGGCTAGAGGTAAAGTTGTAGAGTGTCAGTTTGGAAACCCCTGGTCAGTTGATCTCTGCAGCATCATAAGTTCTGCATGTATTCACAGACCTGCGATTATATCATTGGGAGGATTACAAAGTATCTTGATTTCTACTGTTTAGTAGTCTGCATTCACTGTGCAACATATTTTATGCACTAAATTTATTATCAGCAAAACAGTGTTATTGTATCACAGTGTCTTTAAGAATGCATGCCAGGGTTTATATTGCTTTTTAAGTATGTCAAGGCTTGGCAAATCTTTCCATCTAGGAAAAAACGATTGAAGCCCTTGATACCTTTTTACACAGAAGGATTTGTAATTAAGCTAGAATCATCATGGTTACAGTAATCTTTTCATAAGTCACTCATGACAATGACCTCCCTTTCGCACAAGGGTGCTATCAAATAATTTCCCAATCAGCATTCGGCAGTGCAAATTTATTTCAAGGCTGAGATTAAATGAACCTTAAATTAAATATGTTTTAATGTGCCAGCTATTTATACATATATATAGATGCTTTTTCTTGGCTAATGAGAATACTATTTTTGTTCATAAACACTAGGTGCTAAAGATGTTTTGCATTTTTTATAATGAAAACAAGGGCATTATTTTCAAAGATGTAAAAGATGTTGATGCCACACAATTACCAAATGTCCCCTTTGTATAAATTGTGTAAATCGTTCATTAACTTGGGCTTAGCATACACAAACAAGGCCTTGTATAGCTTAGATACAATTGACAAGTAACTCCTGGGCTCTCAATTTGGGTATCGGTTGCAAAAGCCAAATCGCAAGGTGATGTGCCCAGGGAATATCTTGTACATGTGCTTAATCCAGGGGTGCTTCGCCATTGAGGCTTGTTGAGGCTGTCGCCTCAGGCGGCAGCACCCCACTAGGTACCAGGGGCAGCAAAAATGCTGCTCCTGGTACTTTAAGAGCGAATTTCCGGGGGAGGGGGGGGCTGCTGCCTCAGGTGGCGGAGGGGCCAGGATTGCCCCTGGCCCAATCAATACTTGTGGTGATAGATTTATATTCAAGCATCAAAACAAATGAGAATGGTATAACGTCAACCATCTTACCCAAATGCATTGTAACTCTACCCTAGATCCAAGTCCTACCATTACATGCTTGTTAAAACCCAATACGGTATATATATATATATATATATATATATATATATATATACATATATATATATATATATATATATATATGTATATAAGTCCTCACAAGTAGGAATGCACACTGGGATTTTAGTAAAATCTTCTATATATATATATATATATATATATATATATATATATATATATATATATATATATATATATATATATATATATATAGAGAGAGAGAGAGACAATTACAAGAGTCCTCAGCAATCAACCCATTATCAATATATTTAAGACAGAGATATTTTGTGCATACCGCTACTGAAAAATGCCTTATCCTTTAAACAAAACAGGGATTGTTTTTCCATATATTGCAATATACTTACTTTGAAAGCAGCTAGTAAGTTGCAGGTAAAACGTAATCGTCCCTTTGTAAAATTTATAATGAAGCAATAGGTTTCTTAATGAATCAGATGAAAATTGAGCATAGGACTGGCCAGATATGGGATGACTTTGACGTAGTTGGCCAGCTTAAATATATTGCAACATATGGACAAACAATCCCTGTTTTGTTTAAAGGATAAGGCATTTTTTCAGTAGCAGTATGCACAAAATGTCTCTGTCTTAAATATATTGATAATGGGTTGAGTGCCGAGGACTCTTGTAATTGTCTATATGTATCTATATATATATGCCCACGCTCAATACTAATATTCTTCATCTCCTGAATCAACCTCTATTCTCCTAGTCTGCTCTCTTTATACTATAATCAATTATTCCATCTATTTAGCCTCTTTGTTCTCATAGAAATAGGGAATGGCCATGAAATAAGCCAAAAGTTTAGAAGCATGAGGGCCCACTGACACCTGGGCCCACTGGGAGTTTTCCTGGTATCCTGGTGGGCCAGTCCGACACTGCCAGTGTGTAGGTTACATATTTAACTGGGTTAATGTAGCCTTCGATAAAGTAATAATTTAATCCCATTAGTATAGATATGCTCCAGAAGTCAGCTGGCTTTTCCCCAATGATGTTGGCAGAAGTAAATAATTTGGAAAGATTAAGTAAATGTGCTTTGTTTAAACAATTCAGTTACACATAATTATTTTGCAGCTTTTTTTATATGCAGTTGTGGTGCTCTGGATGTTTCTCGTTTTATGAAATCCAGAATTTTTTCTGAAACAGATACATTTTTTTTAAACTGTAAAAGTACATTATACAAACTGCATCCCAAGCTAGTAATGGATAAAATAACACATATGTAGTTAAATCTAACAGTTAGCCCTGTTGGCTTTCCATGGCTAATGTCATGTTGTTAAATCTGCCCCCCCCCCATTTGGCTGCCTATATATTAGAACTTCTGAACAAGATTTAAGTAGAAATTTAATAGATATGAGTAGAAACAGATTCATAAAAAAATTCATACCCTGCAATCAGTTGGTTATACCATTGTGTATCACTGCAATCCATTCTCTTGAATGAATTCTGTGATACCAAATCTTCATTTGTATCACAGTGTGCCTGATTCAATTTTTCCTTAATCTCCAGATATGCAGATTTCAAACAATTTGTTTGTATTCTTAATACGTGTATTTTGAAAATGTATTCTCTCTGCTGAATATCTATATTGTACATCTTTTATTTATTACCCAGCATGTAAATTCATCATGCAGTTTCATCACCTGTCCATGGTACCCATTAATTTGCTCTGTAACCCATTTCCAAGTCTAGACATCAGCTGCTTCTATCAGATCCTCACAAAGCTAGGTTTATAATAGCACACAAGCATATGTTTAATTTTATGACCTCATTGTCAATGTGGGGGAACCGGAAAAGCTGAGAGCGACAGGATCCAGAATGATATTTTTGTATTGCAGTCACCTCTTATGGTGTCCTGCGACTCAGGAGTAGAAATAAGAAAATCTGCCATTTTAACATTTAATTATAGCATAAGTGCAAGAAGATACTAATAGCAGTGCAGTGCACAGCATTCAAGACTCGGCATCCATTTGTTCTGTCTCAGTCCTTATTTATGACATCCCATTGGGTTAATAGCTGTGCATGAAGAGTGCAATGTACTAGTTTAAATTAGGAGCAAATCAAGAGTACTTAAACCATTTAATGGACAATCCTTTGTATATCATTTTTATAAACTGTGCATTCGCTGCCTGTTCCTGTGCTGCCTTTTGAGATAAATAAATATTTATTTGTAAGTACAAAACAATCACAGCTGGAATTTTCAGCTAAACATGTTAATTTAAAAAGGAGTAAGTAACACAGTGACACAATAATGGTAGGTGCAGTTTAAGTATAATAAACATTTGGCAAAACTCTTTGCTTGTACCTTGCAAAAAAGAAAAAGCATTGTAATTAGACTGCTTTAGCAGTGAATTGGGGTTAAATAACAGTCTTTTCTTTCTTCATAAGAAACTTGTGTGTCTCAGTGGCATTTGCTACCCATAAGCCCAATAAGATGAAGCTTTAAGAAAAGCAACAAAATTAAATTATTTAACAACCTGATGCTACTGCAGTGAAAGGGTCTTTGGGGGATGCTAAACTGTGTATGGCTGCCACAGGACAGATTACATGACAAAGCCTTTTGCTTTTCATCCCCTCCCTTCCCCACAGGTCTATACAGTAGACTGATAGTGTGCTAATGTGTGCTAATTAGCAGGATTTGTTTTACAAATCTCGGGCTGGTAGATTAAATTCGACAAGTGCCGTGGAAGGCGTAAAACGGAAAGCAAATCCCTTCTTCAAACTCCTCCACTTGTTCTTCTTACCTGCTGAGTGAAAATTATTCATAAATCTTAAATCTGATGAGTCTTCTTATCTGTGTATTATTAACCCACTAATATTGCTTTATTCAGGTAAATTTGTTTCATCTACAAAAAAGATAATCACTTCACATCACAGTGCAACTTTTAGAAGCCAACCAAATACTTAGAAATGATTAGTAATTTTTAAGCAACCACACGATGAAATGCATTCCTGTACTAAAAATTCTGTTACTCAGAATTGTCTAGTGTAGGTGTCTTATGATTTGTGTACCTGGCATACCATATGATTATCTCTAGGCATGAGTACTTTCCTTTTATGTGCAATTGGCCTCTTGGTCAGTTGGTATATTGCTAATGAGAGAGAGAGATGGAAAAACCCTAATATAGAAGAAATTGTAATCTCTTGTGAGAAGGGTACTGGGAAACCCCTAATATAGAAGAAATTGCAGGCTCATGTGAGAAGGGAACTCTGATTCATTCATCAGACCCTTTTTTATCCTATAACCCTTTTTCTTAAATGACCCTTCTTTATTATAAACTATTGTATATTGTAACTTGCTGGCTCCATATATGACGATGATGATGAAGATGAAGAAGAAAAGACATTCAAAAACATAAGATGCATAGGGGTAGATTTGTCAAAGAGATCTCCACAGTCCACAGAGTGAAATACCGCCTTTCTCCATTCATTTCTATGGGATTTTTAAAGGCTTAATTATCAAAGAGTGAAAGTTCACCATTTCATAAATACACCTGGGTCAGTCCACACAAGCAAATTCGGTGATATTAGTCGCCCCAGCGACAAATCAACTCTTCTTCGGGGAGACAATCTCCCCGAACTGCCTTCCCCTTGCCCTCCACTGACTAAAATGAAAATTGCCTGCGGCGCTTCATATTCCGAAGTTGGCAGAAGTTTCCTCGTTAGGCAACTTCAGGCGACTTTGGAAAACGAAGCGCCGCGTGTGCATTGCCGTAGGCGGTTTTAATTTTAGCCAGCAGAGGGCAGGGGGAAGGCAGTTTGGGGAGATTGTCATCCCGAAGAAGAGGCAATTTGTCGCTGGGGCGACTAATCTCCCTGCATCTGCTCCTGTGCCTCACACTTAAAAATTAAACTCTGCGCACTGTGGAGAGCTTCACTCTTTGATGAATCTACCCCTGTGGTTAAAGGGTTGGACCTTCATAAAACTCTTTCATTGCACTCCATATTTCTCCAAGTAGTAGCTGTCTCAAGCTTGTTACATATGCTAGAGGGCTGTCTAGTAAACTTTGGTGCTGTGTCATTTTGTTGTTAACCAACAAAAGGAAATTACTGTTTATGTCAATAATTAAGCAATACAAGGCACATCATTCTGTTCTGATGTTCAGCGCTTGAAAATAATATGTTTAATGCCTCAAGTGCTGTTCACCTGAATAAGGAAAAGGTTTTCCTCTAGAAAATCCGAAAGCATTGATGGTCCTACTACCATCCCTGGTGTTGAAAATCCAACCACAGTATTGCTCAACCATAGTTCCAAGTATGCTTTAACTATTCATAATAAATATGGTATGTTGGGACTTGGGAGTCACAGACAAGCAACATTTGAATGGAGTAATATTGTTATTGACGTGTTATTTCCCCTTTACATTTAATGTTATTAAAAGCCACAAACAAACCCTCCTAAAGAAAACACTCATGCCTGTATACAGTATAATATAAAAAGTAAAGTATCAGCATGCAGTATGCTTAGAGATGTTAATGCAATATATATCTTTAGCCCCCATATGCTGCACTTGCCCAATACAAAACAACATGGAATATGGTGTATAGTAAGAAGTAAAGCTAGTTGCTAACTTTATATTTCTGTCTACAACATGCAAGGGAAAAGAAGGGAAAGGGGGTGACAGAAGGTATTGATTTTCAAATGGAAGCTATTTTGGCATTCTACTCTATACATTGCCATGCAGATTACTATTTGATGGTGGATTTTCTGAGATGATTTACCACAAAACTAGCATATGGGATTTTTACCAAACAAGCACATGAAGATTTATATTTGGTTATCCTATTGGTAAGCAAAATGGGTTGAATTGAGTATTCTACTTATATACTAACAACTAGATCAGGGGTAGGTGTTCAAACAGACCACGATCCATGGGCTGATGCAGTCATTGGCCAATTAAATTGACTATTTTGCATGATATCTGAGCCCTTATTACATACCAGTCAGGAAGGCTTACAACACATTTAAGAATATCAACAGACAATACCAGCCCTTATCTTGACAACTTGACCCACAACCATAGCTCTATCATAGCCAACCATTTCTGGCATTGGCACATTATATTTTCTGTATTGGTAGCTGACTACAAATTCCTCTCTTGTATTGTTAACGTTATTCAGATACACTTTCCAAGTCTTTTTGTATGTGTCTGAAGGTATTCAGCCTTTTTAGGAATGCCATTAGTTAAGAAGAAATTTTTTTCCCCCTTATAAACTGTATTTAACGCTAAATATTTTAGGTATGTTGAACCCCTCTGAAGTTGCAATCCCATTGTGCTTTTGGTATTGGCTGCTTCCTCAAATATTCATTTGTAATGCTCACATACTGCAAATAGACATAATCTTTCAGGTCGTACCACCCCCGGGCTATGAAGCAAAGGACAAGGTACTACTAAAACAACTAGTGACTGTGTAAATGTAAGACTGTGATACCATTAACCCTGAACTGTGAAAGGAGTTTTGAGAATATACAGTATAACATCAGACTGCTAAGCACCCTCTTACTGTTTAAATGCAAAGAGAAAATGGAAGTAATCTTTGCTCACTCTGTTCATCAAGCACAGAAAGGCATTACTCGATAGAATACTAAAGCTTAAATAAAACTGGCTCTTTAATATAAAACAGAAGTTGCATTTTTCATTTATTTCATGTGGGAATTTGTAGATGTGCTTATACACACAAAATTTGAATTTGGGCAGTATCCTCCATATTTCCACAAAGAAGTCTGGACATCAGTGACATCTACAGAGCTACACTAGCTGCTAAGATTTTGTATAGCAAATAGAGCATTGGGTAAAAGTTACATATATATATGATCCAGGTTTTCTAATGTTTTTGGTTTAGGTCAGCCTATAGATCCAACATTTGTTCATCCAAAAAAATCCTCCTAACTGACCTCAGGCTGGCATTCTAGGTACATTTCAGATAGTATATAGATAATGTATTTAATACTTTATTTGGGATATATATCTATTAGTAAGTACTGTGCAGTGGGTCCAACAGCATATAATATACAATCAATTATATAGCATGCAAAGTAACTCAGTTCAAGTATTTATTAGTGCAAATCATTAGCAGCAAATAACATCAAAGCTCATAAGAGATACTTGCTATAATTCTGTGTTCACAGGAGTTTTTTTCATGGAGAACCTGTTAGAGATCTGTTAGATTTCATTACTGCCATTCTTTCATTTGCTCTGTATTGCACACCTTTATTGGTAGCCAGTGATATAGCTATTTAGTTGGGCTGGGAATGGAGGCTATTGAACATAAATTTAGGGGGTTATTTATTAATGGTTTTCTTCCAAAAAATTTGGGTAAGAACTCAAATTTGTCGGGATAACAAAAAATATCTAATTTTGAGATTTGAGATTTATTATGCCCCAAATCTGAAAATACTCCAGCTAAAACCTGTCAAGGTCATATAGAAATCAATAGCACGATTTTCAGTGGTTTGCGCTCAAAAAAAAAAAATTCGCAGATAACTCGATCAATTCAAGTATTCAAGTTTTTCCCCCGATGGCATTCATTCGAGTTTTTTTTACATTCTGGGTTTTTCAGAAATAAGCAAACATTCAAGTTGTGAGTTTATTTGATGTAGAAAAAAAACTTACAAACTCGACCTTTGATAAATAACCCCCTTAATATAGTTTTTAGTATTTATTAATTTTTTGAACAGTGGCAACATTTATTTTTGATTTATACTCAGTGCTGGAATGGGGCTTCTTAAAATTGTTGCTCCTTGTTTCTGTGTTTTAATTTATTTGAAAGGTGGTGTTGTATTTTCTCCTTGGGTCTAGATACTATTTCATTGTTTTAGTATATTATATTTGCATTGTGCACTTAAAAAATAAAACTAACTATGGATTACGGACTTATGGAACTTGCTCATTTTCCCATATAAAACCTAAAGTGTTTCTTGGTTATTCTCTGATTATAAATCAGCTTCAAAGTACATTACTAATACACAAAACAAGCAAAGAACTAGAAGTTATAGTGCATTTTATGGTTACTGCAGTCCATTTCTTCAACGTACATTAGAAGCTGCAACATTCTATATGTTAATTATATTTGTGAAATACATCCTGATTCATTGTTATATAGATTGAAAGTAAAAAGTTTTTTAAGTGCTGTATTAGACAGGAAAGGGGAATAAGACAACTAGCTGTAAATAAAAAAAATAAAAGCCCTGTTGTTTCATGTTTTTTCCCTGGCTAATGCAAACTTTATTTAACAGAAACGTAATTTGGAAGGCTTAATAGCAATTATAGTACATGAATACAGTAAGGATTTAGTGGACTTTTGTGTTCACGAGAAAGGAAAAATCTGAAAGGGGAAGCTGCTTTGAGTTTCATCAATATGTCAAGATCCTTCCACATACATAATGTGTATAGTTATACATCAATGTAGTGATGTACAGTGATTGATCATACATTCAATTATGCATTTAAACAGACTCATTTACATGTAAATTGGTTTTGCCAAAGTACAGGGCTAAAAAGGAAGCACACAGACTGAAGGCTGAGGTCCTATCAAGTGTATTTCGGAAATGTTAAATCAGTTTGATCGCTTGTTGTAAGGTTTATTTGGCCAAAGGTGATGATGTCCAAATCTAGCACTGAACTTCTAACTAGTCTGTGACCCAGTCATAGTTAATTCCTTGCTGCATTACAAAATTGAGATTATCTTGTGATGCCTCAGCAGGAAAAATATAAATGATCTGTAGTTAGTGTTTTATTGTGCTTTATATTTTAGTAAAACACACAGGCTGCTATGCTTTTGAACCAAGCATCTCAGGAAAAGTGGTACAAGTATAGGATCCATTATCTGGAAACTCATTATTCATAAAGCTTTGAATTACAGGAAGGTTGCCGCCTAAATTGCATTATTTATTTTATTTATTTTTTATTGATTTTCACAATAAAGTACAGATGTTTCCAGTTGTGCCAGTTGTCTGTGTTTGCTTACACTTTTACAATACTGGCAATTGCATTTTACACATATAACATAGCAATATGAATAAAAAAACCATAGACAGTGATGAAGTGGGGGAAGGGTTAACAGAAAAAAGGAAAGAGCACTATAAAGTGACATAGTGAAAATAAAGGAAAATGAAAATGAAGTGGACAATCTCTTTTACATATATATATCAACAAATGCTTTTTCATCAATCTTGGGAGTCAGCTTCCTTAGTTGTTAGAAAGTAGTCCCAATTACCCATAACTTACTATGCAATTGCAGTGTGTTGATTATTCGAGCGGTCATTTCCTCAAATTTCTTTTTGCTTTCAAGCCTAGAAATAACCTCGTTGATTGTAGGAATTACTAAGGGGTTTCCTTTTTGAAGTGATTGCCAATCGGGCAACCGTAGATACCTGGTTAACCTACTGTTGAGCTGCGTTGTTAATTCCAGTGATAGGGAGGGCTAATAACAGATGGGCCATCTCTATATTTAAGTATGTTTGAAAAACCTCTGTTATTAAATAAACAATTTTCAACCAAAAGTGTGTCAGTTTTGGGCATGCCCATAATATATGATGTAGTGTACCTTTGAGTAGACAGCCTCTCCAGCACATAGGACTGCTTTGCATAAACATTTTAGAAAGCCTGTCCAGGGTGAGGTACCACTTCATCTTGGTTTTATGTACACTTTTTTCTGTTGCGTACACACTGTCATTCTACGTGCGTTCTCCCTCATTTTCCCCCATTGGGATTGGGTCAGTTCCTTTCCCCATGCGTTTTCCCAATATTGCATATCGGCGTGTTTAGGGAATGGCTCCTCCAGTAGAGCATTCAATAGGTTATACAATTGTGAGATAAGACCCTTGTATGGAAAACTACTTCCTAATATTTTCTTAAATGTGGATAGCTGTATCTGGTACTGCTGCCCATGTAATGTTGTAATATAGTGTTTAATCTGGAGATATTCCATCTTTTTCCCCATACTCCATTTGCATTTTTTTAAAAGTTTCTCATATGTATATAAACGTTTCCTTAATGGGTCAATAAAATCATTGATTCTATTAAATGCGTGTGCTGCCCAATCTAATTGGTATGATTTCCCTTGACCGGGCTGGAATTCCGGATTTGTCGAGAGCAATGTCAGGGTTTATGGGTATTTGCTAATCTGATATTTTTTTTGGCATTGCTTCCAGATTGATAGGGTAAATTTTATAGGTTTTGGGGCTGATACTGACAATTGTGCTTTAGGGTTGTTTGTTAATATCAAGTTACTAATGTGGTAAGGGAGTGTCCATGTGGCTTCTAAATGAGCCCATTTAGTGGGCGCTCGTGGGTGTAACCATGCTAAAGTTTGGTGCAGGTGTGAAGCCTCATAGTACCTCCCTATATCCGGTACTGCAAGACCTCCCTGACTCCTCCCTGCTAAGAGCACTGAATGTGGTATTCTAGATTTCTTTGTACCCCATATGTATTTAAATATTAATTTTTGTATATGGCCCAATTTAGAGTTAGAGAGGGATTTGGACTGGAATGGTCTCCAAATGGTATAGTAATTTGGGGAGTACAGTCATTTTAACTGCTGCTATACGCCCGAACCAGGAGATACCATGGGACCCCTACTCCCGCATGTCCTTCGTAATTTGAGCCACCAAAGATATAAAATTTGCTTTATAAAGCTAATGGAAATTTGGTATCAGTTTGACTCCTAGATAATTTATGTGTGAAGTTTGCCATTTATAGTGGAAGTCCTCCTGGAGAGCCTTCTTTGCTGATCCTCCTATGTGGAACATAAGGGCTTCTGACTTAATTTTGTATCCCGCCACCAGGTTATAAGTTTGTAAGATATGGTGAAGACTGGGTAGTGAGATAAAGGGATTTCTGAGAGTTAGCAGAACATCTTCAGCAAAGAGTGATACTTTACAGGCATTGGTGCCTACCATTATTCCCGTGATATCTGGATGTTTCCTTATTTTGGCAGCCAACGGCTCTATGCTGAGATCATAAAGCAGGGGAGAAAGTGGGCAGCCCTGCCGTGTACCATTCCTAATATGGATTGGTGCACCAACATCCCCATTTAATTTTAGATAGGCCGATGGCGTTGTGTACAGTGATTTTGTCACGGCCGGCACCCGATACCAGAACAAATGCCAAGCACCCTGGTCTCGGCTCGGCTTCACCAGTAGTGTGACCACCGTTGGGCTTCGGGAGGAGCCCTCAGCTTACTTGGGTGCCACCTGGACTTAACGAGGGGTGCAAGGCGAGATGTTCTGGCTGGCGAAGGGGCACGGCTGTTAGCAGAGTCTTTTGGGCCGAAGGTCACGGTACAAATGGAGCAGGCAAGAGAATCGTCAGACAGGCTGGGTTGAGGCAGGCAGATATCAAGAATCGTCAGGCAGGCAAGGGTCAAACCGGGTTGTCAATCAAGGGGTTAAGCAGGAAGAGTTGTCGTAGGCAGGCGAGGGTCAGGATACAGAATGCAGAATAGTCAGGAACGGGCTGGGTCAAAGACGGGTAATCAAACAGACTAGATTCAGAACAGATCAAACGCACAAGGCTCAGGAACCACAAGAAACAAGTTCTATCACGGGCATCAGTCAGCAGTCAGAATGGGCCTTTTATAGGGCAAGAATTCCACGCCCCAGAACGTGCGTTTTCGCGCCAGAACGCGCTGGCGCAATCACGCCAGCGCGCCTGCGCCTTTAAGAGGCACGCAGGCGCGCCACGCGCGCCCTAATGGCGCTGGGAGGAGGAAGAAGAAGGAGCGCGGCGGCGTGGCGGCCGTCCACGCCGCCGCACCGCTAGACCACCAGGTACTTTTATTACAGATTTGACCACTTGGAGGAAAGTAAAGACTCAATTTTAATGAAACAATTCAACATTTTAAAACATATTTCCATTTACTTGATCCCAACTATAATAATAATCCTATTCCCAGTGGTAGGAAAACTATCCTATTGGGTTTATTTAATGATCAAATAGTTTTTAGCAGACTTAAGGTATGAAGATCGAAATTAAGGAAAGATCCTTTATTCAGAAAACCCCAGATCCCGAGCATTCAGGTCCCATACATGTAATTTGTTAGAATAATTCTGTTTTGTCAGTTTACTATACTGTATTGAAAGCAAATTCTTGTCCTATTGTAGGGGGCTGTGAATGCCTGTCTTTTCCTCTGTGTTATTCTGTACAATGAAGGGGAGGAGTTATGTGCAAGGAGGAGGAGTCCCATCCCTGTGAGCTGACAGAAAGAAAGTCATACCTCCCACCTGTCCTGTTTTCTGCAGGACAGTCCTGGTTTTGACAGCTCAGCCTGCAGTCCTGGATACAAATGTCCTGACTTTCTCTTTCATCTCCTGCACTGAACAGCCAGAAAAAGATACAAAGTTTATGAAACTGAATTAAAATAAGAGGCTTTTTGGCAGAGAGCCCAAAACAGTCAGCAGCTACACTTAGATAGTTTTGTAACAATTTAAGATAAGTAAATAAACTATTGTAACTATTTAAGATAAGTAGGTCTCTTGGGAGAACTGATCATCTTAAAGGACAATTCACCTTCATTAGTAAAACTGTTATAAAATATAAAACATTGTTCTAAAACTCCCTGAAAATGTGTTCAAACTTTCATAACCTGCAAAATGTTGTAAAATGGACAATGTTACTGGGGGGTGTGGTCGAAAAATTTGCTGTGCTGAGCATGGCACACTTTTTTTTTTTAAATGGGAGGTGTGGGAAGTGCTGCAGAGGAAGTGCTGGGATAGAAGCAGAAGAGTTATGAAAGGTGCTGTAAGGTCCCAGATATTATTGTGTAATTATGTAAAATCAGTAGGGAGAAAAGTTCTCCTTGTCAGGGCTCTGAAGAGCAAAGCATGCTCTTTTTAGGGCATGGAAAGCCAAAGGGATTCCTTCTCAGGGCTCTGGAGAAACTGCCAGATAAATGGGAATTCCCCCCAGCAGCTCAGAGACCACATTATCTGCAATATTATATGAAGTTGCTCCTGGCTGGCTTGCTGTATGTATCAAAGTTATTTACAGATATAGTGTCCTGACAATAAAACTATTAACCCTATCTCTGTGTGTGCTTGTGGATCAGAGAATTTCTGTCCAGAGCCTGGTGGAGGCACGTCAAATTATAGTGTACCTGCTCTTCGATATAGCAGAGACACAGGACTCCAGTAGCGCTGGAGTAGTTTGTATTGAGAAACTCTCCAGAATTTCAGCAGCTTTATGGTTGCTAGGGTTTTGTTAAAGAGAAACTGAAATATGAGGACAGGGGAGGAAGAGGTAAAGACAACTTTTCCATTATTTACACATCTGAATGGATGGCTGTCACAACATTCAATCTCATTCAATTCTGTTGAGTTTATGGCAAGCTTTACCATGGTTCGGATATTTTCCTAGTTTATTGGTTAAGTGTGTGATTCTTAAACTTTGTTTTCCTTGGGGTGATTCACCATTGGGAGAGGCTGATGGGGCTTAGGTTTAGATGGCTGAATGACTGCCTTGACATTGTTAGGTTAATTTATACACCCTTTATTTCAGCATGAAAGGGTAGGGGGCTGCTGGAGCCAACAAATGGCATATTTGCCATGGGTCCATCAGTACCGTAAAGTAGCACTGTCATCATCCAACCACCCAGCACCTTTCTGATAAATCTGTATACATTTCTCCTAACCTCTGTACTTCTTGTCTTTATGTTCCACTCCATCCATTCTGACTTTGGTCTGGGGCAGAACAATGTTGGGTTTAATGTAAGAACAGAAACTTGCAGTTGCTGTGGAGTATTTAATCATCCAGGAGCTGATTTTTTTTTTTTTACAAAGAATTGAATTATATATTTATTAAATTGCACTAATGTAAAATAGGAAATTTCATTAAAGATACACAGATCTGAGTTTTAGAGAAATGTTGGAGTGGTCTTGTTTACACTTGGAATATTTGATGATAACAGATTACAGATTATAGTTTTCAATGCCATATACTAGTTGTGATAAAAAAAATGATAAGGCCCTTAAGACTGTGTTTATTAGTTACTACGGGGCGTAAGCAAGCCTGATTCCCCAGAGCTGTTTTGCTGCTTTGCTATTTGTATATTCAGGACTATTTAGAAACCTTGTTCGGCAGTGGCTCACTAGTCATTATAGAGCTCTTTTGCTAGAGTATCTCATTGCACTTTGCCATCTGTCCAACCCTTTTGATGATATTGTGTCTCTATTCTGACCTTGTGTGAAAGCGGTCAACCCTAACCCTACACTGTAATGTGATCTTTACCTTCCCTCTGAATATGTTTGGCTCTCCTGCTAGCTTCTTGGAGACATCACAAGAGGAAAATCTTGGAAAATTCCAGTGCTGGAGGAAAAATATTACATGTTAATTCCAACTCCTCATCCTAAAATTGTGCTAATTAATTGTAAGTTGCGTTGCTTGTCTTGTGGATGTTTCTCCAACTGAATCATTGTTACATTTATTAGCATGTATGGTAATAGCATAAACTTGCTTATTTGGGAATATATTTCTTTATTGATTATATACTGAATAATTTACAGTTCTATTTTTAGTACTGTAATATATAGTTCTGTTATGGATATGAAGTCAACAGCTTTTTTTTTTTACATGTATTGCATTCATTAACAGAACTCTAAATCTCAACTTCATAGATGCTGCTGAACTTTTATCTTTTATTCAATGTGATATAAAAGTCTGGCTCTTCTGATTTATACTTTTCATATTACTGCCAGTTATAGCCCTCTGCTTTAAGCTTTCAGGCTTCCAAGCAATAAAAAACAGCTGACTCTCTTGCAGAGTCCCCCATGGTTTCCTGCAAATTCACATTCAGTGCAATCTAATCAAATGCACGTTTGCATAGATCTATGCCCAACATATATGTTTAAGATGGGAAGTTATGACTCAAACTGACATATTTAATCTGCAAACCACATTTTCTGAATTTGCCTATTCTTTTCCAATTTAAGTCCCTATCCCACAGAGCCCTTGTTTATGCTTTGTGCCTGCTCATATGTGTCTGTTCATTGTTTTGCTGTATTTATGATCAGCAATAGACCATTCCCATAGCTATTCCATTCGATTCTGGACAACGCTTTCAGCAGGCTTTAAGGGGAATAGATTGGAGCTCTTTCAGAGATAATGCAAAACACAATAACGCAATAATAAATTTGGCACATTCATCAGGGAAAAGGGGGCTAATTATCTTTAGAGGGTGTTTAGTGAAAATTACATTTTAATTCCTTTTTTAAAAAGGAAACACTTAAGTCAAAATGTCAGTTTCATGCCGAGAAGAACAGAATCAATTCAATTAAATCTAAAGTTTGGAAACAATAAGGGGAAAGATATATATGCGTTCAGTGGCGTTACAGATACAGAGCTTCAGGAATAATACCTTCATCAATATATTGGTTGAAAAATGTATTGCAGTTATCAATATCAGAAATAATGTTAAACAGTCCAAGCATTCAGTTTAAACCTGAAATGTCTTTTCGTCTTCAGAACTGGTCTTTAAAACATTGTTTGGACAAATGCATTATTTGCAATATTCTGTAAAAACACATTCAATTACAGTTAGATAACAAGGTCATCTTTTCCCATTGCTGATCTGCAGGGCATTGTATGTTTTTTTTTTGTGAATTACATATGTAGTTTAATGTAGACCCCAGACAAAAAAAAACCATTTTTTCAAAAAACATTTCAGTATAAATCTTGGCCGAGGAGCAATTTTAGCACAGAAGAAGAGGTTTTCTTTTCATGGGGAGCAAGCAATCCACATTGGTCTCACCAGTATTGCAAGCAAGCATCACAATTTTAGAAAGTCTGCAATATGTGTAGCCTTGGTTTGCGCTATTAAAAAGATAAAACCTTATGCTGCATGATTGTTAGACTAAACTTTTGTGAAACATATCAGAGACTGCTCTGAAACATATCATAGACTGCTTTTGTGAAACATATCAGAGATAACTGGCGCAATCAAGTATATGTATTAATTTCTCTTTAATATAATGTATCACTCTCTGTGATTAACTGGCCCCTGCATTGTTTAAACCTCAAATTCAGACTAATCCCCTGTATTGTTCACACCTGTGATCCTCCTGCATTGTTCACACTTGTGACACCTCATTTGTTTATATCCTAAAGCCTGTACTGTTCACACCTGAGACCCAGACTAAAACTGCCCACATTGTTCACCTGATCACACTTTATACAAAATGCTAATGGGGCACCAGCACTGTGTCACTGTATGTAGTACATATTAGAGTGGTCCTGATTTTCCTGTCTCCTGCTCTGTCTTCCCTATGCTCCTGTGTTTGCCATACTTTGCCTGCTCTTTGCACCCTGTGTTTGCCATACATTGCCTGACCTAGGATCCCTATGGAACATAAGTCTGGTATTTGTTCTGGGGGTTTGTTAGCATTTGAAAATTATTGTTAGGGGCCCCTAAGGTGTTTAATCATATGCTGGGGTACTGTATTATACACAGGAGAGGAGGAGGCATATGGATTTAAGGGCATTTCTTAATATGACTTAAGTTTTTTCACATATGAGTGACATCCCTGCGGGTGCCAGGCCAAGGTAGTTTCACACAATGTTGAAGTGCTCTACCTCTGTATGCTTTCTTTCGAAATCCGGTGCTCAGCAGTAAAATATTCCACCTGCCATGGGTTAGGGAATACACATGCAAAGTCCAAAGCACTGCGGCACACTGACAAGATGAATGTGTTTATATTCGTGGAATTTATTGGCTCCAATTCAAGTAGATAAAGGGCAACGTTTCAGGCCTCACAGGGCCCTGGCTTGATAAAGGGCCCTGTGAGGCCTGAAACGTTGCCCTTTGTCTACTTGAATTGGAGCCAATAAATACCACGAATATAAACACATTCATCTTGTCAGTGTGCCGCAGTGCTTTGGACTTTGCATAGGCCAAGGTAGTTTGGCACCCTAGGCAAGAGCTTCAATCAGTGCCCCACGGTCCTGCATTACCATTTCCCTCCTTACCCTGATGGTTATTAAATAAAGAAAGCAAAAAAATGTACAACACTTTTTCATTTATATTACTGCCCCCTGTACCTGTACCAGCAAGTCCAGCAGACATCCATAATACAGGCCCCCCTGTACCTGTGCCAGCAGCCATCCATCATACTGCCCCCCATACCTGTGCCAGTAGGCATCCATTATACTGCCCCCGTCATACCTGTACCAGCAAGCCCAGCAGCCATTCATTATACAGCCCTCCAGCAGCCATCATATTGCCCCTAATCTTTACCTGTGCCAGCAGCAGCCAAAAGTCTGATCACATCATATTGCCCCAAATTATTTATGTACCTGTGCCAGCGCCCAGCCCAATCTGTACCTGGCTGTGCCAGCAGGAGGCTTCACACTTTCACAATAATATAAAGAATGTCTTCAGTTCAGTGCAACTGTGCAAGGCTGAGAGCAGCAAGCGTGAGCCACACCAAGTAGGCCGCCAGCTCTCTGCCACCCAACTGCATCAGTGACGTCATTGACGCGTATACGCAAGTCGCGCTGCACTTCCACACCGCACAGAAGGAGCTATTACTTGCTGGCAAGAGGAGAAGGTGAAGGAGGGGGATTCCACCCAACTGAGTGACCATGATTACTGAAAACAATTATTAAATAAATGCTTGAAAAAAAAATGAAAAAAAAACCCATTAAAAGTGCCCCCTCAATGATGGCGTCCTAGATAGGGATGTAGCGAACCGCCGTTTTGGTGTTCGCGAACGCGTTTTTTCTTTTTTTTTTCGTTCGATTCGAACGTTTGAAGGATTTTCATCGTTCGATCGAAGGATTTTCATTCGAATCGAACGGTCGAGGGATTTTAATCGTTCGAACGAATGGAAATCGTTCGAACGAATGGAAATCGTTCGATTTTAGCGGTCGAATGGTCGCGAACTCAAATTGCGAACGTTCCCAAACGTTCGCGAACATTAGGCGGACGCGAACGGTCGAAGTTCGCGCGAACAAGTTCGCAGGCGAACTGTTCACTACATCCCTAGTCCTAGACAGCTGCCTACTCTGTCTACCCCTAGTTCCGGCCCTGATCCCTTCAGTGAGCACTAACCATCTGGTTTTTTGGTGTGCTATTAATGTGGACATGGTCTTGCGGTAACATGGGTGTGGTTTAAAGTGGGTATGGTCTAAAAATAGGGAGTGGCTAACACTGGCTTCCATTATCGGCCCTCCACCATGTAGATTAGAAAAAATCCAGCCCTCTGTACCATATAAATTGGACAGCACTGTAATATAATATAATTTAATATAATGGCTCTTTTACACTTTTTGCCATAAAATAGGGTAATGTTTCACACAATTATTGTCATAAATTCAGCTAATGTTTAAAATTAAAATTAATGAAAGGGCAACATAAGGGGGTGAGGTCTGTTTTACACCGGCATATACAATTGCATTACTCATGATGTTTTTGATTTTTGGATTTACAAACCTAAGTTAAAAAGAAATACACAAGGGTCACTAGAGCAACATACACATACTGTAGTTACATAGTTACATAGTTAAATTGGGTTGAAAAAAGACAAAGTCCATCAAGTTCATCCCCTCCAAATGAAAACCCAGCATCCATACATACACCCCTCCCTACTTTTAATTAAATTCTATATACCCATACCTATACTAACTATAGAGCTTAGTATCACAATAGCCTTTGATATTATGTCTGTCCAAAAAATCATCCAAGCCATTCTTAAAGGCATTAACTGAATCAGCCATCACAACATCACCCGGCAGTGCATTCCACAACCTCACTGTCCTGACTGTGAAGAACCCCCTACGTTGCATCAAATGAAAGTTCTTTTCTTCTAGTCTAAAGGGGTGGCCTCTGGTACGGTGATCCTCTTTATGGGTAAAAAGGTCCCCTGCCATTTGTCTATAATGTCCTCTAATGTACTTGTAAAGTGTAATCATGTTCCCTCGCAAGCGCCTTTTTTCCAGAGAAAACAACCCCAACCTTGACAGTCTACCCTCATAATTTAAGTCTTCCGTCCCTCTAACCAATTTAGTTGCACGTCTCTGCACTCTCTCCAGCAGATTTATATCCCTCTTAAGGACTGGAGTCCAAAACTGAACTGCATACTCCAGATGAGGCCTTACCAGGGACCTATAAAGAGGCATAATTCTGTTTTCATCCCTTGAGTTAATGCCCTTTTTTATACACAGCACAATCCTCTATGTGAAAGTCATATGACAGGGAGTACAGTGCCTGTTTTTGTCTCTTTGTAGACTTAAAGTAGAGTGGCAGCAATATATACTAAAGTGATATTGTTGAATAACTGTATCTCATCCCCCCCAAAAAAAACATTCCTATGATTGGCAGTTTTGGGACATATTATGGCTATTTTTCTTAAATTCCTCTTACCACTGTGTATAAGCATCGAGCCATTCATGAAGATTAGTAGTACAATCTAATGTTGTATAAAATGTAGACTTATTTCCAAAAAGAAAGTAGTACAATTATTAAATTTGAATGCAAATTTTTTATTCACACATTTCTGCTTGTCGCAATTGCTGCTTTGTGGGATGAAAGTAAGATTCTATCCTAGAGCTGTAAGATTCAACCTACATCAATTATATTGCAGACTTAGAACTAGATATGACATTATAACACATTATACCAGATACGCTATATATGTGATGTTTACTTGGCTTTCTTCCTAGTGCTTTTAGAACCCATACCTATTGAGTGCTTTTGACTAGTGGTTAGTGGTAACAAAACAGATGGTAACAAAAGTATTTTCTGGGTCAGTATAAAGTGTACACAGTCACACATGTATTCAAATATTTCCCAACATCGTGCTTGGGGAATCTGTACTTGTTTGCATGCCTTTTATAACAGTGGGTTATTTATCAAAGGTCAAATTTTACAGCTATGTGAGCTTTTTTAAACCTCGAATGAACTCACAACTTGAAATGGTTTCTAGTTTATGAAAAAACTCATTTGGAAAAAACCGGGCGTTAACACCCCGAAAACTTGAGTGTTCGGCAACAAAACTCAAATTGATCAAGTTTTTGGCAAAAATAAGCTTGAATCGCTCAAAACCCACCCACCAAAATTCTCTAACATCATGCAGGCTATTAACATCTTCAAATGGTTCAAGGGACCTCTGTCATTGACTTCTACATGACCTCGACATGTTTTAGATGGTGTATTTTCAGATTTAAGCTATTTCCAAAAATTTTTGTTTTTTTTTACCTAAATAAATCTGCCCCTAACTGTGCATCAGGTCTTATATAAGTAAAGTGTCTGTTACTGTGTATAAAGTGTTCATATGCCTGGGTGCACGATCAGTGAATCATTTCCATCCATTCCAAAAGGATCAGCACTCACAGGACTTTGGACACATTGTGCAAATTGAATATATGTATTCAGCTTTTAATATTTCTATTTCAATAGACCCTGTCTTTTTTGGTAACATGCAGTATATAATTCACAACCAAAATTCTCTTTTAAATGCGGTTCTATTACTAAAAAACTATGGCTTGCTATTAAAAGTTAGAATTCAGCACTAGGGAATGCTAAAGGTTTTATTGCCCTCATTCCTGTTTTTAGATTTGCTAAGACATGTGCTAATGTCTCAATAGTAAGTCTTCTGCCCTGCACCATATACAATAGCAAATCCCATTCCATTCCCCTGTATTTTTTTCACTGTTCATATATTCCCTGCAGAGAAGCCTGCTGGGTTTGGCGTGTGTCTCCAGATGTCATACAAAGCTCACTCTGAATGCAATGATACTCTGATAGCTCATATAAAGTAACAATGTGATTTCCTTTGTGCCTACTCTGGAACTCTTGCAAAATCTTGTAAAACCTGTGCATAAATGAAGCATATTTTGAAGTTATGTTTATTACACTTTGTTTTATTTCTCACTTTGTAACTCATTTCCCTTTTTAAATTCAGCTTATGCAGTTTATAAATATGTGTAAAACCTTTCTATTTGAATTTTCATAAAGAGCTTTTTGATGGTTTATATAGTCTCTACAATGCACCGATAGGCTATAGATTGTGATGTTTGTGATCCTGGTAATTTTAAACAGAGCACAAATGTGATTATATAACTGAAATAAGTACTTTCTAGTAATTTTGCAGGAATAACAAAAAGTAAAAGGAATTTTGGTATGCAGTCAAACATCAATTTTACATATCCTGAATGAAAGTTTTCTCTCATTTCCCAGTTTGTTTTCAGGTCCCACCTATATATTAATACATAATGCATTTTCCTGATTTAACGTTTTCATTTATAATCATGGATAATGTAATCTTTAGACAATTACATGGATAATATTACCATAACTAAGAGTAGCACCTGGTCAACTGGATATACATGTGGGCTCAAGTCATGCACAGTAAGAATAGTTCTAGAATATTTCTAGATGCATCAAGTGATGAAAAGATTTCTCGTCCCAAGCCCAGCTTCTAGTATTATCTGTTTAACTTCCCCACCTTTCTCATTGCCCATTTCTCATTGGCACAGCAGCATCATCTTGCTCAGACCCATCAGTTCTTGAATTGCTTGGATGCACTTCAAGGTGCTCAGGGAAGTCATTTCCCTACTCCTCCAATCCCGGTTGTAGCTCCTCCTCGGAACCGAAATATTTAGGCACCTGTTGCTGTTTTTCTGGGGATCCAGAGGTGTGTAGGGGGTTCCTCAATCAGTGCCTCATCCAGTTTGAGATTGCTCCCCAGAGATTCCCTTCGGAAAAAAATCCAAGGTAGCCTATATAATTTCCTTGCTACAAGGAAAAGCTCTGGCATGGGCTTCACCTTTTTGGGAAAGTGATGACCCTATCGTCTACAATTCCTCTGTATTTATTTCTACCTTTCATGAAATTTTTGACCCTCCTGGTCGTAAGGTAAATTCTGCCGTTTGTTTAATGAGGATGTCCCAGGGTAATATGTCTGCTGCAGAATACTCCATAAACTTCTCGTACTCTGGCTGTTGAGGTTTCTTGGAATAACAATGCTTTGGTCACAGCTTTTTGGCAAGGTCTTAATGAGAACCTAAAAGATGAACTGGCTCCCAGAGCTCTTCCTCCTCTGTTTGAAGATTTAGTTTCTCTGGTAATCCATGTGGACACCCGGATGAGATAGAGGGTGTGTCAAACAAATCCCATGTCCGGAGGGTTTCACTTTCTGCTGTACATACAACAGAAATTCCTTTGACTCCTTGTGTCTCTGCTGAAGAACCCATGCAGTTAGGGGCAACTCATTTGTCTCTGAAAGAGAGGATTCGAAGAAGGAATTCTGGTCTATGCCTGTATTGTGATCAAAGTGGTCACCTTCTCAAGACCTTTTTAAGGTTCCTTGGGTTTGCAGATTTTTATCGGAGGTTCCTATTGCTGCACTCACTCGTAAGGATGTCAATTCGCTTGGACTCCTGAGGCTCAAAAGACTTTTGAGTCTTTGAAGGTGGCTTTTGCTTCAGCTCCAGTGTTGGTTCACCCTTTCATTTACCCTTTGAAGTGGACACCTCAGATTATGCCATCCAGGCATCAAGATCCCTGGATCTTATTTCTAGATACTTTCGGTGGCCATCCCTGAAGAAGGACATCTCTCAGTTTGTCGTTGCCTGTTCCATATGTGCCCAGCAGAAAATTCCATGCTCTCTTCCCTGTGGTTTTCTTGCAGCCACTACCTGTTTCAAGTGTATCCTGGACTGACATTTCTATGGATTTCATTGTTGATTTACCCAAGTCTGCAGATCCTTTATTGTGGTGGTGGATTGGTTTTCCAAAATGGCTCACTTCATTCCCTTAAAGAGTCTCCCGGCTCCAGTTTTTCTTGCAAAGGTTTTTATCAAAGAGATTTTTCAACTCCATTGTTTTCCCTCTTCTATTGTTTCTGATAAAGGAGTTCAATTTATTTCCAGTTTTTGGGGTGCTTTTTGTAAATTATTGGATATTGGCCTTAATTTTTCTGCAGCTTACCATCCACAGAGCAATGGTCAAACAGAGAGAACCAATCAAATTCTGGAGCAGATTCTTTGCTGTTTGGGCTCTCAGAACCATTATATTGGTGTCACGGTCGGCACCCTACACCAGAACAGATGCCAAGCACCCTGGTCACGGCTCGACTTCACCAGTTAAATGACCGCCTTTGGCGTCGGGAGGAGCCCTCGGCTTACTCCGATGCCACCTGGACTTAACGAGAGATGCAAGGCATAAGTTCTGGCAGGCAATGGGGCACAACTGTTTACAAGGGTACTAGAAGATAGGAAACAACCAGGAACAGGCAGGCCGGGCCAGCACAAGCAGTAAGAATAGTCAGACAGGCCGAAATCAGGATGGAGAGTGTAGAATCTTCGATAGACTGGCTAGGTTTCAGGATAGGAGAGGACAGCGAAGTTTCAGTCAGGCAAGGGTCAAACACAGTAGATCAGGACAGGAATCAAGGTAATAACACCCAGGAACAAGCAAATTGAACCTAACAACGGGCAGTGTAATGCAACCTAATTACCCTTCTTATACTTTTGAATTTCGCGCCAATGCGCGCTGACGCCACACGCCAGCGCGCATGCGCCTTTAAATAATGTACGCGCGCCGCGCGCGCGCCCTAAGGCAAGCCGGCACAGGAACAGCCTGGATGCAGGCGACGGGCGTCCCTGCCAGAGACACGGCGGACGCCCCCGCATGCCAGGAGCACACCGCTAGACCACCAGGGTAAGCGGTTTTCCTTACAATTGGCTTGAACTCCTTCCATGGGCTGAATTTGACCATGGACTTTTTTTTGGATCTATGGTCAGAATCCTTTGGCTCTTCCTTCTTCATTAATCAGGTTCCTGCTGCTGAGGAGGTTGTGCAAGATTTTAAGTCTATTTGGGGCACCAGGCCTTGGTGAAGGCTTCAACTCACCAAAAGAAGGCAGCTGACAAGAATTGCAGACCTGCTCCTCCATTTGTCCCCTCAATTCATAGGTCCTTTCAAAATCAAGGTGGTTATTAACCCAGTTTGTGTCAAGCTCAAGCTCCCTCCCTGCATGAAAAATTCCAATTCCTTCCATGTCTCTCTACTCAAACCTGTGGTCAACAATGCAATCTTCTTCCGTTTGTCCTTCCCCTTCTCCAGTCCTGTTTGATGGGTATCAAGAATTTGAGGTCCAGGAGATCGGCGGTCTCACAGATTTAGAGAATGGTGCGCATTCATACCTTCATACATGCCCCCCCCAGCCTGATTGCAGCCATGTGAAGAGATAAGAAGCCAAGAGTAAATAGAGTAAAATGTTTCCCTGCAATGGGTATCTGCTTTGAGCATTAATATAAAGTAATACTTATAAAGAGGTCTGTGGAGCCCTTGAACAGGTTGCACACATCTCTTGGTATCCTCATGTCTGCAGTTGGATACCCCTGCTTAAAGTGTTACTGACACGTTCCTATAAAAATAGGAACATCTCAGTATCAGTAAAAAGAAGCTGCACAATAAATATAAGCAGTTAAAAGTCACCCACAGCCAGCAAACCATAGTAAAGCGACCCTCCAACACCATTAAATCATCTTTCTGAGTTGTTTCAGTCACGCTGGGCTGGGGTGGCGCAATCCCTCCTTAGGCTGGAGTCCTGTTTTCATTTGTAATTAGCCTAAGGAGGGATCGTGCCACCCCCAGCCTAGCGTGACCGGAACAACTCAGAAATTTAATGGTATTGGAGGGTCACCTTTACTAAGGTTCGCCAGGCTGGGGGCGGCTTTGGGGGGATTTTAGCTGTTTATATTTCTCATGCAGCTTTTTTCACTGATACCAACACGTTCCTATTTTTATAGAAACGTGTCAGTATCACTTTAAATGTGGTGAACTTCAGTATAAGATCTGATAGAAGTTTCAATGAGCCCAAAGTCCAAAATTCCATCGACCTATCAACACATCTGCATCATTGGTAGATTCTAGGTTGAAAATACTTTTTGTTGTAGCTCCCTTACTTTTAAATAGTTTTGACAATCAAAGTGACAAAAACATCAAGTTTTTACTGTATTTTCCACCCTGTAATTCATTATGCACATCCTTCCCTTCATTAAAATGTTAGAAATGTGCAAATACAGGAACATAAAAATGCCTATTAGGGAAACATAAATTCCCTGTTGCGAAGAAGGAGTGTATTTATCAATCTTAATTACATTTTCTTTCCAGGGGGTTGATTTTTTTTTATCTTTTTAGAAATTCTAAGAATGTAGAGTGTATTTTGATTTATCTTTATCTGCATTTATTGTTGTATTTTCTACATCTTGGGAGTCTTTGGAATAAAATGAAAATGGATGCAATGACCTAGAAATAATGCCTTGTAAAGGGTAAAAAAAAGCTTGGCTGCTTCTCAGAGAGCAGAGACCCAACAAATAAATCTAATACCAGCTTCCTTTATTTTTCCTCCCCATGCTTTTATGCCTTTATTACAGACTGAATTTTTAACAGCTGTCCCTTTGACTTGTTAGGGCTTGGCCACATTCAAGAGGTTCTTTAAAAAAAAAATAGCTCATATTATCATTCACAGACATATGTGTACCGATTCAAATGTAATAAAGGAACTTTGCAGCCAGTGATATATTTTTAGAATAAATAGAAAATTGTTTTCTTTGGCACATCCAAGACAGTCAGGATGCAGGCAAAATTGTGTACCCCAGCAAATACAGCCGCGTATATCACAATTTATTATGCTTTCATTATGCTATTATTATCACTATAGTGAGTAATGTTAACACTGACAATGCATATACCTATATTTATGGTTAAATTCCTAGATGTATATTTGAAATGCCCATAGTTTGGTTGGACAGATGTCATTTAATTTATATCAGACAAGGAAATAATATCGCAAAGCCTTATTTTGTGTGCCTTGCTTTAGACCCTCAGATGTTAAATTTCTTATCTGCTTATCTAGGTTAAAAAGGTTCATGCAGTATATACTAAATACAGCTATAGAGAACAAGAGTAAGAATACTAAGTAAGGGAGCAGGCAAATGGGGCTGGGCAGTGACTGATTTTAAGAAAAGTGAGAGCATTGTACCACCTGCCCTTGTTCTGAATATAATTAAATCTGGTGACACCTACCCATATTTTCAAAGGGAAATCATTGAAATGATCATAATGTACAGTATCGCGGTTTGGAGTTAAGGAGTTTGGATTCAGTGGTGTGCTGCTTTAGTATTAAAGAAGGGTAATGTATAAATATAACATTTATTTATAACAAATGGTAATTTTTGCCACTGGTTTCATACATTAAAGTACATTTTGTTAAAGAAAAAAAAAAACTGCTATTGGATTGCCCCAGCTGTTCCTTCTCAGCTGTCATTAATTTGGATAGAATGGATAAAATGAGGCAGAAGGTAAGTGGATGTTAATTGTTCATTTAGTGCCTTGGGGAGTTGCATAAATGGACAGAGATTTTAAAACAAACGGGTATCTCCACACTTGGCAACAAAGGGATTTCCATGTTCATTCCTCTCTTATGTTATGGAATATAGCTCAAACTGAATGACTGGCTTTGTAAGTCAGGGCTCTTACAGACGAGCGTTTGAAGCTGCACTCCCCTGCGTTCCGTTTTTATGCGTTCAGCTGCAGGGGAGTGCAGGAGTAGATGCATTCAGTTTTTTTCAATGGAGCTGTACTCACACAGGCGCATGTAGGCCAAGAAACCAGGAAAAATGCAGAATGCTGCGTCTCAACCTGTGTTCGGCACCTACATGCAGCCGCTTACTCAAATCCGGCCCTGGTAACAATTACTTACAAACGCAAAACTATCAGAGAAAAACAATCAACATGACCTACAGTATAGGTAACTTTTAAATGAATATTTCGAAAATAAATTTTTTTGTGTCAGTATCACTTTAATAAAAACAATATGATTTTTTGTCTCCTATAAGGATTAATTATATCTTAATTGGGATCAAATAAAGGTACTGTATTATTATTACAGAGAAAAAGGAAATCATTTTATTTAAATTAAAATTAAATTAATTGTTTGATTAAAATTAAGTCTAAGGAAGATGACCTTCCCCTAATTAGGAGTTTTCTGAATTACAGATCCCATACCTATACTAACCTTCTGTCTTGTCAGTTTCATCTCCTGTTTTTGTCCTTTCCCAATCTTTGATGAGGTCTTTTTGGACCCAAGAACAAGGAAGCCAATTGTTTTTTTGTGGGAGGTGAATATGGAATTTTTAATATATAGGAAAAGAAGGAAAGCCATTTGATGTTGAGACCAAAACATCTGTTTGTATCCATTTCATATGAGGGTTCCCATGTGTATTTTGTGGTGTGAAATAATTTTTTTTTTTTTGAGTTATCACCTGAAAACCCTGAATTGTTTGGATTATTGTACAAAACCCAGCACACATCACGATATCTTGAAATTGGAAAAGGGGAATCTGCCATTGCGTTCTACAGGACCTCAACAGTTTACTTTTAGCAGCTCCATGGTATAATACATCTCGAAAATTTGAGGGTTTTTTTCTTCCTGGAAAATTTTTCCCTTTAAAAGCCCAACCTGAAAAATTCAAGCTTTAATAAATAACCCCTATACCTTGAATTTAAAGATGCAGACAAAGGTGGTTGTTTTTTGTGCATTGGGATAATAACTCCTTGCAGTTGCAATGCTGTTGCTGATATTCTAGGTTTCTTGTAGAAAGGCTAGTATTGCCGTTTGATATTGCTAGAGT
The DNA here is from genome assembly GCF_017654675.1 of Xenopus laevis. Taxonomy (NCBI): domain Eukaryota; kingdom Metazoa; phylum Chordata; class Amphibia; order Anura; family Pipidae; genus Xenopus; species Xenopus laevis. The sequence goes on along the minus strand of NC_054383.1, from coordinate 44,717,172 downwards.
CTTGGGTGTTGATCAGTTAGTATGTTTTTTCTATCTTTTTGGAGTTCTGATGGATTTACTTGTTTCCTTCCACAATTAAAAACATAATAGTTAAGTAAAATGATTCCTGATAAAATCACTGCAAGGTCTCTGGCAACAAAATTACATTAAAAGCTTCACTGTTAAATGAACTGATGTAGATTATGATACTGTTGGTATTGTGTTATTCATAAATAAATAAAGGGTAATAACAGGACAAACAATGGCCTGCAGGTATTCTGTTTTCAAATGAAAGCAAGGCTGGGGGTTCCACCTGAGTTAGAACTTCCTACTAACAGCAAGGTCAGTACACTGCCTGTGACACAGAAGGGCGCTATTCTGCTATTTGAAATGGAATGATCTAATAGGTATGGGAAAATAATATACTGTATGTTGTAGGTCTATTGCCATTGATTAAAGAAAATGTAAAATTGCTTTTCTGAACTCTATTGCAATTTACATTAGTTTGTTTTTTCTAGTTTTCAATATATGAGCAGTTTTTATACTGCTAATATTATACATTTAAAAACAACAGCGCCTGCTGTTCCTTTCTTTTGATTTTACTCAAAAAAACTTGATCTTGAGTTTAAATAAATAGGCCCCTTACTGTCATATAACATTTATTCACAGATATAGGGGTAAATTCACTAAAGCGTGAAGTGGCTAACGCTAGCGCAAATTCGCCAGCGTGACGTCATTTTGTTACTTCGCCGATTTACTAACGGGCGCTGGCATAAATTCGCTAGCAAAGTGGACCTACTCTAGCGCTACTTCGCACCCTTACGCCAGGCGAAGTTGCGCTATGGCGAAGGGATGTAACTACGCTAATTCACTAACTTGCGGATTTTCATGAACGTTAACTCTTGCGCCAGACTTGCCTTCGCCAACTGAGACCAGGCGAAGTGCAATAGAGTAGATAGGGCTTGCTTCAAAAAAAGTTGAAATTTTTTCCAAGTCCCAAAAAACGCTGGCGTCTTTTCCTTTTTAAGGGTGATAGGCTGAAAAAGATCGTACATTTTTTTGGGGGTATCCTCCTTCCCCCCTATATTTCCTAACATATGGCACCTAAACTATACAGTGAGCACATGTATAGGGCAAAATAACAACTCTATTTTATTATATGAAGCTTTCCCAGTTTGTGTAGTGTAATGTATTTGGTGCTACACATACGTCCATTGTACTTTAACTTGGCACCGTATGCAAATTAGGCATCGCTAGCGTAACTTCGCTTGACAAATTAACGCTAGTGCAACTTCGCTACCGTTCGCCTCCCTGAACGCAACTTTGAATTTTAGTGAATTTGCGCAGCGCTGGCGAAACTACACCTGGCGAAATGCGGCGGAGTGTGGCGAAGCTATCGCCGGCGCAACTTCGGATCTTAGTGAATTTGCCCCATAGAATTCATTGTTAAGGTTCAGATTAAGTTCAGTGTTTGGCCAAATCTTTAAAATGTACACTATATAAAATGTGTTCAAATAAAACCAGGCAATTAGAATCAGTACCTGATAAGTGGACATGTTTGCAATGCAGATTTTTAAGTTAGTAGGCAACACTGTACTGGTAAAGTAATGGTTAAAACGGTAACATCCGCTACTAACTAGCTCCTGTGCATCTGTGTCTTTATTCTGCTTCTATACACAGGAGCTGTGTATCTAATGATACACAAGGGAAAGCATGAGCAGGTGGATAAGACAGTGATATTGACTGGAGTGGAAGAGAAGCAGCAATGAAATTACCCCAATATTTACTTAACAGTGACCAGACCGTTCAATTTTATTTAACCAACAAATGAGAGTACATTTGATCATACTATCTGAAGCAGATTAAAGCACAGATTTTCACATGATGTTTTAAGTATTATTATTAAGTGCACTGAGATTTATTTTAATTTGGTTCTTACAATATGAAGCATTTTGATTTACCATAAAATAAATGAGTACAATATGATTTCCAGTTATTATGAAAAGAGACTCACTTTAAAATGATTAATAAGCAAGCAGTTAAATATAAATGTAACATTTATAAATGTATATTCTTTAACTTGTTTTCTTTTAATTAAGTCGGAATAAAATATAATTCTCATTGATTTTTTTTACGTCTTTCTTGTTTTAATTCCTTTATGAGGAACAAATTGCACTGGCCTCACTTACTCAGTCCCCATTCAGACTTAAGTAAAAAATATGTATAAAATCCACTCTCCTGCAACTCTCCTAGATGTTCTCTCACTTTTGGTCTGTTCAGGATTAGTTGGCACACTCCTTTGTTAGTTAACACAGTCAGTAATCACCCAGTTAGTGTTAGTAAGTCAACTTGCTTTATCTTACAACTTCTCCTCTGTAGCAGTTACTCTTGGTTTGCAGATCAGCACAAACCCATCACCAGTAAAATATAGCACCAATAGTGTGTTGCTAACAACACTAACCAAATTGCTCTTTCAGATTATACTTACAAGCACATCATAAATCTGTGCTTTCAAAGTTGCTCCTGTCTTCTCCATCCACACTCCCCAGTTCAGACCAACACTGTTGCATATTGCAAATTGTCTCAGAATATCACTTTCTGCATCATACTAAAAGTTAACTCAAAGGTGAACAACCTCTTAAAAGGAACTTGGTGATTTTTTTTATATCACATTAAATAAATATAAATGTATTTAAATAACATTGCACTGTGATTTTAAAAAAAATTGGAGCTGTAGGAATGGAAAAACGTGGCAGGCAAAATGCTGTGTGTGCCAGAAACAGTGAAACCTACCTACCTGCAGGGGGGCACCAATATTATGTAAACACAAATAAAATAAAAAACATTCAGATGCTCAATTGAGCCTATTTTTGAAGGAATACATTCTATTAAACACAGATGTTAATTTGGTAACAATACATTTCCTTTATACTATTTATACTGTTTAACCCTTTAAGTGACTCGAGCTGGCACAAAAGTACCATCATTCTGAAGTCAGAAGTCTCTGTATAGGATTTTGCTGTCTCGACCTGGAAGCAATAGTGCTCTGGAATAGGCAAACCAGACAATCCATTCCAGTGGTCCAGCTCGCATATTGGAAGCTGTTCTGTGGCAAGGTATTTAATTGTAGTGGAAAGCTTAGGAAGGTCTCTCTGAGCAGGGCACAGAGCAGAAAGGATACATGTCTGTGTAAGGGATTTCCAGAGGGACTGGGGTGCTGCCTGTCATTGCAAGGAGCAGAGGGAGCCATGTCCAAGAGACTGAAAGTCTGATTCACTGAGGAACCAGGGTCGGACTGGGGGGCCCGGGGCCCACCGGGACTACTGTCCAGGGCCCCTTCCGACCCGCCCCCCAACCCCTACTGCGACGCGCTGAGCGCGCGCACACAAAGGCGCCGCTTGGCGCACCAGCGTGAAGGCGCCTGGCGCATGCGCAGAAGGCGCCTGGCGCATGCGCAGAAGGCGCTGCGCTGATCGGCGCTGCGGGAGGAAAACTTTTTTAAAGATATCTGGAGAGGTGTCTGGCCCGGCGGGGGCCCATTAAGGGTCGGGGCCCACCGGGTATTTTCCCGGTGTCCCGCCGGGCCAGTCCGACACTGTGAGGAACTGAAAAAAGCCAGGAGGCTGAGCAATCTCCCAAAGAAGTATTGTGAGTACAAAGATGACTCTAACCTATGAGATGGTAGTCCACAAGGGGCCCAGTTTAGTAGAATCAAATGTGTAAAGGTAGCACCCAGTGGGCAGGATTTATTATTGTGATTTATGTTTTGTAGTATGAAATGATCACTTATGTGCCTGAATAAATTAAAGAGAAGAAAACATCTGTTGAGGATCCCACAAGCTTACAATATACACATATATGTATTACATTGTTATATCATGCTGGGCCCTCCAGAAAATTGCTCCTCTTAACCTGCTTACTATAAGAAAGTCATATATATATATATATTTAAAAATTACATGAAAAGCTGACGTGGCGTTTCTGTTCACACATGGACCTTTCTCAAGGCTTGCGAAAGGTCCCTGTGTGGACCGAAACGTCACGTCGGCTTTTCATGTAATTTTTAAATACACCTTTTCAGCATTTAACACAATATCTCAGCGTTGCTGGTCATTCCTTCACTATCTAAACCATTTACCGTGCACCCGAGGCAAGTTCCAAAGGCGGAGGAGTGCTGCTCATATGAAGATATATATACAGTATATATATATTATTCTAATTTTCAAATATGATTTTATCCTTCAGTAGGCAACACTTTCCCACATTCTAATACACCTGAAAAGGTGTAATTTAGTTTAATTTATATTTGCTAAAAGAGTTGCAATAATCAAAACAAGTTTAATTCAATGTGCAAATACAGCTTACACCTCTGTATACAAGTGATTATGTTGCATTATTCACAGTAACATAGTAACATAGTAAGTAAGGTTGAAAAAAGACACATGTCCATCGAGTTCAACCTTTTTTTTTTTTTTTTTGTTATTTACCTACCTATCTGCCAGTTGATCCAGAGGAAGGCAAAAAAACCCATCTGAAGCCTCTCCAATTTGCCTTAGAGGGGGAAAAATTCCTTCCTGACTCCAAAATGGCAATCGGACTAGTCCCTGGATCAACTTGGACTATGAGCTATTTCCCATAACCCTGTATTCCCTTACTTGCTAAAAAGCTATCCAACCCCTTCTTAAAGCTATCTAATGTATCAGCCTGTACAACTGATTCAGGGAGAGAATTCCACATCTTCACAGCTCTCACTGTAAAAAACCCCTTCCGAATATTTAGGCGGAACCTCTTTTCTTCTAATCGGAATGGGTGACCTTGTGTCAGCTGGAAAGACCTACTGGTATATAAAGCATTAGAGAGATTATTATATGATCCCCTTATATATTTATACATAGTCATCATATCACCCCTTAAGCGCCTCTTCTCCAGCGTGAACATCCCCAATTTGGCCAGTCTTTCCTCATAGCTAAGATTTTCAATACCTTTTACCAGCTTAGTTGCCCTTCTCTGTACCCTCTCTAATACAATAGTGTCCTGTTTGAGTGATGGAGACCAAAACTGTACGGCATATTCTAGATGGGGCCTTACAAGTGCTCTATACAGTGGAAGAATGACCCCCTCCTCCCTTGACTCTATGCCCCTTTTAATACAGCTCAAGACCTTATTTGCCCTTGATGCTGCCGACTGGCATTGCTTGCTACAGCCAAGTTTATCATCTACAAGGACTCCATAATGGATTTGCCTAGTGCAGTCCCATTAAGGGTATAAGTGGCTTGGATATTTTTACATCCCAGGTGCATGACTTTACATTTATCAACATTGAATCTCATTTGCCACTTAGATGCCCAGATTGCCAGTTTGTCAAGATCGTGTTGCAAGGATGCCACATCCTGGATGGAATTAATTGGGCTGGATAGTTTTGTGTCATCTGCAAAAACTGATACATTACTTACAACACCCTCCCCTAAGTCATTAATGAACAAGTTAAATAAAAGTGGACCCAATACTGAGTCCTGGGGGACCCCACTAAGAACCTTACTCCAAGTAGAGAATGTGCCATAAACAACCACCCTCTGTACCCGATCCTGTAGCCAGTTTCCTATCCACGTGCAAACGACTTCATTAAGCCCAACAGACCTTAGTTTAGAAAGCAGTCGTTTGTGGGGCACAGTATCAAACGCTTTGGCAAAATCCAAATAGATCACATCTACTGCCCCCCACTGTCCAGAATCTTACTTACCACATCATAAAATGCAATCAAATTCGTCTGACATGACCTATCCTTCATAAAGCCATGCTGATTGTTGCTCATAATGACATTCATTAGGACAAAATTTTTAATGTGATCCCTTAACAAGCCTTCAAATAATTTGCCCACCACAGATGTCAAGATTACTGGCCTATAATTGCCAGGCTGAGATCGTAATCCCTTTTTAAATATTGGAATAACATCAGCTTTTCTCCAATCCATAGGCACCATACCAGATGACAGTGAATCTGAGAAAATCAGAAATAAGGGCTGATCTAAAACTGAACTAAGCTCTCTTAGAGCCATCAGGCCCTGGAGCCTTGTTTACATTAGTTTGTATTAAAGATTTTTGAATCATATCCTGAGTCAGCCACTGACTAGATTGAGCTGAACCATTCGTGCAGTTATTAAAGGAAAACTATACCCCCAAAATGAACACTTAAGCAACAGATAGTTCATATCATATTAAGTGGCATATTAATGAATCTTACCAAACTGGAATATACATTTAAGTAAATATTGCCCTTTTACATCTTTTGCCTTGAGCCACCATTTTGTGATGGTCTGTGTGTTGTCTCAGAGATCACCTGACCAGAAATACTTCAACTCTAACTGTAACAGGAAGAAGTGTGTAAGCAAAAGACACAACTCTGTCTGTTAATTGGCTCATGTGACCTGACATGTATGGTTTGTTGGTATGTTTGTGAGTACAGTGAATCCTACGATCCTAGGGGGCGGCCCTTATTTTTTTAAAATGGCAATTTTCTATTTATGATTACCCAATGGCACATACTACTAGAAAAGTATATTATTATGAAAATGGCTTATTTACATGAAGCAGGATTTTACATATGAGCTGTTTTATGCAATATCTTTTTATAGAGACCTACATTGTTTGGGGGGTATAGTTTTCCTTTAAGTGAGCCTGTGAACCCAGACTCCTCTATTGTATACACTGAAGAAAAGAACTGATTTAACACATTTGCCTTATCTGTATCTGTTACAACCATACTGGTACCATTATTTAATGGAGCCACACTCTCAACCTGCATCTTTTTACTATTAATATATTTAAAAAACCTTTTAGGGTTAGTTTTCAATTCCACCGCAATTAACTCTTCATTTCTTTTCTTAGCCTTCCGGGTTGCTGATTTACAACATTTATTACAGTGTTTATATTCATTAATTGCAGCTTCTGTCCCTACAGATTTGTAGTTTTTAAATGCCTTTTTCTTCTTTCCCATTAACTTCTTTACTTCTGTATTAAGCCACACAGGATGATTCTTAGAGCTTCTACGTTTAGTCCTTAAGGGAATAAATTGAGAACAGTAATGATTTAATATCATTTTAAAGGACAACCATTTCTGTTCTGTGTTTTTATCTGAAAACCTAGTGCCCCAATCAATGCTCTGTAGGGCAGCCCTCAAGGCACTAAAATTAGCTTTTCCAAAATTCATGGTTTTTGTTGCCCCAGTATATTTTTGTTTTTTGCACCAGACATTAAAAGATATAACATTATGGTCACTATTTCCCAGGGGTTCAATGACTTGCACATTTGCTATAAGTTCTGGGTCATTTGAGATCACTAAATCAAGAATAGCATTTTTTCTGGTTGGCTCCTCAACAACCTGTGCTAAAAAATTGTCGTGCAATAAGTTTATAAACTTGTTCCCATTAACTGATCTGGCAGTACCGTTGCTCCAGTCAATATCTGGGTAATTAAAATCCCCCATTATCATTACTTTACCTAAACTAGCAGCCTTTTCTATTTGCATTAGGAGCTTTGTCTCCAGTGATGTTATACATACATTGAAAAGGTTCCATTACCATGAAAATATTTTTTATACTTATTTATTTATTGTTTAATTGTATGCGTCCGTTAGAATAGTTTAGCTGGTCCCTTAGTACAATGTGGGTGCATGAAACTGCTTGATCTTACAGGGTATGCTAGGCATGACTTTGTGATCTATTTAGCTAATAGGAGCAGTGTCAGACTTGCCCACTAGGACACCAAGAAAACTCCTGGTAGGCCCAGGCGTCAGTGGACCCTCCTGCTATTAATCATCTGGTATATATCATTGTCATTTTTTCTGTCAGGACAAAGATGGAAGGCTAGATTATAGTGTGTAAAGAAAAGAGGCTATGAAGCGGATTTATCACTTTTTGTGCTAAAACTGAAAAATTCTAATTTTAGTGCACTTCTGCTTTATTAAAGGCAAGGGCTTGCCCTGCAAACAGAAGTCTTGTGTGCCAGGGAATTGCTCTATCGGGGAAGCACATTTATCAAAGGTCGAATTTCGAATTCATGTGAGTTTTTAAAAACTCCCATAAACTCCCATGCATGAACTCGAAATTCAAACAATCGAAATTTATTTAAAAAATGTAATTTTGAATAATCAAATTCAAGTTCTTAAAGGAGAAGGAAAGTTATGGAGACATTTTATTGACAATTGATTAGCTGCAATAGTGCAAGCTAGAATGCTATATTTATTCTGTACAATGTTTTACCATACCTGAGTAAAAAGCTCTAGAAGCTCTCTGTTTGATAGCAGCTGCAGTATTAGCTCGGTGTGACATCACTTCCTGCTTGAGTCTCTCCTTGCTCACCTACAGCTCTGGGCTCAGATTACAGCAGAGAAGGGAGAAGGAAAGAAATGCAGTGTTTCTTTTGACAGAGGACTCAGAGCAACATTACTTTGAGGGTTTACTGGTATATTTAGGTGGACCTTTCTGATAAGGCTTACTTAGTTTTAACCTTTCCTTCTCCTTTAAAGGGCCAGAATAGGATTAATCTCAAAATTCAAATTAGAATTTTTTTTAAAAAAAACTCAAATTGAATTTGAACAAATCCCTAATCGAATTTGACAGTTTTGGCCACAAAAAAACTCAAAAATCCGAAATTTGAATTTTAAATTCGACCCTTGATAAATCTGCCACTTGGTATACATAAACAACCCATGACTGCCCTGCCCATGCACCTGTAAGCCCCACCTCTTTTACAACCCATGAATTGTATCACAGGGCCCCCTTTTTCTCTGGGGCCCCTGACTGTCCTGCAAACCTCAACACACATATACATGAGCATATTGTAATATGTATATTAGCTTACATTACACAGCTACAGCCTGTTTATAGTACAGGGTAGTATTTCTTTCCCCACATGCTTTTGGATTACTTTAAGCATTATTAAAGTTAGTTCTTTAGTGATAGAAAGGGATTATTCGAACTAAAACTTTGTTGAGGTCCTTTGGGGACCAGAAGCCCATGATATGCAAAAGGATCCTCCTCCAAGTATATTACCAACTTTGTTTTTCAATATGTTGAATAACAGCAGATCTCTAGAGTAATTCTTACTAGAAAATCTGTATCTGTAATGCAAAATTGATGTCCCTTTTAGGGTAGAAACACACGGTCAGATTCAGGGATATTAGTCGCCCAGCGACAAATCTCCTCTTCTTCAGGGTGGCTAATCTCCCAAAACTGCCTTCCCCTGCCTTCCCGCAGGTGATTTACATTCTATATACTTTGTTTTCAGAAGTTGCCCGAAGTTTCCTTGTGAGGCAACTTCGGAAAATGAAGCGATCCGAGTGCCATCTCCCCGAATCTGTCTCTACCCTTAAATGCTTTTGTTGCACTGGTTGTAGGATTTATGTTGGTGTATGTAGATAGGTCTGATTCTGATTCTGAAATTTTACATCATAACTTGTTCATATTTCACAGTACCTTGATATTGTTGCAGGTTTTAAGGCCTCAGTGCATTTACTTTGTCATTAAAACCCTAATCAGTAATTGGAATAATTATGATCAAATATATAATATGATATGTTGATAAGTAATATTCTACCCAGCAAACATAAAAAAGAAGACTGTATTTAAATCCCCAGCTGTTTCCTTCAGTTTCTTCAGACCTATTAATCATCAATGAGAAAAACAAAGATAAATTGTCTCCATGCTGATAAAACTAATCACAAGACACGTCAGCTTCTGAGCAGTTCTTAGGGATTTAGAAAATCAAAAAGAACTGACACTGATATCATGAAAGCCAATGTCACTTTCTCTTGCTTTACACTTTTTTCTGTTAGATAACTCTATCACTAGAGCTGCTTTGTGCCTTTAAAGTGTAATGGCAACTTGGACTCAAATAATTACTGTAATGGAGTCATTTGCTTTCCAAACTTTAGCACCACAGTAGGGGACCATTTTACCGTGGGATGTGATCTACTTGCTGGGAGCAAATAATTGAGTTAAAAATTATACTGACGCAAACTCTGATCTCTAATAAACACTTGTAAAAATGTGTCAGTATTCTTCTTACAGAAGGAGAAAAATGTCTCCTGGTGTTTCTGAACAGGTTGAATCTCTCAAATGTATGCCTTGTTAATGTTCCACAGAGGAACAAGCAGCAGAGTTAAATCTGTTCAAGACAAAAGGATCTGAGTGCATTTGAAGATATATGCCATGTTTATACACAAGATATAATCATTTTTGATCAGATAGGTGTATTGTTTTTCTAATTCGGTGTTTGGTGTTCTCTGTTTAAGGTGTTGAAGCTGATGTCTGCACAACAATGAATTTTTTTATGCATAATGAAATAGAATATAATTCTAAGCACCTTTCCAATACAAATGAATCAAACCATTTCAACTATTTTAAAGTGAGCTGAAAATGAAATAGCAGCTGAAAGCCGTTTCTGTGTGTCCTCTGCTCTTCTCTTCTCAGTTTACATGACTACAGAAACAATGTATCACAAATCTGCTCCCTTCCAGTCAAGACTCTAATTCCCACAAGACCTTACCTGCTATTCTACTTCTTTTGTCTGTTAATCAGGGAACATGCATAGTATTGTGGGAATTGGAGACTTGGTTGGAGGAGAGATGACCAATACCAATACAGTATTTCAATAGGATAAATAGTCAAGGAAGATAGATGTGGGGAGACAGAAATTGTTTTCAACTGAATATTAATAATGAATGTATTCAGAAAAGTTGATTTGAATTACAATTGCTTACAATTACATCCCAGGTTCTTGAGAGCTTCTCAGTATGTTTCAGTAGAACACATACTATATAGACCAAAGATAATGGGCTCATTTATGAACCACAACCAGAGCTGTGGTTGTGAAGCATTGTCTGTAGCCATTGCTCAAATTGATGCCATTGGTTAAAGGTACTTGTGTCCAAAGGCACTACTTGAACTTTTACCTAGTTGCAATTGTAGCCTCCTGTTTTGAATTGTGCAGAGCTGCACCTATTGATGCTGGGGAACCATGGAGCAACCACTTCAGATCACCACAGTGGTCTGTCAATAGACTACATGTGTAGGGATGTCGCGGACTGTTCGGCGGCGAACTTGTTCGCGCGAACATCGGCTGTTCGCGTCCGCCGCAAGTTCGCGAACATCGCGCGACGTTCGCCAATAGGCGTTCGCGTCAAAATCGTTCGACTATTCGACCATTCGAGCGCTAAAATCGAACGATTTTCGTTCGATCGAACGATTAAAATCCTCCGATCGTTCGAATCTAACGATTTTCGGATGTTCGAAGTTCGCGAACTGTTCGCGAACTGTTCGCATTTTTTGCCGGTGTTCGCGAACGGCGTTCGCGAACACATTATCGGCGGTTCGCTACATCCCTATACATGTGTCTAAAGAAAATGATGAAAACGTCCCAACTCTAATTACTAAATGCAATTGCATCAGGCACATGATCCCCTAGCAAACACAATTTTGAGATTGTGGAAAAACATTGTATTGTTGGTATAAAACATGGTGACTTGCATCCAGAATTATACTTTGCACACAGCACTTGCAGTTGTATATGAACCCAAAATGTTTAACATGCTGCATTTGTGTTTCTAATAGAAAAAAAGAATAGTTTTCAACTACATTTTCTAAACTATTTGAAATAATTGGTTAAGAAATACATTTTACATTTACATTCTAGCTTTTTCTTTCTTGCAGGATGATAAAAACAGCTATGGTTTCCTATTCACTACAATCACCAACCTTAAGAATTTTCCTGTAACTAGAGAGGCACTAAATCCTCCATTTTGATATTTGGGCAATTTAAGGATTTCATGAAGGATTTGGCTTTACCCAGAACCAAATACAGAGGGGCACTAAAAAAAAGTTTTGATTCCAGTTTTCACATGACCAGAAGGTTTGGGTTTGGTTTGGACAGGCACTAGGATTTGGCCACATTTGAACCCTACTGAAAAAGACTGATTCAGCTGAATCCCAAATCGGGTCATTAGCAATTCTAAATATTTCATAAGCCAGAGGTAAGCTGTATTAAAGAACATGTTTCAGCATCAATGGCTTATATAATTTTAAAATGACACAGAAAAGTTAAACATACTACATTGCAAAGCACAATCCTACATTATACAGTCTTATTCACAAAAATGTCATTTAGCAAACAATTTTCCATTGCTGTTCAGTATGATGCAGAATGTGGTACTACGGATTCTTTTTTCTACCATACATTTTCATTCTGTTGCAGTTATCCCATGTGAATTATTTATTCCCCATACTGCAATTGTATTGTTATGTTTATTCAAATTGTAAAGCATTGTGTTCCTTGTGAAGGTTTAGAAATAGAGATATATATATGCAAACAACTGTAATGGCACTTGACCTAACAGATTACATATGTTTGTTGTTATCATTGGTTTATTATTATATTGTTAAAATGTGTTATATTTATATATATATGTAAATACACTGCAAGGAAAGGGTTTAAAAAGTCTGCCTACACAGGCAAACACTGCAATCTTCTGCATAAAAACGTATTATTTTCTCAACGGATGAAAAATATTTTCTTTTAACAGGTAAGCTGCCCACTTCTTTCTTTGGCTATTTCTTTGGCTATTAAATTAATGAAAATATTCATCAGAAGAATTCTTCAAAAGCCTTTCTCAAAAAACAAATTCTAAACCACCTATTGGTAAATATTTTTGGAATAGTTAATTGTAAATATGAATCTGTGCAGGAGCAAACACTCATATTACTCATTCCCATAGTCAAATGCTTTGGCTAGCCAATCTGGTGATCTGATCAGATGGATGACTATGGGATCCTACTTTATATTGTAGGTCAACTTCGGCTGTGGTTCTTGGTAATTTGGCCCCATCAATACCTGCATGGCCTAATATCACCTAATGATGTGCACAATGCTGTCCTGCATATCTTCGGCTTCTTCATGGGTGTGATTCTTCTATAGGCTGGAAAACAAATGTAAATGGTACGCCTTCCTGCAGAGGGATGAGCAGATCAATGACTATGGGTGGTCATTAGGACCACTGAAACAGTATATGAACCCTGAAGATGTAAATGTGGAGCCATTGTGGTGCACACATGTGGTGAAGGGGAACCCATAAGCATTTGTGGGGCATTTAAATGAAAACAAAACCCTCAGAATGAATAATTAAACAACAGATAGTTTATATCATATTAAGTGGCCTATTAAAGAATCTTACCAAAGTGGAATATATCTATCAGTAAATATTAGCCTTACATCTTTTCCCTTCCAATTATGTGAGGGTCTCTATGCTCCCTTAGAGATCACACGACCAGAAATACTGCAGCTCTAACTTTACAGTAAGAAGTGAGGAAGTAAAGTTCAGAACTTTGTCCATTAATTGGCTCATGTGACCTAATATATGTGTGCCCTTGGTATTTTTGTGTGCACCATGAATCGTATGAACCCCAGGGGTGGCCCTTAGTACTTAAAAAGTAATATTTTAATGAAAATGCTTTATTTATTTATTTATTTTTATTTTCTAACTTGTAATAGACTGTTCAGAGTTAATTGGATATTGGTTTCTATTGGCACTTGAACAACTTTAGCAGCGATATTAGCAAATGAGGCAACTGATGACTTATTATATCACTTTAAAAATATTTTTTTGCTTGTGTTAGATTTTGGAAATACTGAAAAATGTTGCAAATTGTATTTTCCTGAAGCAACTAAATTATCAAGCAGAACTCTTGCAGGCAGTTGATTAGGTAATGGAAATGATAAAACACAAGATCATGTTTCTGAAGAAATTAAATTTCAGTTTCTTTCGTTTTATGTATAAAGAGCAATGGCAGTTAGATGCCAATTTAAACATAATGTTTGTTACCGGTCATGTCCAGCACATTTATGTATGTTTCTGAAACTGAGTTATTTGTTTATGTCTGTTGTACTTCAGCTAAGCAATTTAGTCAGTGTGTGATATGAATAGTCTCTATCTGGATCTAGAATAATACTAATTATACCCATAAATGCAATAAGGTCAATTTAAATGTATCCCATGATTAAAAAAGGCAGCTTACATGGTTATCAACAACAATGAAATACAATTTACTGGTATTATTGGGGGAAATACGATGGCAGATTAAAGTTTGGGCTCCTAAATACATTTTATGTGATTTAATGGTTGATATAAAAGCTCTTATTGAATACAACTTCTTGTTGACAACCCAAACACAAAAGTCACATTGTTTTAAAATAATCATGGCCTGGGGCCATCTGGTCAACGCATCCGTATTGATGAGTTTGGTGACTGACTCTACACTTTCATTTGTAAATTTTACATTCATATATAAATGTACTTACTAGACAGACACAATTAATTCCAACATGGAATTAGTAAAAAAATTGGATTTTTGTAACAAAAACAAAGTATTTGTCAAAGGTTTGAAACTCAGCTAGTAATGGTATCTCCAAATTAGTTTATTTAAGGAGGGAAAAATTTGAAATTGGTAGCCATTCTTCCTTGGGACCACTGTTTAATGTTGATGCCTTCCCCACCAAATCCAATGTGAAGTGGAGCGGTATCATGAAATGGTGTTATTGCTAAGTTGTGCAAGAGAATAAAAGGCACCCGGTCAGTAGGGAATATTGTGCTTCTTTCTTCCTCTTATTCCATACATAGAGGTGTTCTGTATCCCTTCCTTGACTCTACTACACCTAACCCTGCCATTGATAAATGAGCTTAACATGGCTATAAGGACTCTCATTTGGTTCTGCTGAACATTTAGGGGCTATTTATCAAAGTCTGAATTTATCTCAATATTTTCTGCTACAAACTCAAATCCACTCAGGTTTTTTACGCTTATTCATTATAAAATTTGCTTTGCGGGAAAAAATCAGATTTTCCAGATTTTTTCTGAATTTTCAGATTTTTGCCCAAAAACCCTGAAAACTTCAGAGGTATTGCGCACATCAAAAAATCATCGGGACTTCTCCCATTGACTTATATGCAACCTCGACAGGTCTGAGATGCCGGATTTTCTGATTCTGACTTTTCCATCCTCAGGGTTTAATAAATTCCGGAAAATTCATGATTTTTTAAAAGTCCGTTTTTATATCACACATTTTTCGTGATTTTTGCATTCAGAGTTTACTAAATAACCCCCTTAACATTCACTGAATCTCAATCTTGCAAACAGTGCAAGTAATTTTGGTTTGAACTGAGACTTGTAATGTTCAGCACCTTGGACAGCACTCCCTCTCCATAGTAATGCTGTGGTTAATTTACATACATAGTTTGCAAGCTGTAGTTAACACTGTAAGATAATCAATCAAATTTACGTTTTTCCCTGTTTCTAGTGGGATCAGGGCGAGGCCATATTAAACAGGCAACCAGTCTCTGTCCGTGTACACCCCCACCCTTCCTGTGCGATTGCTTGGTGCCTGAAAAGTTCAGAGAATTGTTCTTTTTACCAGCAATTGAGACCCTCCAGTCCTAAACTAGGGGAGCACCCACCACTGTTGCACCCTAGGCACGTGCCTCTTCCGGCCCTGACTGGGATTTAAAATTTAGAATTTAGAATTGTCAATATTACGTATTATAATAGTATTATATTATTATTATAATATAAGCGATTAGTTGCGTTAAAAGATGTTCTGGGCTACTATTACTGTATATATTTAGGATATCATTTTGTTGTCACAGTGGATTGATAAGGGAGTCTGACAGTTCCTTCAACTGAGATCTTCCAGAGGAAATATTTGCCTGTGAAGTAACAGTCTTTACAGAATGTAATGAAAACAGAAGGGTGCTGACCACTGCTTTGGGCTCACCACTAAAACAAATACTGGCCTTCTTTAAAGGGAAATTGTTGAGTTACAAATATAATAATTCTAGTGGATGTTTTATAATAGCTCAGTTTCACAAATATGCTTTAATACTTTTTATATTAAACCATTTATATGTAAAATCTTACAGAAAAACATAATAAAAGCAACTGAACCTGAAAATTAGTATGCACCCTTATGCAGTTTTTTGTGTACATGTAAATGTATATGCTTATTTCAGGAATCAGGGTCACTTTAAGCATGCACTACAGTTTATTTGATAATTACAATAGCAATGGTTTCCCTTTAGGATTTCAGAGGCAATTTCCTATAAGTATAAGTTATAAATCAAATGCCACTGTAAACATAGTAAACTTAAAGATCAAAACTTGTCTAGTCAACAACAGCAACAAAATTGATATCTGCTCTGACACAATTGTTTCTGATTGGCTGCTAAGTGTTACTAGACCCTGTCCAAATTTTTAAATTCTTAACACATAAACAGCACATTTCCCATCCTTTTTTAGTTTGATTACAGTGTAATACTGGTAAGCAATAGGTAGATAACTACGTCTACTGACAGCACTGGTACTGATGATTCTCATTGGAGAATTAATTTGCATATGGAATTATATTTGGGAGACCTACTTTGGAAAGCTAGGGGGTGCAAAAAATCTTTGAGAAGGTATATGTCCATTTTTATATTATGAAATGACAACCAGTAGATACTAGTGGATGCATCCATAAATATTTTTTTTTATATATTAGCCAAAACAATCTTTAGACAATATAGCTATCCATAGATTCACACATAAACTTACACTTGTGTACATGTAGTATAGATTTGATACTTTATGTAGTCATGGTTAGAAAATAAATGCTGATTAAACACCTTTCACTATAAAGTATAACAGAGGAAAAGCCTGAAATATGTGTCACCTCTGTTGTCTATGAGAATGCCCCTTGACAAAGGCATAATTACCAAAACATTGGGGTAATTCTCTTGCCCAGAGTTTCTGCTTTGATATCCAAAGGTTTTTCTTTTGTGAAAATTGTTATAATTTTTATATCATGTGATTATGGTGTAATATGTGGTCTATTTAAACTTGATAAAGACTCTTAATTGCACTGCTACCTTGGTGTGTAGTACTTTTCTATCGTATTGTCTGTCTGCATGAACACTTCATTATAATATTAACAGGATAACTCAAGGATAACCAAGGATTTTTGTCTTTGCCTTGCATATTTTGATCATATTTTAAATGTATAGTTCTATAGTGTCTTTGGTGTATCTTATTAAAAGATCAGCTTTGATAAATGTGGATATTACATATAAAGGAGGAGACTTCTCCACAAACAAAAACATTGCTCCATATAAAATGTTACCAAATTAGAAAGTGTGGTCAATTTTTGATCAGTTCCTATTTATTAAAATTCTGTGTACACGCTTCTGCGTGTTGTACATATACTGTACGTGTGCACATCAAAGCAACCACCCACTTTTTTGCTTTTCATTGAAAAATATAAGCTTTGTGGATGTTTTTGCTCCACAAGAGCAGGATACTTTATATGTTGCATTACTAGTTTTTATGGGCCATTCTATCAGCCTACCAGGCTGTTCCACGAGAGGCTATGTTGTTGAGAGGTCTCTGTAAGATGCACCATGAATAAATGTAGCATTGCTGTCTTGAATGCTTATGTCCCAGAATACCCTGTAACTCAGTATCTTACAAAAGAATTATAGTTAGGATTGTGGTATTTTTAAATCACTGGACACCTTTTTTTTTTGTTGATTAATCTTGGTCTCTGTTTTATATTAATTTGCTTGTGGAAATGTAACACTTTTAAGTAAGCAATGGTAAATGTTGCTGAATTTCAAAATTTATTGGACTTGCTCAACCATCTGTTTCTATGGTAGCCAGGGAATGGAAGCTATACATTGCAGTTTCTGTTATTCATAGCAACATCAAACTTAGATAATGAAGAAAACTCAGAATTTAAAGAGGATAAAAGTATATCTAAATATTTGTTTTGCACTGCATTTACCAGCATTCATAATAAAAGATAAGATACTGTTTCTAACAGTTTTACTTGTTATGGAGGCTGTAATCTAGTTGCACTTGAAATTGGACCTTTTACAGGCTGAGATAAGTTTCCAAAACTTGAAAGCTGATGATGCATACAGCCTGTGATGGAGTAATGATCCAAAGAAATAATCTGTAGCCTGTAGACTGTAAGGCATTGACATTAAAGGGGTGGTTCACCTTCAAGTTAATTTTTAGTATGTAATTGAATGGCAGCTTTTCCATTGGTCTTCATTATTTTTTTGTTGTTTTTAAATTACTTGCCTTTTTCATCTGACTTTTTCCAGCTTTCAAATGGGATCACTGACCCAATCTGAAAAAAAAACAAATGCTCTGTAAGGCTACACATGTATTGTACTATTTATTCATCATTCAGTCCATCTCCTATTCATGTGCCAGTCTCTTATTCAAATCAGTGCATGGTTGCTAGAGTAATTTGGACCTTAGCAACCAGACTGCTAAAATTGCTGGGAGAGCTGCTGAATAAGATAAATAACTCAGAAACCACAGATAATAAAACATGTAAACCAATTCCAAATTGTCTCAGAACATCACTCTCTTTATCATACCAAAAGCTGACTTAAAGGTGAACAACCCCACTTAAGGCTGAATCTGAACCAATAAAATAATCTGTAATCTGTAGACTATAAAGCACTGAAATAAATGCAAATATTTTTATCAGATTATGTAATTTTTAAAATTTTGCTCAGATTTGATGATGCAGATTACAGCTCAGATTCACATTAGTTTATCGAGTATTTGGTATTCTGCGAAATCCAATTTTTGGAAAATATGCATAATTTTTGAAACACTGCTATTTTTAGTAATATTAAGATGAAATACTGGGGGGCTTTTTTCATTAATTCCAAATTTGTGTTAAAATTCTGCTGAACACAGTGGGACTCTGTTTAGGTAATTTAGAAGCATCATATGCAGATACCAGGCCAATAAATACAGGATTTAACAATATTAAAACCTAAGCAAGCTGTAAAAGTTGTAATGGTATACAGAATTTGCACCCTGTATGTATTTCATCTTTCGCTCTTGCATCATTCATTGATTTTTTGGATGTAATCTTTGTGTTGTATACATAAATGTATTGTACAGAATATTATATATATTCTAAATACGTTATTAATAATAATAATAATCTGTACTTTCATTACTTTATAGGAACTATGAAGCACAACAAGATTTCCAGATATCTCCTTTTTACCTTTGTGGTCCTACAGTCCTTTTCTTTGGGTAAGCAGCATACACTTCTGTAAATTTGTCTTACAAAAATTAAGATGCGAGTAAATACAAAGTCACAAAAGGTATAAAAAATGGTTTTCATTAAAAAGTATATGAAACAGAATTTTATTTTATCAGTAATTTGAGAGAGCAACTTAAGTACCTTATCTTTAGATGTAGCCCCTCAACTGGAAAAGTTATTTTGAAGATGAATGGAGACAAAAATGATTGCTGATTGTAACTCCTACTTATTTCAGTTAATGAGCAATAAGGATCCAATTTACTTAATTGTGGACTTCCTATTTTCCATGAATTGTATTTTCTTTCTAAAAATTCAGGTTATTTTTATTTTGATAAAATCCTAAAAATTTGAAATGTATTAAGTGAAAAAGAACACAAAACTTCTCCAGGTAAAAGCAGTTGAGGTCCCATAGAAGTCAATGGGAGCTGTACTAATCCTATTGGACATTTTTAACCATTCATACTTTTAGAGGTTTTTGGATATTTTTTCACTAATAATTGCCCATGCCCAACAAACTGAAATTTTTTCATTTTTTTTCCATTCATACTTTTTTTATTTGGATCTTTTAATAACTTTCATGGCATTTGTGCTTTTAGAGAAATAGAGTTTAATTGTGGTTTCATACATATTGTTTGTTATTTTAGTCATTGTTTTTTCTGTCATTTGGTTTTTCTACTCGTATGTAATTATGTACAAAACATTTCTCAGAGAGTTGGTACAGCCAGAGTTCATAGAAAAGTTTCAATATTTTTATTGTAAAGTCAACATTTTACATTGTAAGGATATTCTTTACTAATTAAACGTTAGAGTTTTGGGGTGTGAGCTATCTTTATAGAAAGAACAGGTGCACTTCCAAATACTACATATGAATTAGATACATGTACAGCTTCTCATTTAAAACATTTATTTGTGCATTTTATTCACAGAAAAATGTCATATTGATACATTTCAAAAACACACCACAGTGCAGTGTCTCCCCCCCGGTCTGCATACCTTGTGTTAGCCACTCCCTCCTGATGCGTTTACGCTATTGGGTGCTTCCGTACCAGTCACGCCTCCTCTGATGAAGCGCCCAATAGCGTGAAACGTGTAAGGAGGGAGTGGCTAACACAAGGTAGGCAGACCGGGGGAGACACTGCACTGTGGTGTGTTTTTGAAATGTATCAATATGAAATTTTGCTGTGAATAAAATGCACAAATAAATGTTTTAAGTGAGAAGCTGTGCATGTTTCTAATGCATATTCATTCCAAATGCAGTTCAATGCAGGATAGAAATCAGAGCCTTAATAACATAAAATTAAACAACTGAAGCTTTGATAAGACTTCTGTGTGCTTCCAGTGTCCGGGATATTTTATACTATTTGGGCTGGCATAGGCATGTGTAACATTAAAGGAATTGTTCAGTATGAAAATAAAAACTGGCAAAATAAAAAATGTTTCTAATATAGTTTGTTAACCAAAAATGTAAACTACTGTATAAAGTCTTAAGTGACTGGATGTCTAAGATAATAGCCAGAACACTACATACTGCTTTGCAATTTCCTTGGTTTCCAGTGATTGGTAACTAGGCAGCAACCAATCAGTGGCTTGAGGGGGGTGGCACATGGGTCATAACTGTTGTTTTTGAATCTGACTTGCATGATATGGATCAATTGCAAACTCACTGAACAGTTATATCCCATGTGGCCCCCCTACAAGTCGCTGACTAACTCAAAGTTAGAGAGCTGAAAAGCAGGAAGTTTGGTTCTGGCTATTACATTAGACATCCAGTCACTCCAGCCTGTATAGATTACATTTTTGGCTAACTAACTATATTAGAAAAAATGTTATTTAGTACATCCTATCTATTTCCTAGTTTTTGTTTTTACACTGAACCGTTCCTTTAAAGGGAAAAATTTTTTTTCAAAATGAATCAGTTAATAGTGCTGCTCCAGCAGAATTCTGCACTGACATCCATTTCTCAGAGCAAACAGATTCTGTTATATTCAATTTTGAAATCTGACATGGGGGCTAGACATATTGTCAATTTCCCAGCTGCCCCAAGTCATTTGACTTGTGCTCTGATAAACTTCAATCACTCTTTACTGCTGTACTGCCCCCCCCCCCAGCAGCCAAACAAAAGAACAATGGGAAGGTAACCAGATAACAGCTCCCTAACACAAGATAGCAGCTGCCTGGTAGATCTAAGAACAACACTCAATAGTGAAAACCCATGTCCCACTGAGACACATTCAGTTACATTGAGAAGGAAAAACAGCAGCCTGCCAGAAAGCATTTCTCTCCTAAAGTGCAGGCACAAGTCACATGACCATTAATATAACATATTAACTGATGCGTTTTGAAAAAAACATGTTTTCCAATGACAGGATCCCTTTAAGAATGCATGCACTATGAATATGACACTATCACACAAATCGAACTCCACCAACTTTGTATGCAAAACAGAAGTTTTCGGGAAAATGTATGCACTCTATTATGCAGAAGCCCATTATTAACAATGTTCCAGAATATCATAATACCATACTCGATAGAGGCCTAGTAAGCAAATAATTCTTATTTTCTTAAAAATTTCAGAAAGTTTCAGAAATTTGTTTTCTGAAACAGTATCTTGTACTGGATGGTAACTAAGCTGCATAAACCCAGTTATCTGAAGGTATGGTAATCTAAATGACAGAAAGCCCACTTATCTGGACACCTCCAGGTCCAACACATTTCAGATTTTAAATCCCATACCTGTATAAGGTAGTACTTTAAAAGAATGGTAGAATAAATCAACAAATAAAGACAGAGAGATAGATAGATGATGATGATTGATAGATAGATAGATAGATAGATAGATAGATAGATAGATAGATAGATAGATAGATAGATAGATAGATAGATAGATAGATAGATAGATAGATAGATAGATAGATGATAGATATGAATCCATAACAACAAACCATTATGATAGTTTTAAAGTCATGTGTGTGCATTTATACAGTATATACATTCCTTCCTCCCTCCAGTTTTAGATTTTATCTTCTTAGACTTCATGTAAGCTCCAACTATTTCATCTCCAGAATATATTTGCTTCCTGACCTGTTTTGCAGGGAAAGAAACAGCTTCATTTCTGCAGTGTATATTTTAGCTACTATTATCCCTGTGGTTTTCTCCCTCATTAGCTGCTGTTCCATTTGAATGTTGCATTTCTTGGTGTCTATAAACCTGTCAAGAAAAACTCTTCAGAGTATTTTTCACAACACGCTTTTTATTATTTAGAGTTATTGGTGGTTGTGAGAGGAGCATGGCACCATTGATCTATGTCCTATGTCACAATTATTGCATCTTCCACTCAGTTCTTGTGATGGATGTGTGCCATACTAGACCCATGCATGTCTGTGCAGTTTGGGGTTTGTCTGAATTCTTGGCAGACATTACAGGCGCATATGCTATATATACTATTATGCTATTGTCAAAGCTGACAATATGTTTTCAAAGTAACACCTTTTTATTTGTAATTATTTTTGTCACATCAATTGATATCACTTTTTTACCTCATTGCTTTTCTACACATTACTTAAACTGAGATCAGAAAAATCAGTCAGATTAACCGAATTTTTCACAGTTTTGAGATGTCACAGTCTGTAAGAGTGACATTTTTTTATTCTTATCATTTGAGTAATAATCTTCTCACAAACACCTCTCATGTTAGAATATAATTAACATTCATTTTATTTAAAGTTCTGCAACAGAAGGAAACTGTCAAAAAAATTAAATGTGCACCCAGTTCCACTCAACGTTAGATTCCAGTAAAGCTCACATGCTTAGAGATTAGAGATTAATTATCTCCTCTCTCAGTAAAATCATGTGCATTCAGTGCACTGTACATAGAAAGTGAACACATGCATATGAAAAAACGTCAGGTAGATTCTGCACACATAGCCTCACACTAGGGTAGAGTAGATTTTATAGGTATATATTTATATAGTTCTTGATATTGATTATAGTATATTATATCAGAAAAAAAGGATAGAGTGAATGTCCTTGGTGGGGGTCTCGTAGACCTCCAATGCCTTAAAGGGGGTTGTTCACTAGTTTTCAGTTAATTCACCAGAAATAATAAAGTCTTCTTCAATTACTTGCGATTATTTGTTTGTGACTGTTTTTCAAATATTGTTGTTTAAAGTTTTATTTTTCACTTTCATCTGTCTTTTTGAAGCAGCTCTGGGAGGGGGGTCAACAACTCTGTAAACTGTTTTAAATGAATTTAATTGATACATGTCTGGCCCTGCTGAGCAGAATCCCTGAGTTTTATTAAAGGTAGCTGTCAGAATTGATACAATAGTTGTAAATATTACACAGAGGCTGCTGAGAAATGTATCAACCAATGTAGCAAATTGTAACAGTTTATAATCTGCACCTGAATTACTGAGTTGCCAGACTGAAACACCATAGACAGGAACATTAAAGGGCAAGTAACACTAAAAAATTTTAAGTAAAAATCCATTCCTCCCCCCTCCAATAATACTTCTATCCTGGACAAAGTTAACTCTCTTTAATATCTAATACATAAATAAAGCAATGAAATCTCACTTCCGGTTTTTTGTAAAACGGCTATGTGGTGACCTGCACTTACGTGCGCGCTCCAATGTCCTGCTAACCGGCTTCTTTCTAAAACCGGAAGTTACTGGTGATGCTGATGTTCAGCCGGTGACTTTTTATTAGCTTGTCTCATTCGCTGTCGAGCTTGGTAGCTGCTCACTCCCCCTCCCCTCTTCTTTCCCAGCCACCTTGTTCCCCACACAGAGCAGGCTCCGCCACAGCACCACATATCGACTCACTGCCGGAAGTTGCTGGGTCAGCTGCTGTTCAGCCTCTGTGCTCTCTCTCTGCACACACACCACGTAGCGGGCAAAGTTCATCACAGACTGTTCTGTGGCGCCATTCTGTGCACCGAGCAGAGGCTGAACAGCAGCTGCCCCGGTAACTTCCGTCAGTGAGTCACTGTGTGATATGTAGTACTGTGGCGGAGCCCGTTCTGCTCTGTGTGAGTCTTTGTGGAGAACAAGGTGGCTGAGAAAGGAGAGGGAAGGAGGGGGTTTGAGCAGCTACCAAGCTTGATAGAGAATGAGACAAGCTAATAAAAAGTCACCGGCTGAACAGCCGCAACACCAGTAACTTCCGGTTTTAGAAAGAAGCCGGCTAGCAGGACATTGGAGCGCGCACGTAAGTGCAGGTCGCCACATCGCCGTTTTAAAACAAACCGGAAATTAGATTTTGTTGCTCTATTTATGTATTAAATATTAAAGAGAGTTAACTTTGTCCAGGATAGGGGTAATATTGGAAGGGGGAGGAATGGATTTTTTACTTAAAATTCAAGTGTTACTTGTCCTTTAAACATAACTTTTTTTTTTTTGCCCTTCCCCATCTGCAATTTCACATTTTTGTCTCCTTTTACTATTTGCATATGTAGATGCATTGGAATTACATGTATTCTGAATTCATTTGGAGTACAGCAACGAATGAAACAATATTATGTTCATACACACTCGTATTACAAAGAACTAGGGATGCAATGAATCCAGGATTCGGTTCGGGATTTGGCCGAATCCTTCTGCCCTTCCGAATCCAAATCCTAATTTGCATATGAAAATTAGGGACAGGGAGGGAAATCGCATGACTTTTTGTCACAAAACAAGGAAGTAATAAATGTTTTCCCCTTTGGATTTGGTTCGGTATTCGGCCGAATCTTTCGCTAAGGTTTTGGGGGTTCGGCCGAACTTGGGCATGTGAATTATGAGTATATTGAAACTTGGATAAAATCAGTTCCAGGACAAGGCATTGGCAAGAATGTTTTCAGCACTTTATTATTATGTTGTATATAATCATGATTATCTCTTATGGTTACAGAATGTAAAAATATTTTATATTTTTGGTTTTTAGTGTGATTCAGTCCTGTGTGTGTGTGTATGTATGCATGTATGTATGTATGTGTATATATATATATATATATATATATATATATATATATATATATATATATATATATATATATATATATATATATATATATATAGTTCCTGTGGGGCCGCACTCCGCTAAACTGTTTCAAAGTCGGGTGCAAGGTAAAAAAGATTACATACTGTAGAAAAGACCAGCAACACCGATATATTTTGTGCAAAAATTCAAGTGTATTGAAAATGCATGTACAGCCAACGTGACGTTGAGAAAGGTCCCTGAGAGGACCGAAACGTCACGTTGGCTGTACATGCATTTTCAATACACTTGAATTTTTGCACAAAATATATCGGTGTTGCTGGTCTTTTCTACAGTATATATATATATATATATGTATATATACCAAAATGAATATTAACATCTACATTTGTGTATCACTCACTGACTCATTTTAACTTGGCCTGTAAATCACATTTCTTCTGTCATGTAAACTGCAAAAATTTACATATAAAATAAACAACTTTTAGTATGTCATAGTGTTGTACTTAAGAGGAGTTGCCAAGCTTTAATGTAGATGATTCTGGCAGGTGTTACCAATGAACATTTAAAAATTATAAAATTATAAAAATTAAAATGATAAATCCACACAATCATGCCTCCAAAAATATAAACATGCAATTAAACAGACGACAAATAGGCTTGGTGCACTTTAGTAAACAACACTTTCTGCCACTTTGTCATGGGGTAAAATTAGTTAAACTAGTGCCCATAGGTAGGGATGGGCGAACTTTTTCGCATTGTTTCATCATGAAAATGACGCCCATAGACTTGTTTGGCGGCGTGCGTCAAAAAAAAAAAAAAAAAAGACGCGCTTCAAAAAAAATTTTTGACGCCCATAGACTTTAATTGCCGTCAGCGACATTTCGCTGGTGGTGAATTTTTGGCTAAGCGAAACGGGTCAAATTCGCCCAACCCTACCCATAGGACCACATGTGACTGGAGTTATCAACAGTCATAATACTTGCTATTATTCCTGACATCTGAAACATAGCAGAATGATTACCACATGCAGAAAAATATCCACTGATAGATATTACAGATAGATATTTCCACTAACATACTGGTCTTTATTTAACCCACCTTTCAACTACTGTAGTTATGATAATATAGATGGTCTGTGCATTACCCTACAGACAAGTTGTCTCCCAGAGTATTCCCAGCAAACTCAAATGAAAAGCTTCCAGTTCTAAACATTAGCGCAATATCATGGGTGTTGGATACATACCAATGGTAGCAAAACCCACATAATTACTTACAAATTTAATAATAATCTGTACTACATCCTATGCCAGAAAATGTGATTACATCATTTACTTACTATTCTAAATTTATATTCCTCCTACCTACTGTATTCCTAGGACAATATTATAATCAGGGATGAGGGAACTTTTTTGGCTGGCACCGTTTTTTGTGGCACAATTCATGTTTTTGGCAACTGCAAAAATGTTTATGAATCCCTGCAAGATTTTTGCTATGCATTTTGTTTCACTGAAAAATCAAAAACATTTTTTGCAGGCAAAAGCCCAATGGAATTATCACAATTTTGGCATGCTTTAAGTCTTACCCAAAAAAAACTTGGTTTTGTTCTGGAAAAAAAATCATCATTATTGTAATCACCATGCTTTCTATTTTATTATGGTGTCACTGTTGCATAATTTCTTTAAAAAGTTGAGCTGCCATGTGCTCAGTCTCTTTCCATTTCTACTCCAGTTGGAAGTGCATGGGCTGAGCAAGATGAAACTGCCCAAAGGATGGTGAGGCCCTTGAAGGGCTTGGGTACAGGGCTTCAAGAATTGGGAGTTCGACTATGGAGAGACTGTGAAAAGAATGGCTTTACTATGCTCGCACTTTGGATAGTACTTTCCCTGCTGATTTGAAGGAACCTTTTCGTGCTTGGCTTGGACAGCTTGGGAGCCTGGTTTAAGGATTAGAGATGCTGTGGATGCCTGTACCAGCTTTGTATGATCCTCCTGAGGGAGGGAATTGAAAGGCTCCAGTGTGTCCCCTGTGTGAGGACAAGTGTTGCTCATGTGCCTGCTACATGGTAACTACCTCTGTCCAACAGGAATAGTATTGGCCTTGAACTTCATAGGCAGGTGTGTCCAATCATGATAAAAGGTATTTAAGGTGGCCAATTGCAAGTTGTGCTTTTGTTCCATGCTGTCTGAAGAGTGACAACATGGGATCCTCAAAGCAACTCTGAAAACAAAGATTGTTCAGTATCATGGTTTAGGGGAATGCTACAAAAAGCTATCTCAGAGGTTTATACTGTCACTTTCAACTGTAAGGAATATAATCAGGAAATGGAAGACCACAGGCACAGTTGCTGTAAATCCCAGGTCTGGCAGGCCAAGAAAAATAAAGGAGCGGCATATGCAGAGGATTGTGAGAATGGTTACAGACAACCCAAAGATCACCTAAGACCTGCAAGAACATTTTGCTGCAGATGGTGTATCTGTACATCATTCTACAACTCAGCCCAATTTGCACAAAGAACATCTGTATCGCAGGATGATGAGAAAGAAGCCCTTTCTGCACTCACACAAACACATACAGAGTCACTTATTGTATGCAAAAGCTCATTTAGACAAGTCATTTTGGAACAAAGTGCTTTGGACTGATGAGACAAAAATTTAGTTATTTGATCATAACAAAAAACACTTTGCACGGTGGAAGAAGAGCACCTTATTCCAAGAAAAACATCTGCTACCTACTGTCAAATTTGATGGAGGTTCCATCATGCTGTCAGGCTGTGTGGCTAGTTCAGGTACTGGGGCCCTTGTTAAAGGGATACTGTCATGGGGAAAAAAAACTTTTTTCAAAATGAACCAGTTAATGGTGCTGCTCCAGCAGAATTCTGCACTGAAATTGATTTCTCAAAAGAGCAAACAGATTTTTTTTTATATTTAATCTTGAAATCTGACATGGGGCTAGACATTTTGTCAATTTCCCAGCTGCCCCTGGTCATGTGACTTGTGCATGCACTTGCTTTCTGGCAGGCTGCTGGTTTTCCATCTCAATGTAACTGAATGTGTCTCAGTGGGACATGGGTTTTTACTATTGAGTGCTGTTCTTAGATCTGCCAGGCAGTTGTTATCTTGTGTTAGGGAGCTGCTATCTGGTTACCTTCCCATTGTTCTTTTGTTTGGCTGCTGGGGGAAAAAGGGAGGGGGTGATATCACTCCAACTTGCAGTACAGCAGTAAAGAGTGATTGAAGTTTATCAGAGCACAAGTCACATGACTTGGGGCAGCTGGGAAATTGACAATATGTCTAGCCCCATGTCAGATTTCAAAAATGAATACAAAAAAATCTGTTTGCTCTTTTGAGAAAGGGATTTCAGTGCAGAATTCTGCTGGAGCAGCACTATTAACTGATTAATTTTGGGAAAAAAATATTTCCCATGACAGTATCCCTTTAAAGTTGCCTAGTATAACTCTACCTCTACTATGTTCCCTCTCTCTGTCGGAGTTCCTCAAGGCTCTGTTCTAGGCCCTCTGCTATTATCGCTCTATACTACTTCTCTAGGAAAACCTATTCAGTCATTTGGATTTCAATATCACATTTATGCTGATGACACCCAACTCTACTTGTCTACTTCTGACCTCTCTCCGTATGTCCTTTCCCAAGTTACAGACTGCCTCTCTGCTGTTTACTCCTGGATGTAATAGCACCACCTGAAACTGAATCTTTTATAAACCGATCTGATTATATTTCCTCCAAGATCTTCCCCTGTCTCTCAGATCTCACTCATTAATAACACCAAATTTCATTCGACCACACAGGCATGCTGCCTAGGAGTTATCCTAGACTCGCATCTGTCTTTTTCACCACACATCCAAACACTTGCAAAATCTTGTTGTATTCAGCAACATTGCCAGAATACGACCATATCTTAGTTCAGAATCAACCAAAACACTTATTGAGTCTCTTATCAACTCCTGCCTTGATTACTGCAACCTACTCCTCGTAGGTATTCCAAGTCACCTTTCACAAGTCCAATCTGTTCTAAATGCTGCTGGTAGACTCATTTATCTATCTCACCGCTCAACATCAGCTGCTCCCATATGCGCATCACTTCACTGGCTCCCAGTCTCCTCTAGAATCAAATTCAAACTACTCACATTTACTTTCAAGGCCCTTAACAATGAAGCCTGTCCCTATATTTCATTTATCTCCAAATAGACTCCTTAATGCAACTTCACTCTGCTTCTGACCTTTGAGTCACTTCTCCTCTCATCACTTCTGCCCATTCTCGTCTACAAGACTTCTCTCGGGCCTCTGCTTTTCTCTGGAATTCTCTGCCTCGAGCTGTCAGACTTTCTCTCCTTCTTTCCAAACTTTCAAACGCTCCTTAAAGACCTACCTGTTTAAAGAAGCTTATTCAATGTACCTTAATTAATCAAACATTGCTGTATCATAAATCACAAAATTTTAAGGGAGGCTCAACTAAGTATTGATGTAATATCTATGTTGGGGTGCACTAATTTAAGCACCTGTCTAATTTTGTTATGATGCATATTGTATATTTTCTGTTAATCCAAAAAACTTTATGTAACTTCTGAAATACTACTGTTTCCATAAGGCATGCTATATATTAAAAGGAAGTTGCTACTTTGAAATCTCAGCCAATGATAAACAAAACTCAGAAGAATTAAGAGGGGTTCTCAGACTTTTTCATATGACTTTAGTTTTATGGATTCCTAGCATCCTGAAAAACTTCTAGTAGTACACTACTGATTTTTCCAAGAACTGGACCAGAATTAAGAACACTTTCGATTGCAAGGCCAAATTGCTACTAATAGAACTTTATCCAAGGAACCAATGTTTTTTTTTTTCAGGATGCATTCCAAAGCATCTATAATCATAAAATACTTATTCTACATCAATGATAATAACTAGGTATGCACCGAATCTTCTATTTTGGATTTGGCCAAACACTTGAATCCTATGCGAAAGATTTGGCCGAATACCGAACCAAATCCAAATCCTAATTTGCATATGCAAATTAGGGGTGGGAAGGGGAACACATTTTTTACTTCCTTGTTTTGTGAAAAAAAGTCACGCAATTTCCCTCCAATCCCTATTTTGCATATGCAAATTTGGATTCAGATTCGGTCCTTGGACATCCTAATAGGGATGGGTGAATTTGACCCGTTTCATTTTGCCAAAAATTTGCCACCGGCAAGATGTCGCTGACGCCCATTAAAGTCCCCATTTTGTTGCACGGTGAAATTTTTTTGACACACGTCTTCTTTTTTTGTCGCACAACGCCATACAAGTCTATGGGCGTCATTTGTGCAGCGAAACAAGTCGAAAAAATTCACCCATCCCTACATCCTAACTATGAACAACAGGGTTCAAAAAGTTGATTGAGAGATGCTCTAGGGCTGCAAGATTCAAAGGAAGGTCAAACAAGTCACAGGGGATTGAGGGGAATGGTGATTGAGGGAGCAGAACTTAAAAACACCAATGTTTGTTGTTTGGGTCCTCAAGGACAATCACATCCATTGACCATTTATTTATCCCCCTTTGATCATTGCATGGGGTCCAAGGATTGGCAGGGGTCAGGCAGAGCAGTATTAAAATAAGCCCCTCTACTTCCCAACCCAGAAATACTGCACAATGTCAAACCTACAACAGACAAAGATTCTAAGTTCTATGGCAATTAAAGGGTTAAACATTTTAACATTACTTGTTTTCAATAAGATATAGAAGGTCTCCAAGCTCTGTGTATAATGTTAAAAAACAACAAGTTTTTTTTTTCGTTGTTTGGCACCTGAATGCAGCAACGTTTCAGATGTAAGAAGCAGTGTTGAGCGCAAATGAAATATCACATAACAAAGTGAAATAACTGTTTAGATGTTGTTTTTTCAAGTGAAAAAGCTGCAGTTCTGTCTAGCATTCAGTAGGGTCTGATTTGAAAAAATGTATTTTTGCACTGAAAAATTAAATCTGTGTTTAAAGGAATCATTTTAGAAGACATCTGCTGTCTCTACTTCAAGCTTAGCTATTGGCCACTGTGCTTGTCAATTAACCTCATAAGGTGACTGATTTCCAAATTTTAAAGGAAGACTAAACCCTAAAAATTAATACGGCTAATAATACCATATTTTATATATTGAACTTATCGCACCAGCCTAAAGTTTCAGCTTCTCAATAGCAGCAATGATCCAAACTTGTCACAGGGGATCACCATCTTGGAAAGTTTCTGCGACACTCAACACCACATGCTCAGTGGGCTCTGAGCAGCTGTTGAAAAGCTAAGCTTATCATTATAAAGCAGAAAATGAGGTTGGCCTTTAATATAAGCTGATGCTACATGGTTGATTATTAAATTATGATGCTAGTTGCACTAGTTTCTGTACTGCCATTTTACAATCATCTGTTTTAATTACTAATCAGCCTTATATTTTGACTGTTATATTCTATATGTACAGTATATTGTGAGTGGGTCCCTAAGATCAGTAATGCAGAGCACAGAGCATGTGCAGTGAATCTGCAGGAAAGAAGATGGGGAGCTACTGGGGGGAGGTACAGATTTTACTACAAAAGGGTTGTGATTGCAGGTACAGAAGCCCATAATATAATGTAAAACATTTCTAGCCTTCTTCTTCATTTAAGCTTCAGTTCTCCTTTAAGTGGTTGCATTAAATCCAGTTACACTGGATTTATATTTTTTCTAGTTAATTTTGGTAGTATGTGAGCAGGAAAAAAAAAGGAAAATAGGCAATTAGAAGGAGTTTCGATTGTGTTCATGTACAGTAACAGTATCCGCATTTAATCCTTAATAAGCGAAAGACACTCAAGTGTGCAAAAATTACTAGGTATTAATCATGTGTTAAAATAATAATTGTATTCTTCTGCGGCCAAGCTCCCACCATTACACTGGTAATGGTTTATGTTTAAGGAAGCGTGGTTTGTCCTTTTCAGTTCTTTTTTGAGAAATGTTCTGTTATGAATCAGCAGAGCAAAAGCAGAACTGAAAACTCAGTCTGTAGCTAAATAGTTTAAGGGTGAAATGTAATGAAATGTAAATTGACAAAAAAATGCACAACAATATAAAAAGCAATACTTTTTTTGCATTGCACATTTTTTTCTACCAACTTTTATTCCATTCCCCCATAAGAATCCAGCAGAGAAGCTTTGAAATGTCTTTATTGTGCTAAGACAGATATTACCTCCCTTTTAATTTCTCTTTTTAAAAAAAACAAATCAGGCAGATTCTGTTACTTGGCAATTAAGTCAATGAACAGATCACATGGGGGGGTCTATTCAGTTCTGTGACAAACCACATTGGTCATCAGTATCATCATTTTTCACCAGCCCAATCAATATCTGATAAAATAAATATATATTAAATTGACATGCTATTGTCTTAGCTTCATATAAATGAATACCTGCTTTTGTGTGGGCACTTGAGTATAGAAATTGTTGGAAAATATTAGAGAAAGGGTACAGGAAACCTAAGAAAGAATACAGTTTCATTTCAGGAAGACAATGGGGACTTGTTCTGTAAAGTAATTCATGGGGTAGTATTTAAGAATTAACAAATTTAAACAGAACTAAATAGGCATTTAACCAACAGAATAGATGGGGTAACTAGTTGGTGAAAATTTTGTTTTTGTTTAATTGTGTGTTTTTTTTAATCTCTTCAAAGTACAAGTATGGGACCTATTATCCAGAATGATCAGGACCTGTGGCTTTCTGGATACTGGATCTTTCTGTAATTTGAATCTTCATACCTTAAATCTAATAGAAAATCATGGTACTGTTATTATGACAGAGAAAAAGGAAATCATTTTTAAAAATTTTAATTATTTGGATAAAATTGAGTCTATGGGAGACGGCCTTTCCGTAATTCTGAACTTTCTGGATAACAGATCCCGTACCTTTACAGGTACGGGATCCATTATCTGGAAACTTGTTATACACAAATTATGAGAAGGCCATCTCCCATAGACTTAAATCTATACAAATAATTCAAATTTTTAATAATAATTTTCCTTTTTCTCTGTAATAATAAAACAGTACCTTGTACTTGATCCAGATTCCAAACTAAGATATAATGAATCCTTACTAGAGGCAAAACAGTCCTATTGGGTGTAATCAATATTTAAATAATTTTTTTTAGCAGACGTAAGGTATGGAGATACAAATTACGGATAGATCCCTTATCCAAAAAAACCCAGGTTCTGAACATTCTGGAGAACAGGTCCCATACCTGTACAGAATGCAGAGATTATATAGATATTTTAATTGAAGTTCAGCTCTACTCCCCTACGCTTGCATTTGTATGGAGTCATATAGATGATCAGATCTGCACTTAAACAATAAAACTTGTTTGTGTTGAGTTTTTGCTTTGTTTTCAATGAGCTGTGACTGAATTGCATTACACTGTATGATATTACTATGCAGTTTTAAACAACCATTGCATATGTTATTCATGCTAACATACACTCTTATTTCAATAGGTTTGGGCTACAACAGACTGCCATACTTTTTAAACTACTTCTTCGACACATTCTTGCTGATTAGTGAAGATACGCCTGTGGGTGAGTGAATCTTTTTATCATGCAAACTCTACAACTGGATTTTAGAAATTTGTTTTTGCCAAATATACTTAACATTATAGAAAGACAAAAGTAGAATTCTTTAATTATTTGATATATATCCAAGCTCTATTGTATATCTGAACCAGTTTTCAGAATCATGCTTTATTCATCTACTTTGCCCTAATGCTGGTATTGACATGTTTTTTTTATTATTAATGGGTTCTATTTTTAATAATTGAGCTGGATTTTAATGGATTTCCAAGTGTTCACAATGGTGTATTTTTAATTATGGTCTTTACCTGGTTCAAACAAATGTGTACAAAAGTGTCTCTTTAAACAACTTGACCTAATTTGATATATTCTGCTTTAATTAATAGTTAAACCATTTACTTATAACAGTTTTAATCTTAAAGGAAATCTAAACCCTTTACACAGTGTAGGTCTCTATAAAAATATATTACATAAAACTGCTCATATGTAAAACCCTGCTTCATGTAAATAAACCATTTTCATAATAATATACTTTTTAGTAGTATGGGTCATTGGGTAATCCTAAATAGAAAATTGCCATTTTAAAAAATAAGGACAGCTCCCTGGGATTGCACACGAACATACCAAACAACCTATACATTTTAGGTCACATAAGCCAATTAACAGACATAGTTCTTTCTTTTGCTTCCACACTTCCAGTTACAGTTAGAGTTGCAGTATTTCTGGTCAGGTGATCTCTGAGGCAGCACACAGACCATCACAAATGGTGGCTCAAGGCAAGAGATGTAATAGGGCAAGATTTATTTAAATATATATTCCAGTTTGGTTAGATTCTTTAATATGCCACTTAATATGATATAAACTCTGTTGTTCAAATATGAATTTTGGGGGTATGGGTTTCCTTTACTATTTCTTTTTTATCTTATCTTTTATCTTATCTTTCACACAGCCTGACTGCTTTTTAACCCAGACTTCTGCCTGTTAATCTCTGATGGTCATTAGGGTCGAGAAACAAATTTACTGCAAAGGAAAATTGTAAAATAGAATCTGTAATTCTTACTATTTACAGACTTGACATAGTCAAGTCAATATTCCAATATTGCGTTTCCCCATGAGCAGGCATATCAACTACAACAACCAGTAAGCTTTTGCTAACTAGTTTATGTCAGGTGTTGGTACCTATTGCCTATTCCTCTCATGTAAACAAACAGAGATTTTCCAAGGAATGCTTTTTTCCATCAATCTCTATATATTTAAATGGACAAGGGAAAGATAATAACTCCCAGCAGGGAATATGATACAAGATTTTGCATAGCAACATTTGAAGTATATACCACCTGAGATGATGGAAAATATTGCTTCATGCCTGAGGACTGATGTGGTGCCTATCAATTGATTCATAAATGTGTATAGCCTTGGGTTTGTACTTACACTCTATCATACCTTGATTCTAATGATATTGGTATTGGAAGCTATTGTTTGGTTACAGAAAGTTAATGTCACCATAAGAAATAACAACTAATTTGCATTTAGTCAGCTTTTTACTTTTTGGGGATTCTATTTTTCTTTCTGGTTTTCATAGGGGGGGGGGGAGTTGAAATTTTATTTTGTGGCTATGGTCAGTTATTCCAGGAACTAAAATGTAGAGTAATTTAGAGATTTTATTGGAATATTCTGTTTTGCTTGTATTTTTATATGAGCACTCTGCTGAGAGTAAGCTGAGGTTCAGCCATAAAAAAACTGCATATCTGTATAATAAGAAAGTTTAAATAATTACAAATACCCTTCTTTTTTTACGTGGGTTCATTCAGCTGGGTGTATGTAAAAAAAAAGGTGCATAAACACTATCTATGCTGCTAAAACTAACCAACATGGACATACCTAATTCCAAAGATTGAAATGA
Organism: Xenopus laevis; assembly: GCF_017654675.1. Classification (NCBI taxonomy): domain Eukaryota; kingdom Metazoa; phylum Chordata; class Amphibia; order Anura; family Pipidae; genus Xenopus; species Xenopus laevis. The sequence goes on along the minus strand of NC_054383.1, from coordinate 44,681,594 downwards.
TACGCTAATTAACCCCCTTAGGCTCACAGTGTAATGCAAGCCTTCCTTCACTTTATTTCATTGTAAAGTGCTGGATTCTGGGACTTCTTATTTCCAGAGAATCCGTGGAAGACTGAGGAAGTTCAATTCCCATGATCCATCACTTCACAGTTGAAAAGTGTGAGGGAGTACTTGCATTACACTGTGAACCTAACTGGTTACAAACTGGTCCAAGTAAAGGCAGACAGACTATTATGGTTTTCTTTTTATCTGTGGAATCAGTTGAAAAAAATGCATTTATATTTATATCTGGAAGTTTAGATAGCGTTTATGCGTTGTTTTCCCGTTACACAATTACTTTACCTTTAAAAGTACAAGAAAATAAAAAATTAAGCCTTAGAATTCCATTATCTAAAACATTAAAAAGTATACTCACATATGTTATGCATATATATGTATATATTCCCCCAGGAACAGTACTTTAGAAAGAGGTAGAGTGATAGATTACAGCAGTCTGAGAATAATTAGGATTGCAAATATGGGTTTATTTCATTTTAATCAGTATAACAGAGCAACCCAAATCACCACGAGGAGTAATTGTAACTTACTGAAATATGATGGATAGTGTATAAACTAAGTGCAACCCTCTGAAATGCCTGAAATGCCATTTACTCTTCATTTTTTATTCAGGAGAAAAGAAACAAAACAATAAATAATACTAGCAGTGTTTGCCTTCACTGTATTTCCTCTACACGTTTAAAGAAAAATACACATATGTAGTAAATTTTGGTAGTCAATAAAATTGATACAGGCCCACTGACCAATCAGCAGTTAACATGGGTTACTGTCCTACAATGGTGACGCTAATGAAAGTATACATTTGTTTGGTTGCTGGGGGCACCCCATAAAAGTTTTTTTTTAAAAAACATTGGTGCCAGGGCCCCCCCTTACAAGTTAAAAAGAAAATGGGCCCCCAGAGAATATGTTTTTTTATAAAAAAAAAACATTGACGCCAGCCGCCAGGGCCCCCCTTACAAGTTAAAAAAAATTGGTGCCCCAGAGAATATTTAAAAAAAAAAAAACATTGGTGGCAGGGGTGTGGCAGAGGACTATAGACTATTAAAATAATACATTGGTGGCCGGGGTTTAAAAAAATAAAAAAACACACATTGGTGTAGAACTGAACTTCTCGCTTCAGGACTTCAACTTCTGCTCCTTTTGTGACCTTGGGTCTTTTCGCTGGTTCAGTACTTTAATTTCGGCTCCTTTTGTGACTTCGGGTCTTTTCGCTGCTTCAGGATTTCAACTTCGGTTAGGGTCTTTTCGCTGCTTCGGAACTTCGGCTGTTTGGCACTTTGGCTTTTCAGGACTTCAGGAGAGGCGGCATGGTTTTGGCGCTGTCAAGGGGGCCCGGGCCCAGTACACTTGTACCCCCTGTGCCCCCCTGATGCAGGTCAGGACCAGGAGTCTTAAATAAAATATAAAGGACCAATATAAAATACGAGAAAAACAAATCTCCTAATTCTGTTACAGATTTCTCCATAGACCACAATAAAGTTTTCATGTGATAAACTGAATGGAATCTGGCCCTAAGGTTGAAAACCTCTGGTCTATTAAATATATTTTGGGATAGATTTTACTGCAGATCAAAACTTGGGGTGAAATTATATAAAACTGGTGTGTTTATTAAATAAAAAGGGCATTTATTAAGTGCAGTTGTGCAACTTTTCCCACTGTGATCAATCAGTATCATTCATTAAAGGTACTTGTGTCTAAAGGCACTCCTTTTCCATTTGGATTTTGGCACTTAGTGCCTCATCAGTATGTTTGGATGAATCACATGCTCCAACTGGAGCAGGGGAACCCTGGAGCTACTATCACCTATTCCTAATATCTTGCCAATCTGTCCCGTTTTGCTTCGCTGAATAATTTGGCAAAACAATTAGCGAAACTGCAATAATTCTACAAATTTTTGATGCGAGCGTCAATTTTTATATACGGGTCTATTTTGTTCAAATGTTTTAAAGTCAATGGGCGTCTGAATAATTTTGACGCGCAACAACTTTTATATGCGTGACAATTTAAAAAAAACTATTGTCACAAATTCTCTCAAAAAATTGGAAAACTTGTTCACAGATAAAAATAATTATTACTTTTTACTACCACTTGTACTCCCCAACCATCTGTCCAGAATTTGAGTCAAGTATTGTTGACAATACTTCATAATAACTTATGTATAAAGTTTTAGGAAACTACTTCAAAGCTTTTAATTATTCTCACTTTTTTTTGCGGTTGTGCATGGAAGTTATTTGACATAAAAGGGTTTCTTTTGTGATCAGCAGAAAATTGGAGAAGTTTTCTGTTAATGTCTTCTCCATATCAGAATCAAAAGTTGTTGCACAAATTTCATCTTACACTAAACTGCCTCATAAAGTACAATATTAAAGTGAACAAAAATGCAATGCTTTATTTTTAATTTACAGTTCAATTTTGTCACAAGTACAGCTGATTTATAGATGCTGTAGAAGGGGTATAAAAACGATGTGGGTTATGATCCTAAAAAATAGCTGTATGGTTTTTAAATGCTATAAAGATTTTAGAGGCACACAAAAAATAAAACTTCTCAGACTGAGGAATTGTGTCGTTACGCTGAGAGAGACTCTTGTCTTAAGCACACAGCAAAAGGTGATTCCATTTACTTCCCTTGCTACAAAGCTAAAGCTGATCTGGACAAGATTTATTTACCTATTTATTAGCAGGCAAAGCTTTCTCAAAAACATCAATACTTTGAAAGAAAAGGTGTCAACAGTGAAAATGTACCATATTGCCAATTTCATCTGCAGATTGTATTATAATTGCAGTGATTTGCTGTTCTATTTCTACAGAAGCTACAAATCAAATAGCTTTCCAAGAACTGTATTTTGTTAACTAACCATTACAGTGCATTGTAGTTTTATTGGAGTCTAGAATTTGATTTTTATAGGGGTTTGAAATATCCATTTATTTTAGGATGCAATTAATATTTCTATACTAACAGAGGACTTGTAAAGAGATGCTATAATTAATAACAAGAAAACAAAAAACTTTTTTGTGAACAAGGAAACATCTGCATAATAAGTAATGCAGTGCTGTAAAATTGCAGTCATTTCTTCTGCAATCCGAGTGAAGTTCCATGAACAATGTAAGTTACAAGTAATTTTATTAAAAAATCAATCCCTTGTTTTTCCAACCCAGCTCTCAGCTGCTGGGAAGAACACTAGTTACATTCAGATTCTCTATCTCACCAGGACCCTGATATATATGTGTGATGGAAGATAGAAGTATTGCAGAACTATATATCTCCACTGCACAAACAAGATTTCTGGACATCACTAATAGGGATGTAGCGAACGTCGGAAAAAAAGTTCGCGAACATATTCGCGAACTTGCGCAAAAATGCGAGCGGTTCGCGAACGGTTCGCGAACCCCATAGACTTCAATGGGAAGGCGAACTTTAACATCTAGAAAAGACATTTCTGGCCAGAAAAATGATTTTAAAGTTGTTTAAAGGGTGCAACGACCTGGACAGTGGCATGCCAGAGGGGGATCAAGGGCAAAAATGTATCTGAAAAATCTGCCTGTGTGTGCTTGGAAGAGATAGTGTAGGGGGAGAGCTGTTAGTGATTTCAGGGACAGATGATAGTAAGTTTGCTGGCTAGTAATCTGCTTGATACTGCTCTGTATTGGAGGGACAGAAGTCTGCAGGGATTTGAGGGACATTTTAGCTTAGGTAGCTTTGCTGGCTAGTAATCTACTGTCAACTGCCATACGTTGACCTTGTAGGCATTGTTTGCCCAGTTTTTTTGGACGCAGCCACTGAAGCACAGTTGCCAGAAAAAATATGCCATATAAATGCTGAAAATAGTCATTTTTCGCCATTACGTAAAATATATTATGGCTGCTTGAAAAAAGTGACTCCGGTGTTTTTTCTGGAGACGGTAATATTATGGATATTTAGACAGAATGGGAACAAGGTCACACAGCTCGATGGCGGGTTGAAGAAAACAGTGTGCAAATAATGCCTACAAGGCCAACGTATACACTACTACAGCGGTGGATACGGATTACGTAAAATATATTATGGCTGCTTGAAAAAAGTGACTCCGGTGTTTTTTCTGGAGACGGTAATATTATGGATATTTAGACAGAATGTGAACAAGGTCACACAGCTCGATGGCGGGTTGAAGAAAACAGTGTGCAAATAATGCCTACAGGGCAAATAATGCCTAAAAGGTCAACTTATACACTACTACAGCGGTAGTAAAATAAAAAAAAGTAAAATAAAAAAAAAATGAATATTAAAAAAAAAAAATTAAAGTTGGTGCTGCTGAACTACTAGGAGCAGCAGATTAGCACACCAGTCCCACTCCCCAACACTGCTAGACTAATAGCACTGGGCTCTTATAGTAGTAGTAGTAGTAGTAGTAGTAAAACAACAAAAAAATAAATAAAAGCAGTCCTTACAAGGACTACTGTTATTGCAGCAGTCAGCAGATGAGATCAGAAGCAGGACAGCTGCCCACTGCAGCTACATACAGAGCACTGCAGTAGAAGGTAGATTACTAGCCAGCAAAGCTACCTAAGCTTAAATGTCCCTCAAACCCCTGCAGACTTCTGTCCCTCCAATAACAGAGCAGTATCAAAACGATTACTAGCCAGCAAACTTTCAACTGTCCCTGAAATCACTAACAGGCAGCAGCTCTCTCCCTACACTATCTCTTCAGCACACACAGGCAGAGTGAAAAAACGCTGCAGGGCTTCGGTTTTTATAGGGAAGGGGAGTGGTCCAGGGGAGAGCTTCCTGATTGACTGCCATGTACCTGCTGGTCTGGGGTGAGAGGGCAAAAAAAAGCGCCAACAATGGCGAACCCAAAATGGCGAACGTCGCGCGACGTTCGCGAACTTCCGGCGAGCGCGAACACCCAATGTTCGCGCGAACAAGTTCGCCGGCGAACAGTTCGCGACATCTCTAATCACTAATAACAAATATTTATTTCACACAAAAAAAAAAAGTATCCACATTAGTAGCCTTGATGGAGTCGAGGTAAAGTGGTCACAGCAGTATACACAGCATATCACACACTTCCGCTCTTAGGACAGTAGAGAGAATTCTACTTTACCTCTGTGACACCCTTTAGTGGACCTGAATAGCCTTTGGTGGAATCTCCAGTCAAATCCTCACTGCACTAACAAGCAGTATCACCTAGGAAACATACCTCCAATCTATCACTGCTATGTTGGAGCTTGGAACCATTATTTCTAGCTCAATATGTCTGCCTTACACTTCTAGAGTGTACTATAACTGGAGCTACACCTATAACCTATATCTCATTCATGGGGACCCTGTTCCCTGTCTTCGATAAGGGCTTCACTCCCTTAGGTTCTTTGTTTCACTGGCTCTCCAGCAGCATCTACTGCCCCCTGAAGTGAAAAAGGAGGAAGAACTTGCTCCCACGTATTATCATACTTAAAAGAAAGTGGTTACCACCTACAGTACCAAGACCAAAAGGGAACACATCCTGCCCAGGTATCCAGGATACAGGTACCAGAACTTCCTAATCAAAATAGAGAGAAAAACATAATAGGTGTTTTCCCAAACCAGTAAGGCAGTTAAACATATGGGTCCTTACTGAAACATATGCTCAAAGGCATAGCTAGAGGCCTATGAACACAAGAGCAATATTTGCAATATTTGGTTTTGGTCTACCCCATTGCACACCCAAACACCTATGTCCTTAGTGGTCATTGGTTTCTTAACCTCAAGCCTTTCACCTATATCCCCTGTCCTATGCCTGCAGAATTCTATGTTGAGTTAGCTCCTTCAGATTAGTTTTATTTTCTTTTGTGGCTAAAGGTTACAAGTAATGAAAGTAAAATCTACTTGTAGCAAAAATCTCTGCCCCTATAATAGGTGAACATAATTATGAATTAACAGTGTTTTATGTTTCCATGTACTATTACATTTTCTAAATGAAATCATACAATAATGTTGATAAGCTCAGCCTGAAATGTCCAAATTTCCTATGGTGTGCTATGTTTATCCAAAACAAAATACTAAATTTTGTACATATGTAGAAGTCTGTGGCATTCATAGAGGCTGGGGTTATATCAGGTATCCCCAACCTTTTTATACATGTGAGCTATATTCAAATGTAAAAAGAGTTGGGAACAACACAAACATGAAAAAAATTCCTGGGTGGAGCAAAATAAATGCTCTGATTGGCTATTTGGTATCCCCGATGTGTACTGCCAGCATATAGGATGCTCTGTTTGGCAGTACATCTGGTTTATACCAACTAAAATTTGCCTCCAAGCCAGAAATTCAGAAATAAGCATCTGCTTTGAGGCCACTGGAAGCAACATCCAAAGGGTCGGAGAGCAAAATGTTGCTCACAAGCCACTAGTTGTGGATCACTGGGTTATATTAATGAAGGAAAAGCATCAGAGGCACCAATAACTACAGCACGTTTCTATGTACAGGTATGGGACCTGTTATCCAGAATGCTCGGGAACTGGGGTTTCTGGATAACAGATCTTTCCATAATTTGGATCTTCATACCTTAAGTCTACTAGAAAATCATGTAAACACTAAATAAACAAATAGGCTGGCTTTGCTTCTAATAAGAATTAATTATATATTAGTTGGGATCAACTACAAGGTACTGTTTTATTATTACAGAGAAAAGGGAAATAATGTTTACAATTGTAAAAATAAAATTTATTTGAGAGACAGACTTTTCATAATTCTGAGCTTTCTGGCTAATGGGTTTCTGGTTAACGGATCTCTTACCTGTACTGCAATGTTATGTGCAATAACACACAATGGCATATACACACAATGCACACTAGAATCCTTATTAAAATGAAATCTTTTTACACTGTCTTTATTTTGAAAGCAACTTTTAGATTCAAACTCAGTGCTAGGCCAAACTAATGAAGCACCTGAGGCAAAAAGAACCACTCTCAATTGCCCCTCCCCCACATAAGGTAATGAGCAGGAGGAATAATATCCCAAAAGCCAGATACAGTAGAACCTCCATTTTATGTTTTTCAAGGGACCAGGAAAAAATCCGGGAATATGTAAAATCATGAAAATGTGTTAAAGTAACTTTTTCTTTAAGTACTGAAAGGATATAAGCACAGGAGTCAGTTTTACTTTGAGATACAATAATTACTGTGTTAATAACAAGGGTTAAGCATTGCAGCGTTAATGGTACACTATGGGGGGCATGTGCAAGACTCTCTTTCAGTTACAGACACAACCTAAAGCAATAAGTGATTGGTGCAGGACTGTATAAGGGGCAGACTAATTGCAATTGACCATTTACAGGCAGGACCATGGCAATATATACATCTGTTTAAGTATTTTAAACCTCTTTATTTCACAAATAATAACATTCATAGAGGAAAAATAACTTTTTTTTGGGTACATCAGAACAAAAGTTTTATGTAAAATGTGGGAGAACATTACTTAAAATCAGGGAAATGCACCCATTGAAATACATTATAAATTGGCGGGACTACAAGTAAAAAATGTAAAATGCGGGAAAACTTAAAATCAGGGTACTTAAAATCTATATTTTACTGTATAAGCACAAAGCTGCCCAATGAATGTGAAGGAGTGACGCAGTGGCCCAGGTGCTCCTGCCCCAGGCCCTCCTGCCCCAGTCCGTATATAAGCAATAAAGGTGTAGGGCACTCTGGAAACCACTTGCATATCAGACCAGGAGTAAAAAAAACATCTTTACTTAGACAACTATGTCAAGCGTTTAGATATATATGTTATAGCTTATGACTCAGTGTCAAATTGACACAAAACACGTAAAGCTTGACATGGTTGTCTAAATAAATATTTTTTTACTTTTTAACTGATACTCCTGGTCTGATCGGCAAGTGGTTTCCAGAGTGCCCTATGCCTTTATTGCTTCTATACGGAATAATATCAAAACCAACCTCATCATCATCATGGAGTGCTGAAAAATGGGGAATGCAGGCAGAGGAGGTAAGTGACTAGCACCCCACCACCACCATTGTGCCTACCCCTAGATCCAGCCATGTTCAACATTATCTTGTGAAAACTTATATAAAATAAAATAAGCCCATTGCTAAGAAATTTTTTACTATACTGTAATTAAATATTGTCCCTTAAAACAGTTTTATACAATTATAATGGCCAATCCCTAATGATTACTTTTGATAAATCCCATTCAAGATTTCTAGCATAAATTCAAATTTTTCAAAATTTGCTCTAATCCACTGGGAAAAGGTAATCAAAACCTATATTTAAATAATAACCATAGTCTTATTCTTTGTTACATTCTATCCCCAGATGTTTATAAAGCATGGATGGTTAATTCTCTTAAAACTAATAATTCAGTGAGTATTATAATGTGGAAATAATAGACCATTCCCTCTGGATCAGCTTAAACAAGTAAATCAGACTTGTCAAGGATTATTCCACTGGAGAACTCAGGTTTCATTAGGATGGATCAGGCCAATAAAGACCAAGGTTTGCTACAGGTCCATCCTGATTAATTTCTCATAAAGCATCATTGATGTCCATCTGTTCTATTTTAGATTAAAAAAAGCTTTCTTTAGGCCCATTGTCTCGCTAACAGAGTTTATCAAATGCATGAGCTGCTTGTACCCTCATTATTCTAATATAGTTACACAGATACAAAGAGTCTGACGCCAGTTTGTGGAATTCTCTGTCTACTGCATTATACTGGATCCAGTCCATTGTAATATAAGTATATGTTATGTTATTTTATATTTATTACTTTATTTCCGATTTTTCAGTGCAATTTAGGAATTGAAATTACCATGCCTTTGAATGTTTTCAATATATATTTTAGTCACATACAGGTAATTTTACATTTACAGGTATCTCCCATAAGTACATACAGTTCAATGTAAAAAATAAAAACTGGGTAAGTAGATAGGCTGTGCACAATAAAAAATGTTTCTAATATAGTTAGTTAGCCAAAAATGTAATGTATAAAGGGGTCTGTTTACTAAAGCGCGGTAAAAATATTCTAACAAAATATAGACAAATTTAAAAATAAAATAAAATAACCTGCAGTAAATATAAATTTGTGAATTTTCTTACGCAAAAATATGTTTTCGCCAGTTATCGCATTCGATGAAAATAACGCTACACACACATTAACGCCTGCTTTACTAAACAGCGAAATGTGCAAAAGACTAAATTTTCGCAAGAATATTCGCAACATTTTACCGCCACCTATGTAGTGGCGTAAAAGTATTTTTTCGCCAGAAAATTCTCAAGGGGCAGGAAATATCCCATAATACTTTTTTTTTACCCATCATTCTTTGCTGACAGGAGACAGATCTGTAGCTATTGCTGACAGGATGTTTTGGCTTCTGCTTCTATCTGTTGCAACAGCAGCAGTTTCAGCTCAGAGGTGTATTATTGGCAGCAGGCATCAAGGATTCCTCAGCCTCTATGCTTTTTTGGTTTCATTGTGATTGGCTACTTCAATGAAGCAAAGAGATTGACTTGATTTCTTGTTCAAATGATTCTCTTGGGTTTATATGATGCATCCATCTTTGATTGGTGTTACTCTAGTAATGTTGTTGGATGTTATAATCATCAGTCAATAAAGTTTATAAGTTTTGAAGATGCATTTCTGGCCATAAATGTCACAGTAAAATTTGCCATAATAACCGCCATAAAACAAGACTATTTTATAGCATATATATCCACAAAAATGTAATTAGTTGCCAGAAAATTCGAAACTCGCTAAAATTACCGCTAACGTAAGCTGGTTCCATAACGTAGTTACCGCAAGTGATTGCAATGACCTCTGAGCGCATCGCTGTTTAGTAAACTTAGTCGCTACGAATATTCTGGTGGAAAAATATTCTCAGTGATAACATGCGGAAACTTAAAGTCAGATTTACCGCACTTTAGTAAACGGACCCCAAAGGCTGAAGTGACTGGATGTCTAACATAACAGAACACTACCTGCTTTTCAGCTCTCAAACTCTGAATTAGTCAGCGACTTGAAGGGGGGGGGGGTCACATAACTGTTCAGTGAATTTGCAATTGATCCTCAGCATGCAGCTCATATTCAGTTATGACCCATGTGGCCCCACAAGTCACTGATTCGTTACTGCCTGGTAACCAATCAGTGGAAACCAAGCGAGTTGAAAAGCAGGAAGGTCTGGCTATTATGTTAGACATTCAGTCACTCCAGCCTTTATACATTACATTTTCTTAAAGTGGTGGTTCACTTTTCAGTTAACTTTTGGTATGTTATAAAATGACAAATTCTAAGTAACCTTTCAATTGGTCGCCATTATTTATTTTATTTTTATAGTTTTTCTAATGATTTGCATTTTTCTTTTGATTCTTTCCAGCTTTCAGATGGGGGGTCACTGATCCCATCTAAAATAAATTCTCTGTAAAGCTACACCTTCATTGTCATTGCTAGTATTTATTACTCATCTCTCTACCCAGGCCCTCTCCTATTCATATTCCAGTGTCTTATTCAAATCAGTGCATGGTTGCCAGGGTAATTAATAACTAGCTACGAGATTGCTGAAATTGCAATCTGGAGAGCTGCTGAATAAAAAGCAAAACAACTCCAAAACCACAAATAATATTTAAGGAAAACCAAGTGCAAATTGTGTAAGAATATCACTCTCTACCAGTTTAAAGGTGAACAACCCTTTTAATAAATCCCACATTTTAAGAGTTTTACAGAACACAATTTGTGAAAAAAAGATATCAGTAAATAGGCCCCTAAATACTGAGTATCATATCGTATCTGGAATAAATGTCAGGAAATACAACTACTGATTGAGAGTGCGGGATTTTCATTGAAGAGCAGTTATCACTATGCACAATGTCAGTTGTTGGTTGAAGTAGTGTAAAGGTCCCTGGCATTGGCCTATGAAGCTGTGGGAACCCGTCATTTGGAAAGTTAATTAACGCTTCAGCATCTGGCAGTCTGGATTTGGCAGATGCCAAAAGAATGCTATCTTCTTAAAGCTTGGTGATGAGTAATAATAGCCTGGAACTATTTCCATGGTTGAGACTCCTGGTTCTTGGTTGAAATCAAATATTAAGGCTACAGCATGTAGTGACATTTGTGACAATATTGTGCTGCTTTATGGCAAATGTTTAGGGAAAGCACTTCAGCACTAAAATGCTCCAATGCACAGAGAGAGAGTTCTATACAGAGTATATTTGCTAAGATGTGAGTCTAAAAACTTGATTGGTTGCACAGAGCCTCAATCAATCTAAACTCCTGTAGAATGATTTAGAAAGGATACTGAGAACCAGACCTAACTGCTCAATATCAGTGCCCAGCTAGACTACAGCTCATAATAGCCTCTGGATGGTAACAATAGCAGAGTTACAAACTGAAACCTGAAACCTTGTACACATATATATCTGAGGAAGGGGTGCAGCTCTCTCTATTCCCTCTATTCCTTTGTACATTAACTCTATTATCCACACATGGACACAATATTTTTTTCTGGGATGTGTATTGCTGAGTTATCATTTCTGGCTTTAGAAAGATAGAAATTAATATGAATTGAAATCTAGTGTACGATACTGAAGTTTGTATGGGGTTAATAACTGTAGGCATAAAATCCAAATGTAAAGTTTAAAGTAGGACACAGGTTTCATCAACTGAGACCTGAGGCCTGAAAACAAATATTGGGGAAAACCTATATAATGCTTGGTTAGCAAACCTAATTGTGGTTCCTGGATCTTATAACTACAGTTAGGCCCATAAATCTTTGGACAGAGACAATTTTTTTCTAATTTTGGTTCTGTACATTACCACAATGAATATTAAATGAAACAACTCAGATGTCAGCTTTAATGCAGTGGGTTGAACAAAAAGATTGCATAAAAATGTTAGAAACTAAAGCCTTTTTTAACACAATCACTTCATTCCAGGGGCTCAAAAGTAATTAAACATATTAAAAAATATATGTAATACTTGGTTGAAAACCCTTTGCTTGCAATGACAGCCTTGAAGTCTTGAATTCATGGGCATCACTAGATTCTGGGTTTCCTCCTTTTTAATGCTCTGCCATTCAAGAATATTCTGCCATGACTTGGCCATTCAAGAATATTCCACTTCTTTGCTTTAATAAACTCCTGGGTTGCTTTGGATGTATGTTTTGGGTCATTGTCCATCTGTATTATGAAACGCCTCCCAATCAGTTTGACTGCACACCTCAGAATTCATTCGGCTGCTTTTGTCCTGTGTCACATCATCATAAACACTAGTGTCCCAGTGCCACAGGCATAATAAATCAATATCAATGCTCCCACACACAAATAACAAACGATACCTGGTGCACAAAGGTAGAGAATCGGCCGCCTCACAAATAGTATAGCAGAAAGAATCCCAAGGCACACAGGGTCAATGCAAGCAAGATGCCTTGCGTGTTTATTGCGAAGTGCAACGTTTCGGGGTCATGCCCCTTTCTCAAGTGCCACTGAGAGTCATGCACGCCCAAGCCGTCACACTGCCTCCACCAGATGTGGAATGCTTTGGATCATGAGCTGTTTCTTGCCATCATTCTGGTAGAGGTTGATTTTGGTTTCATGTGTCCAAAGAATGTTTTTCCAGAACTGTGCTGGCTTTTTTTCAATTTTTTTTTTAGCAAAGTCCAATCTAGCCTTTCTATTCCTGATGCTTATGAGTGGCGGATGTTTTTTTTCTATTTTTGCAGCTTAAGGATGGCTTGTTTTACCTGCTTGGAGAGCTTCTTTGAACGCATGTTGTCTGTTCACAGCAAAATCATCCACATACAAGCACCCCCCCCCCTCAAATCAACTCCAGGGCTTTTATCTGCTTCATTGATAATGACATAACAAAGGAATTGCTGACACCTGCCCATGAAATAGCCTTTGAGTCAATTGTCCAATTACTTTTGAGCCCCTGAAATGAAGTGATTGTGTTAAAAAAACCAACTGAATTAAAGCTGAAAGACAGAAGTTGTTTCATTTAAAATTCATTGTGGTAATGTACAGAACCAAACTTAGAAAAAAAGTTGTCTCTGTCCAAAGATTTATGGGCCTATGTATTTGGAAGGGACCAAAAGCTGATTATAGTGGCAGAAGATCCCTTGTATCACTTACAGAAAAGTAGATAATTTATCCAGTTTCTTGTAAACTGCTTATTAGTTTACCTATGACAAATAATTCACTAGCCTACAATTTTCAGTAATTCAGAGAAGGGTTACTCAAGTAGCAAGTAGTGCACATGATAATTAATGTGTTCTCAAAAAGCGGGTTATTATGTAATAGCAGCCCAGAATTTTTTTGCAATTAAATATCGGTTTCTTTTTCTGGTCACACCAAAAACATCTGGAGTTTTCTCTATACTCGTGAATCCTAAATTGTAATAGTTGCAAATAATATAGAATATCTGTCTTTTAGAATTTTTTGAAAGGGCTTTTGGCAGATGTTAGAAAACGAAACCTCCTATTCTGCCATCATCTCTTTAACTGTTCTTTTTAATTTCAAATATTAAAATCACTGCATCCTGTAAAAACACCGGTTATAGGTTCTATTTGTGTAAAAAAAAAAGTAAAACAGATTGTGCTGGCACTGTTTTAATAGTATATGAAATTAGCTTAATTTCCATTTCTCACGATGAGGCACTTGGAAGTGCAAATAAGGCAGAGGCTGCAACAGTTTATAGAAAACAGGAATAGGGTGAAGTGTTATTTTACAAGACACAAAAAAAGCTAAACACGATATTCTTTGCAAGGAATTAATTAGTTAATTTGCATCCTATTGGCCATTTTGCTTTTTCACATCTGTGCCTATTGAGTAGGAATATCATTTACATTAAGGGGCACATTTACTTAGCTCGAGTGAAGGAATAGAATAAAAAATACTTCGAATTTTGAAGTATTTTTTTGGCTACTTCTACCATCGAATTGGCTACTTCGACCTTCGACTACGACTTTGACTTCAAACTAAAAATCGTTCGACTATTCGACCATTCGATAGTCGAAGTACTGTCTCTTTAAAAAAAACTTTGACCACCTACTTCGCCACCTAAAACTTACCTAACCTCAATGTTAGCGTATGGGCAAGGTCCCCATAGGCTTTCTAGCCAAATCGAAGGAATATCATTCGATCGATGGATTAAAATCCTTCAAATCGTTCGATTCGAAGGATTTAATCATTCGATCAAACGATTATTCGTTCGATCAAACGAATATCGCTAAATCCTTCGAGTTCGATATTCGAAGTCGAAGGATTTAACCTCGACAGTCGAATATCGAGGGTTAATTAACCCTCGATATTTGACCCTAAGTAAATGTGCCCCTAAAACTAGAGCAGTTATTATATGGCCAATTGATAGGGCACACAGCTTATTAACAGGATAGTGCATACTATATCTAGAGCAGTAAAGCTCCCTCTATTGTTCAGCACTGTTAAATGCAGTAACTTTATATGAGTTAATATATGTGTGGGTAAAAAAAGACAAAAGAGGCAATATGCATCTGCAATTGCAGTGGGCTAAGTGCAGTTTTGGTTGCCACAATTTTTCCCCACATTGCAGCATTTTTAACCCATAATTCAAGCGTCACTACAGTCACCAGTGGGAGTTGAGCCTGATACTAATGTAACGCTACCTTGGGCTATACAGACCACAAGGAGTTAATGTCCAGCTAGGAGCATGGGTTACACTGTGACTCAACACTTCAGGTCAGGGACTTCGCTAAGTGGAAGATTCCCATAAGGGTGTAGTGCAACTACAACTCTCAGGCTTTTGTACATGTGAATTAGGAAATGATTTGATGCCAGGAGGTGCTTATGGTGAAACAAAAGAATGGTAGTTTAATGTTACAAGAACAATGACCCCAGGTTTACTTACATCAGATGAGGTATAGGCAGATGTAACATAACATGCTAGAATAGGCGGAATGACACAGCTGAGGAATGTGACTTCCATAAGGCATTGTAGTCAAGCAGCAATAAGGAATTCCAGATGTACCTTGAAGTGGTTGGGATCCCACCCAGCGGAGTGGTCAGGGTGAAGGAGTCTAAGCCTGACACCCTATCCACTGTGGTCCCTTCACTAAAGGCAATCAAGAAGCCTTGGGAAGCTACTCCCTGAAACATATCCTTGATGGAGCACAAAGCTGCTCTTGATATCTAAGCTCTCTATCTTACTCTCCTAGAGAGTCTATAACAGATATAACCTGATAACCTCAGCTAACCTCGTTCACGGAGTTCCCTGGTCTTCGCCTTAATCACTAAAGTTCTAGATCCTTTTAGGGCAATGGCTTTACTGGGCCTTGGTGTACCCAGGCTCAATGGGAACAACCAGTAGGTTAGGACACCAACAGCCAAAGAGGAAGATCCACCCCTTTCCAAACACTAAATGGAAGTATGGTAGGAAGTGGTCATTACACCTCTTGGCTAATAACACTGGTTAAATAAATATGAACTAGATACATGGGCAACTAGGGAAAAGGAGGAAGGGTAGGGATTTAAAGCTATAGGGGCATATTAATCCTATAGGTCCCTACACTTAAAAATTTAAGCAGTTGCTATTTAAAGCTATTGGATGCAATTGCACTGAAAAATCGAGATGAAGTAGATGTAAGTTACTAGTGTTTAGTGTGAGAGTGACATATGCCCCTTATTCTTCATGTGCAACTGCTTTGCCATGATTTGCTACCACCTGATTTCGAAGTGACAAACGCTCCAGGGTTCCCTTGCATCAATAGCTGCAACTGTGCCTATTATGGAACAGAAGGCAAGGGGAAGACAGCGGTGCTGAGCACAACTATACAGAGGTGCATGTTGACATAAGTACCTTAAATGAATAACATTTTTCGTGCAACTGTGGCCAGTTTTGTGCTTGCAGTGGTAAATGACCCCTACAATGAGTCTAATACTGGCTTGTTGAAGGGGTAGCTCACTCCACAAAACCTATTGTTTTCCAGTATTACAAAAACTATGACTTTTTTTCCTATGCTTTGTATTTTTTTATTCTGTACCATTTTTTATAGATTACAATGGGAGAATATAATTCCCCCCCCCCCCCCTTCATTTCCCTTGAGTCATTTTAGCAACTGTGGTTGCTATTCCTCTGTTACAATTCTGTCTATTGCTTACTGGCATTTTTTTTAGCTGCAACAGTGAGCCCTGGAAACAAGAGTGACTGAGTTTGGAAAATCATATAGAAGCATTGGAGGTGGAGAAAATTAGGTGTGCAAACACTTGTATTACCTGTCATACAGTATTAAAGAACTATTATTCTGTAAAGCTTTTACAGTCAGTTAGTAAGAGGGACACATTTCTAGGAGCCACTTCATTCAAATGTTATTGCTTATACAAAATATAAAAAATAGGTTTATAGACAGGGTAGGACTGTAGATTGGGGGGATCACCAAGTTCCAAACCTCTGGGGGCCCCCCAGAGTTTTTTAGGGGGGCCCGGCAGAGTAGGGGAGGGGGTCTGGGCCAGCCCAGTCTGACCTGTTATCCAGAATGTTTGGGACCTGGGGCTTTCCTGTAGAAGGGGTCTTTCCAGTATTCATACCTTAATACCTTAAGTTATAAAAAAAAAAAATATTTTAACATTTATTAACCTCAATAAAATTGTTTTGCCTCCATTAACGATTAATTATATCTTAGTTTGTATCAAGTACACAGTACTGTCTCCTTATTACAGGGCAAAAGAAAATAATTTTTAAGTTGATTAAGATGGAGTCTATGGGAGATGGGCTTTCTGTAATTTGGAGCTTTCTGGATAATTGGTTTCCAGATAACTGGTCCCATACCTGTACACTTAAAAAACAACAGTTAAGTTACAGGCAATGAAAGTGCCATTAAGAGTATATGCACGTCTGTGTGCAGAGCCATATCTAACATATAGGAACCCATGGGCCCATGCCTAGGGTGGCACGTATAAGGGGGCGACCCTCGAGTAAATACAGAAACCTCTTTAAAAGAAAATCTCCTAGCACTGCTGCCAGATACTTGCTGCTAAATCCGGAGGCAAAGCTGCGGGGCGGTGGGTTGTCCAACTATCAGCAATAGTGGGGAGAAGGGGCAGGCTGAGGTCCGGTACCTAAGGCAACACCCAACCTAAATATAGGGCTGTATGTGTTTCTAGCGCAGTAGGAAAAAATACTGACCTATTCAGTAGCTTGACAAACTCATATAACAAGGAAAGCTACCCCCATTAACTTGTATCATTTGTGAATATACATTTTCTGTTCTAACCAGTGTTGAGACTTGGGACTGGATAATGAGATTTCAGCTATCAGCAAGAATATTTTAGGCATTTTTTTCACATAGTTCCAAGGAAAGGTATGTTAAATTCATGGAGTTGCATCATTAACAAGTATTTGCATTTCGAAAGTTGCTGTTTTGACTGCAACACAAATTAGAATCAATGACAATATTTTGTTTCAGCCTGTGACCTGTCTCTTAGCACAACATTTTAGAAAAGGTTCTGCAAGTTACAAACACAGCCATACTATTTTGCAGCTCCAAGGGGGATAATGTAACGAGAGGTGCAAAGGTTGCTACAGGTCTAGTAACCCACGACACTAATCATCAGGTAGCATTTATTGGTCAACTGAAAGCACATCTCTCATTGGTTGCGGTGGTTTATTTTGTGGTTAAAAAAATGGAGATCAGGAGTCCATGTACATCAAATATGCCAAGGTTTCTTATAAAGCCATTTTATTGTTAGAGACTACAGTATCAAGAATAAGGCAGTGGCTGCATGCATTAACATGATACAGGTGTAGGTTCCATTATCCAGAAGACCATTATCAAGAAAGCAGAGTTTTACCGAAGGCCATCTCCCATAGTGTCCATTTTCAGCAAAATAATTCTAATTTTTAAAAATTATTTTCCTTTTCTCTATTATTATAAAATAGTACCTTGATCCTACACTGCATGAATCCATATTGCTGGCAAAACAATCCTAAAGGGTTAATTTGATGTTTACATTTTTAGCAGACTTACCCACATATGTAATAATAGGCACTATGTTTGCCCAGAAGCAGTAACCAATAGCAACCAATAAGATGTTTTCTTTTAAACAGGTCACCAGCAAATGCTTCCTGCCGATTGGTTGCTATAGGTTATTGCTCAGGCCTGGATTTGTGGCAAGGCCACAAAGGCCCGGGCACAGGTCGGCAAAATATTAGGGGCAGCAGCCGATTTCCGGGGAGCAGTGGGGAGTACAGCTCCCCAGCGATTCTGTGCTGGTGCGCATGTGCGCTTGCGGGGAGGAGGATATGTGGGCGGGCACTAGGACCGCGCGGCCAGGACCGTGTGGCCTCAAGGCACGAACCCACTAAATCCGGCGCTGTTACTGCTCCTGGACAAACTTAGTGTCTTTTATTACATAACCCCCTTATGGTATGAAGAGCCGAGCAATTTTTGCAAATCTGCACTACAATGTTTTTTACTGGAAAAATACCTATGGCAGTATTAGAGTTTTGACTGAAAAATGGCAACAGCATTATTAGAATTTTTCTGTGTATCTTTTTTTGCTTATAAAAGCTGTGTTTCATTGGACTGGAAAAAAAACACAAAAAGAAATACTGACTCCATTGCATTTGGCAATATTTTGGCAAATTTTCTCAAATGTTTCTGCAATTTTACAAATATTTCAGTGAAGCAAAAATGGCCAGTTTTGTCATCACTAAAAATTAGCATCTATGTTCCCATATATATTAATAGCAGTAAAAAACTGTATGTGGTCAATCAAAAAGCAGAAATATTGAATGTACAGAGAATTAGGGGTTATGTAATAAAAGGCACTAAGTTTGCCTGTGGGCAGTAACCCATAGCAACCAATCAGCAGGTAGCATTTACTGGTCACCTGTTTAAAAACAATCATCTTATTGGTTGCTATGGGTTACTGCTCCTGGGCAAACTTAGTGCATTTTATTACATTAGGGGGTAAGGTATAGAAGTTGGGGCTGAATGGTGTGATTTGAGTCATCAGTAAAGGAGGGTTACTTTATGAATTAGGAGTAATTCTGGGAAAGAAGTAGAATAGGCCTAGCTATGAACTTATCATGGAGTGGAATATATTATATATAGTTTATATTGTGTGTTAATGTGCAATTTGGAGAAATACTGACCTTCTCACAAGCCTGGCTATCTCTGATAAACAAGAAATGATGATGCTTGAAGATGCTAAATGTCCCTCTGTTTTCTCTGCTGCTAGAAGAAGTATTGTGAGGAAAAATACTTCATATAGTACCAAAACAGTCATGATAGATATATAAACATCAGTTTGGTCACAGAATGGCAGGCACACTTGGCAGCGTCCAGATTAGATGTGACAAAATTGCATGAAGAATATTTCTCACTGTCTTTTCTTAAACCATTACATTCCCTGCTCTGAAATGAATGTTAACCCCCTCCTGTGGGACACCATCTTTCCTCTTTACAGCTATCCTGAGGTGAGGTTTTAATCCTCCTGTCATACTGCAAAGCAGTCAAATATGCACAGGTTACCAAGGCAAATAATGAACTTTCTTCTCGTGCAACACATAGATAGTGTCATATTTCACAGCCTTTTGGGAGAAATTCTTCTCCCTCTAACAATTCCTTAGGATTTCACTTGATGATCACCATATTAAGCATCAAGGCCTGGTGGGCTCATAAACACATTTTCTACTTAGGCCATGATTCTCCATCATGCTGAGAGAATTTTTCTTTCAGACTTCTTTTCCCATTCTGTACTACTTCACAGGAGACTTTTATTATAATAGAAAGTGTAGCATAAAATTAAAATATGGCTAAAGGACTGCTTAGGGATATGATATAATCTTTTATATATATCATAAGATGTTTGGTTTTCATTTTTAACATATTTAAAAAAAACTACATTTTTCAAATCAAAATTGAGGGATTTATGAAGCCTCGATTTTTTTCTGGTTGATTTTATTTAGGGGAAAAATTCTAATTTTCAAGATTTACTATGCTCCAAAGCTGCTAAAAATCCAAATCTGAAAATACTCTTTTTATCCTTTTACAACTTGAAGATCATTCTTGCCTTCATGATCTTCGCGGGTTTCAGGTTGATTTTCGTTCAATAATCCGAAAAGGTTGAGTTTTTCAGGTGCCAAATTGAAAAAGTGAACGATTTGAGTACCAAATCGAAAAAGTCATATGATTCTATTTGACGCATGATTTGGAGCGACTTTTTCCCACACCGACTTTTTCAATTTGATTTTTTGATGAATTAGATAAATTTGTGGATGGGAGTTAGGTCCACTTTGTTTTAATAAAAAAAAAAGGGGGAAAATCTGAGTCGTAAATAACCCCTATATGTATAATTTGGATTGTAAATAGGCTGCAAATATAGTGATATTATCCAAAGTACTATATTTACAGAGAGAATGGTCCAGTTGTCATTTTAAAGTTAGCAAGGATGTTTTCCTGTTTATAGGCAAAAAGGAGTCACCATCAGAGTCTTAGCGAGAAAAGTTGAAAGCTCCGTTAACCCCCTGCATATTACATTAAATAATGTGAAAGGCAGTGTGGGTGAGGGGGGCGGAAGGAGAAAGGAGATTATGGATGTGCTTGGAGATAGATTGACATTGTGGTGGAGCGAGAGGCTTGAAAGGTGAAGGGGCATGGAAGCACATAAGGATAAAGGGGCATTAGCCTTTTGCATTGCTGCATTTCTTACTTAGGTTCGACTCCCCTCTCCATTTTTGACTATGCTTTGAAGCACACAATCTACCTTAAAGCAGCACATAATGCTGTAACACTGTTGAGGGAACACTTATCCTTTTATGTGATAAACACTAAAAATACGATGCCCCGATATAATGGTCCTGCCAGAAAAGGAGATTAGTCACCCTGCAATGTCTTTCCATTTTGCCTTAAAGGGTTGGTTCACCTTTAAGTTAGGTTTGAGTATGTTATAGAGTGGCTAATTCTAAGCAACTTTTCAATTGGCCTTCATTATTTTTTATAGCTTTTAATTATTTGCCTTGTGAATCTTTTCAGCTTTCACTGACGCCATCTAGAAAAAAAATTATTTGTAAAGCTACACATTTATGGTTATTGCTACTTTTTATTACTCCTTCTTCTATTCAGGCCTCTCTTATTCCTATTCCAGTCTGTTATTCAAATCAGTGATGGTTGCTATGACAGTTTGGACCCTAGCAACCAGATTGCTGAAATTGCAAACTGGAGTGCTCCTGAATAAAAAGCTATATAACTAAAAAAAAAAATCGAATAATGAAAACCAATTGCAGGTTGTCTCAGAATATCAATATCTACTTCATACAAAAAGTTAATTGAAAGGTGAACAACCCCTTTAAAGGGAATGTCAACCCAAAAAAATGTTTTGCCTTATAAAATTCAAGTTATTTGTATATGTACTGGCTGTCCCTCTCTATTCTCTGCCCTGATGGCTCAGACTGTTGATACAACGTAAGACAAGGCAGCTGATTAAGAGACCTCACTTTGGTACTGGGAAACTAAGACTTTTGCAACATTATTTAAAAAGTACCAACCAGGAGTTAAGCAAATACTATAACAGCACTGAACATCTTTAATAAATATATATTAGAAATTTGCTTAGAATGATGTTTTGTTTTATTAGGGACATTTTTATTTTGGGGTTGACTTTAAGCTAAAGAGTGCTAATTTCTAAACACTGGGCAAATTTGCACCTGGGCAGTAACCCATAGCAACCAATCAGTAACTGACTTTTTACAAGCAGCTGCAGGTTGAATGATGAAATCAAACATTTCATTGGATATTGCCCAGGTGCAGATATGCCCAGTGTTTATAAATGAGCCCCAAGGACTACACATTCTTAGTAGGTTTTAGCGTTTCAGTAATTTCGTAGTTTATGAGATTTTTAGAAGTAGCCCACACAATGTGCTAATACAGAAGGCGTTTCAAACAATCTTAAATAATATCAAGTCCTGGTGTGACATGAGTGGTGCAGAGCATGTCTATCACAGATACTCTGGGGCAAATTCACTAACATTCGTAGTTGCGCCAGGCGTAACTTCGCCGCACTTCACCGCACTTCGCCACACTTCGCCAGGCGTAGTTTCGCCAGCGCTTCGCAAATTCACTAAAATCCGAAGTTGCGCTCAGGGGTAGCGTAAGGTTGGGAAGTTGCGCTAGCGTTGATTCGTTAAGTAAAGCGAAGTTATGCTAGCGAAGGCTAATTTGGCGCGAAATTCAAATTTCAATGGAGGAATACGTATCAGCACTACAAATGGCTAGAAAACCTTCAAATCATCAAATAAAAATTTTATTTTGTCCTACACATGTGCCCACTGTCTAGGTAAGTTGCCATGAGTCAGGAAATGTAGGGGGGAAGGAGGGGAGCCCCAAAAATTTTTTCGATCTTTTTCAGCCTATCACCCATAATGTAGAAAACACGCCAGCGTTTTTTGGAACTTAGAAAAATTTTTGACTTTTTTTGAAACAATCCCTATCTACTCTATTGCACTTCGCCAGGTCTGAGGTGGCGAAGGAAGTCTAGCGTAAAAGGTAGCGTTCAGTACACTGCGCGAGTTAGTGAATTTGCGTAGTTACGTCACTATCAAAACTTCGCCAGGTGTAAGGGTGTGAAGTCACACTAGCGAAACTACGCCAGCGTTCGTTAGTGAATTTGCGCAGTAACGAAAATGACAAACGCTAGCGAAGTTACGCTAGCGTTCGGCGCTTCGGCGCTTAGTGAATTTGCCCCTCTATATCTAAGCATGCATGAGATTTGGCAGTTTGGCACAGTCCACACACAGAAAACAAAGGGTCCTGTTTCAAGATGGCAGCACCTATGAAACACTTTTTTACATGTAGGATATTTTCTAATCCATTTCAGCTATAGACAAAAACAGATGACCAAAGGGTTTAACCAAAGAGGGAAAGCTATATATCACTCATGTCTCAAGGTGGCAGGTCCTCTTAAAAAGTTAGATTCACCTTTCAGTTAACTTTTAGCAGATTATGGAATGGCCATTTCTAAGCAACTTTTCAATTGCCCTCCAAATTTTTCTTTCATATAGTTTATGATTTATTTGCCTTCTTCTTCTGACTCTTTCCAACTTTCAAATGGGGGTCATGCATTTAAAAAATGCATAACCTCTAAGACTACAAATGTATTGTTATTGCTATTTTTATTATTATTTGTATTACTCATCTTTCTGTTCAGGCCCTCTCCTATTCATATTCCAGTCTCTTGTTCAAGTCAGTACATGGTTGCTAGGGTTATTTGGCCCCTGGAGAGCTGCTGAAAAAAAAGCTAAATAACTCAAAAAAAAAAATGATAACCAATCGTAAATTGTCTCTGAATATCACTCTCTGCATCATAAAGTGAATTTAAAGGTAGGCAACCCCTTGAAATGGCTTGCATTGCCCTGCTTTGTTTTTTTTTAGCTCTTTGCTCCTCGAAAAAAAAATCCTGGATGGTCATGTGTTTCATTGTGGAATGCACCACCATCTTTGATTTTTTATGGGAAGGAGAGAGAAAAGCAGCGTGGGACCATTATGAAAGATGAAAACTTTGATGTAGGTATTCTAATTGTGTAAGTGTAGATGAGGACATGCTTTTAATCTACCCACTTCTACATTGATTTTACTGGCATATCTTAATGTAATGCTGATTGGCCAGTGATTTTACTGGCTTGTCTGGGGTTAATGGAGTGCTCATTGTTGGCTATTTCTACTTCGATTATACTAGCAAATCTAGGGTTAATGTGCTTATTATCCATTTTCTGTGGTAGTTATACTAGCATGTGTGGAGTTAATGCCCTTATTTTCTGTAGTAATTATACTGGCACATTTGGGGCTAATATGCAATTTTTTTATTTTAAGTTGTAATTATACTGACATATTTGGGCTTTACATCCTTATAGTACTTATACTGGCATGACTAGGGTTAATATGCCTGTTATCCATATTCTATAGTAGTTATACTGGTATGTCTGCGGATATATTTTGGGAAAATAAGTGTGGCATTTAGAGTCATTGGGCCCGGCACTAACATTTTCACTACGATGCACACTGAAGATCTTTTTGTCCCTCTTTTTATTTTTCAGATTGTTGGGAGCAGTTTTAGGGGCCTTACATCCATATATAAGTTTGCTACAAAAAATGGGAGCAGTTTTGGGGGCCTTACATCCATATATAAGTTTGCTACAAAAAATCTATCAGACACAAAAATATGAAGGGGATTGTGGGAGCAGATAGTAGATATATACTAGTAGATGTAGCCTTCATTTTAGTTCTACCATCTGATCAGATCTGAATGTGAAAATCAGGGGAACAAGAGGAGACTCGAAAACAGAACAGTGGTAAGGAAAATAACCATGCCAATTTTTCAGTAATCTCTTACATCATATATATATAGTTCATAAACAAACTGTACAAACCTTTCTGTCCAAGGCTTTAAAACAGAACCAGGTATAGTTCTGGTGACAACATTAACCAGGGAACTGTTCTTGTAAATCAGGGAAGTCTGATATTACTTTAGCAGTCCTGCATGCAAACCAAGGCGCTTTTCTACAGTATGTGTGCTTGTGTTTTCTGGATAGAAAGATTTTCCATTTCAAAGTAAAAGTTATTCCCTTTTCACAGATGCTTCATTTGGCCTAATATCCTCAGCATGGCATTTCTTTCACCTTTCCCTCCCAAAGACTTCCTAGGAAATAAAATAAAGAAAATCATTGATAAAAGGGCTTGTTTGCTTTAAACAAAGACTGAAAGGAAATGTGATGTGCATCAAGCTACTCTTGAGTGTGTTGAGAGATCTGTGATATAACTGAGAATGAATCAGTGAATGGCCTTTGAATTATAGTTCTCCCTCTTTATGCTGTTTGCATATAATCAGTTTGTCATGATGGGCTTTGAAAATTGATCACATCACATTTAATAAATATTTTAAAAAATATGTCCAAAAGAAAAATAAATAAAAATGAGGCTAGTGGAGAGGGAATTAACTAGAGGCTAATGGTGGACAGCATATGTGTAAGTTGTTGTGGGAGCGGGTATTGGATCTGCCTGATCACTTCACTGTTATCCAAACTGAAGCCTTAAATCATAACCTAATTGTAAGCAATTAAATATACCCATGCTACCCGCACCAACCATTGCACCCCTTCACCCCAGTCTGAGTCCCCTTCCGGTTCGAAGATAGGTCACTGCCCCATTAAAGCAAAGTTCTGACGCCCTGCCTTACAAAAATGCACAAAACAAAGTACGCCCGACACAAGTTTCACTTGCTATGTTCGGGCTTTGTCAAAGAAAATTGAAAATTGACCAAGTATAGAGTGACCATCCAAGTTAATAGGAAGCTAAGGCATTCCTGGTTTGCATAGCTACATGGAAAGAATGCATGCAGCTTCTTACTTTAATTCAACAAGCAATCCTCAAATGACTAAACATTAAAATGAATAAACATTATATCTTTAGTAGTGATGTGCAGGTCGGTTTTTTTCTTGACCTGCACCATCCCCGACCTGCCTCCTCCCCTCTATTTATAGGCCCGAGGCCCGCCCCACCAATGACATCAGAAAAGGGGCGAAGCGAGTGTGCACCTATACAAATAGAAGGCAGAAGCAGGAAGCCAGCAGTGTAAGGTAGCAGGTTGGGAGAGCAGGCAGAAAAGCTCTGAGGTCGGCCCAAACCCACCTGACCTGTGGATGTTGGGCCAGCCTGCACCAGACTAGTCAATAGCCACTTGTTTCTTACATTTAAAAATATAAATGATCACTACACCATTATTCATGTACCTGGATCCAAGGACATTTATACTAAATAGGTTCCTTTGTCATGAGGAAATGCAAACAGGAGTCTCGGCACACTTCAAAACTGAAACTTATTGAGAATAAACAACCTATACAGTTAATATCGTTACTCTTAATGTGATGAGTGGTGCCTTAAATGATTTACAGTAAAAAATACTTTGCAATAGCATTAGCATAGCATATAATACTTAGCAATAGTGGAGTGATGACAGGCAATTGCCAAGGACAACAAACACCCTGCAGAATTCCTTTATAACATTTTAACCACTATTAATGATACCCTGCCTCACTTTCAATTACAATATAAGTGCATTAACATTCAATAGCACATCTAGGGTTTACAGATGGAATATACATCAAACGAATTAACTGTATAAATGATGCAACTTTAGGGAGAGTAGAACCCTGCTGCAAGGTGTAAAGATCTAAAAATATTTTGCAATTGCTACAAAATGTGGTGTAACTATCAAGGGTGCAGGAGGTCCCAGGCCTGCACCCCCTCAGGCCTGCTGGAGCCACAATAAGGCATATCACGAGTGGCAGGGCAGGGAAAACTTTTGAGCATGTGTCAGGAGAAGGTGCATCCTGCACACAGGCCCGGCCGTGGCTAGTTACTCCACTGCCAAGAGATTTACAAGCTAGCAGGGGTTGTACTGAATTGTGAGTTGCAATGGGGTATGGGCCACAGAAATATTCTTGAAGGGGAAATTCAAGTTATACGGTACCTCTGAACTTTATCGATAGTATTTAAGAAGAAAAGAATCCGTATAGCAGAGAATTACTTAAACAGGGGGTCTCATTACTGGGAATATATTAGGCAAAACACACTTTATTTATTCCAAATTTAAAATACACATACATATTAAAAAACTGAATGATTAGGTGTAGCATCAATGCATTTGTTTCACTAAAGGTAAAGATAATAACCGTATAAGTACCCGGGTACTCAACACCTAACATATTGCGGCTATGTCCAATTTTTTAATATGTACCGTATGAGTATATAAAAATTTGAAATAAATAAAGTGTGTTTTGCCTAATATATTCCCAGTAGTGAGACCCCCTGTTTAAGTAATTCTCTGCTATACTATGATTCTTTTCTTCTTAAATGTATTTCTCTTAAAATATACCGGATAACTATTTGAATGTTGTGCCTTTAACTGCAGCTTTGGGATATTTTTTTCTTATTCCATTTTTTTATTATGCTTTATCAATAGTAACTCATACTGACTCTACCTCAGGGCTGAGAGCTAGGCAAACAAATCTTGAGTTAGCATTTAGCTTTGGTTAGGGTTAGAAATATAAGTACAGGTATAGGATTTTTTATGTGTAAACCCATTATCTAGAAAGCTCAGAATTATGGGACCATCTCTCATAGTGGCAAATTTACTAACAGGCGAATTTTCGCCAGCGTCCGTTCCGCACCCATCTCAACACTTCAACAAGCGCAAATGCACTCACACTACGCCAATTCACTAATATGCAGAGTTTTGTCCTGGGCTCCGTTCGCTGCTGACTTTTCACAAGCATTACTTCAGCATTTAGAGCATTTCAAAGCAAAGATGCGCTAGCATTCATTTCTGCCTAGCGAAAATTCGCTAGTGATCTTGCACTCCGGTCAGTTTGCATAGGGCGAGAAATTTAAAGTTGTTTAGACGCCTTTATGTTAAATGTTGACGCAAATACTTACAAATTCCAATTTTTAAAACACATGTCCAGGGAACCTTAATAAAGACAATAGAGTTATTATAATGACCTACACATGAGCCCACTACAAAATGAATGTCCCATATGTTAGGAAATGTCCCAAAAAGTTTGTTTGCAGGCAATCACGCTGAAAAAAACAGAAGACGCAAGCGTTTTTTGAACTGTGCTGCATTTTCGGCTCATAGGATTAAATGTAAGTGACATAAGATTGAGGAAGATCTAGCTGCTTTATAGCACTTGGCCTGGTCTTAGGTGGTGAAGGCAACTCTGGCGAAAGAGGTGACGTTCAGTAAAATCCGTTTTAGTGAACTTGTGGAGTAACGTCCCTTTGACAGATCGAAAAGTCGCCTGGCGATAAAGTGCGAATCACCACTAGCGATGGTTCCGGTTGCTAGCGAATTGGAGCCTGCGCCTATTAGTAAATTGGCAATGTCCCTGTGGGTGGCAACACTGGCGAAAAGTCGCTAGCGTTAGCCATTTAGCTCTTTAGTAAATCTACCCCCTAGACTGCATTTTAATCAAATAATCCAAATCTTAAAAAAAATATTAAAAATAAAACAGTATCTTGTACTGGATCCCAGCTAAAATATAATTAATCCTTATTGGAAGTTAAACAATCCTATTGGGTTTAATTAATATTTACATGATTATTTAGTAGACGTATGGTATGAATATCCAAATTACAAGACCCCTTATCTGGAAAACTCCAGGTCCCAACTATTCTGTACTGCAATATGCTGGAAAGCTAAAACATATTAGTGTGAAATTGTTGAATCCTAGTTTTTTGTGGTCTTGGTGTAACTGTCGCTACCTTTAACCATCCAACATTGATGCCTTAAAGTAATATGTATATATTTTTATGGCACCTTTTATTTAGAATTTCTTAATAGTGCACCAAATGCAAAGTCTTGCAACTGTTCTCTCTTGTACACTTCCCCTCAGTAACAAACCTGTTAATTGAAAGAAGGGAAATTCATGCTTACTTGTATGGCCAGCCTTCTGTTTACAGACTGCTCCTGGCAGTGCGAAAATGAGTCAGGAGATGTGATTACCACTGAATGCATAAATGCAGAGACTTCATAGAATTTATGTGCTGTTAATAGAACTCAGTCTGCATTTGCAGCTTTAGCGGCAGTTAAATTAAGTTATGTTAGGTAACATACACATCCTAAAACAATAAACAGCAGTGCTCAGTAGCATAATGATATGCAGTCTGTTTTGTGCTGCTTGAACAAAAATGTATATATATATATATATATATATATATATATATATATATATATATATATATATATATATATATATATATATATATATATATATATATATATATATAGCATTGCTGCCCTCTGTACATTGCAAAAAACAATTGTAATAAAGTATCTTGCCCTTCGGGGAGGTGGCAGATTTAGAAGATATAGATACATCAATCTCTACTGATGCATCTTGCACACCAAAGTCACAAAATCACACCTCTTTTACCAATTAAAACTGAATTGTTTACTTTAGGGCCTTGAGTTTACCAGATTCATCACAAGATTCTGCTTCTTGTGTAGGAGTATGGCCACACAACCATCTTGTACTAAAGATTGATCAGTCAGGTTTAAAATATCAATCCAAAGCCACTGAATATACCATCATATGTCCTTGTTCTTAGTTCTTTTCAAACCATAAGAGTCTTATACTATATTTTGACTATTATTCTAGCTGTCTGTATTAGAAAACAATAGTAGGAGATTATCCATCTGAAGTCAACTACAAAGAATAAAACAAGCTGTGTTAAACATGTAAAAATGTGGTCTTAGAAGAGGAATATGTTCATAAAGAGTTAATTCATAATGTATTTTGTATTAATATGATATGTTCTATAAAATTTAGGAACATGAAAGCTTCTGGTCATACGTATAATATAACAGTGACTATGCCTTGCTGCCTTTCATTGCTTTCACAAAATAGAATATTCCATCAAACACTTCCAAGTGTCATAGAGAATTCCTATTCCATGTTCAAGGCAAGCAAAATGTTTGAAGAGCTTCAGTTAGGAATATAAGTGATCGTTCCAACTAATGGGATCTGCACAATCCACTAGTCCAATCATGTTCCTGTCCCTTTTATCTATGAAACCCGCTGGCTTGTCAAAAGCCAAATTGGCCCCAGGTGGCTGGATAATAGCATCTTTAATTGTGCTCAGAACAAGATTAACTTCTTATCTGACAGCTTGACATCTTTATTGATATTAATGTAAGAATAATGGAGTTATTTTATGGACACAGTGGTGGGAAATATTTTTTCTTTGTTTGGATAAAATAGAGACACATGGTTCCTTCCTACCTTGGCTCTTAAAAGGCTGACATTCAAATGAGAAAGCTGTCTACCGTGACGTCTGAATATACTGTAGCAATATTTTTTCTTCTTCTTTTATGTTTCTATTTTGCTGTCTCACTTTGCAGCCCATTAAATGTATTTATAATAGCATATACTGATATATTTCTCTATTCACTGTTTCTGCTTAACATGCTAAATTATAAAGCACCAGTTTGTAGGTCACAGTTATTTAATATTATTTGGTACATCAGGAGAGATATTCTAATGTATTTATTTCAAAATAGATGTCAAAATGCAGGGAGCAATACCTTCTTTAACTAAGTAACATTATTATATTTACTTTTTTAAAGATACCCAATAGAGGTAAAACAATGTGCTTGTATGGACAGTGGGTGCTTCCTTACAGTCAGCGTCGGACTTGGGGTGTCCACACCTTTCCCACTACCCCCACGAGCAACCCTGTCCCAGCCACAATCCCAAAGTCCAGTTCTGTGGGAGATCTGTGATATTTATGATAAAATGTATGATGATGTTGTTGCCGGTTGTTCTCCTTTATCATCTGATCTTGCACCCATATACCTCTGCTATTGCCTTTGTGGCACAAGTTTTCATTGAAAACTACAATGAAAGTAAAGTTACATAGTTAGTTACATAGTTAAATTGGGTTGAAAAAAGACAAAGTCCATCAAGTTCAAGCCCTCCAAATGAAAACCCAGCATCCATACATACACCCATCCCTACTTTTAATTAAATTCTATATACCCATACCTATACTAACTATAGAGCTTAGTATCACAATAGCCTTTGATATTATGTCTGTCCAAAAAATCATCCAAGCCATTCTTAAAGGCATTAACTGAATCAGCCATCACAACATCACCCGGCAGTGCATTCCACAACCTCACTGTCCTGACTGTGAAGAACCCCCTACGTTGCTTCAAATTAAAGTTATTTTCTTCTAGTCTAAAGGGGTGGCCTCTGGTATGGTGATCCACTTTATTGCTTCTACTAAAAGCAACAGTTTTACACAAATAAAACTTTGGTGCAGCTTTAGTCATTCTATCTATTGTTAAATACATTTTTGTTACAAACAAGGATTAGACATTAGAAAGTTCCATGTGTCATCCAGAATTCCTATTCCATTTTTAGAGCAAATACAACGTTTTGTTGTTAATTAAACATTGAAGCTTCAACCCTGGATCGCTGTACATTTTGACGTTTTGATCTAGATTATAAATAATTATTTTCTGTAAAAAATGTCTTTAACAGCTGTTCCACATTGGAATTATAGTATGAGACTCATGATAAATTGTAATGGGTTGTGGGGCCCAGAAACATATACCCTACCCTCTAAGATTCTGAAATCTTTAATGTACGCTCTCTTTTGGAGAACTGAGCTCAGTTCCTGTATCTGTTTGACTGTTATTGGCTATGATCCTGGCAAACTACAAAAAGAACATTGTACTCCTATAATTACCACTCAGTTTAGTTTCCATGGTCCTTCTTTCTTTCCTTTATAGTTGCAGTCATAGAACAACTAATTCAACACTGTGAAATTAACAAACAAAATGTTTCCAAGGACAAATAATATGGAAATGTTGGCTTTGTCATAGAGATTTTTGAGGTTTAGTTCTCAGTCTTTTGCATGTTTTACAATAGAATAGTAAGTAACAAGAATGTTACTGATGTCAAACTGAACATCTAAATGTAAAAAGTGGCCCCCATGATGGAAATGAGCAGTGCATCTGTTTCTGTGTACAAAGTGATAACCTAATAATTATAAAAAAGTGGGTTGGCAAGCTCCTGCCCATCTGGAGGACAGTGAATAGATCCGGTGATATCCCACCGCTATTCTTCATTTCTGACTTACAGACATCTGGAGTCTCATGGACAAGGAAGGCAAAAACTAAGATGTAATATCTAATTTATTCTGACTAATATGTGCTTAATACCATTAAAAGTTTGGAATGTCTGCAAATGCATGAGATGTTATACAAACCAATATAAATGGATGCCATACATACATAACCCTTTCATTAGTGAGAAATCAGTTTGGTAATCTCTCTTCTTTTCTGTTGGAAAGTGTATTTTATTAGAAGGGGGCCATGATGCTTAGCATAGAGGAGACTTCAGTTTCGAAAAATGTACTCTATATCAGTAAAACAATCTTTATTCAGTTAAAAACTGCACACTGAGAATGGGGTGAAAGACCCCTTGTGAGAGTACCTGGTGGTCTATTGAGTTGATGTTTCCTCTTCCTTCATGCGCCAATTTGTAAATGACACAAATTCAAATATTTAAAGGGGCCACGGGAAATAACTAACTGCCCAACGTAGGTCTATTTTCAATAGTTCCTGGGTGACATTCCTAGTCTGTTTAATCTGTTCTTCACCAAGCCTGTCCCTGATTATTCTTAGTCTGCTGCCTGTCTTGACCTTTGCCGTTTACTGACCATTCTCTCGGATCCTGTTCTGTACTGAGATACTGTTGGTTTTGACGTGGCCTATTACCTCGACTCAGCTCTTGTCTCCCAGAATTTGTAGTGCACAGCCTGATTGTTATCAACTAGGCCTGTCATTTGACCACGCTCATTGTTCTCTGTTCTTCCTGTAAACACTTGGTTCCCTTGCCTATCCAGAACTCTCTTCCTGGTCCTCTCACTATAAGACCTGATAGCATCTGAGTAGTGGAGGGCTCCTCCAGAAGCAAAAGGCTGTTGTTATAGGGGAAAGTGTGAGCTGAGGCCAGGACCTTGGGGTTTGTTCTGGGTTTGGGATACCATTCGTAACACCCCTGAAACGTCTTGATTATTTACTTTACTTATAGAACACAGAGAATTTGGGGGAGCCTTGTCCTACTTCTCCTATTTGAATCAAATGCCAATAACAAATGCCCTCTGGTAGCCTTATATGAATGAAAAACAAAAACATACTCGTTAAGATCAAATTTGTGTCCAAAATTGGAATATCATTGATCTATTCAACAAATAAACTTGGTAAAACTTGTATTGTCTAAATTCATATTTTGCCAGCATATTGCCTTATCAATTACAACAGACGAATGGGTCTATGAATTTGATTGAGGTAAAACCAAGAATTATCCATAGCAGGTATGATAAGCAGGTTGAACATTTCAGATCAAAACTTAACGGATCTTGGGTCTATCTATATTAGGATTATCAGGAGAAAAAAAGTCCCTGATTGGGATTATGTCCAATCAGAAAGTAACATTAAGGGGCCGATTCACTAACTTCGAGTGAAGAATTCGAAGTAAAAAAACTTCGAATTTTTGTGCTCCTCGACTATCGAATTGGCGTAAATTCGCCTGAGTAGAATGATTCAAATAGATCGAGCGCAAAAACGCTGCGACTATTCGCCATTCGATAGTCGAAGTACTGGATCGAGCGCAAAAACGCTGCGACTATTCGCCCATTCGATAGTCGAAGTACTGTCTCTTTTAAAAATACTTAGACTGCCTACTTCGCCACCTAAAACCTACCGAATTGCTTTAAAAGCCTATGGGAAAGTCCCATAGCCTTGTTTTCCAAGTTTTTGATCGAATAAAAAGGCATTCGATCGAATGAAAATCCTTCGAGCGAATATTCGAACGAGCGCCTATTTGCCTGGCGAATATTCGCCAATTCGACTATTCGCCAGCACGTAAATTCGCCCGAATTTCCTATTCGATTCTTTTCGAATCTATTCCCCAGTCGAATTTCGAGGGATTTAACCTCTCGAAATTCGACCCTTGATGACACAAAAAACTCGTAAAACTTGAATGTAAAGTTTCAGTATCTAAAAGCTTGTGAGTTCATGTAGAAGTCAATGTGACTTGTCCTAGACAAAATTCAAGCCATTTTTTTTAAACTCAAGATTTTCAAGTTATTTGAGATTGTAAGCTCACAAATTTGAGATAGGCACATTTATCAAAGTTCAAATTTGAGATAGGCACATTTATCAAAGTTCTTAAAAACTCCCCTAAACTCCCAAAAGTTTGAAATTCGACCAATCGAAGTGTATTGATAAAATCAAATTTTTAAAACTTGAAGGAATTGAATCGACCCAAAAACTCGAATCAAATTCCAATTTAAAAAACTCAATTCTAGTTTTTTTAACCGAAAAAACTTGAATATCAGGAGGACTGCAAACAACTCCAAATCCCTGGACCTTTCCCATTGACTTAAACAGCAATTCAGCAGGCTTTAGGTGGTGAATAGTCGAATTTGAGTTCTTAAAGGGCCAGAGCATGGTAAATCTCAAAAATCTAATTACATTTTTTTTTAAAAAAATCGAATTTGAAATTTAAAATTTTCAATTCGACCCTTGCTATATCTGCCCCCTAGTGTCTGATTCCGAATAATACTAGTCAGCAACATAGCTTACCTGCCCAATTTACCATTACAAGTGTTACAGACTGCTTACAGCAGAGAAATTACAGTTGGTTTTCTTTTCATTATTTAAATGGTATTACTCTCTTAAAAATGCAGCTTAATTGCTTTCACTATAATGAGTTCTTAACAAGGATTACTACTAAAGACCAATTTACATATTTATAGCTATCTACATATATATATAAATATAACTAAATTCATATACCTTTGCTGTGGACTATCGGTGGGAATATAACTAGCATAATACCGCAGCAAGGCTTTCAAACTGTCACACTTGTCCACTAAATGAATGGAGAATCATAAATGTGCATTTGAAGTGCTATGATAACAAATATCCTATATAGTCTGGTGCTGAGACAGGCCATTGGTTTAAATATTTAAAGGCATAATATATAAAGAAAAGTAATGCTCCTGTGACATAACTCAAAAGACTCATTATCATGCCAACGTAAATGTAGTGGAAATTGCCTGTACGTTGATAATTTATTAACCACAAAATATGGAAGAGCATACTGCATATCTAAATGTTTCTATATCATGATGGAATGTAGGACTGAGCACGCTTTACAAGAGGCTTAGGAAGGAACTGTTTTTTTTATTTATTTTATTGTTTTATTCAAATTACTAAATGTAGATACTGAGTAATGAGACTACTCTTGCCTTAATTTTTGAGACACAGAAAAAATGTCTTATTCTTTTCAGTATTTTTATAAAACCCGTATTAAACGAAACCGGTGCTATTCCAATTGCTAGCAGGCTAGTGGAATTTTCACGCTTGTTTTAAAGGATTGAGTTCCATAAATCTTTATCTTTCTGCATGTGCACAGTGGCGGGGAATGGAGCTGAGTGAGCTTACTGAGATCATAAAAGTGTCTGCTATTAGCAAAATAAATTCTTTGCCTATATACATATGATTGAGAGTTGCCTTATTTATAAACAAGTAATAAAGAGAATTTACAAAGAATTTATTAACACATCAGAGAGTGTGGGGGTTATGTATTAAATCTCAAATTTTTCTAGTTGGGCTTTTTGGGACAAAACTCTAATTATTCGAGATTTATATGCAGTAAAAAGTCTGAATCCAAAAATTTACCATCTCGGACCTGTCAATGTCATGTATCAGTCAATGGGAGAGGCATCCATCCCAATTTGTTATCGTGGTATGCGCTGGGTTTAGCCCGAAATTCCAGCCTTTTTGGGGTTTTCCGGCACAAACTCGAAAAAATTGAGCAATGCGGGAAAAAAGCCTGTCAAATTTGAGCGATTCCGGTTTTTACTCAATTTTAATACGTTTTTTTCACAATCTGCAAAGCTAAAATCAGGCATGAGAGTTTGGTCAAGCTTTTTCTATTAATATTATGAGATTCATTCAGATTTTAGTAAATAATGTGTCTCAGATCTCAAAAGAATTGGCACATTTTTTGATGAAAACAAGCCCATGCAAATATAAAAGCAAAAAGTTCATGGCAACGTAAATCAAAACAATGTAAATCAAGGCAATTTTCTAATTTGTTACAGATTGCTAGATATTTATCTCTAAATATACATCTGCTGAATGACAGGTCCAGGTTTATTCTCTCCAGGCAGGGGATCGCCGACCCCTTTTAGAGCTTGATTCCAGTAGCAAGTAGCGTGCTGGCATTCTAATCATCAAAACCTACTGCGCATGAGGGTTCTTTCTACCTAAATCTGCATGTTTATTCTCCAGTAAGATTTTCTATTTCCTGCAGCAGTGCTGCTAATAATCACTGGTAGTGAAAAGGGGGCTCTGCTGTTTAGGCTGCAACTCGGATTGCATAGTTTTCAAACTGCGTTGTCTCACAGAATTTGCTTGACTAACCAGTCTTTGACTCTGACTCGGATTGTCAGATTTTTTTACTGCAGTGTGGTGCTGCCTTTAGAAAGTTATGCGATCCGAGCTGCATTCAAAAGTTAGGAAAGCAGATTCTGTGACACAATGCAGTGAGAAAAACTACAGTATATGATTTGGTGCTCCTGTCAAACATATTTTATGAGGGGAAGGCAGATACTGGTGCTACAAGGAAGTTAAACTCTGAGATCCAAACTAATGATTATTAGCTCAACCTCAAGAGATGAGTCAGAGGCCAAATGAAATACAGAGGGAGTGTGGGACAAAAAACAACAACAAATAACTAAAATGAGAAGAAAGTAAGGGCAATGAATACACTGACATCACCAAGCTACCATGTGACCCTCTCAACCATACAAGTGATGCCCTTCCCTCTACACCTCGCCCCAGCTGCAACTCTGCTTCCGGGCGGGGACCAGGGGGGAGGTCGGGAGGGCAATGCCAATAACGGGTCTGGGCCAGGGCCCACTGGGTTTTTTCCTGGTGTATCGTCAACCCAGTTCAACTCTGATTCCAGAGAAGTCAGACTCTGAAAGATGGGTTTTTGGAGCTCTTATGTTGGGATTTTAAATGAGAACATATTCATAAGTGTTTAAATAATGTACAGAGCCTTATACCTGTAGTAAAGTTAGGTGTTAAAAGGCGAACAACCCCTTTAAGTGTTTATCCACATATTACCAAGATAATAATACAAATATTGAAACATCTCAGATGACTTTCACTTTTCACCCAGGTAACGTGACCTTCAGGGTGGGAACTTCCTGGGAAAAAGTGTCCCCATGCGAGACAGATTTGACTATAAATCTCTAGTATTAATACACAGGTTCCCAAGGTCTGTCATTTTGCATGCTGCAGAGACACAAATCGCAGGAAAACATCCTACCAGCTCATCCGTCATTCCTGAACCACAAGGGAAGCACTGACAGAAGACTGCTGAAATAAAGAAGGCCAGGGCGCAGATTGTATAATTTTGTGCTTAGTATGCATTGTAGATTATTGGGAATCATAATAATATTGAAATATATCTGCTATTTAAATAAATCTACTCTGGGGCTCAGGACTGAAACAGTAATTTTATGAGTTAACCCTTAAAAGATTGAGAAAAATACCTAAAAACTGAACTTTAAAACCTTTTAAAATTGCTACTGTTAACTGTTTGTGATATAAGCTTCTTTGTAACCAGAGGAAAATTGGCACAGCTCGTTTTTACATAAAAGGAAATGGGTAGTGATGGGCAAAAAAAAAATAGTGAATTTCTCGCAAATTCGCAAAAAATTGTGGAATTCTAAAGTTTTAATGAAAAAACGTGAAATTTGAACGTTTTCACGAAAAAATTGTGAATTTCGAATGGATTCACTAAAAAATTATGAAATTCAAAAGTTTTCACAAAAAAATCGTGAAATTCCTGGACCCTCAAAGGAGAGAAGAAGACAATGTCACACAATTATGGGATCAAAAGTGGTAATTCAGATGGACTTCAGTATCTTTGAAATGGTTTTACCATGAGCCCCATACGTTTGTAAATAAAAATTGGGGAGCAACACAAGCATGAAAAAAGTTCTTGGAGGGGGGCAATAAGGGATGGTATTGGCTATTTGGTAGTCTTATGTGGACTGGCAGTATCAGGGATGCTCTGTTTGGCAGTACACCTGGTTTTTCTGCAAACAAAACTTCCCTCCAAGCCAGGAACTCAAAATAGGCACCTGCTTTGAGGCAACTTGGGGTAACATCCAAGAGGTTGGAGAGTAACATTTTGCTCACAAACCACTGATTGAGGGTCTATGACCTACAGAACTTCCCTGCAAACCTGTACCTAAAATAGCAGGAAATCCATGCATACTGGAATTCTGAATGTAGATACATCTTCTGGTTTGGCAGTTGCGTTCTATATCAATGCAATTTTGTTCCTTAGCTATATACTTTTTGATCAAGATAGTGGTTTTCTTGATGAGAGAACAAAGAAATGTATAACTTACCTATAGCTGTCTTTAGCTTATTGGTCAGTGCAAGTCAGGATACCTGAATGTGAATACTGGAAATAGTGGGGGGGGGGGAATGTACTATTGATAGAAATACAGTAATATTGTAGAACATAGAAAGAAAATAAATCTGCCTCCTGCCCATGTGAAATCGTCTAATTGAGCACTTGCAAAATAAAGATATTAAATCAAATAATTTCTTCATTATTATGAAAATTCAGTATTCAACTGACTGAGATGCCCCATCATAACAACCCCAGAAGTAGCCACAATCACCTAAACTGGCCAATCAGACCTCTTGTATGAACTTAACATTAGTAAATGATCTCACTGCAACAAGTGAAAATAATGAACACACATGTTTTGCTGAAGAATAGATCAGACAATGGAATCATGTTCTTAATGGGAATATAATTAATGTGTACATAACCTTTTTACTGTTACTAAGGGGCACATTTACTAAGGGTCGAATATTGAGGGTTCATTAACCCTCGAATTCGACCCTCGAGGTAAAATCCTTCGACTTC
The DNA here is from genome assembly GCF_017654675.1 of Xenopus laevis. NCBI lineage: Eukaryota > Metazoa > Chordata > Amphibia > Anura > Pipidae > Xenopus > Xenopus laevis. Next base: position 44,643,003 of record NC_054383.1, on the reverse strand, counting down.
GAATATCGAAGTCGAAGGATTAACCGCAAATCCTATGATCGAAGGAAAAATCGTTTGATCGAACGATGAAATCCTTCGAATCGTACGATTCGAAGGATTTTAATCCATCGATCGAAGGATTTTCTTTTGATCAAAAAAACCTTAGCAAAGTAATGGGGAAGATCCCCATAGGCTAACATTGTACTTCGGTAGGTTTAAACTACCGAAGTATGTAGTCAAAGCTTTTTTTAAAGAGACAGTACTTTGACTATCGAATGGTCGAATAGTCTATTGATTTTTAGTTCGAATCGTTCGAATCGAAGTCGTAGTCAAAGGTCATAGTAGCCTATTCGATGGTCGAAGTACCCAAAAAAACCTTCAAAATTCAAAGTTTTTTTTACTTAGAATCCTTCACTCGAGCTTAGTAAATGTGCCCCTAAGAGTAGCAGAAATCTTTTTTCTATAATTGGCAAATGGACTGCACTAGTCCCAGAAACAGTTGAACTATGCAGCATCGTTCTTGCAACAGGTAGCAGTTGTCAAAATGGCATTGCAGTTGCACTAGTGTGGTAGTGAAATCACACAGTTGACACACTTTGCTGTCTCCTTATTTAAAAACAGAATAATAAGATATAAAATCCCGGTATTTTTTACATAGTTAGTCCTCAAGTGCATAGACAAAGCAGAGAGGTTAGGGTTTTACCTATACAACTAAGGAATTCTACATGAAAGCTACATTCCAAGGATGGATTTTAATTTTTTTTCCTGTGTCCATCAAGTTTTATCTGATGGGAATCTCTTCTTGACTACAAGTGAGCCTGTGAAGCTGAGTTTCTTATTGATTCATCTGAATGAAAATGACACATATCTCTAGGTCTTGACATGTTTGGAACTCCTAGGAAAGCAGAAGTTTAAATCTCACGATGACACATTATACGGAATCAATGTGGCATTCTACAGATTCATCTTTTTAAAAGAGCTCAGAGGCATATCTATAAACAAATCCATACCTAGTTTAAGTACTGCAGAATTTAGATGACAGACTTCTAAGTAGCAATATCTGCAATAATAATGGATAAGTGATACTAACAAAAATGAAATCCAAATTCATTTATTTTAATCTGCCTACTGATTCCCAGCTATAATTTTTATATTGCTGTCCTGATTTTTACAAGAACTAGTTTTTGTAGGCATAAACCTTAAAGCTGGCTTCTATTACAGTCTACAAGGTATAACTAGGGTCTCCACATTTAAATATAAATACTTTGGGGAGCAATACGCATGAAAAAGAATAAGGGCTGTGTTTGGCTATTTGGTAGCCCCTATGTTGACCAACAGACTACAGGTGGGTCTGTTTGGTAGTACACGTGGTCTTTATGCCTCCAAAAGTTGTTACCATGTTAGAAATCCAAAAATTAGCACCTGCCTTGAGGGCAACATCAAAGGCCTTGGTGAGCAACATGTTGCTCACGAGCCAGTGGTTGGGGATTACTGATGTACAGTATATACAGTTAGGCACAATCAAACTGCATTATGTTCTCATTCGTTTTCCGAAAGTCACCAAAAGTTTCCTTGTGAGGCAACTTCGGGTGACTTCGGAAAACAAAGCACACCAGTAGCCATCCCGCCAGCGATTTACATTCTAGCTGGCGGGAGACAGTTCGGGGAGATTTGTCACTCCGTAGAAGAGATTTGTCGCTGGGCGACTACTCTTCCCGACTCTGAGCGTGTCTCTGCCCTAATAATGGCTTCTAATTCACTTGTACCAGTATGTACATATCTCTAAGAAACAGGAATGTCTGCATTTCCTAGCTTAACTACCTATTGACACAAAGGTTTGCAGTAGACAACGCATTCCTTATTCAAGTAATTAGAAAGTGTTTGTGTTGGGGGTGGTGATTTGATTGAGAGGATCATGGGGACCAAAGTCTTCTATGTGTCATAGCCATAAATAATAGGATGTGAAAGAAACAGGATATATGTAAATGTAATGTAAGCTTTATGAAACCGGGTGCTGTAAGCTATATAGTACAGGGTACTATCAGCTCTATGGAACAGAGTCTTCCTTCCTCATGTGTCTCTTAACATGTACTACTAAATCTAAGTTACTGAATATATTTATATTTTCTGCTGTATATATTTATTAATTGCAATGTTTTTTTGCTTGTGCATTTTTACTGTATGTACACAAAAAAAGCCATTTAAATAAAGGTATAAATACATACAACCACATTGAGGCATCTGGCACACGTTGCAAACAGAACTCCATTTTTTTTCAGTAGGAAAAAGGATGTGGCTATATCTTCCATATGCATCAATCAGTTAAAACCCTTTCCATATGTAAAATAATAATTTAATGATGCTTTAATTAGCTGCCAAATCTTGTAGTTTAAATCTTGGCAGGAAATTTAAATATAAAGGTTTTCAGATCCATGATTTATCCACATAAAAGCTCATATTCACAAATTATCCATTCTTGTTGATGATTCAATAGAGTTGTATGGGTTAGCACTGGCTTGTTACTCCAAGTTGATGTATGGACTAATTAGGCCTTGCCTTGGAGGAGCAGATCTTCACAGTATACATGTGTACAGGCTTATGACCATGCAGGAAATTAAAGTTTTCATACCCTGAATATTTATTTTTGTTGTGGTATATAAATGTTCTTGGAGAGAGATTTCCAAGCAGATTTCAGCAGTTCTTTGCTTGTGATGAAGAGAAGCATTATGTTCAATAAACACATGAACACAATGTTAAGGCTACTACATTCTGTTTTAAATTAGAATTAAACCCCCCAATAACAAAAGCCCCTACCTAATATACTAGATAGACCCCCCCACCCTGTTCCCCCCCCTGCGTAGTTCATTAACCCTGAAAGTGTTCCAAATATATTGCTCACTTATTGGTGCAGAGTAAGCACAGCAGAGCTCATGGGTGCCATCTTCCGGATCTTTTGTCTTCTACACATCCTCTTCCTTCCCTTTGTCAGTTCGTGGCACTTTTGGTACATGTGCAGTTGCTACGAACGAGAAGACCCTTACAGATGAAGACCGAAGATACGTAAGATGACGCCCAAGAGCTCCTTTGCACTGCACTGATGAACCATGCCTAAAGAGGACATCATAATGTGCAACTCAGACAAGCTTGTTAGCAAAAACTTTGTGCATGCTTTTTCAAGGATAAATACTAGTAGTCTGTGTAACCTGAAAAGATATGGAATTATATAAAATAATAATAAAAATGGTGTTTGAGAACCTGTTAACTCTGCATCATGTTTACCATTGAACTCTTCAAACTCCTTGGGTTCCAGTAATATTAATGATGAAGGAGATGAGACCCCAGTCTGTGACTTTTGGGTAGAACTGAGAACTGAAGCTCTCAGGTTTTGGGACATATTATATGGCTTTGCCTCCCAAAGGGTGGAAATCTGTTATTAAAACCAAGTATGCCTTAGAGTGGTTTCAGGCAAATCAGACAGTCATCTTTCTTTCGTGCAGCACTTTTTTAAATATTTCAGCATTTGAAAACAAAAAATGCATTCTAGAAATGAAGTAGTGGACTGTGAATCTATAAAACTTTCTTTTATCTGCTTTTCCTTTGACACATGCTTTGAATGCAAGGGCAAATTGCATGAAGGATAAAATGCCCTGAGCAAAAGGCCTTAGTGACTTTTTGGATTATAATCAAGTGTTGAGCCGTGGCTTCACAAGGGTTCCTATGTGCTAGTGGTAGTTTAATGGTCAGGTCAGGTGTGCTGTTATTAGCCTGAAAATGCATCCCTGGGCCAGCTGGCTTACCCCTCCACTGGAGCATGCACAATTTAGCAGGATTCTGCTGATTTCAAGTGCCTTGCTGAACCCAATCCAAAAAAATCACATGACTTTTTGTCACACAAACAAAGTCAAACATTTTTTAGACACGTGCTGCACATATGGTTCTTTCCCCCTCATTTCCTTAATTTAAAGGGTTCAGATTTGGTTCTGTTGTATAGCCAAAGGATTTGGGATTCAGCCGAATCCTAAAATAGTGGATTTGGTGCATTCATTTAGAATTTAATTGTGTGTTCCAAATCCCTGAGCTAAATTATGCCTTCTTCATCTGTATATAATACCTAGTTTGTTCTCACACCCATTGTCCATTGTTAAATTGTTGGACTGCATGTTACAGGGGTTGTTCAAGTTACACCAACTTTTAGTTTGATGTAGAGAGTGATATTCTGAGACAATTTGTAATTGGTTTTCCTTTTTTTTTATTTGGTTTTATTTGGTTATTTAGCTTTTTATTCAGCAGCTCTCCAGTTTACTATTTCATTTGATTGTTAGGGTCCAAATTGCCATAGCAATCATGCACTGGTTTGAATAAAAGACTGGAATATGGATAGGCGAGGCCCTGAATAGAAAGAGGAGTAATAAAAAGTAGCAATAAATTTGTAGCCTTACAGAGCATCTGGTTTTCATTTTAAAACTGGAAACAGTGAGGAAAAGAAGGCAATAATTAAAAAACTATACAAAAGGAAACATGAAGGCCAATTGAAAATTTAATTAGAATTAGCTATTCTATAACTCGCTAAAAGTTAACGGTTAGGCACCAATATGTAAAACAATGACATCACTATATCCATTAATGTTCTCCGTCTATAAGAGGACTGCACAAGACAACTTACAGTTATATACTCATGACAGAGACATTTTGTGTTTATAGCTTATTAAATGTAACCATATAATAAAAGCATTAGTAGGATAAGCGACCTGTATCCAAGCAGAGCTTTAGGAGAATAACCATCAAAGAGTGGAGAAAATAATTTTTAAAAATAATTAAACTTTGGAAAAGGATCTCCAAATAAGTGAATGTTGCTTAACACTTTGTGGAAGTGGCCCAGGTGCACCACCCTGAGCCCTCAGCATAGGGAGCGGACAAACCGAAATGTACAATGGAGCAGGCACTCAAATAAAGGCAATCTTCCACCAGGTTGTTGAAGCAAAGTAAAAAAGATTTATTGTGTCCACAGCCTTACGTTATTTATGATTTTCAAATTTACTCTGAAGCTGCAAAAAGTGCAAATCCAAAACCACAGCTAAAACATGTCGAGGTCACGTAGAAGTCAATGGCAGAAGTCCCTTGAAACATTTGAAGTTTTTAGCCTTCATGATTTCCAGGGTTTTTTCAGTTCAAGGTATTCAAGGTTTTTTTCACCGATAACTTGAAAATTTGAGTATTCGAGTTTTCCCCTCGATTGCCTTCATTTGAATTTTTTGCATTCAAATTTTTTCAGAAATAACCAAACATTCGAGTTTGTGAGTTTGAGGCAGAAATAAAACTCACAAACCTCACAAACTCGACCTTTGATAAACAACCCCCTAACAGTTAAATAGACTCAATATAGACCTAAAGACCTGCATGCTAAAAACAGCATACTCATGTGAAAGTGCATGACAGGTGTGCTGTGGAGTTAGTCAAGGGAAGCATTTGACAGACCACACAATGTGCTTGGATTGGACAGAGCATTGCTCATTGCAGAAGGACAGCAAGAATCAAACAAGGTGACAGCTGGCAGGCTGCAGGCAGACCTGTTGTTGCTGCGTGAAATGCAGACGTCAAACAGACAATACCTTGGCGTGTATATTTCAGTTTATCACTAAATCTACTTTAAATAGTTTTAATTTTAAATGATATAGCTACACAAAGACCATCAAAAAGCTGTCAGCCATATACATTCTGTGTTAGCAAGCAGTGTACCAAACCGTCACAGCAGTAAATAGCAATTATCTTCTCATAGGCTCTAAGTTCTCAACCTACACTGGATATAATGTAAATAAAAACTAGAGTTTAATAGTAGGGTCTCTTATTTGTTTAGTGAAGCTACTTTCAGAGAAGTGTTTGCCCCTGTTTCACATATCAAAAACAGATATACAGGTATAGTTTTTCGGTTATTCATAAACTTTATATCTAGCAAGCTCGGAATAACTCTAAGATTATCCCCCCTTGCATTTATTTTATCGATTTCTCAGTAATAATAAAACAGTGCCTTGTACTTGATGTAACTAAGCTGTATGAATCCATATTGGTGTCAAACACACTGACACACTCTCTTACATTGGATTTATTTAATTTTTTTAATAGACTTAAGGTATAACAACCCCTTATATTAAGGCCCCAAGCATTCTGGATAACAGATCCGATTTATAAAGATACATGATTTGTATGCATACATACAGAAATTCACCAGTTCAGTTGGTTTGATAAAATATGTGCAACTGAGTGAAAGGTGAAAAGTATGGGTTCCACAAACACACAGGTGCACTGTGATTAAAGGAACAGTAATGCCAAAAAATGAAAGAGTTTTAAGGTAATGAAAATATCATGTAGTGTTACCCTGCACTGGTAAAACTGATCTGTTCAGTTCAGAAACACTACTATAGTTCATATAAACAAGCTGCTTAGTAGCAATGGCGGAAATTGAAAAACGGCTATATGGCACAGGATTATTAGTGGATAACAGATAACATAATGTTCTACAGAGCTTATCTGCTATCTGCTGTGTAACTTGAGCCTTTCTCCTTTGAATGGCTGCCTCCATGGCTACACAGTAAGCTTATTTATATAAAAAATAGTAGTGTTTCTGACGCAAACACAGCAGTTTTACTAGTGCAGGGCAACACTGCACTGTATTTTTATTACTTTAAAATAATTAAATTTTTTTGATGTTACTGGTCCTTTAACAATTCCCTTGAAGAGGTGCTGCTTCCAGGGTTCTTGCACCTGGTGAATCACACACTAAGCGGCCTATTTATTATGCTGTGTAACATAAATGAAGAATTGCATTTTATTTATACAATTTCTTTAAATAATATGTTATTTATATAATTTATACCACCCGACAAATAAAGAGAAATATGTGCTGTTCTCCTCATAGTTAATTGCTTACATTATTATCAATCCTCTTATCTGTGTTATTTTCTGTGCATTGTTGTACTGCTGCTTTCTGCTGGACAAAATGTGCATGCTGCACACCTCTGTTCTTGTTAGTAAAGTTTTTCCTCTCAGGGGCGTGGTTTTCTGCAGCTCAGTCCTTGTCACTTCCGGCAGCCATTTTCAGTGCCTCCTTACTGTGTGACTGGACATTCAGACATTTTGGGCTTGTGAAGGCATCAGTTTTTGACCAGCAGTTAGCCTCAGGAAAGTCATATACAGGACAGTATTGATACCACTACTACAGAACAGTATTGTATCACTGTATATTGCTGTATTCTGGATCAAATAAACCCAGGCTGATTTCATCCCTGTGTCTACGTTTGGATCCATCCAACCTGAGCATCTGCCGGTCCGGTCTGCCCCACTGCTTGGATACGAAGGTAGGAAGTCACACAGCTATTGTTAGTTATACCTTCATTCGCCTTCATGTGGGAACAGAACAGTCAAAAACTGCCTTAATGCCCATACCCTGGCCACAGATTACCTCACAGTTCAGTACCACACTCAGGAATCTCCCTGGCAACAGCCCCACCTGCAGCAAATCTGCCCAGATACAGTGCACGTCACAGAAGCCAAAGAGCAAGCACCACGTGTCTGCAGTATCTATACTCTCACCTGAAAGTCCTCCACAACCCATCAAGCCATTTTCTACATCCTGTATTAACCTTTGTTCGCATAGTACAAGAACTGTTAATGCACGTGGGGTCCCCCTCCATCCAAACCCCACAATTCACTGAAAACACTTTAGGAACCTTGTCAGGGTGCCTCGGCGGAGCTGCACTGCTATTTACAGCCCCCAATTCAAAAGTTTATTTTCTTAAAGAGACAGCGCACCTTAAATCAAAATGGCCGAAAAAGACCTCGCACAGGTTCCCAGTGATGAAACAATGCTAATGCAACCTGATACTGATCATTATGAAGAACAGGAAGCAGATTCCACACTTCCAGCAGACCAAGTCGTGCGACCAAGACGCTCTCTCAAACCTACAATAAAGGTCAGAGAAAACTATCAAACCAAGAAAGATGAGCTATGCGATAGCCTGGAAGAGCTATGGGAACGAGTCTCTTCCATCATGTCAGGACTTAAATCCTCAGGTGATGCCACAAGTTTACAAGTTGCTATAGGGCGGCTGAATACAGCTCATGAAAGATATAAGAGACTGTCCACAAGGTATATAACCTTTCTAAAAGATGCTAATAATGATGAAGCCCCGTCAGAACTAAGCAAGGCAGAATTAATAGACGGACAAAGAGACGCCATGGTGCTGCGCGCTAAAGATAAAGCGGAACTCCGTATCTCCCATCTGCAAGAAACTAGATCCCACAGATCAAATTCATCTAAACATTCCTCTCGGTCATACAGATCATCGTGCTCAAGAAGCTCAGCCCTAAGCGACCGACTACTAGAGGCCCGCATAAATGCAGAGCAATCCAAGGTGAGACGTTCCTTCACTGAAAAAGAAGCTCTCGCAAGGGCAGAAGCAGAGACAAAAAGAGTAGACGCAGAGGCTAAGAGGGCAGAAGCAGAGGCGGAGGCTAAAAGGGCCATAGCAGAAGCAGAGGCGGAGGCTAAAAGGGCCATAGCAGAAGCAGAGGCGGAGGCTAAGAGGGCCGCAGCAGACGCAGAGGCTAAGAGGGCAGAAGCAGAGGCTCGAATAAAGATTCTTGAATCAGAGATGGAAGAGGAAATTGCATTGCATTGACTACTTGAGCAAGCATTGAGCCAAGGCCTTGACCCAGTCTGCTTGCCACCACAGGAGATAGATGATCCAGCTGATCGCACCAGTGACTATGTACTGAAGCAGTTACCTGCACCACCCCCAGTTTGCAGTACTGTCCAAGCCGACAACATTGAAACCCTCAAGTCAACTCTACCTACAGTGCCAGTGCCACCCACAGCACCTGAGCAACCTGATGACGTTCACCCAGATGTGCCCTACCAAGGACAGGTGTTACAGCAAAAAGGCTACCCGGCATTTCCTGGCCTACCGCCACAGCTCAAGCAGCAGTCATCACAATCTACAGAGGCTAGACCACAGCTCAACCCTGCAGCAACATCATTCTACCCAGAAGCATCTCACCCTTTCACGCCACGCAGCCCACATGCCCCGGGGGCATCACAAGTTGTCATGGCAACAAGCAGTGAGAAATCGGATATGTCCGAGTTTGCCAGGTTTATGGTGAGCAGAGAGCTAATTAACACAAGTCTCTCAAAATTTGATGACCGTGCAGAGAGCTACAGAGCCTGGAAAGCAACTTTCGAAGCCGCCATTGCCAACCTCAACCTGACCGCAGAGCAGGAGCTCGACCTCTTGATCAAATGGCTGGGCCCAGGCTCCACAAGTCGTATTAAGAGCCTCAGAACTGTCTATGTGGGACAAGCAGAAGCAGGTCTCGCTGCTGCCTGGCAGAGACTCGAACGTACATTCGGCAGTGCAGAAGCAATAGAGAAAGCCCTATTCAAGAGACTGCAGAACGTCCCAAAGATCAATCTCAAGGATGTCCATAAGCTTCAGGATTTGAGTGATCTCCTCATGGAATTAGAGCTTGCCAAAAGAGACCCTCGCTTGACCGGCCTGTGCTACCTCGATACAGCCCATGGAGTGAACCCAATCGTCGTGAAGTTACCCTACAGTCTGCAAGAAAAGTGGGCAGCATCAGTCTCAAGGTACAAAAGAGTGCATAACGTCACCTTTCCCCCATTTATTCATTTCTGCAGATTCATCGATGAACAGTCCCAGATGAGGAATGACCCCAGCCTCGATTTCCTGGAGTTCAACACTACAGCTTCAGCGACACCATCTTCAAGGTATGAAAGTGTCTTGCATAAAAACAGAGACTTTAAGAGCAGCGTGAGTGTCAGAAAGACTAACCTACCACCACCTGCAGCACCCACGGGTAAACAGTACAATACCTCATCAGTAGACAAGTCCTTCAATCGTGAATGTCCCATTCATAAAAAACCACACTCACTGAACAAATGCAGAGGGTTTAGATCTAAAACCATGCAGGAGCGGAAGAAAGTTCTCAGCGAGCTTGGGGTATGTTTCAGATGCTGCGCTTCATTGGAGCACATGGCTAAGGACTGTAAATCCATCATCAAGTGTGAGGAGTGTCATAGTGAAAGACATGCCTCAGCTATGCACCCAATTCCACTCACCAGAGACTCACCAGCTGTCTTCACCACCAGTCCTGCTCCAAGTCATGGCGGGGAGCCTCAGAATCACGCTAACTCAGCCACCGCCGTTTCCTGCTCATGTTTGGAAGTATGTGGCGACAGCCAGAGTGAGAAATGTTGTGCCCGAATATGCCTAATCAAGGTCTATCCAGAGGGACTACCAGAAAAGGCAGTAAAAATGTATGCTATCATTGACGACCAAAGCAACCGGTCCCTAGCAGGACCTAAATTCTTCGGTGCCTTTGGAATAGAGGGACCATCAGAACCCTACATCTTAAACACCTGCTCGGGCCGCATAGAGACTAGTGGAAGGAGGGCACAAGGATTCATTGCTTCTCCCATCAATGGGAATACAGAAATACCCCTACCAACACTGATCGAATGCGATCAAATACCTAACCATAGGGATGAGATCCCTACCCCAGAAGCTGCATTTCACCAGCCACACCTAAGGCACCTTGCCAACGTTATCCCACCTATGGACAACAACGCAGAGATTCTACTCCTGCTCGGCAGAGACAATCTAAGAGTGCACAAGGTGCGCCAACAATGTAATGGTCCCGACTACGCGCCATTTGCCCAGAGACTGGACTTGGGATGGGTAGTCATAGGAAATGTATGCCCGGATCAACCAAGAATTAACTCCTTCAAAACGTACGTGCGTGGAGATGGACGCACAACTTGCATTAAGCCGTGTCCTCATCACTATGAAGTGAAAGAGAAGTCTCCAGACCTCATACAACCACCTGACAACTTGGGGAGATCGGTCTTTCACACAACCAAAGATGACGATAAAGTAGCCTTGTCAGTAGAGGACAGAGAGTTTGTCAAGATAATGGACAGTGAGTTCTTTAAAGACAAAACCAATCACTGGGTTTCTCCATTACCCTTCCGAGCCACCAGGGTAAGACTCCCGAACAATCGAGAGCAAGCGCTATCCAGATTTAACTCTCTTCAGTGTACCATGAACAGCAAACCTGAAAAATGGCACTATGTACCATCCAAACTCAATCCAGCAGATCATGCCACTAGGCCTATGTCTATAGGTTCTTTTACTAACTCTTCTTGGCTTACAGGTCCAGAGTTTCTGCTACAAGAGGCGGATGGACGTGTACAGGAAGACTTCAGCATCCAGGATCCGGATAATGATCCAGAAATCCGCGCTGAAGTGAGTGCATTAGTCACTGAAGCAAGGCAAGCCTCCAGCCTCCATTGTCATCGCTTTGAACGTTTCTCCAGTTGGATGAGACTCATCAGAACTATTGCAAGGTTAGTGCACATCGCTAGATGTTATCGCAATGCTCAGGAAGATAAAGATTGTCATGGTTGGCACGTCTGCCATAAACCCTTCTCTGCTGGGGACATTTCTCATAGCGAGTCTCTCATAATACGTCACGTCCAGCAGGGAGAATTTAACGTAGAATGGAAGTGCTTGTACACCAGACAGCAGATTCCTATAAAAAGTCCTCTCGCCAACCTAAATCCATTTATAGACAGTTTTGGCCTGCTCAGAGTTGGTGGTCGCTTGAATCAAGCCCACCTAGGAGTTGCAGAACAAAATCCTCTAATTATTCCCAGCAAACATCATATCACCGTGTTGCTGATCCGACACTACCACAAAAAGGCTGAACACCAGGGCAGACAAATCACCGAAGGCAAGTTAAGGTCTGCAGGTCTTTGGATTATAGGTATGAAAAAACTTGTAGCCCGAATACTGCATGACTGTGTGCACTGTCGCAAAGCAAGAGGGAAACTGCTACACCAACAAATGGCTGATTTGCCTGCAGATAGACTATGTTCAGAACCGCCCTTCACCTATACTGGCCTGGACGTCTTTGGGCCATGGATGGTGTCCGCACGCAGAACCCGTGGCGGTCACGCAAACAGTAAACGTTGGGCTGTGCTATTTACTTGCATGAGTGTGCGAGCCGTTCACATAGAGGTGATAGAATCCATGGACACATCCAGTCTCATTAATGCCTTAAGACGGTTCTTCGCAATCAGAGGACCAGTGAAACAGTTGAGGTCAGACCAAGGAAGTAACTTCATTGGAGCCTGTAGAGAACTGAACATCGACACTAAGCCCATTCAAGATCAGTTGGCGGAGAAAGGTTGCACCTGGATCTTCAATCCTCCTCATAGTTCCCATATGGGGGGTTCCTGGGAGAGAATGATCGGGATCTCACGCAACATCTTAAATTCTATGTTGATGGATGTAAACTCTTCAAGACTCACGCATGAGACTCTTGTCACCCTTCTTGCTGAAGTTTCGGCTATTATCAATTCAAGACCCCTTGTGCCAGTGTCTATGGATCCTGAAGCACCAGCCATACTGACTCCAGCTACTCTACTTACCCAAAAAACTGAGAATATATTAATGCCTAGTGGAGAATTTACTCATGCGAATATCTACCAAAAACACTGGAAACGTGTACAATACCTGGCGGATTACTTCTGGAACAGATGGCGAAAGGAGTATCTCAATATTCTTCAAGGAAGAAGAAAATGGCAACACCAAAAACCAAACTTGAAAGAAGGAGACCTTGTATTGATGAAGGAGCAACAAACCGAAAGGATTGCCTGGCCTATGGGACTAATTACAAAGGTTTTCCCTAGCAAGGATGGCAAAGTCCGAAAAGTGGAGTTGAAGATCTTCAGGAAGGGCGAGCTTAAAACGTTCGCAAGGCCAATTAACGAACTCATTTTGATATTACCAATTGAGAACGTTCCTGCAGGATGAACAGGACTGAAGTTGAACTATAGATATCTTCTTCATTACAAGCCAAGAAAGCCAACTATATTGTTATGTTTATTGCATTCTAACATGTTTTTATTGCAGGTTTGTGTTATATTTCATGGACATTCGTCATAGTGAAATCTCCAAAGTAAATTTCAGACGGGGAGTGTGCTGTTCTCCTCATAGTTAATTGCTTACATTATTATCAATCCTCTTATCTGTGTTATTTTCTGTGCATTGTTGTACTGCTGCTTTCTGCTGGACAAAATGTGCATGCTGCACACCTCTGTTCTTGTTAGTAAAGTTTTTCCTCTCAGGGGCGTGGTTTTCTGCAGCTCAGTCCTTGTCACTTCCGGCAGCCATTTTCAGTGCCTCCTTACTGTGTGACTGGACATTCAGACATTTTGGGCTTGTGAAGGCATCAGTTTTTGACCAGCAGTTAGCCTCAGGAAAGTCATATACAGGACAGTATTGATACCACTACTACAGAACAGTATTGTATCACTGTATATTGCTGTATTCTGGATCAAATAAACCCAGGCTGATTTCATCCCTGTGTCTACGTTTGGATCCATCCAACCTGAGCATCTGCCGGTCCGGTCTGCCCCACTGCTTGGATACGAAGGTAGGAAGTCACACAGCTATTGTTAGTTATACCTTCATTCGCCTTCATGTGGGAACAGAACAAAATATATAGGATCCTGTTTGGCCATTGGTACTTCCATAAAAATTCACATGTTCCTTATACTATTTATTGGCATCAAAAATGTTCATTAGAAATCAAAACCTTTCAAACATTTTTTCCAGTGTCAAACGTGGCTTTCTAACCGAAGTCTATTACATTTCTGAACTATCCATGCAAAAAATATCTGTGCTTTCAATTACGAAATCATTTTCCATAGTGTGGTCTAACACAAAACGTTTCCCATAGGATATAATCATGGTTAATGGCAGCTTTAAGCAAGCAAACAGAAAAATAATAAATAGCAGGATTAAGGGGAAAATACACAGTGTTTGTATAGTTTGGGGAGTGGGGGGTGATGTCACTTTTGGCAAATGTTAATTATTTTTATAAATATAAGAAACAGTAAAAAAATGAAAAACTGTGTGTTTTAAGAGTTTGATAAATAAGACCCATAGTTTCTCTGGCTGAAAATAAACATTCTGTTTCAGATTTGTGCTCTGCTTATAGAAGCTAATGACAAGAGTGTATAGATTTCACTTACATTACAAGTTGGTGGGGGAATTGCATCATGAATATTGGCAGGACCCCGAGACCCTGAGTCTAAAGCAGAAACGTCTTGGTGGTGCACCACAGTGTCATGATTTGGGTGTGTCCATTTCTGAGTAAGATGACGCAGCAACAATATCATAGTGCAGCCAGATGTTGCTTTATTTAAGTCCATTATTTAAGAAAACTGCTGTTGACTTGCTGAAATGTATGAGAAAATGTTATCAATGCATTCCTTTTTGAGGCTTGGCGAATTACCAGGTTGTGTAGCAACCTGGGCAGACTTGCAGTTTTTGGAAACCTACAACATAGCTGGAGTGTCCAATGCAGTCTGCATCACACATTAAAATCAACTGTTTTCTCATTGCTTGCTATGGGTTACTGCAAACTTGTTATCAAATAAACCCAAACCTGTAGACTTAATAAATCTAACACATGGATTTATTAACCTGTGATATAAAAGATCCCTGCTTTAACTACAAACTGACCTGTCAACTTGTGCTTGGTTTTCTAAAGATATCACCATACTCTAGCTGGAGAGTAATGTTATATCATTGGAATCAAATCAAGCGATACATGGAAAGAGCACTGTCTAATGGCTCAATCATAATCATTTATTAAGATATAGCTAATATGTGTACAAAATGTATATTTCAGTAGGAGGAATAATCCCTAGTTCCGTAGGAGGAATAATCTTTATCTTTATTATATGCCTGTCCTTTTATTAGTGCTGTGTGGGTCAACAAAAATGTGACCCTTACCCAACCGTTACCCACCCACTCCCAACTCGCCCTGACCCCCGGTACCTCTATTTATAGACCCGCGCCCAACCCACCCATATCTGACTTTATGGCCGGCGTGTGTATATAAATGGAGGTTTCTAGCTGGCAGAATAAGGTCATGGATGGAAAGAACAGAAGAAGAGCTCAACCCAAATGTGAGCCTTATATTTGAGTAAATCCTTTCTTATGTTATGTTTCTTATGTTATATGTTCCCCTATTTCTCAGGAGCTTAGAGGTCCTTCATAAGTATTGTTTGCACATGAACATTCTAATAAATATAACATATTTTTCATATTGCAAACTGAATATGCCTGCTTTAGATGAAACACCACACCACAGCTATAATGGATACTGTTAGAATAAAGCTTCCTATCAGTTTATTTATGTTAAATTATTTAGATACCAAGGTACTTAAATATTATTTCATGGTTTAGTGAGTGAGGTATTGGCTGTAAGTGGCAGGGCAGTCGAAAGTTCAGTGTGATATTAATGCAGTCAGACACCACTTGTCATCCTTATTTTAAAACCTTATTCTTATTGTCTCTTTTGGGAAGGAACAGAAGAGCCTTAACTGAGCATAAATTGAAGGAAATATGGTGGAAATTCAATAAAGACTCATGGTTATTTGTTTAAGCTGCAAAGCTATATATCTTTGCATGAAGCTCTCCATATAGAGGTCACTCATATTATTCTACATCATTGTTTAAGAGTATTAAGACTTTGAGGGAATGTAGGCTGTCTGAATTTAAGCTTTCTGAATATCAAGGAAAGATGCAAACCCATCATAAGGAGGTTGTCACGGTTAGCACCCAACACCAGAACAAATGCCAAGCACCCTGGTCTCAGCTCGTGCTTCACCTGTAGTGTGACCGCCTTTGGCTTCGGGAGGATGACATCAGGACTTAAACGAGAGGTGCAAGGCCAGATGTCTGGATGGGCAGAGGGGCACAACTGTTAGCCAGAGACTTTGGGCAGAAGGTCGTAGTACAAGGCTTTGGCAATAGAGTAGTCAGATCAGGCCGGGTCGGGGCAGGCAGAGAATAAGCAAAGTCAAGCAGGCAAGTGTCAAACCAGGAAGTCAATCAGAGGGTTAAGCAGAATCGGAGTAGGTAAACAGGCAAGGGTCAGGATACAGAGAGTAGAATCCTCAAAGCCAGGCAGGGGTCACAACAGGAATCAAAACAGGTTCAAACAGATTTAGCTTAAAGCTCAGAAGCACTAGGAACAAACTCCTATAACGGGCAAAGATTCAAAACCTGAATATCCCTTTAAACATTTGAATTTCGCGCCAATTGTGATGACGTCATGACACCAGTGCGCATCCTCCTTTAAAAAGGAGAGACGCACGGCGTGCGAGCCTTAGGAAGGAAGAGAATCGTGTGGCGGGCGTCCCTGCCATCCCCCCACTAGACCACCAGGGTGAGTACCCCTTATTACAGAGGTTGAGTAAAGCAAATAGGGTTTCAACAGTGATTACATTTACAAACAACGTTATAATCATTGAAAATTGATGATTGTTTTTATGAAAAAATTAAGTTATGTAATTAAACTTACATTTCCCCCTTAGATTTGCATTAGCCTGAAAAAGGGCTATGAACCCAAAATGTTGTGCACATTCCTTTCTCTGAAATAAATGTGGCTATGAGTCCTGCACCTTCCTTAACTGTGTTGCCTTATTCCAAAAATTAGAGATTTTAAATGCTGCATAAGGAATTATGGGTGTAGACATGCAAATCACCCCCAATACCCCTGTGGACAACAATGCATCAAAAACCAAATGGTTTAATAGCACAGATAAAACCTAACAATTTACAGCCAAATAGCCAAACTTGCAGGCATCCTGTTTAGATCTTCTTTGATGCCATAACATTAAAAACTTGATCACAAATCTCAAGGACAAATTGGACCTTCTCAAATCCTCTACAAAGTAACCAAGTGAAACAAATTCTACCAATGAATATACTTTACTCACAGTCTCACCATTAGTTGAATTAGCACATGTTTATTCATGTGAGCAGTAACGCCACATCAAGGCTTCAACCCTGTTACTGGCCATTAACACAATTCCAATGTGAATAATTTGCTATTGGTTCCACTTAATGATATATGATCTCACTTTATGTAACATATAAAACGTGACAAAAGGAGCAATAACAAAAACAACACAAAATACTTATAATGCAGGTGTCTATGAAGTCCTACCCTTAATTATTAAAGGGATCCTGTCATCAGAAAACATGTTTTTTTCAAAACACATCAGTTAATAGTGCTACTCCAACAGACTTCTGCACTGAAATCCATTTCTCAAAAGAGCAAACAGATTTTTTTATATTCAATTTTGAAATCTGACATGGGGCTAGACATTTTGTCAATTTCCCATCTGCCCCAAGTCATGTGACTTGTGCTCTGATAAACTTCAATCACTCTTTACTGCTGTACTGCAAGTTGGAGTGATATCAACCCCTTCCTTTCCCCCCAGCATCTTAACAAAAGAACAATGGGAAGGTAACCAGATAGCAGCTCCCTAACACAGACATTTTGTCAATTTCCCAGCTGCCCCTGGTCATGTGACTTGTGCCTGCAGATGGGAAATTGACAATATGTCTAGCACCATGTCAGATTTCAAAACTGAATTTAAAAAAATCTGCACTATTAACGGATTCATTTTGAAAAATTTTTTTTTTCCCATGACAGTATCCCTTTAAGTATGAAAGGTAGTTCTTAGCTACAAAAATATAATGTTCTTTAGTATATCTTATTATATAGCCACCCTTAAAAAATAAGCACAAGTTAATGAAATGCGTTGGGGTTTTCTGGGGTTTTATGTGCCTGCATAGTGGATCTTTGAGAAATGGACACTTATGAATAACTTGTTTGGGTGAGTCTGATGGAGGTCTCTGAAAGAGAATCTGTGTTTGTAAATGCAGGCAGCAATACATTTTTTTGGGGGGAAGATGCAGATCTCTGTGGTCCATAATGGCACCAATTTTTCACAGCAGGAATACAGTGTGCAGTGTGCTAAAGAATGGCGGATTGTGTCAATTTTTTGCACTTTGCACATTGCCTTTCTGTTCCTAAATGACCCCTTAAATGTATAGTATATACCCATGTCTGTTTAACTATACTTTTAATCAGGGCTCCCCCTAGAACACTATTTTCATGGCAGGAAAGTGCTATAAAACAGCAAAGTTTCTATCCTGTCTTCCACAAAGCTGAAACAGTCCTCCAAGACAAGAGCTCACTATTCTGTACGTGAATAACGTGTGATGTTCACTGTGTCGTCCCCTTGTCCACAACCATTTCTGGCTGCATCACCAGTTCTGGCTGCACATATTTCCTGGCTCAATTCTGACCATTGTAAGTTGCCTTTCTTGCAAAGCAAAATTGAAAGAATTGTATCCCCAGGTTTGAACGGAGACATATTGTTGGAGAGCTGCCATTCTCCAGATTACTTTAGGATAGAACTCTGAAGGGAGAGACGTTTGGCCTGTTAAAAATTATTAACTAAATGAAATAATAAAATTAATCTTTATATTTCAATGGAAAGAAAAATACTGCTATCAGCCCCCAGTATTTTCATTTTCCAAACAATGGACTGAGACATAGGGCAGACCCTAAGAGAAGCGCCACCCACATAGGACTAGCAGATAAATAAATAACTGCCTATATCAGATATAACCACTAGAGTCTAAGAGGCTAAAGGAACACAATAATAATAGTGAAAGTTTACTTTGAATATTTCAAACTGTAGGTTATTAGTGTAAGAAATAGTATTTTAAAGAACGTGGATGTGAATATAGAAAGTGTCCAGAATACAATCTGTCTCCACAGAGCAATATAGTAAATTTATACAGTATATTTATAAAGAAGGATTCACTTGCTGCATTAGGGTACACTGATCTGGGATGGGCTGCCCTTACTAAAGCTGGCCATAGACACACAGATCCTATTGTAAGAATCAAGGATTCGTACGATTTTCGGATCGTGTGTGGAGAGTGCCGACAGCTTTCGTTGGCGGAGATCGGTCATTTGGTCGATCGGTCAGGTTTGATTTTGACGCAACCGATCCCGCCGGAGCCCATTGCACATTGTAATCAGATCGTTCACCCATACGGCCGAACAATCAGATTACCCCCGATACAGCCATGCTCATTAATGGCATATCGGGGAAAGATCCGCTCGTTTGGCGATGTCGCCAAACGAGCGGATCTTTGCATCTATGGCCACCTTTAGTCATAGGGAGCTGCATATAACCTATAAAGGATTCCTAGCTTAATAAGTCCCTTGCCCAACAAGTAAGGCTGATTTGTCAATGTTATGTGGAAATGAAGACCCATACGTGCCAGTATAGCATAAAGAACAACTTACCACTATATACAAAAAGCATCAAAATATATAACATATATATTAGATGTCCAAATGTATTAACCATTTCTGTAGCAATATGTAAGGTCAACAATCTCAGTTAATAATAATAACAAATCATAAAGTGACATGATGAGCCACCAAGCTCTAGTAATCATGGCACTACTATATTGTACACATGTGTTTACAATACAACTTATGATATAATGTACTTAGTGGCAGAGCTGGAGAGTGCTTGGCCCCCCAGCAAACATAAATCTTCAGAGGGTACTGCCTCACTGCTAATAATTTGCAGAAGGTGTGCACATTTGAGGAAAGAGAGCTGCTATAGAGGAAGCAGACCCTGTGGTGCAGACCCCCCACCACTGGGGCTGCCCTATCAGGCGGCCCCCCAACCCTCCCTTTGTAACTTTTCGTGATCACAACTGGGGTCAAGCAGTTGGTCGGGGGGAAGCGGCCACAGCATACAAGGTTATAGGAGGGGTGTGTACCTGGGTCGGCAGGGCCTACCAGGTTTTTTCCCAGGTGTCCCACCAACTCAGTCCGACCATATCTGCTTACTCTATAGTTACTCCACTGGACTGGAACAGTTATGCCAGATAGTAAGTTGCATGCATATTGGCACAGCTTGCACCTGTGGGATAAAGTAGAGCTTCAAACAAGACATGAGAGGAGCATGGCATAGCAGCAATTAACCATAGGTGAAACAGGCAAAAGTGTCCATGTACTTATCAATTCTGAGCCTACGTTTGATCATTAGTAAGCAGCAATATGTTGTCCCGGGGCATTCAGAGTAACTTATTATGGTATACTGAATTCATATTGCACCCCTTGGGTAAGCTGGAGATTGGAAACCTCTGTCCTGAGCTTAGCTAACCAATTAGCTAGAAATAAATTTTTAGGAATCTGTTCTATACTGTAAAATGTGTGACACATGCTAGAACAGAGGTTACAGGAATGAAATAAAGAACAAACATTTGTCTGTTACATGGAAGCTTGGAATGCAGATGAATAAAAGGAAGAAAAATGGAATATGTACAGTAGGTAAGGTGAGCTAGATAAACTGAGCCTGTATTTAGAATGTCCTGTTTTATTATGACAATTGAATACTGAATAGGACTATTTTTTCCACCAGAATGTTTATCTAAGTTGAGTTGAGTTCATTTTTTTTAACAAACTTCTTTAATGTTCTGCAGTGTGATTCTTACATAGATATTGGCCTATTCCCTAGCTGCTTATAAAATAAATGACTGTACCGGCAACCAATTCCCAAGACATCACTATTTCTTATCTTAAAATGGCCTTATGATACAAACATGAATTCAGCCCATTGTTGGCTAAATTCATTCCTGGAAAGATAATAAAAATAGGGTAAAAATGCTAAATTAGCATACAGTGCCGATTTCCATAACAATTCGGGATCAATATAAATAATACAACTTAAATTTCCTACAGTTCTATGCTGAAGACAATGCACAGTCAATAGAATTTTGCTGCCAGCACATAATATAGAAGCTTGGCATTATAAGCTTTGCATTCTAGTTGGAATGAAAATTATTATTATATACCAAAAGAAGATAGTTTGGAATATAAGATGTTACATACTGCTTAATTCAGCACAGTGCACACATGAAACATAATATTAATAAAAGTGGAATTAAGTAACCCAACTGGGGCCCAACAGCAAGGAGATGAGTAAAATTTTTAGTTAATTCAGCTTCTGTTCATGAAACAGATGAAGTTATTGGTTTTACATGCCACTTTTAAGCTAGCAAAGCCTTCAGCCCATTTCAAATGTGGTTGAAATATTCTCCATTTGTCCTTAGCTCATTTGTTTTACTTGCCTTACTATAAAAAGTTTCCTGCTTAAGTTATTGTTTGATTTTTTTAGCACGGTAGCATGGTATTGGGTCCACTTTTATTAAACTTGTTCATTAAAGGGGTGGTTCACCTTCAGGTTAACTTTTAGTATTCTATAGAATGCTCAATTCTAAGCAACTTTCCAATTGGTCATTATTTATTTTCTATTGTTTTTTCCAGCTTCCAAAAGAGGGTCACTAACCCCATCTAAAAAACAAATGCTCTCTAAGGATACGTATTTATAGTTATTGCTACTTTTTATTAGTCATCTTTCTATTTAGACCTCTCATATCCATATTCCAGTCTCTTATTCAAATCATTGCGTGGTTCAACCCTAGCAACCAGATTGCTAAAAATGCAAACCGGAGAGCAGCTGAATAAAAAGCTAAATAACTCAAAAACCAATTGCAAATTGTCTCAGAATGTCACTCTCTACTTCATACTAAGAGTTAACTCAAAGGTGAACAAGCCCTTTAATAACTTGGGGGGGTATTGTAAGTAATGTATCAGTGTTTGCAGATGACCAATTAATTCCATCCAGGATGTGGCATCCTTGCAACAGGATCTTGACAAACTGGCAATGTGGGCAGCTAAGTGGCAAATGAGAATCAATGTTGATAAATGTAAAGTCATGCACCTGGGATGTAAAAATATCCAAGCCAATTATATCCTTAATGGGACTGCACTATGGAAATCCATTATGGAAAAGAACCTTGGAGTCCCTTTAGATGATAAACTTGGCTGTAGCAAGCAATGCCAGTCAGCAACATCAGCAGCAAACAGGACATCATTTTATTAGAGAGGGTACAGAGAAGGTCAACTAAGCTGGTAAAAGGTATGTGAAATCTTAGCTATGAGGAAAAACTGGCCAAATTGGGGATGTTCACGCTGGAGAAGAGGCACTTAAGGGGTGATATGATAACTATGTATAAATATATAAGGGGATCAAATAATAATCTCTCTAATGCTTTATTTACCAGTAGGTCTTTCCATCTGACACAACGACACCCATTCCAATTGGAAGAAAAGAGGTTCCGCCTAAATATTCAGAAGGGGTTTTTTTACAGTGAGAGCTGTGAAGATGTGGAATTCTCTCCCTGAATCAGTAGTACTAGCTGATACATTAGATAGCTTTAAGAAGGGGTTGGATGGCATTTTAGCAAGTGAGGGAATACAAGGTTATGGAAGATAGCTCATAATACAAGTTGATCCAGGGACTAGTCTCCATTTTGGAGTCAGGGAAGAATTTCCCCCCTCTGATATAAACTGAAGAGGCTTCAGATGGTTTTTTTGCCTTCCTCTGGATCAACTTTCAGTTAGGCAGGTCAAAAAAGTTAAAAGGTTGAACTTGATGGATGTGTCTTTTTTCAACCGAACTTACTATATTATTATGTTACTATGTTACGTCATTTCATCTTATTCTGTTTCATCATCTGCATCTTTCTACTACTTCTGCAGGCTTGTAAGTCTGTATGCCAGTTGTTATTCACTGCCCTTATCTACTTTATAGCTCTCTGTGATATGTTGGCCCACCAAAAATAATTTAGCAGGGCAACCAATGATCCTCTCTTTCTTTGTCTCTTACATTAGCTCATATATCATTCCAAAGGTGTTTACCATCATTTTTAGTGCTTGGCAGTTTTTTTTGCATTGCAGCTTTGCAATATATATATATATATATATATATATATATATATATATATATATATATATATATATATATATATATATAATATCAAAACAGGGGGGTTGTGGGAGCACTCTAAAGGCTTTAAAGTATATATAAGTATAATAAATGCTATTGCATATGTACCCAAAACAGGGGTTATTTTGTTACAAAGTTATGATCATAAAATTGATAAGCCACCATACCACGTCAAGGTAAACCCCGAATGGCGGTCCCTAACTTGTTTTATATTTTATGTGCATTTTAGCATTACCTGTAATCAATGTCCGTTGAACGCTGTTTTTTCACTAAGGGCTAAATCCTCCCCAGCCAGCAATCAGGCTTTTAAAGGAGAGATATTCCCAAAACAAACGCCCAATTTTAAAAGCATAGGATCACCACTAGTTTAAAGGGGGGGTATGGGGTGCTACAACCACTGAAGCTATGCCACAGCTCCTGGCTAAATATACAATATCAAAACAGGGGGGTTGTGGGAGCACTCTAAAGGCTTTAAAGTATATATAAGTATAATAAATGCTATTGCATATGTACCCAAAACAGGGGTTATTTTGTTACAAAGTTATGATCATAAAATTGATAAGCCACCATACCACGTCAAGGTAAACCCCGAATGGCGGTCCCTAACTTGTTTTATATTTTATGTGCATTTTAGCATTACCTGTAATCAATGTCCGTTGAACGCTGTTTTTTCACTAAGGGCTAAATCCTCCCCAGCCAGCAATTAGGCTTTTAAAGGAGTTAAAAGGTTGAACTTGATGGATGTGTCTTTTTTCAACCGAACTTACTATATTATTATGTTACTATGTTACGTCATTTCATCTTATTCTGTTTCATCATCTGCATCTTTCTACTACTTCTGCAGGCTTGTAAGTCTGTATGCCAGTTGTTATTCACTGCCCTTATCTACTTTATAGCTCTCTGTGATATGTTGGCCCACCAAAAATAATTTAGCAGGGCAACCAATGATCCTCTCTTTCTTTGTCTCTTACATTAGCTCATATATCATTCCAAAGGTGTTTACCATCATTTTTAGTGCTTGGCAGTTTTTTTTGCATTGCAGCTTTGCAATATATAGATATATATATATATATATATATATATATAGATAGATAGATAGATAGATATATATATATATATATATATATATATATATATATATATATATATATATATATATATATATATATATATATATTGTGAGACACCAGCTGAAAAGTAATAAATGGTGTCTATATTTCACCTAGGTTTCTTACCTATACATAGTGAGGGGCTCCAGGGAATAGATATAGGGAGAAAACCAGCTTATGAGTTTTCTCCGAGTTGTTTTGAATTTCTGGTCTGGGTCCTGGAGTCTGGAGGCTTCGTAGAGCATTGAGTGGGATGAAGCTTCCATTCCTAGGTCCATTACGGATTTTGTGTGGGAGAGGTACTGGGGCTTGTAAGGCATTGAAAGTTCCTGACTGTTTGGATTTATGCCATGCTGAAGTAAGCTGTTTTCAACTTTGTTATTTTGAATAAACGAGTAGGCCTGGTCCTGTTTACAAACTCCACTGTTCACTGTTCACTCCACTGTTCACCTCATGTTATGCAAGCACTGCAGCCACCAATTGAGCAAATCCCCACAATATATATATATATATATATATATATATATATATATATATATATATATATATATATAAACAGGTCTGTGGACAGCACCACCTTTCCTAATTAGCTACCTTGTAGCTGCCCCTGTGCACGGTGGTATATTATATGTAGATAAATGAACAAAAACCAGCACCAAGGGTCTTCCGGTGATGAAAATATTGTATTGTTACATAGTATGCAAAACCGACGTTTCGGTCCCCATCGGGACCTTTATCAAGGTAAATAATACATACAAAAATCTTGTTTAAATAACCTCCACCCACAAGGTAAGGAGGTGCTCGTGACATCATGTGCATAAATTATTTTGAGGGAACGGATAAGTATGGCTATACAGCAGTAAAATACTCTAAAATGACCGACTTGTGTTAAGATATATAATAATAAATATATTAAATATGTTATAAAAAGTGTTGCAACAACATAATGCATAAAGTGCTTCTATTTAAATAACAGTGCTAATCATTTTAAACCAATTTAGCTTCCTCACGGTGTAACAAATTACCCATAATCCTAGTCCAACTGACTTATTTACTTAAACACATTTTGCGCATAAAGTCAAAATCTATTGACATATATCGCATTCCCAATTATTAATACGTTTCTCTAATGCCAAATGTGTATTACACAGGACTATAGCACTACTGTCAGGTGAACCGCATATATCTTC
Organism: Xenopus laevis; assembly: GCF_017654675.1. Classification (NCBI taxonomy): domain Eukaryota; kingdom Metazoa; phylum Chordata; class Amphibia; order Anura; family Pipidae; genus Xenopus; species Xenopus laevis. Next base: position 44,617,894 of record NC_054383.1, on the reverse strand, counting down.
AGTGAACAGTTACAGTACTGGGGGGTTCTTATCTGTTCGTTAAGAAACAGTTCAGTTGAAGTGAAGTGTTGAGACCTTTCGGGGCCACACATCCCAATTCATATGTCCAAAACGCTTCTTTGCGGCGTAGCATTTGGTCCATGTCCCCACCTCTCCGTGGGACTTTTACACAGTCAATTGGCATGCACTTAAATGCAGAAATAGGGTGCCTCGCATTTAACCAATGTTGTGCAATGGGTTGTTTTGATATATCTTGTTTAACTTTTCTTCTATCATAATTTACATCCAATGCCGCCCGTATCGTGGAACGGTGCATACTTATCCGTTCCCTCAAAATAATTTATGCACATGATGTCATGAGCACCTCCTTACCTTGTGGGTGGAGGTTATTTAAACAAGATTTTTGTATGTATTATTTACCTTAATAAAGGTCCCGATGGGGACCGAAACGTCGGTTTTGCATACTATGTAACAATACAATATTTTCATCACTGGAAGACCCTTGGTGCTGGTTTTTGTTCATTTATATATATATATATATATATATATATATATATATATATATATATATATATATATATATATATATGTATGTATATGTGTGTGTGTGTGTGTGTGTATACAGTCATATGAAAAAGGGAACCACTCAATTCTTTGCCTTATGGAAAAGTAGTATTTCAGCAGTGACAAAATGTTTTTTGGATTAACAGAAAATATGCAATATGCATCATAACAAAATTTGACAGGTGCTTAAATTTGGGCACCCCAACAGAGATATTATTATATCAATACTTAGTTGAGCCTCCTTTTGCAAATGTAACAGCCTCTAGATGCCTCCTATAGCCATTGATGAGTGTCTGGATTCTGGATGGCGGTATTTTTGAACATTCGTCCATACAAAATCTCTCCAGTTAAGTTAAATTTGATAGCTGCTTCAAATCATCCGATAGATCTTTGATGATATTCGATGATATTCAGGTTGGGGGACTGTGACGGCATTCCAGAATATTGTACTTCCCCCTCTGCATAAATGCCTTTGTAGATTTCGAAGTGTGTTTAGGGTAATGGTCTTGTTGGAATATCCAACCCCTGGGTAACTTCAAATTTGTGACTGATGCTGGGCCCAAGCCCTGAACTAGCAACACAGTCCCACAGCATGATGGAACCTCCACCAAATTTCACAGTAGGTAGCAGGTGTTTTTCTAGGAATGCGGTGATCTTCTTTCGCCATGCAAAGCGCTTTTTGCTACAACCAAATAACTAAATTTTTGTCTCATCAGTCCAAAGCATCAGTTCCAAAATGACTGTGACTTGTCTAAATGAGCTTTTGCATAAACAAGCAACTCTGTTTGTGGCGTGAGTGCAAAAAGGGCTTCTTTGTCATCACCCTGCCATAAAGATATTCTGCAAATTGCACTGAATTGTACAAGAATGTACAGATACACCATCTGCAGCAAGATGTTCTTGCAGGTCTTTGGAGGTGATCTTTGGGTTGTCTGTAACCATTCTCACAATCCTCCACATATGCCACTCCTGTATTTTTCTTGGCCTGCCAGACCTGGGTTTTACCGCAACTGTTCCTGTGGCCTTTCATGTTCTGATTACATCCCTTACAGTTGAAACTGACAGTTTAAACCTCGGAGATAGCTTTTTGTAGCCTTCCCCTAAACCATGATACTGAACAATCTTTGTTTTCAGATCTTTTGAGAGTTGCTTTGATGATGTCACTCTTCAGAGGAGAGTCAAACAGTAGCACAACTTGCAATTGGCAACCTTAAATACCTTTTCTCATAATTGAACATACCTGCCTATGAAGTTCAAGGCTTAACGAGCTAATCCAACCAATTTGGAGATGCCAGTAATCAGTATTGAGCAGTTACATGCATTCAAATTAGCAAAATTACAAGGGTACACACATTTTGTTTTCAGTTTTTCACATTTGATCTCATACAACTGAATACTGCTTCACTAAAAATCTTTGTTCATAAAACATCCCAGTACTCAGATGTTCCTTGGAAATGAAAGACATACCACTTTTATCTTCTTTGTTGAAAGTGGAGTAAATAACTATGTAGGCTGAGAGGGTTCCCAAACTTTTTCATATGACTTATAAACGGTGAGTTCTGATGTCATTTCTGTCACATGACTCACTGAAACTTGTGTATTATAATAAATAAAGTGTTTTTATATGGTCATGAAACTCCTCCGTAACTTATAATATCCTTATATTTTACAAGAGGGGGTACTTTATTCACAATATTATTCATAATATTTAGATGGAACAACATTGTAATGCTAGATTTATGTTAAAAAAAATAAACAAAGTATATATATATATATTTATAAAATTTATAATATATATATATATATATATATATATATACACACACATTTTTTTATTTTTTTTTAAACATAAATCTAGCATTACAATGTTGTTCCATCTAAATATTATGCATGCATGTTATGTAAGGTTAAAGCTGAAGTCCATCAGTCACAGAGATCAATTCCTAAAGCAACACTGCACAATAAAAAAAGGATAATAAGAATCCTCCTTTTTTTCTCTTGACTCTATGACTCTTGACTTTATTCCTAGTTTCACACAACCATCAGTGAAAGCATTATAAAATTTATCTAGTAGTGAATAATAGTTTTATAATTGTGCAACAAATAAATTAGGAAACAATAAATCAAATCTGACCTGCATTTAAATAACTATGTAATACTAATAACCTAATGAATGTAATTAAAACAGAATACATTCCTAATTATCATATTTACTGCATTTATTATTTTCTCCTCTTAAAATTAAGGCAGGTAATTTATATTGCAGTATTATAACTCTATGCAACATGAATATTAATACCCCATTGCTATCTCTATGATTTTTACTAACGTCTCCTCTCATTTTAAAGGTTGGTAGATTAATAACTTGGTGGCATTTTATGATTCTGCATTTATTATGCTTTGTTTGAACTTAAAGGTAATTGGCTATCTATTACATGGATTTATATGGTAAACTTAACACTGGACTGGTATGCTTTGGTATCAGGAAATACATATTCAGAACCTTCATAAACTGACCACACTCTAGAAATACATCAAGAAAGAATTTATCTCTGTCCAGGTGACTGGAGGAACCAACTTGTGTTTCCTCAGGTTGTTTAAAAGCAGTGTTTGGTTTCCTGGAGGCTGGAGGCTTGGTAGAGCTTTTGGTGGGAAGAAGCCTCCATTGATAGATTCACTATGGGCTTTACAGTAAGACTTCATGAGAGGGTGTCTTTTTCAAAAGATTGTAGCAAAGCATATAGTACTGAATGCCTCTTAAGAAATTGTGCCTTATTTTTGTTTTGAGTGGAAAAAACCTATATAGACCCAAAAAGAATGAGGTCCATCCTCTGGTGATAATAAATAGCAGAAATAACTCTGTTTAAACACCTGTCCAGGGCCCCTGTCTCTCATCTGCCATAACTCTGCCAAGGCCAGTTTTATCCAAAAAAAAAAAAAAAAAGTTTTAGGTCAAATCTCTTTACAACCTTGTAGAAATCAACCCTTTAGTTTTATATGAATTTTTTTTTGGGGGGGGGGGAATTCAGAACCCCAATGCCATATAGCACATGGCAAATGTTAGCAGGCTTTTTCCAAGATAAAATATTAAATGCTATTTAAAACTAATCATTTTAATGTTGATATCAGTGGTTCCTTATTGCATGTATGGATTGTAGGTTGGTTTACCATGAATGAACCTCATCTAGATTCACAGGCAGTTTATTTAAGTTCACAACCCTTCCTGGTTGTCCTTTTTAGACATAACATCTTGATATTTGTTCTTTCTGTTGTTCTATACTAGTCTGGCTCATCTCGAGTTTGATTGTAAACAGTACATTACACCAAAGTCCTTTATGTGAGTTCTATTGAGCAGAGACATTGGGGAGAGCATGTAGCAGCATCAGTAAAAACACAGTGAATGTGTCACTAGGGAGCAGCAAACATGCCTTTCATTGATTTCTTCCTCATCTCCAAACATCTGTCTGACTTAGAGCTAAAGCTGAACCAGTTTTTACCTGGGGTTAAATTTTCATCTTTCAATGAAACAAAAGCATTTGACTCTTTACATATTCTACCTGTACATATTGATCTAGGAACAGATAAGTCTATTATTGGTAACTGACACCAGAAGGAGATTAATTTCAAATCAATCTTATTGTCTTTTGTCTATTTATAACTATGCTTTTTGACACTAAAGCTATTTTGAACAATCCCTTTCACATACAGCATTTGTCTACTCAGATTCAAAATGCACATCCTGTTGTAGAAGTTTATTTATGTAGGTAGAGTTCAGCACTTGTTCCACTGGAACAGCATAAAAGTGTGAAGAGAAAATATGGTCTGAAATAAATATTATTGTGGTTAATTGGTCACTTAAAAAGTGCTATTACTACAACATTTAATTTGGGAAATTGAAGGAAGTGCAAATGCTCCCCGTTAAACAGAGTATAAAATCTGATCTGGCAGAATTATCTTTCTTAATAAGACTAAATAAATAAAGAATAATACAAATACGTATATTAGGACATAAATGTTGCATATTTCCTTTAGAGGAGTATGAAATCACCATCTGAGTTTTTAACTGCCCCCCACTAGAGACCCTGCACGAACCAGCATGGTGCCTGTACTGAAAAGTCTCTGTCCCCCCCCCGTACTAATGATGTACCTCGAGAGTATTTGGGTTTCATGTTTAATTTAAAAAGGACTTCTATTATAGAGCGTTTTATGTCTAGGTGACAGGTCCCCTTTGATACCATGAATTAGAAAACATGCTTTGGTTACCCTATTACATGGATACGATAAAGAAAGTTCACCAAGATTAGGATCTACCAGGTACCTCTGTGGAAGTTATAGTTCTTCATTGCTTAAATGTGTTAAATGTGTTTCCTGCATATGTTGAACTGTTTCTTTTTTTCACAATAATAACTGGCATGATTGAAAGGAAAGCCCTGGAGCTATAAGCACAGGGGCTGCATGACAAGGGATCCAAATGACCAGCAGCCAAATTATACTAGTCTAGGTTAGAGATGGGCAGAATCACATGTAGCTGTGTTTAGGTGAGAAGTAATTAATTAAATCAGCAAATGGCCGGGGCCCAAGGGTGGAGTCAGAGAGTGATGTGATGTCAGGGGAAGTAGCAGTTCACTTTCTTATTATCTGAGCAGGTAGAAACATCTCATCCACCCTCCCCCATTTTGCATTTTTACAATGCTTTATACAAGTTATAGGTATTGAATATCAGTTTTGCTAACATGCTGGCCATTTTAAATCATTTTTATGTATCGCTATGATTTTACAGCTGTAATAATTTTAACTTTTAGAGATGTCCTGAGTATATGTTGATATCAATATCAAGTGAGAGAATGTATATACCAGCCTAAAACATAAATCTTTATGCATTATTCCATAAAGTGATTATAAACCGGTAGAGAACATACCCAAGGAAAGTGCATACATTAATCTCAGCTACTGTATGTGTAATAACCCCAAATAGTTCTTTAGGGTTTGTATCTTCACTGTGTATTGGTATACTGCTGAGATGACAATAAAGTTTACTTTCACTTTGACTTAAAATATAATTTAAACATCAATTAAACACAACAGGTTTGTTTTGCCTCAAATAAGGATTAATTGTATCTTAGTTTGGATCAAGTACAAGGTGCTGTTTTATTATTACATAAAAAGGAAGTCATTTTTAAGAATTATTTGGATAGAATGGAGTCTATGGGATAATGGATCCCATACCTGTACCAATAAACTTATAATAAACAATAATCTGTTTTGAACTGAGTTTGCAGCCTTAATATAAGCTTGTTATCTAGATAATTTACCTAAGCAGTGCTCTGTGTAAAGTGTACAAATCAGTTGCAGCTTGGGCACCTGGTAACAAATAACAAAACATGAACATGATTCATTAATGTGGATGCACATTTGAATCTGCTTTGTTAAATTGTGTGCAAATGGAGTCACTTCTACCACATGGAATCAATAATAATTGTGTGTGTGTGTGTAAAGCAGGCTAAATGTTTTTATTGGTGCTACATTTTGTAAGGACATGCATAGAAGCAAAGTACATCCAAACTCACACCCATTTTAGTGCTTTGCAATTGGACTTGTTTTTGTATATGAGCCATTCTTTTAAGCACCAAGTCTGACTTTACTTGAAAAGTATGGACATATTATTGAGTGTTTTAAGATAGAATCTGCTAATTAATGCTGCTAACGAATTAATTGTTGGTTTAATTCCTGCATAATTATCTAAGTAACCTTCGCTGGCCAATTTATACTGGCACAGTATATCCTTCTCTTGTTCTTGAATCAGTTTTAAAGCCACATAATTGAACTGCATATTACTCACACATGAGGATGCATTCTAGAAGCCAGGCTACTTTTAATGTCTTTGTACTCCAGCTTCATTAATAACAGTAATGCCAGCATCACTCGCTCTTAAATAGCCTAATTTATCAACAAGCAATTTAGCGGCAACCGTGGCAGGGATGCAGATAACCAGACGTGACAGGATACCTACTTTCTACCTGACAGTGCTGTTTTTCCTTCCAAAAAGGAGGAGTTAGTCTGCTTATAGAGAAACTAAAAAGCAAAATATGCATTGCATTGCAAAGAAGCTGTTTATTAACGTTTGAAGAAATTACTCTAGTTATTGATAGTCTTTGCTGGCTTGCAGAGGGTGCCAGTCTGCAAGTGATAGAACACATCAGGCTGGGTTAAGGAAATAATGGTTTTGGTAACAGTGCAGTGTAATGAAAAGGTTGAAAGACACTTGTATAGCTTCGATGGCTGAAAGTACACTGATAACTCTGAACTCTGTCATTAATTACTGTAATTGCCTTTCCAGCACATCAAGAATATACACTGCACGCTTGAAGATTATGAAAAGCCAGGGCTAGGCATAAATGATGTCTTTATAAGTACTGAAAGGATCCAAAATTAATCTTACACTTACACGGCTGCATTTTAAGTAGCTGAGATCCTAGAACTCATGCGTGATTCAGGTTTTCCAGATAATGGATCTTTCCATAATTTGGATCTTCACACATTACATCTTCTAGAAAATCTTGTAAGCATTTGTAGGGACCCTGAGATCTGGGTATATTTTACTCAGGCAGTTCCCCCTTTGCATTTGGACACCTAAGTGATATACCCAGGCAGCTATCTCCCTTCCTGGGTCCACTGGGATTTACTTTAGGCTATGGTTTGCCCACTAGGAGGTAGTATGTAAAATATAAAGGAGTTTATTCCGGTAAATTCCGCCACTCTCTATTTATTTCTATAGGATTTTGAAAGGCGTATTTATCAAATGGTGAAAGTTCACCATTTGGTAAATACACCTTTAAAAATCCCATAGACCTTAATATAGTAGACATATCTACAAATAAAAATAATACGTAAAGTTTATTAGTTAAAAGGACACAAATGCACTGCATATATCCTTAAGGGATGGATGTGACCCTTGGAAACTTAGCAGGGAGGATCTTGGTCCCCCAGTTTCTATTAGGCTCTGCTCCATTTAGGAAAACAACAAAAATAAAGTTGTAAGAATGTTTTAATGTATAATTACAGCTATTAACCAATTCTTTATACATTAAAGTTTCAGACCTGGTCCGTTTATCTGTGTTTATCTTGTGATGTAAACATTTTACTGTTATTAATAAGATATGTCATATTATATGACTGTATGTTCTATTTTAAAAAAAATTTCAATAAAAAATATTGAAACCTAAAAATCCCATAGAAATGAATAAAGAGGACTATAGTGATCTCTAGCTTCACTCTTTGATAAATATACCGAATAACAGATCCCTATTTTGGTCCTAAATATATTGATACTGGGTTGAGTGCAGACAACTTCTTGTGTTTGTCTATGTGCCCTAGACTGCCAGCCCCAAGGGGACTTTTTCAAACTACAAAAATAGTTTCGTAAACTTCTTTGCCGTAAAATGTTTTATTCTTTTTTTTAACACCTGCTGTTAAGACAGCTCCAAAGACAGTGATCAAATCTTCAATGCAATACTACTCAAGTCCCACCTTTATAATCAAACATTTCACTTGGCCCTCCTCTTACCTCTTAACAATGTAAATTAATATATATACTGTAGTATGAGAATATCAGATCCATATCATAACTGGAACCTGAAAGGCACCATAATAAGCTCCAAATCTCTTTTTGCTTCTCTGTAAGGGACAGACACTTATACATGTTACATGTAAGATATTTAATGGAATACCAGAAAATAAATATTCAAGATTAATTAGTAACTGAAACTATGATATAGCTTAGTTGCTGGTGGATGCACAGGTACTAGATATGGGGGAGAATCAAACACATTTAATTCTGCATTGCAGTCTGAGGACTAGTTATAAATCAATAATTGAAAACTGAAAAATTAAGGTAAACAAATTTTATATTCAAATAAAACTGAGGCTGATGTAGAGTTGATACTGAAAAGACTTGATAATGTTCAAAGGAAAGCACTAAGCTATAAACATCAACATGTGCAAGGGCATCTGAGACACAGATGAAGTGTAAGAGAAGACTTTGCAACTAAGTAGAGATATAGGATCCATTATCTGGAAACTCATTATACAGAAGGCTCCGAATTACATGAAGGCCATCTCCCTCAGACTTCATTATAATCAATAATTGTTTAAATTTTTTTACTTTTTCTCAGTAATAAAAAAAAGTACCTTGTACTTGACCCCAACTAAGATATAATTAATCTTTACTAGAGGCAAAACAATCCAATTGGGTTTATTTAATATGTAAATGATTTGTTCTGTATACTTAAGGTAATCCAAATTACCTAAAGCCCTGTTACCCGGAAAAAAACCAGGTCCCGAGCATTCTGGACAACAGGTCCCATACCTGTACATTTTTTTATGGTGACCCTTTTGCAGAAAACTGGATTGCAATTTTTTACATGCAGGTGAAATAAACAATGAAATGATCAGATTGGCGTATGTGTTCTCCCACATCTATCTCCATATAGCATAGGAATGACTTGCTGGGACAATATGATGGTATGTGGCCAGTGTTTTTCCACAAAGATAGAATTTATTGAGACAGGCTACAAGCTGATATTGTTCACTGACAATTCCTCCAAGCAGAGTGCATCAAATAACACATATGTGAAGTTTTATTTTTAAGATTCAATAGTTTAAAACCTGAGTGAATGTCAAGCTAAAATTACAATTAAATGATTGAAATTTAGTAACAAGCTTTGCCAGACATTATAATTATTCCTAACTCAGTCTTTGCTAATATTGCACTTTACTTACTTGCTAAACTATTATATTTTGTAAGAAAGTTTTTTTCCAACCCCTCCTTAATTTAATTGTGCTTTATTTGCTGCAGACAGTATTTTGCTCATTAACTAGCCACAGCACATTAACTGTGCCATCACAGGGAAATCTTTAGTAGAGCCCTTTACCTCTGCTGCTAATGTACTAGTGGGCGACTAAACACAGATCATTAAAAGAAGCCTGAGCAATAGCTGACACTGCAGTGAGGTAACCCAGGCTCCTGTCTGATGGCCATTGTATGATTATCGCTTCATCAACAAAGTCAGAAAGACTGGCCACCTTAGGATTTTATAAATATGTTCTGTTTCAATCAATGCCTTTTTCCTGTCAATTAATTTTTGCTCCAGTTGAACTGTGGGTGCTTAATAAATATGCCGATATAATGGATGTGGCAGGTAATAAGAAAGGTTATGACACTGGCAGCTTAAGCATAAAAATACCAATAAAACTTAATGCTTAAGCACTAAAAATACAAGTATACTTTCAAAGAAGCTAATGGTGAAAGTGGAAAAGGTAAAACTTGTAAATAAATATATTTACTTCAAATTAGAATGCAGCTCATCCTACAGGATCGCCTCTGATTAAGCAGTTGGTTTCAAGGAGAACCCAAACTTTTTTTTTACCCTCAATGGATATAGGTGGAGGTAGGGGGGTTATGATCTGTAGCTTGCAAAGGTATTGGTAAAATTATTTTATGACCATACAGTCTCCATGTAGAAGGTAGGATAAGGTTTCTGCATGGACTGAGCTGTAATGCAAGGCTGGAACCAAGAGTAGGCTAGAGATGTTCCTCTTCTGCATCCTCTTACTAATGGTTACAAGTGAGGTGTGTGCGATTGGGAGCTATATGGAAGTTGCCAAAGGTATGGGTGGGGGAAACTAGAATGGAGGGAGCTTGAGAGGGGAGAATGACAGCAAGGGTCGGCCTTGGGCACTGTTCAGCTTTGGTCCAGCTCTGCCATAATGGGACAGAGAATGGTTTAACATAGGGGCAAGGGGGGCACTTTTCCCCCCCTGGACTTGTACTTAATAATACATTATATTCTCTTGCTATATATATATATATATATACTGTATATATATATATATATATATTTTTTTTTTTTTCTTTTGTTTTGTTATATGAGCACAGTTCCTAAGATTTCTGTTAAAGAGCTGCCTCATGTTTAAGTAAGGCTTAAATCCTGGGGTTAGCACCCCTTCAAAAATGGGTTTGCTGCCTATTCTCATGCAGTTCCGTCTTAGCTCTGCCCCTTCCCTCAGTAAATTCCTGTTCCTCCTCTGTGTGAAGAAGCATAAAATCAGAGCAGGTGGGCATCTGTGTGTGTGTGTGATAGAGAGTATACTGTAAATGAACTTGAGTATAGATAGCTGTGTAAATATTTATTTTCACATTTGTTAAATCTTATAGGTACAAGTAGGATGTTAGTTTACCTACAACTATTCTCTCCAGGGTATTTGCCACAAAGCAGATTGACCCCTCCAGATCCTTGTCCCACTGTCTCATTGAATCTTTTAACCCTATTCACTTCTCATATTTATATTGATATTTTCACTCTGCTGATTTACTCCACAATCACCTCTCAGTTTCTAATACCCCTATGCCTCCTCACTCCTTTATATATTAGCTATAAATATCTATAATATTATAGAAAATATTATATGTTATCCATAATATTTATATAATCTATATATTTGAACTTCAACCCCTTTCGCTCCTGTCCTTCTTCTACCTCTTTGTTTCTGCTTTAAGCTCACCTTTGCCTATGCCTCCCACAACATAAGTACTGTACTATCAGGCCTTCTATTTGGATATCTCTTATCTTTTAAACCTTGGCCTTCTAAACCACCACACCACTCTGGTAATAATGCAGCTTTCCCCTAGCTTACAGAATGCTTAAATATAAATTCTACATTCTTGTCATTATGTTAACCCTTTGTCAACCACCTAGAAAGTAGGTTGTTGGCAGCCAAAATAAAGGACATTTTGTACACATCTTCCTGCTGTCGTTACTTTAAAAAGTTGATTTATAATCAGTTTGTCCACTCTCAGTCCACTTGAACATTTTTATTTCTCTTGAATGGAAGGCACTGCTTTGGTTCTACACAGACTAGCAAGGTGGCTATTTTATCTGATGAACTGACTTGCCTTGCTAAATGTATATGTCATAGCACTAAATGTACATGCCATGCATTAGCGCGGAATATGTGTGTGTGGGTACTGTGTAATGCTGGCTAGCTTTGTGATAGAGCAAAAAGTCAAAATGTAAATCCAGAGAGCAGACACCCTTGACCCTTACTAGGATGGGGTTTAAAAAAAAAAGTACTCTTTAAATTACAGACTGTTATGAAAGAATTCAAAATAACCTTGTAAACTGTGTTATACAGTACAGAATACATTTAAGCTGGCCATACACTGCATTATTCGCTCACTTGGAGAGGTCACTGATTGAGCATATCTAAGGCTGATTAGGTCACCCAACATGCTGGGCCAAATTGGAATGATCCAATTGATGGTAAGGGTGGTGGCACACGTGAAGATTCGGGGGAGATTAATCGCCCAGTGAGAAATATACTCTTCTTCGGGCGACTTATCTCCGCAAATGCCTTCCTGCCGGGATGGCATACATTTCCGAAGTCGCCCAAAGTTGCCTCACAAGGAAACTTCGTGCGACTTTGGAAATCTGAAGTCAAATGAATCGCCCGAAGAAGAGATTTGTCGCTCTCCTGAATCTTCACATGTGCCACCACCCTAAAGTGTCAGTAACAGAATGAGAATGCTACACGTATGCAGTTTGTACTACTTTTTATATTATAAAAAGCTTTGTAGATTCTGAAACCAAAATATTGGTACAAGTAATTTGATGCCTTTGCCTACTTGCCCCCCCCAGAAAATTTTCTCCGAACACCCATACTTTAGATGAATATACAGACCAAACATAAAATATTTCAGCATTTAGTAAGCAACTAAGCATGCCCCAGGAGTTGCAATATATGGAGAGGTACAGGTTTGTTATTCTTGCTTTTAGATATATCTATAGAAGGGTAAATCTATAACTACACAAATTTCCATAACCTATACAAGTTTATATATTTAAATATTTATTGGACAATAAATCCTAGACCTTTGATAAAAATGTAATTGTACTCTTTAATATAGTTTATTGTTTCTTATGTGTAATTGTTTTAAATTATATAAATGACACATGTGAACCCAGACACATCTTGGATCTCCCAGTCATCCACCACAGTGGGAAAATAGAACTGTTATAAATATAACTCACACTTCTGGGTAACTCGCACCCTGTTGTCAGTACTGAAATGAACATTTACATAATTCTCATTAGAGGAAAATCAGAATCGCATAAATCTTTTTTTTTATGAAAGAAAAGGACATCATTCAGAATGTAATTGTAGTGTGATCATTTTAGATAATTATGGTAGTAAGATGCAAAACAGGCATCAAACTGGTTAATATATAAATGATTGGTTCTGTTACCTGGACCAAGCTTTATTAAACACTCAGATATATATATATATATATATATATATTTGCCTAGACACTGGTAATAAATGTCAACAAGACCAGGCTGTGGAGCACAGGCTTACACATAAAGTAGGTTAGTAAAAAGACAAAAAGTTCATTAAGTTGATATAAAGTATGATAATAACTTTCCAAAAGACTCCCCAGATTTCTGTTGCTCATGGGAAGCAGTGCATGTATAGACTTGGCCACTTTTAGTTCCTAGTTAACCCATTTTTAGGTATCTACAAAAAAAAATAATTATTTCTAGCCTTTACTGGACAAACATTGATTCAAACCATGGATGCCACATTTTAAGGTCTCTCGTGGCCTTTTATGAAGCTGGAAAAGCTGTACTTCTGTACTGTTTCCATTTATTTGAGAGATTCTTGTACCAGTGCTGAACCATTGATGGAGCACAAATTGATTTAGGAATATACGCAACTTCCTGTTCAATCCATTTAACTGAGATTAACGTTTTAGCGGTTGTCTAAAGTATATAAAAATTCTTTGTTTAAGAATAGTATTGGCACTGCTTGTCTATTACAAACTTTAATTCTATAAAATGCCTGAAGGCTAATCGGTGTTTAACTGAAAAAAAAAGTGCATATTACCAGGCCTGGAACAAAATGTAATGAGAACATCACACAACAATAATTTGCTGTGATTTTGTACAGTTTCACTAGCAATGTTAATTTAATTGTTCATTGAAGTGAAATATATATAATATTGTGTGTATCATTGCCATAGCTTTTGTAGATCTTTAAATATACCATATTCGACCCATGGGAGAACTAAGCATTGCTTGATTGTGTGGCTTGTAGAGAGAAGGACGATACATTTTATTTTAGAGAGGGATAGTATATTAAGGCCTCTCCAAAAACCTGAACTCTCCTTAAGTTATATATATGTTAACATGATAACTTAGCTGGACTGGGGTTTGGGATTGCCTTATGTGACATATAGATTTTCACCCTGATCATTATGTACAGGGATATGGAGAACAATGGCAGACCAGTTGAAGTTCACATAGTTTTGAATACTGGTTAAAACCATAAGATAATATACAATTTTTACCACTTTGCTGCCGCAAGTGGTATCAAAATCATTGAAGACTAAACTGAGTCTTAATATAGCTACATCATGAATGTACTAAATGCAGCCAGAGAAGGACACTCTACTACTTGATGCAAAAAGCACATTCTGTAGTTTTAAAGAAGAACTAAATCCTAAAATAAATAGAAATACCATATTTTATATACTGAACTTATAGCACCAGCCTAAAGGTTCAGCTTCTGTATAGTAGTAATGATCCAATCCTTCAAAGTTGTCATGGGAGCTCCCCATCTTGAATTTTGTTTTGAGTGCTGTGGCATGCACATACTCAATGTGCTCTGAGTTGCAGTTGAGAAGCTAAGCTTAGAGGTCATCACTAGTGATGGGCGAATTTGTGAAACTGGCGTCAATTTGCCAGCGTCAAAATGGGCGCCGGCATCAAAGCTGAGCTGTCATGTACCAATAATCTGTAATATTTACTAATCAGCCTAACAGTATGACATGTATATGCTATATATACATTCTCTTGTGAGTCAGTCTCTGAGCTAAGGTAAGCAGCATAGAGTATGTGCAGTAAATCAGCATAAAGGTAGATGCAAAACTACTGGGGGCAACTTTGGAGGCACAGATCTTCCCTGCTAAAGAGCTGTGGTGGCCTCGGGTTGGTATAAACACCTAAAACATAATGACAGTATACAACATTTCTGCCATACTTTTTTAGTTATACTTTAAGGGGCACATTAACTTAGCTCAAGTGAAGGATTAGAATGAAAAATACTTCGAATTTCGAAGTTTTTTTTGGCTACTTCGACCATCGAATTGGCTACTTCGACCATCGAATTGGCTACTTCGACCTTCCACTACGACTTCGAAACGAACGTTTAGAACTAAAAATCGTTTGACTATTCGACCATTCGATAGTCGAAGTATTGTCCCTTTAAAAAAAAAACTTTGACTACCCACTTCGCCACCTAAAACCTACCGAGCACCAATGTTAGCCTATGGGGACCTTCCCCATAAGCTTTCTAAGCTTTTTTTGATCGAAGGAAAATCCTTTGATCAATGGATTAAAATCCTTCGAATCGATTCGATTCAAAGGATTTAATGGTTCGAACGATTTTTCCTTCGATCGTTCGATCGAAGCATTTGCGGTAAATCCTTCGACTTCGATATTCGAAGTCAAAGGATTTTACTTCGATGGTCGAATATCGAGGGTTAATTAACCCTCAATATGCGACCCATAGTAAATGTGCCCCCCAGTTTTTTCTAGGCGCACCCCATCCTATTCCCATCCTATTCATCTTTGTTGTTGTTATTTAAAAAAATCGATTTTTTTTTTTTTTTACCTTATAAACTGATTAAACTGTTGGTTGTTTGAAGGTGTTTGGTCATAGACGAATGTGTGGAAGCCTCAGGCTTGCCTTGGGCTGTTCATCTGCGATTTTATCCTTACAACTTTACTGAAAATCACACAAAAACTGAATGTGACGTTAAATATTCCCAAAATTGTGCTGTTCATATTAATACAAGGAACACTTTAAAAACATGTTAAATTCAATAATGTCCATTTAGTTGCTGAAAAGTGTTATAAGATCTCATTTATGTCTCTGAATTCATGCTCAGTGAGTCTTCAAAGTTTCTGGGTGTGAGGTGAAGGGAACATATACTGTATATATACTGTATACATAGTGAATAAAGTACCCCCTCTTGTAAAATATAAGGATATTATAAGTTACCGAGGAGTTTCATGACCATATAAAAACACGAGGCCGAAGGCCGAGTGTTTTTATACAGGTCATGGAACTCCGAGGTTACTTATAATATCCTCATATTTTACAACTGGGGGTACTTTATTAATTATAATACACAAATTTTAGTGAGTCATGTGACAGAAATTACATCACTACTCACCGTTTATAACTGATGACATCACTACTCACCGTTTATAAGGATATAATTTACAAGATATTCACGGCTTTTGTGTATTATATATATATATATAGAATGTTGAAGGATCAGCACACTCTTTTAATCTTGTGAATTAAGTGTTTTTATTAGTAACACAGCATTGTATCCAGGTATATATAATGCATATATATATAGTGAATGTTGGAAAACAACAGACAGAGATTGTTCCAGTGCATGTTACTTAATGCAGGGAGGGTCTATTGTTGCTTAGCAATGTGATGTCATGCTTGACCTGTAACCCTGTGTCATTTTCTTCTTCCTCTTCCTGTTTATGCTCTCTATGAAAAGTTCCTATTGCATGTTATGCTGAAGTGTTATGCAGAGTTCTATAAAGCAACCAAGTTACTGTTCACACAGAAGTTGGTGTGTCGGAAGCTGTACATGCAGTTCAGATCAGCTCTGTGTTAACAGTTAATAATGTACCTCTTATTGTAAAATGTTACAAGTCACCTAGGAGTTGCTTGAACATCTAAAATCGTAAGGCTGCAGGCCGAGGATATCCTCATACTTTACAAAATGGCTACTTGTTAATTATATTACATACATTTCAGTGAGTCTTGAAACACAAATTACATTAACAAGCACCAATTATAACAGAGTACATTAACCAGCGCTGTATATCATTTACAGGATATTCATCATGATACTTGTGTGTAATATATACATACAGACCAGGAAAGATCGCACAATCATAAAGTCACAAAAAAGTACCTGTGCTGGTATTCTATAATGTAAATACCAAATAAAATTGAGGGCACTCAACAGGAATTTAAACAATGGTATCAAACTTTTGTTCAATTATTACAATTGTCTACATTACTATTGATTCCTGTTGATGTATATTCAAAAAAACATACAGACGTTGTCATACAGATCTTTAAAAATTCTTAGTGGGTGCTTTGAACTGTGTAGGCAGGTTATTTGAAAACAAATCTGCTTTGTGGGGTCCAATAGTCTTGGTTTTATTCAGCTGCTATAAGACCAACTAATTATCAGTAAAGTCACCCACTAGAACCTCCATAGGCTAGAAAATGTTTACTTTATAGTAACATTTGCTTTGATATAAAGCAATTACAATATAATTGATATAGAGGTTCTACAATAATGATGACATACTCATAACTTAAATGACACGCCTGACATTGCAAAAAAAAAAAAAAGTTCACTTGTTCTTTCTATAATTATCTAATGGTTCCAGAATTCTACATTTCTTGTGTTATTATTTAAAGCCTTGTCACTATCTTGTGTTAAGCTTTATTTTGGTTAATCGGGTTCCATGAAATGACTTAGGAAAGCTTTAAACACAAACTCTATTGACTGCAGGCTATCTATCATTCTTAGATGAGGTGTCAGTTCAGATCAGACCAGTTGCACTAATAATGTTCACATCTTCAGAATGACCTCTATAACATGCTAGTAAAAATATTAACTCACATAACTATGGCAGCAGATTTATTATATCTAGTATTTTTTATAAGTGGTGGCTACACGTAAAAAAAGTAGCAGCTCAAATCATTGTGTCTTTTCCTTGATGTACAAATCATTTTCCATATTACTACCAATTTGCAACACTGCATAGAAAGGGAACAATGAATATTTAGGGGCAGTGAGCCTCAGCATGAAGGTTGCCATATATTCAATACATACAGTATATATAAGGCAGTGGAACTCTTATGCCGACTTCAAAACCATGTAATATGCCTGTTACAATATAATAAAGTAAACTATCTAGTAGAAGTATATCTAGTGGACTTGCTGAGTAATCATTAAAGACGTTTCACTACTCATCCAAGCAACTTCTGCTGTTCAACTAACTGGTACAGGAAATCCTCTTCATACAAACTCTTCCAATAATTCAATCAGAATGGTGCAGTGTAACTATCCAGAGGTGACAACTGTAACTCACAGAGATTCTGAATGCTGTGTAGTTATTGTGATAGAATTACCAATGAGTCATGCAACTCAAAGAGACAGGTGTTACTTGTGTAAATTGCAGAGGTGTGAAGTTTTGTGAAGCCGCTGAGGTAAAGATGTTAGAACAGCATTGTATGTAGCACACAGATGGTGTAGAAGGCCCCGTCTTCTTTTTTGGGATGGTTTCTCCACTTTAACATGAATAGCCTCATTTACACCTCATTCAATCCAGCGGTCTTCTCTGTCCGAAATGTGTCCTTAGTTTTTTAGGTGTAGAAAGACAGTCTTGCCCTGGAAAGTAATCTCTGAATTTTAATTGGCGATAGGGGGTGATGCTTATTTGAACTAAAAGTTCATTTTACCACTAGATTGTTGTAGTTTCAAGTTAGCATACTAAACATAATAAATATAAGTAATAAACCTTTCTTTTTGTGCATTTACATTTTTTGTTTGCCAATTCTTTAAATCCTAGAAGTTCTGTCCTTGGTCCTGTGTATTTATTTGTACTAGCACCCAGATTTTGTTGCTATATAGTGTACACCCTCTGGACTATGTTATTTAATAAATATAAGTATGTATGTATTAATAATTTCACTGTACTGTTTTGAAAGAATTATGTTACCTCTAGACAACCAATCCTTGGTGTCACACAGGTATCTCTAGACCAGGAATCCCCAACCTTTAGAATGGGAAAATAATGGACTCTTCTATAAAATCTATCTTGAAGGGCCGCATAGATAATAAATTAGTGCAATCAGAGCATGCAACAACTTGCAATTGTCCTTGATTTTAATATCATCTGGTATCCTTATGTTGATTAGTAAGATTGCACCAATGTTGTGGAGATCAAATTAAGAGCCTAAATAATGCATGGCAGTACCATGATCCATTTAATCTAAATTTAGCTTGTTGGAGCAGAATCCAAATAATTCTCAGAAAAAAACATTGCTCTGTAAATATTTACAAATCCAATCACAAATAAAAAAGCTTGAATGTTATACATACACTTTCCATTATACAGAAGCTCACAAGGCTTTAGCTGGCAACTGTTTTCATTTGAATTGTTTTTTCAAAGATAAATGTGATAAATATTTGCGTTCGGAATTTTTTTTTTTTCAAAATAGTTTTCTCAAATTGGGGATCTCTAATGTTAATAAACAGGCCCCTAAGTTTGAACAAGGACTGCATAAACACTTTCAGTACCATTCAGTTCTGTGTTTTTTACTCCACTCCTTGCTATGAGGCAAAGTTTCATTCTAAGCACCATAATACAGGTTGTTAGCGTATAGCTAAGGTGAGAGCAAAATCAAAACACCACTTAAAATGTTCATAGGGCATTGAATGTAATCAGCCTGCTCCACAGAAAGCCTGACTTGAAATTACAACCTTAGAAGAGAGCTTTAAAAAACTGTTCCTGTCATTCTCCAAAAGCTCCCGGTCAGATCTAATCTCCCTGAAGAAAAGGCAAGTGTAAGAGTCAGGCAAAGGTTTGTGACAAGGGAAAAGCACTGAGGCTAATTGCATTTGTCCTCCCAACACAAGCCAGGTTATGAGATCACAGCCACACTGATACACAACTTTGCATTGGAAAAAGAAAGATGGAAGTGAAGAAGCTGGAGGTCAAACTCCGTTCACACGGCAGAAAGAGAGCAAACAATGGCATTGATAGAAAGTGCATATGAAAGCACAGGCAAGATAAATGGAGATTATCTAGTGAAATCAGTAGCCTGTCTGAATCCTAAGAAGAAAATATGGATCTTATATAAAGTACCAACAGGGCTCATCCTAATATTATGTACGGTTCAATGACGGATCACAAAACTTCTGCAAGAGGATTTAAAATGGAAACAAATCATACAGCATTTACTGTAAAATGGATAAGCAACATATCTTGCAACTTGGCAAAACTGGAATTGGCTGTTACTGCCAAGGAGGAACATGAGTTTCGGTAACAAAAAATTTGGGTTTTGCTACTGAAAACTGCATTGTAAAAGCTAATTTACAATTATTGAATTAAGGAGGGGGCCAGCAATCATACAACTTTTTTTTCCACAACTGGGCTTTTTCCCATTGATCCATTCATTGCACCAAGGTTGTAAAATTCCCCAAAAAACCCCATAAACTTGAATCGTTGTGAATGTGTAAGACACTGCCATTGACTTCTATAGGATGTCAACAGGTTTTAGATAGCACAGATTTTCAATCAAAAATATATTGTCATTTGACATTTTTTTTTTAAAATTTGAGATTCAAAGACACAATCTGGAATATATTTAAGATCTTAACTTTTGCAGAGGTTTTCTAAAAAAAAAAAACATTCAGGGGTCTATTTATTAAAGGTCGTGTTTTTTTTCAAATAACATTTTTTGAGAAAAAAACTTGAATTTTTCAAGATGTATTATTTCCTAAAGCAGCAAAAAATCTGAAAATACTCCAGCTAAAACTTGTCAATTTCATGTAAAAGTCAATGGCAGAGGTCCCTTTAACCATATGAAAATGTCTTTTGCCTTAACGATTTCAAGTGTTTCAGGGTGCTTGACTCGCTCAAAAAACTCGCTCGATAAATGAATTTTTTAAGCCTATAAACTCAAAAAATTCTAATTTAGTCATAAAATCTTGAATTTTTAGAATTTTTCTTTCATTCTGATTTTTTAGAGTTTAATTATTAGTAAATTAGCCAAATTCGTGGATGGGAGTTAGGTCGAGTTTGTTTCTGGTAAAAAATTAGACAAAAACAGGTTTTAGTAATAACTCCCTCAATCTTAACTTGTGTGTTAAATCTCTGGGTAATTAATTATTTGACAATATGACAATATTACACTGGTGCTTCGTAAACAAGGAGCACTTACATAAAAAAATGTATTTCTAGGGATAAATGCAACAGCAACCACTGTGTATAAATTACTTTGACACCATGGGTTAGATTTGCTAAAGGACGAAGTGGCTATCACAGGCGAAAATTTGCCAGCGTGACGTCATTCAGGCACTTAGCGATTTACTAACGGGTGCAGGTATAACTTCGCTAGCGAAAGAGAACGACGCTAGCGATCATTCACGCTCTATCACCAGATGAATGTTCGCTCTGGCGACTGGACGTAACTCCGTAAATTCACTAAGATGCGGATTTTACTTTATGTTACTGCTTTTGCCAGACTTGCCTTCGCCAGCTCAGACCAGGCAAAGTGAAATGGAGTGAATAGGACTTCCTCAATTGTTGCGTCTTTTCCCTTTTTCAGAGTGATAGCCTGCAAAGGTCCGTAACCGGGTTCCCCCATACATTTTCTAACATATGGAACACAAACTATACAGTGGGCTCATGTGTAAGGCATTATAACAACTCTATTTTCTTTATTAAGGTTCCCTGGACTTGTGTAATGTATTTGCTGCAACATATATGAGCAATTAACGCTATTGAAAATTTGCTAGCGTTTGGGGCCTGGACTCAACTTTGCATTTTAGTGAATTAACGTTGTCCTAGCGAATTTACGCCTGGTGTTCGATGTTGCGATGGCTGCGAAGCTGTCGCTTGCGAATTTTCACCGGTTAGGGAATTTGCCCCCAATTGTCTTCCTTCTGACTTTCCAAGAAACTTTTAAAACATTATAAATAGCCAATAACAATATAGCACAATCTATGACGCCAAAGTAGAAAATTATTACTTAACGTCTCTTCTTTCTAAATATGTCCTAAATTGAATCTATTGGCATTTAGAAAGATAATTATAAATCATGTTCTGTATCTCTTTCTCTCCCTTTTTTTTAACCTGTACTTAGTTCATATTTGCTCTTGCATATATAGCATCCTGCTTCCTCTATGTGGCATGATAAATGTACAAACTTATTACATCTTGGTTTGTATTAAACTCCCAGATATAAAACATTCATTAAAACTTCTGTGCAGTTGGTCAGCTTTTAAGAACCAGAGGGTGTTCAGAGACAAATACTGACAGACAGTTAAATAATAGACATATTCCTGGAATGTAGGGTGATTCACAAACCCAATGGCCTGTTAAAATTGTTTGTTTAATGTATTGCTGTTTTTTTCCACAGGTACCTCTGTTACACAACTACTTGCTCGTGACTTGGATGATGACAAATTGGTCTTTGGAGTTGTAGGAGATGAAGCCAAGAAATTCTTTGCCGTGGAAAGTGAAACTGGTGTGGTATGGCTGAGGCAGCCCTTGGATCGAGAGGTACTGTACAACTGTAGACATGAAGAAATAAACCTCACAAATAATGGTGTGTGCGGTGTGCCTTGAGCCTAGGCCAGACATAGACTTTCCTTGTCCTCTGCACCATTCACTCTGGTCCAGTAGTGCTGACTTAGATCAGGGCTGTCCAACTACAAGCCCATGGGCCAGATGTGGCCTTGCAAAGGACTTTTAATGCCCCCAGTCTGCTCAGAGGCTCCATAGACTTCATAATATGACTTCATTATTTGAATTTAGTAAATATGTATGGCATATAATTGGTCTACTGCATGTAATAAGGTGGACAGCACTCAGATGATGCCATTATTTATTGGAGGTGTTGAAACAAAGCAACTCTTTAATATGAGACCAACTATTCCATTACTTTGCAGATTCTAAAAATTCTATTTTTTCACCATAAAAACATGACAACATTATAGCCAGACCTTATCTTCATGACTGGCTGCAACAATTTTGCTGGTTACATACTTAAAAATGACCTATATTACCTAAGGGCTGTGTAAGTGTAAGCTAGACATAACATATTAAAACAAATACATGAATAGCTTGCTTGCTGCCTCTTTCATAAACTATTAGATGTGTATATTCATTTATCACATGGGAAAAGCTAAAGGAAAAGCACAAGTCTTCCTTGAAGCCATTTTACTGTCCTGGGGTTTATTGTGCATTTATCCACAGCAGCCTAACTGACAGCCTGCATTGCCTGGCATTGTTGAAGATAACTGCAGGCAGTGCCAGGGGGCTAGGAATAGATTCATGCAAGTCTCACTGAGCTGTACTGTGTTGTCTGATAGCAGCACCTGAGAGAGGCAGTCTAAATCACCCAGCATCTTCCTTCAGGGCAGTAAATTAACTGGCAAATATTAGGAGTTTTGCAAGCCTGAAGCAACTTACTTTGGGCACTGTTTTTTTTTGTCAATAAAACATAAATATACCTCTTTACATCACTGTTTTGTGTATATTATGCCCTAAACTGCAGATATTTCTTAAGTGGATATTTTTTAAGAAAATGATCTTTAGGGTTTATTTACAATGATGCTGGAGCACAAAATTGTAAGGGCATCATTCACTTTGCCTAAATCTAAAGCACAGTCCCGTTTGTGCCTGTCTATTGCAAACTTGCACACTAGTCAAAGAAGCAGTGCTTTGCACAAGGGAGTCCTTTACTTAATGTCTGACTTCAGGCAGTAACTGTAGGACTCCTGATCTGTCTTGCACCCACATTTGCTCCTTGCTATAAGCAATAATGACACATAACGTAAAAGTGGATGTTGAGTCCAAGTCATGCTCATTAACAGCCAGGAGAAAATCTTATTCTTTACCTTATTCCAGAAACACAAAGATTTATGGTTGGCAGCAAAAAGCAGAAAATAGTTTTGGCAAATTTTATCGTGGCCGCTCGGCCCATATGTTTTCAGGGTACACAATATTTTGTTGTGACCATTTAGGATATTGTTATATCCAACTAACGTTTTTCATGTATTTTGTTATACCCAGAGCCCACATCCATCAAGTTCAACCCCTCCAAATGAAACCAAGCACCCACAAACACTCACACTGACCCCCCCTTACACTCACATAAACTACTGTGTGTGTGTGTATATATATATATATATATATATATATATATATATATATATATATATATATATATATATATATATATATATATGTATTAATTGTAGATTTTAGTATCACAATAGCTATGATATGCTTGTCGAAGAGGCACATACATATGTTTTTTTTATAGGCACCTATTGTTATGATTGTGTGGCTGCGGAAATGCTTTGTGTTATTATTGCATGCTCGTTCTGTAAATGGCCAATATTTGTCAGCAGAACCATTTTAGATAAGATCTTCTTTATTCATTTAGCTAATATGTGGCAGTATAGTTAGTGATTTAACCCCAGCCACTAGGCAGTATGAGCAGAAGGGTGAAAAACATGCACACTCCTAGGCTACGGCTTCGATAGCAGGACACAGCAATGAGACCAGTTGGAGGAGGAGAGGAGGTAAGTGTAAAATACAGCAGGCGCTAGGTGTAAGAGATAGGACTATGTAGCATGGCCATCTATTGCCCTATCGAGTACAGGAGATAGTTTCCCTTTGAATCATCAACCAGATAGGGACCCAAGTGGTTAGGATAGGTTAGTGAGAAGTGTTATACGGCTTCCGGCCAGAGTCTGACAACAGGAAAAAACCTGTCCAGAATAGCAAAGGTAGCATTGAATTGCTGAGATAGGTGGGGAGGCAACCCAACTTTTGCTGACAGAAATTGAAATCCTCTGTATAGTATATGTGAATGCATCCTGTGAATGTGTGCCTGTATGGAATTGTGTAAATGTGTGCCTGTATGGAATTGTGTAAATATGTGCCTGTATGCCGTGAACCCTGGATGTGCAAAGTTACTGAGCAGCATGACGCCTGGAGGTTTGTGTGCCTTTCATATGTGGAATATTGGTGAGAGAGGGGGTTAATGATAATATTACTTTGAGATCTGACTACCCTCCCAACAAATGTAATGGGTGCAAGGTCAATTATCTTTACCCTCAATGTGCAATATTTAGGTGTTGTTGCATCCAATGACTAGTACCTGCTCAAGCAGGTTTTAAAGGGGACCCGTCACCCTAAAAAATGATTCATAATCCTTTATCACATCAGTCAAGCAAAATGAACTTTAATTACACTATATACATTTTTGAATTGTGTTTCCTTCAGTCTGGGAACTCAGAATTATAGCAAGCAGGCAGGAGCCATTTTGTGGGCACTGTTATTAAGACAAGCTTTGCATCATCTCATATCCATCCCCATGCCCTGGCTGCACATTTAAATGGTGAAGAAAACGGGGGAATATGTGGAGAGCAGCTATTTCTAGGAAGTGCTGAATGGAAAGTGAAAGTAATTGTCTGTCCCGCCTCTATGCCACGGGCATAGAGGAGGGGCAGACTATATTTGATTGACAGCTGAGATGTTTAAATGAGCTTAAAACAGCTATGAGTGCTTTAATAAAAAATAGAAATTGGATTTCATGTTTAATTTGAAAAGGACTTTTATTACACAGATCTTTTGTGTCTGGGTGACAGGTGCTGGGCTCCCTTGCTGTGCCATGTAACTAGCACAGTGGAGCAGGCTTAAATGGTCAGATTTATCATTTTACTGTGCTAAACTCTAAATTCACACTTAGTATATGATCATAGAGCCAGATAGGCCAAACTGTGTAGTATTGCAGTCACATCTGGGTGTTATAGACAGGGGTTGCCAATGAGTTAACCTTGGAGCTACCACTAGTTCTAGATCCATGGTAGCTCCAGGGATCCCCAGTGTCAATAGGTGCACTTGTGCCCCATTCATCAGAAGAATGAATTGTGTTGATATGTTCTCCACTGTGTCCATTTTAGAGTAAATGCACTTACAGGTACATTTGTAAATGACCACTTATCTTTCCAATAGCTGCTCTCTTCATCACAACTCAAACAGTGGGGCTCATTCATACACTGGGCATACACTGGGCAAATCTGCACATGGCAACCAATCAAATGTTTGCTTTCATTGTTCAACCTGCAGCTGCCTGTAAAAAGCCAGTCACTGGTTGGTTGCTATGGGTTACTGCCCTGTGCAAATGTACCGCGTGTTTATGAACACTTTCATGTCTCCAAGTTTCTCTGTATAAGGGAAAGCTTGAAATGTCTCTGCAGGGTATAATATACTTATTTTTTAGTTCTCCTTTAAGAGTTTCTCCGTATAAATTTTTATAATTTTCCTAATTATTAACATCCTTACATTTATGGAATCTGATCTACATTAACATTAGGTGAAATCATCAGTAGAGTAATTTCAGAGATACATCAGTCTGTGCACTGGTAGGGCATTTTTCCTTATGAACTTATGAAGCCATAAGCTTCCAAAGTGGGATGGAATTAATGATAGTAATGAATTGGGACAGAAACTGTTATGTATTAAGATAGTTAAGAAGGTGTATCTGTTAGGATTATGAACAAGGAGCACTTATTGCTGCTCAGTTTAATTCTGTGCCCATGGGACTTCCTAAAGAATGCAGGGATGGGACATGGAAGAAATGGATACCCATAGCCCCATTTTATTTTTATTCATGTATAATTGTATTCGGCCTCTCTTGCATTTATAACTCAATCTAAAATCTGCACTTCACACTAGTACTGATTACATTCTGGAACCCCAAGTGTAATTATATGAGGGTTTCCTCCTTTGCAACATTCCCTGCGGTATTTTGCATGTAATTATGCTTTTAGCTAAGTGCTGGTGTCACAAGATAAACACTGTTTCTAATCGTATTATTTTCTCTCTCTTTTCATTTCAGACTAAATCAGAATTCACAGTTGAATTTTCTGTCAGTGACAACCAGGGGGTATGTGTGACTTTTCCTTTTCATAGCATGAAAATATATGAATGTTAAAACATGACAAGATAACAGGAAGTAACGGTTCAGATGAATAAAGAATGATTTATGGTATCTCCTGTCCAATTACTGCCAACAGGAGTCACTGTACACATGAGCAATTAAGTAAAGGGAAAGCAGCTATTTAGAACTAATGTGCACTGAATTGGTCTATATCGGTAAATATTTCTCTTTGTTGTAAACCACATAATAAATTATTGAGAGCAAAATTATGGATATTAGATCTATTATCAAGGATGCTTAGATGAAGGTTTTTTTCTGTAATTTAGATCAACATACCTTAAGTTTACTAAAATAATTAAACATTAATTTCGAGTTCATGTGAGTTTTTAAAAACTCCCATTAACTCCCATGAACTCGAAATTCGACCAATCGAAATTTAGTAAACAAATCAACATTTTCAAAACTCGGGTGAATAGGATGAACCTGAATCAAATTCAAATCTAATTGAATTAAGAGTTTTAAAATTTTGATTAGAGTCAGGAAGGCTGTAAACAACTCCGTTTTACGTGGCGAATAGTCAAATTTTGAGTTCTTAAAGAGCCAGTGTATGATAAATCTCGAAAAGTCTAATTTGATTTTTTAAAACAACTTGTATCGAATTTTAATAATTCCCTAGTCGAATTTGTCAGTTTTGGCTATAACAAAACTAGAATTCTAATTCGAATTTACACTTCGACCTTTGAGAAATCTGACCCTAAATAAGCCCAATAGGGTTGTTTTACCAACAATATGGAGTCATGCAGCTTACTTCCCATCATTACATGGTACTGGTATGGGACCTATTATCCAGAATGCTCAGGACTTGCGGTTTTTTGGATAATAAGGCTTTACATAATTGAATCTCCATACCAAAAAATGTGAGCAATGTTTAAACCCAATAGGACTCTTTTGCTTCCAAGTAGCGATGGGCGAATTTCTCCCAATTCGCTTCGTCTGAAAATTTGTGAATTTCCCGTGAAAACGTTGGAAACGTTGAAAAATTAGTGAAACTTGAAAATTGACGCCGCATCAAAAATAATTTGACATCGGCAAAATTGTTCGGTGACGAAACGCGGAAATTTGCCGCAAATTCACGCCAGGCGAATTTATTCACCCATCACTACTTCCAATAACGATTCATTATATCTTAGGGATAAAGTACAGGCTAATGTTTTATTAGTGAGAAAAGGAATTTTAAAATGGAGTCTGTGGTAAATGGCCTTCCTGTATTTTGGAGGTTTCTGGAAAATAGGTTTACAGATAACGGATCTCTTGCTTTTTTTTCTTATTTATTCAGAGAAAACTAAAATAATTCAGTTTTTTAAAAATGATTTACTAAAAATCAACTCTGTGGGACTTGAGCTTCCAATAATTTTGAGCCTTCTTTATAAGAGATCCCATACCTGTGTTTTAAAATTATTCCATATAAAAATGGTATCATAATGCTTCAGTGCTACATTGTAGGTCATGAGATGGAAATATCTACTTTTTTTAAACTTTCAATTATATTGTTACAAATCAAGGCAGGAGGGTAAAGAATTTGCCTGTGGGTAGATGACAATTTAACCCTTTAATTGCTGCTTTCCTATAGTCTTGTTGTGCCGTGTGTAGCTAGTTAACATGCAGAGAGCACTGGTCAAAGAGAAACTTAGAACCTCACTGTGAGGATATTTTATCTCAGAATCTAGATTCTATGGGTCATCACTAAGGGGTTAAACTTCTTCTTTCAATTTTTTTGTTAAAGGGAACATGTTTCCAATCTGTTTTAAGCAAATACTGTGCACTGTTTACTGTTGTGTTACATTGCGTTCTCCTTCACTCCTCGCATATACCTACCGGCAGCCGCCAGGATTTGGAAAGCAGTGGTGCTCTGAGTTCTAGATCGCAGGATATCAGAGCGATGCTTATTCTTTCTGAGGCTCCTACGCAAAAAATAGAATGCAATGTGAAAGTTTTATATGTTTTTTAAGGAAATCACATTGCAAACAGGCATATTTTTTATGGGAGATTTAATTTTATCATATGTCCCCTTTATTTGCTTCCAAGCTTATTATTATAATTAGTATTATTAATCAGCATATTTTGAAATATTTTTATAAACTCGTCATTCATACTTCAAATAATATACATTCATTTAATTGTTAAAATCCAAATACTTAGATACAGCAGCTTCACCAGTCTAAACTAAAGTTGTAATTATATTGCTTTTTCCACAAACAGTTCCATGTTTTGTTAGTGCTTACACCTTAAACCATTATAGGTGAGTCTTGTGAAACCAGATATTTGCATGCAATAATGTTATTTATGATTTAATAATTTACAAGCACAAGGATGCAGATTTGCTTCAAATGACCAAAATGAAGTCTCCTGATATACTATGGGTGTATTTGTTTTTCAGGTTATCAAGGGTAAAGTGAATATTCAAGTTGGTGATGTCAATGATAATGCTCCAACCTTCCACAACCAGCCGTACGCAGTGCGCATAGCAGAGGTTAGTATCTCTTATGAACTGTGTGAAAAACTGAAAAGAGATCAAATACAAGTGCAACAGAAAACACTCCAATCGTACAATCTAGAAGCAAGGTTCATAATGAACAGGCATTACCCAGGTAATGCCTGTGTAACGTGAAATAAAAGTTGAAGGCATGCTCTCTTCTTCTAGTGGTGCTTAAATGCGTTGTGAAAGTGTTAGAGGCAAATTCATTAGGCAGTATGCAGCAATTCACCTTTAGCTCTGAAAAAATGCTTGAGGAGAACCAAAGCTTAACTAATAAGTAGGCTAGAAATGTTGTACATTATGTTTTGGGTTTCTGTACCAGCCCAAGGCAACCACAGCCCTTTAGCAGGGAAGATATGTGTATCTGAAGATGCCCCGGTAGCTCCCCATCTTCTTTTCTGCTGATTCACTGCACATGCTCTGTGCTGCTGTCACTTACTGAGCTTAGGGACTGACTCAAAATAAACAGTACATATAGAATATAAATGTCACAATATAAGGCTGATTAGTAATTAATACAGATAATTACTACGTCAGTTCAGAAACCAGTGCAATTGGCATCAGCAGGGGCATAACTACAGAGTAATATAAAAGGTTGACTGGGGAACTGGCAGCTATGCTCTCAATCTCAGCAAGGCACCCCCGCTCCAGGTGTAGGATATATGCAATTCAACAAAAGGGCTGAGAGAAAGCAAGCGAAGAGGCAGAACTTGCTGCTAAGTGCTCTTTATTGCACACAACATGTTTCGGGCCCAAAGCCCTTTATCTACAGAGTAAACAGACCCTGTGGCTGCAGGGGGGCAAGGAGGTATAGGTGGCCCCATGAGGCAATTTCAATATATAGTAGTTAAACAGAAGAATCTCTGGATATTTTGGATTATATATAAATTAATCTACTGTGGGCCCAGTATCATCTAGTTACGCCACTGAGCATCAGAATTTAATAATCAGCCCTGTAGCATCATCTTATATTACAGGGCAACCTCATTTTCTGCTTGCTAATTTATGACGACCCCTAAGCTTAGCCCCTCAACAGCTGCTCAGAGCCACTGAGCACGTGAGTATCGCAGACACTTTCCAAGACAAGTTTGAAGTCCTGAATCATTGCTGCTATTGAGAAGCTGAAACTTTAGGTTGGTGCAATAAGTTCACTAAATAAAAGGTGGCATTTTTATTTGCATCCTCTTCTGCTTCTTGGCAGCTTTTAAAATTCAGGTCACTATTTCCAGCAGCCTAAAACTGTTGCTCTATGATGTTACATTTTTA
Organism: Xenopus laevis; assembly: GCF_017654675.1. Lineage (NCBI taxonomy): Eukaryota > Metazoa > Chordata > Amphibia > Anura > Pipidae > Xenopus > Xenopus laevis. The sequence continues at coordinate 44,587,677 of NC_054383.1, read as the reverse complement.
TTGTTATTGCTACTTTTTATTCATTATCTTTCAGTCCCTCTCCTGTTCATCTTCTAGTCCCTTATTTAAATCTCTGCCTGGTGGATAGGGTCAATAAGACCCTAGCAACCAGGTAACTTCTGAAATTCCAAACTTCTAAATAAAAATCTAAATAATGAAAAAAATGAACACCAACTGACACATGTCTCAAAATATCAATGTCTATATCATTGTAAAGTTAATTTAAATGTGAATTAATCCTTTAAGGTGACTTTAACATTAGATGTTTCACATGAGCCTCAGTGATATGTCTACAGTGATATACATTTAAATTATGGCCTGAATAGGCAGGCCCGGATTTTGGGCTTGGGCGCCTGTAGGTCGCTGGGTCCTAGAGCCCAGTGCTTCTCAGTTTGTGGCTGGACAGCATGCCTTGCCACATATGCGGGCCTGTGCATTTACTGAGAGCACACTGTATGTTGGATTTCCCCCAAGCTTTTAAACACTGTTTAGTTTAAAGACAAATTTTGCTGCAGCAAGCAACCAGACAGTCTGGGTGGATTTATGAATAGGCTACAATAGGCTGTAGACTAGGGGTCCAGAGTAATTAGGGGCCCATCTTTCAATTATTTTTATTTTATTTTTTTAACAAATGTATTTTTATCTGTATTTCTGAGCCTGTGTCTAGTCAGCACAGGTGTACAGTACCTGCTGGAAGAATATTAGGCAGCCAGACAAGGCAAAGTGCTTGTGGCATATTCTCTGAGACATGTCAGGTTCAATGTGTGCCACTGATGTCACTAGCACACTCCAAATTCAATACGTCTTGGAGAGCTTGGATGCACGCCACGCACATATTTGCCTTGTCTTGTCTGCCTGCCTAAACTTCTCCCAGCAGGTAGTGGCCATTCCACTGTCCTGAGCAGACCTAGGCTCAGCAGCACAGATAAAAATAAATAGAAAAAAAATTGAGTAGCCTAGAATGGGGGCCTGTGGAAAGTGTAGCCTAGGGGCCTCCCATCCTATTAATCCGCCACTGCAGGCAGTGGTTTGAATTAGAGTCTGGAAGATAGAAAGAGAGACACTGAATAAAAAAATAACATACAATTTAAAGATAGCAATAAACTTGTAACCTCACAGAGCAATAGTTGTTTGGCTGTTAATTTGAAGGCTGTAAAGAATCAAAAGTAGTCAAATAATTAAAACTCTTTAAAAAAGAAATAATGAATACCAACTGCAAAGTGCTAGAAATGGGACATTCTATAACTATACTAAAAGTTACTAAAAGTTAACGCCCCATTAAATATCTGTCCTACAACGTCTCCTGTGCATAACTTCCATGTGCTCACTGATCAGCGAATCTTACTGAATCCAATAAAGTCAGGCAATTGCTTTTTATTGATTTCTGCTATGCTCATACATAGAGCCTTCATAATATGTATGGAAATCCCACCAACAATCAGAAAAGTGGGGAGCCTTAGATGGTTATAAGATGTAGTTGTATGGGATGTCATCATACATACCACCATGTATTGTCTGAGGCATATGGTGGAATTCAGTGGTGTCAAGCTTCATTTGCACAAGCGATAAACTTCCCATTTCACAAATTATCGTGTGTAAGATATATATGTATCGAGATAAGTATAACTACTATTTTGCAATGGGCATTTTTTGGCAGTGTTATTGTCTAACACAATATATCACTTCTAAGAAAAGGCCAATGCCATTATACTATATAATATACAGCAGGGATTCCCAACCTTTTTTTACTCGTGAGCCACATTTGAATGTAAAAAAGAGCATTAGTAGTGTAGAAACAGAAAGTCTAATGGTGTATGCAACATTCCCATGTACAAATGGAGGCTTATCATGGAATATGACTACTGTGGGAGCCAAATACATTTTAAGATAGTTTGGCAAATTGCATTTTTTTAAAGCCTGTTTCATTAGATTGGATTGCAAGTTATGCCCAACATCCTGTTAACCGAACAGGATGTTGGGCATGCTAAAGCATGAAAAATTCCCTGGGGATGTCAATTAAGGGCTGTTGTTGGCTGTTTGGTAGCCCCTTTATGGACACCTGGTTTTTATGCAACCAAAACTTGCCTCCAAGCCGGGAATTCAAAAATAAGCGCCTGCTTTGAGGCCACTGGGAGCAACATCCAAGGGGTTGGTGAGCAACATGTTGCTCGCGAGCTACTAGTTGGGGACCACTGATATGCAGTGTACAGTATACTATATAGTATGTAACCTGGAATTTCGGATGTATCATTCTTCACCTTTTACATAAATATATTGAGTGTTTTTTTTAATACAATTTTTTTCAGTTGTTAGGTAATAGTAATTAGTCATCCCAAGGTTGTAAACCAACATGTTATTTATGAAGAGAGAAGCCACTTGTATATTCTTAAAAGCAGGACCTGATTGAAATTCAGTTGGTGCCTAGTGTGGGGCGGTGTGCAAATCTGGTAGTTTGAGTCAGTTTTCTGTGCTTTGCACCCTGCCCAGCACTTTGTAAACTACTTATTTTGTTTTTCCTTTGTTTAGTTTTATGATGTTATTGGTGTATCATCTAAATATATTCAGCAGTGATAAAAAAAAAATCTCACCGGTAACATATAAAGTAAAAGTTATAAAAGTCAGCTGTCATAAGAAAGGATTCTAATTTCATTTGGTGAAGTAAATGGGGGATCTTCTCAGTCTTCTACAACATCATTGTAACGAATAGCGTTTACCCTGGTGGTCCAGTGGAGTACCCTCTGGCATGCGGGGGCGCCTGCCATGCCTTAAGGGGGGACACCCACCACATGACGGTTCTCCTATGGCGCGCTTCCGGACGTCATCGCGCAAAGGTGCAAAATTTCCAAGTATTTAAAGGGGCTTTGTATTATTGCACATTGCCCGTTGTTAGGTTCAATTCAGTTTGTTTCCTGGGTGCTTATTCTATTGAATCCTGATTGTTCTTCTGTGTATTGACCCTTGCCTGCCTGTGACTTCTCTGATTTCTCCAATCTTGACCCTTGCCTGCCTGTTAACTACGAACTCTCCAATCCTGACCATTTGCCTGTCCACTACACTCTCCAACCCTGATTCCCGGCCTGTCTGACTAATCTCTGCTTGTGCTGGCCCGGCCTGCCTATTCCAAGTGGCGTTCCTCCATCCTGGTGAAACGATTGTGCCCCTTTGCTCGTCCAGAACCGTTAACTTTGCTCCTCTCTCAAATAAGACCTGGCGGCATCCAATTAGCCGAGGGCTCCTCCCGAGGTGAAAGGCGGCAGTTATAGGCAGAAGTGAGAGCATAGACCAGAGAGCTTCGCTTGGGTTCTGGATTTAGGGCGCTGTTCATGACAATAGTGGCTACAATTTCAGATGGGTGAATTAATTCCTATAAATCGTATTTAATCATATTAAAGGTTTACATATAATGCATATACAATTTTGTCATATATTCCTATAATTGGTGCTAGAATGTGTTCTGTTAACAGGATGTTGAGCATAACTTACAATCCAATCTAATGAAACAGGCTTTAAAAAAATGCAATTTGCCAAACTATGTTAAAATGTATTTGGCTCCCACAGTAGTCATATTCCACGATAAGCCTCCATCTGTACAGGGGAATGTTGCATACACCATTAGACTTTCTGTTTCTACACTACTAATGCTAATTAAGCAGCTTGGTCACTGAATGTGAAGAGGTTAATTAAGGATGAGAATTCATAACTGCACTTGTAGATTCAACGCTGAAGGTTACCATTATTTCCTTTCATTTCCTTATGAGTGTATGAGTGAATCTAAGAAGCTACATCTGTGTCTGTCTGTGAAATCAAGTTGTCTTAAGTAATTGAGGACTACAAAAGAAAAGACTCATTAATATGCAGCCTGCTTGCATCCTCCTGCCTTGGGCCTTTGATCTCCTCTTTCCTTTCTCAGGCTGTGAACATAGGGGATTTTGTTATTAGTTTGTGAATACATTACATGTAATTTACATGTAATTTTCTTGATCCATCCGGCAGGGCGTTAAGAAAGTCATCAAGTTGAAATAAAGATAGAGAAACAAATGAAATGTGTATTATTTATATCATATGACAGATCAATAAGTTAATAATATACTTTTCAGTGAGTGCGGACTCCTTGTTTTACTTTACAAGTATTTACAGGTGATAATTTGCGTGCAAAATTCAGAATTTCGCTATGTGCAAATTTTTTCGTGAAACTGTGCCGAAAATTTGCAGAGAAAAAACACCCATAAGAAAAAAATGCCCATTGCCTTTAATGCATTAGGACAAAAAAAGTCGCAATAAGAAAAAACACCCATTGACTTCAATGCATTTAAAGAGAGAAAAATTGTTGCACGTGTAAAATTTGTCGCAGGTAAGAACGCCTATTGACTTAGAGAGAGATACATTCTATATACTGTAAAAAGATTTGATGTTCTTTTATTGATTTTCAATGGATTTGCCTAATGGAAATGTTACAAAGTAGATATTTATTCACTTTCCTTTAATTTTATTCCAACAGATTTAAATGGTGTTACTGACATGACATGCAGCACCCGAGCAGACATTGGGGGGCAATTTATTATATGCAGGGTTTTATGCACTGTACAACCTGCCCCGACATAAAAGTAGTGGTTCACCCACAGGTTCACCTGCCTTGAAGGACTAGCCAGTCAAACTGACTCATAAAGTAAACTCTCTCTATATATCACTAACTAGATTGTGAAAATCTAGAATGATAGCAATTGCAAGAACAAATGTCCCCATGTAGTAAGCACAATACTGCTGCAAAATCTGAGGGAATACAGGTATGGGATCTGTTATCTGGAAACCTGTTATCCAGAAAGCTCTGAATTACGGAAAGGCTGTCTTCCATAGACTCATTTTATCCAAAAAATTATTACTTTTTTCTCTGTAATAAGGCAAACCCAGCCTATTGGGTTTATTTAATGTTTACATGATGTTCTAGTAGACTTAAGGAATGAAGATCTAAATTATGGAAAGATCCGTTGTCTGGAAACCCCCAGGTCTCAAACATTCTGGATAACAGGTCCAATATCTGTACAAAAAATACTCTGAAAGCTCCAGTGCAGAATTTACCCTCACTGGAGCTCTTGTGAGCACCTGCAGAAATCCATTGAAGGTCAACCGATGTAGCTTATATTAGAGAAGTCACTTTGTAACCTTGCTGCTACAATGACCAAACAGGAGTTGCAGACACTGCAGCTGCTGGGATGTTCTGATTTGCAAATCAGATCTGTTATATATTAATTTGTTAGTAAGTGAGAAGAAATTTCCATATAATATAAGTTGTATCACTACAAATCTAAAGAATTTTCAGTCACAAATTACACAGAATAAAGCAATTGAACCTCCCATTACAAGGATCAATTTGCATTTTACAAGATAAGAAAAAAGATTTCACACATATTTACGGCACATTTTACTATCTACAGGAACCTCTTTTTGCTGATGACATTCAGACAGAGATGTTTTTATTTTAGCATATAACTGAGCTTAAGGAGCATAAGATACAGTCCATTGCTCTCAATTGATGTTGTTTTCTATCATTTTATTGTCTATTTTTTTATTTTCTGGATCATCTTGACCCCATATCAAGTTCTTGTTTGAGCAGAGTAATCATTCATGGCCCATTTGTTACTCAGCAATCTCCTAAAAACTCAAATTACAAACACATTTATAGGAACGGAGGGATTTTTTTTGTCAGCTATGTTTTTTGCTCATAAGAATATAAAATGAAAAGGATTGCAGGTTGATGATGAAATAAAAATGTATTTTTCTCATTTTTGTGAAATTGATCTATTTTAGGGGACTCTTATAGAGGTCAAAAGTAGCTAATTTAGGCTTGCATTCCAAGTGGAGCTTTGTATCACTAGCCTCCTAAAAATCAAGTCATGGCTGCCTTTTCTTAAAGAGACAGTATCCCTCGTTCAACATGTGTGCAATGAATAGGACTTGTGTGTAACATACTTTTTTCCTATTGTTTTAATTGCAAAAAAATCGAATTTATGGTTTCTGTTATTTCTTAAGCTAAATAGGGCAAACAGGGAGACAGAAGCTACTCCATATACTCCATATTTGGTCCTTGTGAAGAAGAAAATTAAATTGCCGGCACTCAGATTATCCCTTGTTCCTGTCAACAAAATAGTTACAATAAAGGGAGAAAGGTGGGGGTTGTTTACTGGCTAATTATCTACCTTTCAAGGACCAAATATGGGGAAGATTCAGCTTCCCTTTTTGCCCTTTAGCTCAAGAAATAACAAAAGCCATAGATTTTTGTGATTAGAACAATAAGCAAAAACTGTATGCCTATGCATAGAACGAATTTAGAACAAGGGGGTATACAGCCCCTTTAAGACAAATCATAGAGACAAGGTTTTATTTTAGAACAACGTCTTTCTGTAACTTTTGTTTCAAACATACAAGCATATTGTGTTATGACTATATAAGGAATGTATATTATGTTGGTTACATTTTAGGGAGATAACAGTACAATATACCATCCTGAAACTCCTATTAAAAACAGCTGAAAATGCACGTACTTAGATACCGTAAATGCATTGTAAAACAGACTATATATACAGATTTTAGCAATCCCTAACAGGTCAAGCTGCCAAAGTTTGTACAGGTATGGGACCTGTCATCCAGAATGCTCAGGATCTGGGGTTTTCCAGAATAAGATATTATTTTCGTAACTTGGATCTCCATACCATAAGTCTACTAGAAAATCATGTAAACATTAAATTAACCCTATAGGCTGGTTTTGCTTCCAATAAGGATTAATTATATCTTAGTTTGGATCAAGTACAATTTACTATTTTATTATTACAGAGACAAAGGAAATCATTTTTTAAAATTTGGATTATTTGGATAAAAGGGAGCCTATGGTAGATGGCCAACCTATAATTTGGAGCTTTCTGGATAACGGATCCCATACCTGAAAATTTGGGGATCATTGCTACACTTGGAAAGCTAATTCACCATTAGAGATGTCGCGAACTGTTCGCCGGCGAACTTGTTCGCGCGAACATCGGGTGTTCGCGCTCGCCGGAAGTTCGCGAACGCCGCGCGACGTTCGCCATTTTGGGTTCGCCATTGTTGGCGCTTTTTTTTGCCCTCTCACCCCAGACCAGCAGGTACATGGCAGCCAATCAGGAAGCTCTCCCCTGGACCACTCCCCTTCCCTATAAAAACCGAAGCCCTGCAGCGTTTTTTCACTCTGCCTGTGTGTGCTGAAGAGATAGTGTAGGGAGAGAGCTGCTGCCTGTTAGTGATTTCAGGGACAGTTGAAAGTTTGCTGGCTAGTAATCGTTTTGATACTGCTCTGTTATTGGAGGGACAGAAGTCTGCAGGGGTTTGAGGGACATTTAAGCTTAGGTAGCTTTGCTGGCTAGTAATCTACCTTCTACTGCAGTGCTCTGTATGTAGCTGCAGTGGGCAGCTGTCCTGCTTCTGATCTCATCTGCTGACTGCTGCAATAACAGTAGTCCTTGTAAGGACTGCTTTTATTTATTTTTTGTTGTTTTACTACTACTACTAACTACTACTACTATAAGAGCCCAGTGCTATTAGTCTAGCAGTGTTGGGGAGTGGGACTGGTGTGCTAATCTGCTGCTCCTAGTAGTTCAGCAGCACCAACTTTAATTTTTTTTTTTTAATATTCATTTTTTTTTATTTTACTTTTTTTTATTTTACTACCGCTGTAGTAGTGTATAAGTTGACCTTTTAGGCATTATTTGCCCTGTAGGCATTATTTGCACACTGTTTTCTTCAACCCGCCATCGAGCTGTGTGACCTTGTTCACATTCTGTCTAAATATCCATAATATTACCGTCTCCAGAAAAAACACCGGAGTCACTTTTTTCAAGCAGCCATAATATATTTTACGTAATCCGTATCCACCGCTGTAGTAGTGTATACGTTGGCCTTGTAGGCATTATTTGCACACTGTTTTCTTCAACCCGCCATCGAGCTGTGTGACCTTGTTCCCATTCTGTCTAAATATCCATAATATTACCGTCTCCAGAAAAAACACCGGAGTCACTTTTTTCAAGCAGCATTCATATATTTTACGTAATCCGTATCCACCGCTGTAGTAGTGTATACGTTGGCCTTGTAGGCATTATTTGCACACTGTTTTCTTCAACCCGCCATCGAGCTGTGTGACCTTGTTCCCATTCTGTCTAAATATCCATAATATTACCGTCTCCAGAAAAAACACCGGAGTCACTTTTTTCAAGCAGCATTCATATATTTTACGTAATCCGTATCCACCGCTGTAGTAGTGTATACGTTGACTTTGTAGGCATTATTTGCACAGTGTTTTTCTTCAACCCGCCATCTAGCTGTGTGTATTATCGTTTCCAGAAAAACCAACTGAGTTTTTGTTGTTGTTGTTGTTTTTTTAAAAATAATGCCAGGCAAAGGCAGGCCGCCACGCAGAGGCCGTGCTAGGGGCCGTGCTGCTATGCAATCCTGTGGCCCTAGCAAATTGCCCAGTTTTAAAAAGCCAATGACCCTGAACTCCCAAAATGCTGAAGAGGTAGTTGACTGGCTTACACAGCACACCCCATCCTCTACCGTTTCTAACTTTACCACAACATCCTCCTCATCCCCACTGCTATGGCCACCCCACGTAACACTTCCTCCACCACCGGTGCCCCTTGTTCACTGGGTCAGAGGAGTTATTTTCCAATGAGTTTCTTGAACTGAGTAATGCGCAACCATTATTGCCAGAAGAAGATGAAGGAGATGAGGACCTTACACCAGATTTAATTCTGGCAGAGAACACGATAGAGATGGACATAATGAGTGATGAGGAGGAGGTCCCCGCTGCTGCTTCCTTCTGTGATGTGTCAGAAGAAATTGATGCATCTGAGGAGAATGATGATGAGGAGATTGATGTTTTGTGGGTGCCTAGTAGAAGAGAGCAAGAGGAGGGTAGTTCAGATGGAGAGACGGAGAGTCAGAGAGGCAGTAGGAGAATAAGACTTAGAAGAAGCAGGGAGGACAGCCCGCAGGGATCAGCAGGGCAACAACATGTATCGGCACCTGTGTTCAGCCGGCCAACGCACCCGCCATTGCCGCCAATACCGCCAACTCCGCCAACTTCTACTGTTACCGCCAGATCGCACACTTCCAAAAAGTCAGCAGTGTGGGATTTTTTTAATGTGTGTGCCTCTGACAAAAGCATTGTAATTTGCAATGAGTGCAGTCAGAAACTGAGCCTTGGTAAGCCCAACAGCCACATAGGTACAACTTCTATGCGAAGGCACATGAGCGGCAAGCACAAAGCACTTTGGGAGCAACACCTCAAAGGCAACAGGCAAACTAAAAGCCACACTCCTTCTGGTCCAGCATCTTACTGCTCTACCTCTGCTCTCCTTGACCCGTCTGAACCAACCCTCCACTCCGCCTTCCACCTTGACCACCTGTTCCCATTCCCAGTCATCTGCCACCAGCCAAGTTTCTGTGAAGGCCATGTTTGAGCGTAAGAAGCCAATGTCTGACTGTCACCCCCTTGCCGGCGTCTGACAGCTGGCTTGTCTGCACTCTTAGCCCGCCAGCTTTTACCATACCAGCTGGTGGACTCTGAGGCCTTCCGCAAATTTGTAGCAATTGGGACAACCGCAGTGGAAGGTACCCAGCCGCAATTTTTTTTCTAAAAAGGGAATACCACACCTGTACCAACATGTGCAGAGCCAAGTTACCGCATCTCTGTCACTTAGTGTTGGGCCAAAGGTCCATATGACTACTGACGCATGGTCCTCCAAGCATGGTCAGGGCAGGTATGTCACCTACACTGCCCACTGGGTGAACTTGGTAATGGCTGGGAAGCAGGGAATGGGTAGCTCAACAACAACAGTGGAGTTGGTGTCCACCGCCACGGATTGCACGCGGTTCTGCCACCACCTCTACTCCTCCATCGCTCTCTACCTCGTCTTCTTCTTCTTCTTACTCTGCTGCTGGGTCCTCCTTCTCCTCCTCCACACCTGTGCACCCCCAGCTCCCCCTAGGCTATTCGACGTGCCAGGTACGCCGTTGTCACGCTGTCTTGGGGATGACGTGCCTGGAAAGCAAAAACCATACCGGATCTGTACTCCTGTCATCTCTGCAGTCACAGGCCGATCGGTGGCTGACCCCACACCAACTGCAGATCGGAAAAGTGGTGTGTGACAATGGAAGCAATCTGTTGGCAGCGTTGAGACTAGGCAATTTAACACATGTGCCCTGCATGGCACATGTGTTAAATTTAATAGTCCAACGTTTTGTCTCCAAGTACCCAGGATTCCAGGACGTTCTCACCCAGTCCAGAAAGGTGTCGGCCCATTTCAGACGTTCCTACACAGCCATGGCACGCCTTGCTGACATTCAGCAGCGCTACAACATGCCAGTCAGGCGTTTGATTTCTGACAGCCAGACTCGCTGGAATTCAACGCTCCTTATGTTGGAACGTCTGCTGCAACAACAAAGGGCCGTCAACGAGTACCTTTTTGAACTGGGTGGTAGGACTGGATCTGCACAGCTGGGGATTTTTTTCCCCCGTTACTGGGTGCTTATGCGCGATGCCTGCAGGCTCATGCGACCTTTTGAAGAGGTGACAAATATGGTCAGTCGCACCGAAGGCACCATCAGCGACCTAATACCCTTCGCTTTCTTCCTGGAGCGTGCCGTGCGACGAGTGACAGATGAGGCTGTAGACCAGCGTGACGAGGAGCTGGAAGCGCACGATTTCTGGTCGGAATCACCAGAACGAACCCAGGCACCTGCTGCAACGCAGGGAGAGGTGCCAGAAGTGGAGTCAGAGGAGGAAGGTGGCTTTGTGGAGGAGGAGGAGGAGGACCAACAGGAGCAGGCTTCCCAGGGGGCTAGTGGTGACCTTTTGGGACCCCTGGTCTTGTACGTGGCTGGGGGGAGGAGACCGTGGATGATGCAGTCCTTGATAATGAGGAAGCGGAGATGGATAGCTCTGCATCCAACCTTGTGAGAATGGGGTCTTTCATGCTGTCATGCCTGTTGAAGGACCCCCGTATCAAGAGGCTTAAGGAGAAGGACCTGTACTGGGTCGCAACGCTACTAGACCCTCGGTACAAGCATAAAGTGTCAGAAATGTTACCAACATACCACAAGTCCGAAAAGATGCGGCATTTACAAACCAGCCTGCAAAACATGTTGTACAATGCTTTTAAGGGTGATGTCACTTCAGGAACTCATCAACATTCCAGGGGCAGAGGTGCCAGTAATCCTGCCACGAGCACACCTGCAAGGACAAAGCCCTTTGGCCAGTCTGTAACGTCAGACATGCAAATGTTTTTCTGTCCAAGGCAGCGCCACAACCCTTCTGGATCCACCCTCAAAGAACGCCTCGACCGGCAGGTAGCGGACTACCTGGCATTAACTGCAGATATCGACACTCTGAGGAGCGATGAACCCCTGGACTACTGGGTGCGCAGGCTTGATCTGTGGCCAGAGCTGTCACAATTTGCCATGAACCTCTTGTCTTGCCCAGCCTCAAGTGTGCTCTCAGAAAGGACCTTCAGTGCAGCAGGAGGGATTGTAACTGAGAAGAGAACTCGCCTAGGTCACAAAAGTGTCGATTACCTGACCTTTATTAAAATGAATGAGGGGTGGATCTCGGAGGGTTACTGCACGCCGGAAGACTTGTTCTGACTTCTATGCAGCTGTCCTTCTCTTCAAGCCTCATGACTCCACACACAGCTGTCCTTTAGCGTCCTCCTCCTCCCTCCGCCACCGTTACAAACTAGGGTGCAAACCCTACTGGTTTAATTTTTTTCTGGCCTCTGTGCTTCAGTGGCTGCAACCAAAAAACTGGGCAAACAATGTCTACAAGGTCAACGTATGGCAAAAATGACTATTTTCAGCATTTATATGGCATATTTTTTCTGGCAACTGTGCTTCAGTGGCTGCATCCAAAAAAATGCATATTTTCTGCATTTATATGGCATAATTTTCTGGCCTCTGTGCTTCAGTGGCTGCAACCAAAAAAATGCATATTTTCTGCATTTATATGGCATAATTTTTCTGGCCTCTGTGCTTCAGTGGCTGCAACCAAAAAAATTTATATTTTCAGCATTTATATGGCATAATTTTCTGGCAACTGTGCTTCAGTGGCTGCGACCAAAAAATGACTATTTTCAGCATTTATATGGCATATGGCATAATTTTTTGGCAACTGTGCTTCAGTGGCTGCGACCAAAAAAAATGACTATTTTCAGCATTTATATGGTATATTTTTTCTGGCCTCTGTGCTTCAGTGGCTGCGGCCAAAAAAACTGGGCAAACAATGCCTACAGGTCAACGACGTTGTTTGCCCAGTTTTTTTGGCCGCAGCCACTGAAGCACAGAGGCCAGAAAAAATATGCCATATAAATGCTGAAAATAGTCATTTTTTGCCATACGTTGACTCAACGTATATGGCAAAAAATGACTATTTTCAGCATTTATATGGCATATTTTTTTCTGGCAACTGTGCTTCAAAAAAATGACTATTTTCAGCATTTATATGGTATATTTTTTCTGGCCTCTGTGCTTCAGTGGCTGCGGCCAAAAAAACTGGGCAAACAATGCCTACAAGGTCAACGACGTTGTTTGCCCAGTTTTTTTGGCCGCAGCCACTGAAGCACAGAGGCCAGAAAAATATGCCATATAAATGCTGAAAATAGTCATTTTTTGCCATACGTTGACTCAACGTATATGGCAAAAAATGACTATTTTCAGCATTTATATGGCATATTTTTTCTGGCAACTGTGCTTCAGTGGCTGCGACCAAAAAAATGCATATTTTCTGCATTTATATGGCATAATTTTTCTGGCCTCTTGTGCTTCAGTGGCTGCAACCAAAAAAATTTATATTTTTCAGCATTTATATGGCATAATTTTTCTGTCAACTGTGCTTCAGTGGCTGCGACCAAAAAAATGCATGTTTTCTGCATTTATATATGGCATAATTTTTCTGGCCTCTGTGCTTCAGTGGCTGCAACCAAAAAAGTTTATTATTTTCAGCATTTATATGGCATAATTTTTCTGTCAACTGTGCTTCAGTGGCTGCGACCAAAAAAATGCATATTTTTCTGCATTTATCTATGGCATAATTTTTCTGGCCTCTGTGCTTCAGTGGCTGTGCAACCAAAAAAATTTATATTTTCAGCATTTATATGGCATAATTTTCTGGCAACTGTGCTTCAGTGGCTGCGTCCAAAAAAAACTGGGCAAACAATGTCTACAAGGTCAACGTATGGGCGAAAAATGACTATTATCAGCATTTATATGGCATATTTTTTCTGGCAACTGTGCTTCAGTGGCTGCGTCCAAAAAAACTGGGCAAACAATGCCTACAAGGTCAACGTTATGGCAGTTGTTTAAAGAGAACAGTAGATTACTAGCCAGCAAAGCTAACCTAAGCTAAAATGTCCCTCAAATCCCTGCAGACTTCTGTCCCTCCAATACAGAGCAGTATCAAGCAGATTACTAGCCAGCAAAACTTACTATCATCTGTCCCTGAAATCACTAACAGCTCTCCCCCTACACTATCTCTTCCAAGCACACACAGGCAGATTTTTCAGATACATTTTTGCCCTTGATCCCCCTCTGGCATGCCACTGTCCAGGTCGTTGCACCCTTTAAACAACTTTAAAATCATTTTTCTGGCCAGAAATGTCTTTTCTAGATGTTAAAGTTCGCCTTCCCATTGAAGTCTATGGGGTTCGCGAACCGTTCGCGAACCGCTCGCGTTTTTGCGCAAGTTCGCGAATATGTTCGCGAACTTTTTTTCCGACGTTCGCTACATCCCTATTCACCATGTGTGCCTTGACAGACCTCATTAAGTTGCCTTGTATTCATTCCATGTTAATCCCTGTCAGCCTGACTGGCACTCTAATAGAGTTTTATGGCTTTCCAATCTGTTCAGATGTGCGCTCCATTCCTTGCAGCCTTATTGTAGCATATTGTTTGGGTGCAAAGACGTGTTTTTCTGTATTTCAGAATTTAATTCTGTGTCACTATTTTTATATTTAATGTGCCTGCATATAAGGACATGTGCATTTTATGTTTTAGTGACATTCTTTATAATAAATAAGAGCTCCAAATTAAAATGCTATTTGCAGAATGTCACTGTTTCAAGAGTTTCTGTATGACGTCAAAAGCAAATAAACTGGGCTAGAATTTTCTCTGTATTCCACCCTAATAAGTAAGCTCACAGTACAATATCTTGCCATTTCACTTTTTTTCTCAAGGATGCTAACAGGCATGTATGAAAATGACATCTGCTAAAACATTATGCAAAAATATAAATGGACTGCTAGGTGAGCTGCTGGGGGGAGGGGGGTTAGGGAGTGGGTGATATCACTCCAACAGTGCAGCAGTAAACAGTGACTGAAGTTTAGCAGAGCACAAGTCACATGACTTCTGGGAACTGACAATATGTCTAACCCCATGTCATGTTTCAAAATTAAATATAAAAAAATCAGTTTGCTCTTTTGAAAAACAGATTTCAGTGCAGAAGTCTGTTGGAGCAGCACTATTAACTGATGCATTTAAAAAAAAAACTTGTTTTCCCATTACAGTATTCCTTTAATATAATGGATGTCAAGCATGATCTTTTTTTTATTGGTTAGGGCAGTATAATACTGGCCTGGAGGCAACGTTAGGTGAAGCTTTGTGGATCTCCAAATATCTACTTTGCAGAGTAACAATAGTAAACAAATAAGCATTTTCCCCAACTATTATATAAAAACTTAGTACAACTATGTATCTGCTTATCGCAATAAACAGTAGCTTTGGTATTCTGGAAGTCATTGTTTATGGGGTGCCGTTTGTCCCAAATATATTCTGTATACAAAACTATCCCTAATACACAGAATGAATGTCTCTCATGTTATATAAGTATTTGTGACCAAACTCAGATAAAAAAATATACAAAAGACTTATTTCTATTAAAGAATGAAAACAAAATCTGGTTAGTGCACAAAAGGATGTCATTATATCACAAACTCCATTCTGTACAGTTTAACAAGCAATCTGTCTCACAAATGTATAACCTCCATGTAACGGACACACTTATGTGCAAAGTTACTTACAGAATGAATTATGTAAAAACAAAGTTGGACATAATATATAATAGTGTAACTAACTAGTGCTTGTCAAGCTAGATTTGACTGACAAAATAGATATCTGTGACAGAAAGCAAGATTTTATAGTACAGGATTCATTCTTTCCACAAAATGACAGTTTTGTTTCACAAAACAGATAAAATAACCATTCTGTGAAGCAACACTGTCAGTCACATTCCTGAACCAATAAGAACAAAGCTTATTGCCATATACAAACAAGATGAGAAGTTGCCAGCTCTGCTCCACATGGCTAAGGCAAAGTATCTGACCTGCTATAGAGAGCGCCCTCTAATGTCCCCTGTGCTGCATAGTAATAAACATGAACAAACCTTTCCTAAAAGAGCTGCTGTTAAACACTACAGGTTCATAAATGGAAGTTTTTACAAATGGCTGAGAAATATAATGCTGCACTTATGATTGTAGAAAAAGAAAAGTATGCAAAACATAAATATGATCATTTTAGGTGATATGGCTATTCTTATTGTAGTAACCTGCTTCTGTGGTTAAGGGCATTCCTGCTGTTTTGCCATTATCTTATGACTTACTCCTATTCCTCTTCCTGTCTAAGCTGAGAGCAATAATGGGACAGGCAACACCCACCCGCCATCTTCTATTAAATGTACCAGAAGTTACTGTGCTTGTCTGGCTGCTTTGCCTGACTCTCAGAGACAGTTATACATTTTGTATATGATAGTTAGACTCCAATGTCTCCTCCTAGCTGTAATCTTGCACCAATTAGTTTGTAGTAGTGAACCTATAGTTCAACTACTACATAATAGATTTAGCCAGAGACTTGAGACTGATCATGTGCACACATACCTCCCAACTGTCCCTTTTTCAGAGGGACAGTCCCTCTTTTGACAGCTCAACTTGAGGTCCCTCATTTGTACTGGAAAGTCCCTCTTTTCTCTGCACTGAACAGCCAGAAAAAGAAACAAAGTTTCTAACTTAATTGGCTTTTGGCAGAGAGGCCAGTACAGCTTACAGGTGCAACTAAGATGCTTTATAACAATTTTGAGATAAGAAAAAAAGTAAACAGTTTAGATAAGGAGAAATATTTTAAAATTTTTATAACCTGCCAAACTTTGTAAAATGAACATGGTAATTAGGGGGTGCGGCCACAAAGTGGGTGTGCTCAAAAAAAATTGCTGCACTACATGCAAAAAAAATTTTTGTCTCTCTTTTTATTTCCAAAATGTTGGTTGGTATGGTTCAACTACTACATAATAGCTTTAGCCAGAGACTTGGGACTGATCATGTGCACAGTCCACGTATTCTGTATAGTATGATGTGTAGGTTATATGAGCAGCCGCTAGGGATGTAGCGAACGTCGGAAAAAAAGTTCGCGAACATATTCGCGAACTTGCGCAAAAATGCGAGCGGTTCGCGAACGGTTCGCGAACCCCATAGACTTCAATGGGAAGGCGAACTTTAACATCTAGAAAAGACATTTCTGGCCAGAAAAATGATTTTAAAGTTGTTTAAAGGGTGCAACGACCTGGACAGTGGCATGCCAGAGGGGGATCAAGGGCAAAAATGTATCTGAAAAATCTGCCTGTGTGTGCTTGGAAGAGATAGTGTAGGGGGAGAGCTGTTAGTGATTTCAGGGACAGATGATAGTAAGTTTGCTGGCTAGTAATCTGCTTGATACTGCTCTGTATTGGAGGGACAGAAGTCTGCAGGGATTTGAGGGACATTTTAGCTTAGGTAGCTTTGCTGGCTAGTAATCTACTGTTCTCTTTAAACAACTGCCATACGTTGACCTTGTAGGCATTGTTTGCCCAGTTTTTTTGGACGCAGCCACTGAAGCACAGTTGCCAGAAAAAATATGCCATATAAATGCTGAAAATAGTCATTTTTCGCCATACGTTGACCTTGTAGACATTGTTTGCCCAGTTTTTTTGGACGCAGCCACTGAAGCACAGTTGCCAGAAAAAATATGCCATATAAATGCTGAAAATAGTAATTTTTTGCCATACGTTGACCTTGTAGACATTGTTTGCCCAGTTTTTTTGGTTGCAGCCACTGAAGCACAGTTGCCAGAAAAAAATATGTCACGTAAATGCTGAAAATAGTCATTTTTTGCCATATACGTTGAGTCAACGTATGGCAAAAAATGACTATTTTCAGCATTTACTGTATATGGCATATTTTTTCTGGCCTCTGTGCTTCAGTGGCTGTGGCCAAAAAAACTGGGCAAACAATGCCTACAAGGTCAACGTCGTTGACCTTGTAGGCATTGTTTGCCCAGTTTTTTTTGGCCACAGCCACTGAAGCACAGAGGCCAGAAAAAATATGCCATATAAATGCTGAAAATAGTCATTTTTTTTGGTCGCAGCCACTGAAGCACAGTTGCCAGAAAAATTATGCCATATAAATGCTGAAAATATAAATTTTTTTGGTTGCAGCCACTGAAGCACAGAGGCCAGAAAAATTATGCCATATAAATGCAGAAAATATGCATTTTTTTTGGTCGCAGCCACTGAAGCACAGTTGACAGAAAAATTATGCCATATAAATGCTGAAAATATAAATTTTTTTGGTTGCAGCCACTGAAGCACAGAGGCCAGAAAAATTATGCCATATAAATGCAGAAAATATGCATTTTTTTGGTTGCAGCCACTGAAGCACAGAGGCCAGAAAAAATTAAAACCAGTAGGGTTTGCACCCTAGTTTGTAACGGTGGCGGAGGGAGGAGGAGGACGCTAAAGGACAGCTGTGTGTGGAGTCATGAGGCTTGAAGAGAAGGACAGCTGCATAGAAGTCAGAACAAGTCTTCCGGCGTGCAGTAACCCTCCGAGATCCACCCTCATTCATTTTAATAAAGGTCAGGTAATCGACACTTTTGTGACCTAGGCGAGTTCTCTTCTCAGTTACAATCCCTCCTGCTGCACTGAAGTCCTTTCTGAGAGCACACTTGAGGCTGGGCAAGACAAGAGGTTCATGGCAAATTGTGACAGCTCTGGCCACAGATCAAGCCTGCGCACCCAGTAGTCCAGGGGTTCATCGCTCCTCAGAGTGTCGATATCTGCAGTTAATGCCAGGTAGTCCGCTACCTGCCGGTCGAGGCGTTCTTTGAGGGTGGATCCAGAAGGGTTGTGGCGCTGCCTTGGACAGAAAAACATTTGCATGTCTGACGTTACAGACTGGCCAAAGGGCTGTCCTTGCAGGTGTGCTCGTGGCAGGATTACTGGCACCTCTGCCCCTGGAATGTTGATGAGTTCCTGAAGTGACATCACCCTTAAAAGCATTGTACAACATGTTTTGCAGGCTGGTTTGTAAATGCCGCATCTTTTCGGACTTGTGGTATGTTGGTAACATTTCTGACACTTTATGCTTGTACCGAGGGTCTAGTAGCGTTGCGACCCAGTACAGGTCCTTCTCCTTAAGCCTCTTGATACGGGGGTCCTTCAACAGGCATGACAGCATGAAAGACCCCATTCTCACAAGGTTGGATGCAGAGCTATCCATCTCCGCTTCCTCATTATCAAGGACTGCATCATCCACGGTCTCCTCCCCCAGCCACGTACAAGACCAGGGTCCCCAAAAGGTTCACCACTAGCCCCTGGGAAGCCTGCTCCTGTTGGTCCTCCTCCTCCTCCTCCACAAAGCCACCTTCCTCCTCTGACTCCACTTCTGGCACCTCTCCCTGCGTTGCAGCAGGTGCCTGGGTTCGTTCTGGTGATTCCGACCAGAAATCGTGCGCTTCCAGCTCCTCGTCACGCTGGTCTACAGCCTCATCTGTCACTCGTCGCACGGCACGCTCCAGGAAGAAAGCGAAGGGTATTAGGTCGCTGATGGTGCCTTCGGTGCGACTGACCATATTTGTCACCTCTTCAAAAAGGTCGCATGAGCCTGCAGGCATCGCGCATAAGCACCCAGTAACGGGGGGAAAAAAATCCCCAGCTGTGCAGATCCAGTCCTACCACCCAGTTCAAAAAGGTACTCGTTGACGGCCCTTTGTTGTTGCAGCAGACGTTCCAACATAAGGAGCGTTGAATTCCAGCGAGTCTGGCTGTCAGAAATCAAACGCCTGACTGGCATGTTGTAGCGCTGCTGAATGTCAGCAAGGCGTGCCATGGCTGTGTAGGAACGTCTGAAATGGGCCGACACCTTTCTGGACTGGGTGAGAACGTCCTGGAATCCTGGGTACTTGGAGACAAAACGTTGGACTATTAAATTTAACACATGTGCCATGCAGGGCACATGTGTTAAATTGCCTAGTCTCAACGCTGCCAACAGATTGCTTCCATTGTCACACACCACTTTCCGATCTGCAGTTGGTGTGGGGTCAGCCACCGATCGGCCTGTGACTGCAGAGATGACAGGAGTACAGATCCGGTATGGTTTTTGCTTTCCAGGCACGTCATCCCCAAGACAGCGTGACAACGGCGTACCTGGCACGTCGAATAGCCTAGGGGGAGCTGGGGGTGCACAGGTGTGGAGGAGGAGAAGGAGGACCCAGCAGCAGAGTAAGAAGAAGAAGAAGACGAGGTAGAGAGCGATGGAGGAGTAGAGGTGGTGGCAGAACCGCGTGCAATCCGTGGCGGTGACACCAACTCCACTGTTGTTGTTGAGCTACCCATTCCCTGCTTCCCAGCCATTACCAAGTTCACCCAGTGGGCAGTGTAGGTGACATACCTGCCCTGACCATGCTTGGAGGACCATGCGTCAGTAGTCATATGGACCTTTGGCCCAACACTAAGTGACAGAGATGCGGTAACTTGGCTCTGCACATGTTGGTACAGGTGTGGTATTCCCTTTTTAGAAAAAAAATTGCGGCTGGGTACCTTCCACTGCGGTGTCCCAATTGCTACAAATTTGCGGAAGGCCTCAGAGTCCACCAGCTGGTATGGTAAAAGCTGGCGGGCTAAGAGTGCAGACAAGCCAGCTGTCAGACGCCGGGCAAGGGGGTGACAGTCAGACATTGGCTTCTTACGCTCAAACATGGCCTTCACAGAAACTTGGCTGGTGGCAGATGACTGGGAATGGGAACAGGTGGTCAAGGTGGAAGGCGGAGTGGAGGGTGGTTCAGACGGGTCAAGGAGAGCAGAGGTAGAGCAGTAAGATGCTGGACCAGAAGGAGTGTGGCTTTTAGTTTGCCTGTTGCCTTTGAGGTGTTGCTCCCAAAGTGCTTTGTGCTTGCCGCTCATGTGCCTTCGCATAGAAGTTGTACCTATGTGGCTGTTGGGCTTACCAAGGCTCAGTTTCTGACTGCACTCATTGCAAATTACAATGCTTTTGTCAGAGGCACACACATTAAAAAAATCCCACACTGCTGACTTTTTGGAAGTGTGCGATCTGGCGGTAACAGTAGAAGTTGGCGGAGTTGGCGGTATTGGCGGCAATGGCGGGTGCGTTGGCCGGCTGAACACAGGTGCCGATACATGTTGTTGCCCTACTGATCCCTGCGGGCTGTCCTCCCTGCTTCTTCTAAGTCTTATTCTCCTACTGCCTCTCTGACTCTCCGTCTCTCCATCTGAACTACCCTCCTCTTGCTCTCTTCTACTAGGCACCCACAAAACATCAATCTCCTCATCATCATTCTCCTCAGATGCATCAATTTCTTCTGACACATCACAGAAGGAAGCAGCAGCGGGGACCTCCTCCTCATCACTCATTATGTCCATCTCTATCGTGTTCTCTGCCAGAATTAAATCTGGTGTAAGGTCCTCATCTCCTTCATCTTCTTCTGGCAATAATGGTTGCGCATTACTCAGTTCAAGAAACTCATTGGAAAATAACTCCTCTGACCCCAGTGAAGAAGGGGCACCGGTGGTGGAGGAAGTGTTACGTGGGGTGGCCATAGCAGTGGAGGATGAGGAGGATGTTGTGGTAAAGTTAGAAACGGTAGAGGATGGGGTGTGCTGTGTAAGCCAGTCAACTACCTCTTCAGCATTTTGGGAGTTCAGGGTCATTGGCTTTTTAAAACTGGGCAATTTGCTAGGGCCACAGGATTGCATAGCAGCACGGCCCCTAGCACGGCCTCTGCGTGGCGGCCTGCCTTTGCCTGGCATTATTTTTAAAAAAACAACAACAACAACAAAAACTCAGTTGGTTTTTCTGGAAACGATAATACACACAGCTAGATGGCGGGTTGAAGAAAACACTGTGCAAATAATGCCTACAAAGTCAACGTATACACTACTACAGCGGTGGATACGGATTACGTAAAATATATGAATGCTGCTTGAAAAAAAGTAACTCAAGTGGTTTTTCTAGAGACGATAATATTATCAATATTTAGACAAAATGTGAACAAGGTCACACAGCTCGATGGCGGGTTGAAGAAAACAGTGTGCAAATAATGCCTACAAGGTCAACGTATACACTACTACAGCGGTGGATACGGATTACGTAAAATATATGAATGCTGCTTGAAAAAAAGTAACTCAAGTGGTTTTTCTAGAGACGATAATATTATCAATATTTAGACAAAATGTGAACAAGGTCACACAGCTCGATGGCGGGTTGAAGAAAACAGTGTGCAAATAATGCCTACAAGGTCAACGTATACACTACTACAGCGGTGGATACGGATTACGTAAAATATATGAATGCTGCTTGAAAAAAAGTAACTCAAGTGGTTTTTCTAGAGACGATAATATTATCAATATTTAGACAAAATGTGAACAAGCTCACACAGCTCGATGGCGGGTTGAAGAAAACAGTGTGCAAATAATGCCTACAAGGCCAACGTATACACTACTACAGCGGTGGATACGGATTACGTAAAATATATGAATGCTGCTTGAAAAAAGTGACTCCGGTGTTTTTTCTGGAGACGGTAATATTATGGATATTTAGACAGAATGGGAACAAGGTCACACAGCTCGATGGCGGGTTGAAGAAAACAGTGTGCAAATAATGCCTACAAGGCCAACGTATACACTACTACAGCGGTGGATACGGATTACGTAAAATATATGAATGCTGCTTGAAAAAAGTGACTCCGGTGTTTTTTCTGGAGACGGTAATATTATGGATATTTAGACAGAATGGGAACAAGGTCACACAGCTCGATGGCGGGTTGAAGAAAACAGTGTGCAAATAATGCCTACAAGGCCAACGTATACACTACTACAGCGGTGGATACGGATTACGTAAAATATATGAATGCTGCTTGAAAAAAGTGACTCCGGTGTTTTTTCTGGAGACGGTAATATTATGGATATTTAGACAGAATGGGAACAAGGTCACACAGCTCGATGGCGGGTTGAAGAAAACAGTGTGCAAATAATGCCTACAAGGCCAACGTATACACTACTACAGCGGTGGATACGGATTACGTAAAATATATGAATGCTGCTTGAAAAAAAGTGACTCCGGTGTTTTTTCTGGAGACGGTAATATTATGGATATTTAGACAGAATGGGAACAAGGTCACACAGCTCGATGGCGGGTTGAAGAAAACAGTGTGCAAATAATGCCTACAAGGCCAACGTATACACTACTACAGCGGTGGATACGGATTACGTAAAATATATTATGGCTGCTTGAAAAAAGTGACTCCGGTGTTTTTTCTGGAGACGGTAATATTATGGATATTTAGACAGAATGGGAACAAGGTCACACAGCTCGATGGCGGGTTGAAGAAAACAGTGTGCAAATAATGCCTACAAGGCCAACGTATACACTACTACAGCGGTGGATACGGATTACGTAAAATATATTATGGCTGCTTGAAAAAAGTGACTCCGGTGTTTTTTCTGGAGACGGTAATATTATGGATATTTAGACAGAATGGGAACAAGGTCACACAGCTCGATGGCGGGTTGAAGAAAACAGTGTGCAAATAATGCCTACAAGGCCAACGTATACACTACTACAGCGGTGGATACGGATTACGTAAAATATGTGAATGCTGCTTGAAAAAAGTGACTCCGGTGTTTTTTCTGGAGACGGTAATATTATGGATATTTAGACAGAATGGGAACAAGGTCACACAGCTCGATGGCGGGTTGAAGAAAACAGTGTGCAAATAATGCCTACAAGGCCAACGTATACACTACTACAGCGGTGGATACGGATTACGTAAAATATATGAATGCTGCTTGAAAAAAGTGACTCCGGTGTTTTTTCTGGAGACGGTAATATTATGGATATTTAGACAGAATGGGAACAAGGTCACACAGCTCGATGGCGGGTTGAAGAAAACAGTGTGCAAATAATGCCTACAGGGCAAATAATGCCTAAAAGGTCAACTTATACACTACTACAGCGGTAGTAAATAAAAAAAAGTAAAATAAAAAAAAAATGAATATTAAAAAAAAAAATTAAAGTTGGTGCTGCTGAACTACTAGGAGCAGCAGATTAGCACACCAGTCCCACTCCCCAACACTGCTAGACTAATAGCACTGGGCTCTTATAGTAGTAGTAGTAGTAGTAGTAGTAAAACAACAAAAAAATAAATAAAAGCAGTCCTTACAAGGACTACTGTTATTGCAGCAGTCAGCAGATGAGATCAGAAGCAGGACAGCTGCCCACTGCAGCTACATACAGAGCACTGCAGTAGAAGGTAGATTACTAGCCAGCAAAGCTACCTAAGCTAAAATGTCCCTCAAACCCCTGCAGACTTCTGTCCCTCCAATAACAGAGCAGTATCAAAACGATTACTAGCCAGCAAACTTTCAACTGTCCCTGAAATCACTAACAGGCAGCAGCTCTCTCCCTACACTATCTCTTCAGCACACACAGGCAGAGTGAAAAAACGCTGCAGGGCTTCGGTTTTTATAGGGAAGGGGAGTGGTCCAGGGGAGAGCTTCCTGATTGGCTGCCATGTACCTGCTGGTCTGGGGTGAGAGGGCAAAAAAAAGCGCCAACAATGGCGAACCCAAAATGGCGAACGTCGCGCGACGTTCGCGAACTTCCGGCGAGCGCGAACACCCGATGTTCGCGCGAACAAGTTCGCCGGCGAACAGTTCGCGACATCTCTAGCAGCCGCTCCTGAGTACTGTGTGTAAACAAAAGGGGGTCATTTAGGCAGGGGCAATGTAAGGGGATCATAATCTATTTATATAGAAGCAACAAGCTATACAATGCTTTATATTTATTTATAACAAAAGACTCTAATGATGCCGTCCCCTTACCTGCCCAGTGCTTAACCCTTTCACATCAGAGTGGGTAGAGGGGGGCAAAACACTAGAGCAGAGAGCACAAGTGTGCCCATGTCACATGCATGTCCAGGGCCGCCAGCAGGGGGGACAAGTGTTCCGGGCCTGAAGGGGGGCCCAGAAGTGCTGCATTTTTCAAAAAGCCGGGTCCCCTTTACGAGCGCCCGAGCCGTGCGGCCATTTCACATATTACCAAATGCGGAAGTGCCGAAAAGACGAAGCTGAAGTCCCGAAGCGGCGAAAAGACCCGAATTCATGAAAGGAGGTGAAGTTGAAGTCCTGAAGTCTTTTGTTTACACACAGTACTCAGGAGTGGCTGCTCATATAACCTACACATCATGCTATACACAATGTGTGATGCACATGATCAAGTCTCTGGCTAAATCTATTATGTAGTAGTTGAACTATAAGTTTACTACTACAAGCTAATTGGTGCAAGATTACAGCTAGGAGGAGACATTGGAGTCTAACTATCATATACAAAATGTATAACTGTCTCTGAGAGTCAGGCAAAGCAGCCAGACAAGCACAGTAACTTCTGGTACATTTAATAGAAGATGGCGGGTGGGTGTTGCCTGTCCCATTATTGCTCTCAGCTTAGACAGGAAGAGGAATAGGAGTAAGTCATAAGATAATGGCAAAACAGCAGGAATGCCCTTAACCAAAATGGCCACAGAAGCAGGTTACTACAATAAGAATAGCCATATCACCTAAAATGATCATATATATGTTTGCATACTTTTCTTTTTCTACAATCATTATAAGTGCAGCATTATATTTCTCAGCCATTTGTAAAAACTTCCATTTATGAACCTGTAGTGTTTAACAGCAGCTCTTTTAGGAAAGGTTTGTTCATGTTTATTACTATGCAGCACAGGGGACATTAGAGGGCGCTCTCTATAGCAGGTCAGATACTTTGCCTTAGCCATGTGGAGCAGAGCTGGCAGCTTCTCATCTTGTTTGTATATGGCAATAAGCTTTGTTCTTATTGGTTCAGTAATGTGACTGACAGTGTTGCTTCACAGAATGGTTATTTTATCTGTTTTGTGAAACAAAACTGTCATTTTGTGGAAAGAATGAATCCTGTACTATAAAATCTTGCTTTCTTTCACAGATATCTATTTTGTCAGTCAAATCTAGCTTGACAAGCACTAGTTAGTTACACTATTATATATTATGTACAACTTTGTTTTTACATAATTCATTCTGTAAGTAACTCTGCACATAAGTGTGTCCGTTACATGGAGGTTATACATTTGTGTGACAGATTGCTTGTTAAACTGTACAGAATGGAGTTTGTGATATAATGACATCCTTTTGTGCACTAACCAGATTTTGTTTTCATTCTTTAATAGAAATAAGTCTTTTGTATATTTTTTTATCTGTGTATGGTCACAAATACTTATATAACATGAGAGACATTCATTCTGTGTATTAGGGATAGTTTTGTATACAGAATGTATTTGGGACAAACGGCACCCCATAATTGTTTAGCAACAACACCAGGGCTTCAAATAGAAGATCACTGCTGTATGTTAAGGGCTAGTCCACACGGGGAGATAGCCCTGCGTTTGCGGTCGCGGCGACAAAGCGCCGCGCCAGTCGCCGCGACCGGCGCAGGCGACAGTTTTGTATGGGCGCCTATGTAAAAACGCCTGTGCTAACCACACGAGGCGATGCGCTTTTCAACAGTCGCCTGAAAAAGCCTGGCGAGGCATTTTCAGGCGACTGTTGAAAAGCGCATCGCCTCGTGTGGTTAGCACAGGCGTTTTTACATAGGCGCCCATACAAAACTGTCGCCTGCGCCGGTCGCGGCGACTGGCGCGGCGCTTTGTCGCCGCGACCGCAAACGCAAGGCTATCTCCCCGTGTGGAATAGCCCTAAGACTTTAAGTGAAATATCAATATACTGATAACCGATTCAAAGTGCATTGTATATTTGCCTAGTCAAACATTTACAACACAGCAGGTGATGTCTGTGTAGTATCAAGTTTCATATATAGGTTATATAGGTATATCAAAGTTCGCAAGGGGCAGAAATTAGCAAAGAAATGTATACCTTTGTCCAAGTATGGCAGATCTGGTAGTAGTTCAATTAGAGAAGAAACTACAATTTACAAGTTTTTAGAGACTATTGAGTTTATTAGGCTTCCTTTACTCGTTCATGATAAACCAGTTTTAAACACCCTTGTGTTTAAAGAAATTCCTGAAATGCAAACTGTATTAAGATACAGAGAACTTCTTCATGCAATATTAATTTACTGGACTAATACCATTATAAATCATTTACTGCTCTGAAGCATTGCATAGCACTTGACTGGTATAAGAGAATCCATGCTAATGCTTTAAAATCCGAATCACACACTAAAGAGTTAATTAAAAATAAGCTTTTTGTCACTTCTGAGCATATCAATAAAAGTCTACAAGTTGCTTTAAACTGCATTACCTCTTCATTTGTGCAGACCCTTTCCACCTGATAAATAGCCACACATTCTTGTGACATAGAACACGTAATGATATTATTAACATTCTTTAACTCTCTTAAAATTTCCAATTTATTTTAATGGATGATATTGGTGAGGGGGGAGGCGCAATCCATTGTGGTTTATGGCAGTCTCTACTGGGAAGGTGACAACCTTCTTTAATAAAACTTGACAGTGCCTCTCTCAATTTAAATTTTAATACTTACTGTAGGAACTGCAGGCGTAACAGTATCTTTTTATGATGAGACAGAAGTGATATTCTCCAGGGTAGGAGCACAGAGGGGTCACTGTGTCCCCCCAAGGCATTAGGGAGCCAGAGATGCCCTGCGTGTACCAGCATCTATTTCTCTCAATGTAATTAAAATTAAGATATTATTTTAATGATAATGATATGCTTAATTGCATTGGTTTCCAAACCTGTTCTGCAGCCAAATCTTTGGGGGCTAATAGAATTCTATTGCAATGATTCTGAGCTGTGCATATGAAGAAAGCATTATATGTGTGATCTCCCAGCTCTGTGGAATTAGCATTTAATTAATGGAGATGCCTTATTTTATTCCAAGGAAAGGTACTTTAGCCCTGCTTGGCAGCAAAATGTTCACTGTTACAGCAAAAATGTAATTTTTCCTCCTTTCTTGTTCACTTGCTATTTGAAGTAGTTTTATGCTTCATCCTAAACCTTAGGGAAATAATAAAAGTCATTCAGCTGGTAGGTGAGGTTTAAATCGGAGCAGATATTTTATTACAACGCATTTCTTTTTCGTTCTAATTTCCTATTGTTGTTGGCTTTGTAAAGGCCAAGCAAGGGATCACCAAAGCATTAATTATTTCTTATTTTAACAAGCTTAACTTTTCTTTTTTTTAAACTCAGGTAGGTTTATTCATAAAAAGGACCTCACATTGCAGGGTGAAATATATGTGAATGCTTACAGACTTGTATGAAAGTGAACAACTGACACTTTATTGAAGAGTCTTCTACAGTAATGATGAGCGACATTAAGTCGCACAACATTTTTGTAGCAAACTTCTGTACATTAGTTAGTATTTTTCACTAAGTATACTACTACACACATACCCTACATTGTTAAAGGACCACCTAGGCTACAACTGCTTTTTCACTAGAAAAAAAAGGGCTTTCATGTTGCCAATTTGTTAAAAAACATGTCTGTTGCAAAAGTACCATCTATAGTTTATAAATTACTAATATTAAAATGAATAAATCCTATATATTTATGTACATGTCCTTATATAGATAGTGGGACAGCTCAGACCTCATTGTGGAAGGAGAGGGGAATGATAAAATGACTTGTGCGTTTGTCACGCCTCTTTTTTTGCTGTTGTGCTTCTTTTTTTCTATTTGTGTTTTTTTTTTTGTCTCGCAAAGCGAAACAAGCTGCGTGGTGAATTTTTGCTGTGGATTTGCTATAATCCTTGCCAACGGTGAAACGTGGTAGTTTGCAGCAAATCTATACATGCCAAAATCTTTCTCTCATCATTATTTGACAGCAGCCACAGGTAATGTATTACAGTATATATAGAAGACAGTGAAGTGAGCTAAACAGCATGATCTCGTGCTTGAGTTAAGAGAATTATTCAATTTTTTTTTGCATTTTTTTGTTGGTTTCTTTTTTTGTGAAAAAGGATTTGAGACCAATACCTATCCAATTTTGGACACAACCATAAAGTGGTAGTATGTAGCAATTACAGTAGGGCATTGATTTTATAACGTTTGGTATAAGCTTTTTGCATACTGTATAGCTGTATCATTCTACATTTATAGTCCATGGACAACACAGATGGAACTCCTAGGGCTTGTTTCCATTAGATGTCTGTTAGATGTCCATTAGATAGTAAACCAAGTCTGCCTCCCACTTGGGAAGGGATTTCTGGGGGACAATTTCTCTTTGTATTTCAAAATGAGTTTATGACGGGACATTAGCCCTTTAGAATGCTCAGCAGTGATAGTAGTGGCTATCTGCTGCTACATTTGCTACATTTATCAGCAGCATCTGTGGAATATTAACAACTATCAATTATAACAACTGCCTTTAATGAAACTCAGGGATTCAGCTCAGAAGAGCCAACAATAACAAATGCATCACTTAAATGTATCAATTTAGAGCAGTTTACGACTCAGTGACCCCCTCCCAGAGCTGCTTCAGAAAGACATAAGGTGGAAAAAGAAACTTTAAACTTAAATATTAGTAATAGAAAGTAATTGAAAAAACAACAGAACTGAAAACGTTTTGGAAGGTGAAGAACTCCTATAAGATAGTATAGCACTCTCTGCTAATGTCACTTGTGAGTGTCTCTGGTAACATTTGAAGTATGTGTTCCTATAGGTCACTTGCAGCCAAACCAGGCAAAATTTTAGGCATAGAAGACAAGCACAGTTAGAAATTAGTAATGAGCTTTTATAGTTCTTATCTGATTTATATGTTAATTCATAAACTCAAGAAGGGATCCATGCCAATTAAAAGTAGATAGTAACCTCTATGGGCCAGTATGTTACTGAGCTAAGAAAATGGGTTATACTGTGTTAGACCAAATAATTATTGCTGCATAAAGACAGTATATTGTTATTTTTTTTTAATCTTTTTCATATTAGTTTTGCAGATATTTTGCTCACCTGGGATCCAAGTAGTCGACATCATTTAAGGTTCTGATTATAATATGCTTTCTATTTTCTTCACTTTTTATATGTCTACAGCATAATTATAGCAAATAATTATTGATTCATATTACGTAAAAGTCCTCTGACAAACAAATGAATTTTGGAAGAGCAGCAAAAAATGAAAATGTTACCTGTGAATGTAAATTAGCAGAGTGGCAGGGGTAACTCCCAGCAGTAGCCCAGTTCTCACCTTTTTTACTGTGGGTCACCTGTGTCACCAGCTGTTTGCTGAATATAAACTTGGAGCTGTAACTTGTGTCAGCATTACACTGTAGTCCTGTATGCCTTGTGCTATAACATGTATTATTGCATTAAAAAGGATCACAATGAAGCGCTAAAAAACAGCATGTTTTACTGGTTTTGCACCCCAGGTGCAAAAACATTAAATACATTATATGCTGCTGCGACCCTATAGAAGGACTAATGGGGGCACTGACTATGCACAGTTTAAATATCTGTGTGCAAGACAAATAAGTTGTCATTTACATACCAGAATGCAATGTGCAAGTTGCAAAAAAATCAGTCATTCAGTTGTGCAAGTGTAGGATCGACAGAGTATTGATGAGAATGATGTCCCACTTAATGATCTTCAAAGACCCACCTTTGCCTCTAATCTTGCTGATTATCTGAGGTTGTCGTGCAAACCTAGTCATTTTGTTTTAATATACAGTAAATAAGAACACAGAGCAACACAGTGGACAAGTCTACTGTTTGCATCTTATGGGTGTGGCTGTATTTTTTGTTTATTTTTCCTCCATTTGAGAAATAAAACACATTGCATGCGCACTATAAATAATAATCACGCAATGTCTAGTGACTGCCTTGTATTCAGCAAAATTTCCATATTATAAAACGTTTTAATGTTCTTCATCTATTAATCCCTGCCCTTTCTGCCATTTAGAGTTAGTTAAAGACTTTAAAAAATGCTTATGTAAGTCACTTTTTCAGAGGATAGGTCATGAGCATATTGCTATGATATTAGTTTCGAGAGTTACAGAGCTCTTGGACCCAGCAACCCTCAGGGATATAGGCAGAGAAGGGACTTTTTTCTTTGGAAAGGTTAATGAAAGTAATTGAAGCATTTACCATGAGATGGAAATCGAAATAGAATATGAAGTGTATTACATACCAAGTTACATAAAAATAAAACAAACATAGTTTTTTTTGCACATACTCCAAAGCCTTAAGGTTCCTAGCACAGGGGCGTTTTTGATTGACTTCGATACCAACCATAAGTAATCTCATTTTACTTTAACAAAACACTTTTTACAATGCCATGTTTATTGCACTTAGTAGTCACACTTTTTAGATGTGGCTTGAATTTTGAAGATGATTGTAAATAATATTGTACTCAAGCTATAGAGTAAATGTATGTTACCCAATGTATGGCAAGTGCTTTATCATCATTACATTTCTGAACAAGTTTCTTCCTGAGATGTTACTTCACCTCCATTCCATAGGGGAAACCTCTCAGTCCAGACAGCTGAAACTGTTCAAAGTGAGGAGTTTCTTTAGACTGGATATTATACAGATGGGCGAGAAGCTGAATTATGCTTCAAAGGTTATATGTGTTGACCTGGCCAAGGAAAGACAGGCATGTAGAATCCCCTGTGATTTTTTATTAACCAATTTGTAAAAAAATTGTGGTTGGGACTCTGAAAGTCATACACATTAATACACAATCGTACACACTGAAAACAAATCACTGTTGCACATGGAATGTCATTAAACTAATATCTAAAAATCACTATTAACTGTGACACCAGTGATGTACCTAGATGATAGAGGGCCCCTCTGCAAATTCAATTTAGGGATGAATAATATTGGTAAATTGACTTATTCTGCCATGATATATTGAAATTTCTCATTAATTAGGACCACGCTGGGCCATCTACACTCCTGGGCCCCCTTGCAACTGCACGGTCTACTTCTTCTGCAGTCATACAGGGCAATGTAGAGTAGCTGTAGATGGACTTACTAGATGAATAGAATATCCTTGAATATTTTGGGGGAAGCTAAGAATACCTAATCCTTCATAATTCTCTGCCATGTGTCAGGGGAGCATTATATACTACCTGTACAGTTGGAGTTAATTCAGTAATTTCTTTGCACCGACATAATATAGTAATTTGTATTCGAGAAGCAGCCTATAATTACTATGCATTGGAATAATAATTTTTTTTTTCAGAAGTTGGAGCCTTTACCGAAAGTATGTACTTACCTATAGTATTTAATAAGCTTAAGTGGCTGCCTATTGTACATCTATTAAAACCCTATCTCTTTGCTAGACCAGATAATGCTGTAAGTGATTTTACTTATGTTGTAATCACAAGGTCTAATTTCCTTTTAAATAGACAAGTACAGAACAAGCCCCCACAGTCAGCCCATGTATTCATAATAAATTGTCCAATTTGCACTCTTTTCATTTCCTTTTGACAATTTAAAATGTTTTCATTACCCAAAGCCTTCATCAAGTGCAAATTCATCTGTAGCAAGTGAAATGAAAACACAGACCGAATTAATTTCAATCTGAATATTAAAGGGCAGATATTTAACTGTCGTTGAAAAGCTTTTCCTTTAGTTTCCTTTGGAATGCATGTACTTTTAAATATTAATGTAATTAAGTATATGAAAGAATATTCATATTGGAAAATCATTAATATTTATACTATCCTATTCAGTAGGTTTCCTTAATACATTTGTGATAGTTCTTAGTTAGGCAATTATTTAGATACAACATAGAAACAACTGTTTTATATGTTTTATAAATATATATATATATATATATATATATATATATATATATATATATATATATATATATATATCTATCTATATATATATATATATATCTATATATATATATATATATATATATATATATATATATATATATATATATATATATATATATATATTCAATATTATTTAAATACTGAATATAGGATGGTGTCCGTATGAAGGAAACAGAAATATTCCATACAGCCAACATAAAAAGCTTGTTCAGACCAATATTTTGAGTCAGGGGAATTTACCACATAAATAAATGTAAGGTTCTGATATTCAGCTGTTTTTAAAATGAATGATCATTACCCATACCTCAAGTTAGTGTTGTAATTGTAAGGTAGTGGGCCACACAATATTTCACCCTGCTCTGTATATACTGTTTGTTTGTGCTCAATGGGCTCTATATATACTTGGACCCCTAGCAATTACAGTGCCCACTGTGTCTCAGCAATTGTAGGTACAGGTACGGGACCAGTTATGCAGAAAACGTGAGACCTAGGGTTTTCTGGATAATGGATCTTTCTGTAACTTGGATCTTCAAACCTTAAATCTACTAGAAAATCATGTAAACAAAATAAACCCAATAGGCTGTTTTTTTCTTCCAAAATGGATTAATTATATCTTAGTTTGGATCAAGCACAAAATAAACAGAAATTGTTTTTAAAATTTAGTCTATGGGAGATGACCATCCCATAATTCAAAGTTTTCTGGATAATGGGTTTCCAGATAATGGATCTCATAAATGGATTTAATCTAGGATGCCTCTTTTAAAATTGGCAAATGTGGGACAATAAAATTAGAAAGGTGAAACTAGAAAAACATATTGGAGAACTCAACTGAGTAAACCGCCCTTACAGAAACACCACTTGGCAGCAATTTGGTAGCATTATAATAATGCATGAAGCTTTCAGATGCTATGCTGTAAATTGTTCTTAATGTTATTGGATAGGGTTGCAAACCAAGTTGTTAAATCTGTAGTTTTTTTTCTGGATCATTCTAGCTCCCATCATAACTCTTAATGTTGTTGTTAAGTTCGGTTATGTGACAGCTACATCTCAGGAAGTTAAAATTAGGGATGTAGCGAACGTCGGAAAAAAAGTTCGCGAACATATTCGCGAACTTGCGCAAAAACGCGAGCGGTTCGCGAACGGTTCGCGAACCCCATAGACTTCAATGGGAAGGCGAACTTTAACATCTAGAAAAGACATTTCTGGCCAGAAAAATGATTTTAAAGTTGTTTAAAGGGTGCAACGACCTGGACAGTGGCATGCCAGAGGGGGATCAAGGGCAAAAATGTATCTGAAAAATCTGCCTGTTATTGCAGCAGTCAGCAGATGAGATCAGAAGCAGGACAGCTGCCCACTGCAGCTACATACAGAGCACTGCAGTAGAAGGTAGATTACTAGCCAGCAAAGCTACCTAAGCTTAAATGTCCCTCAAACCCCTGCAGACTTCTGTCCCTCCAATAACAGAGCAGTATCAAAACGATTACTAGCCAGCAAACTTTCAACTGTCCCTGAAATCACTAACAGGCAGCAGCTCTCTCCCTACACTATCTCTTCAGCACACACAGGCAGAGTGAAAAAACGCTGCAGGGCTTCGGTTTTTATAGGGAAGGGGAGTGGTCCAGGGGAGAGCTTCCTGATTGGCTGCCATGTACCTGCTGGTCTGGGGTGAGAGGGCAAAAAAAAGCGCCAACAATGGCGAACCCAAAATGGCGAACGTCGCGCGACGTTCGCGAACTTCCGGCGAGCGCGAACACCCGATGTTCGCGCGAACAAGTTCGCCGGCGAACAGTTCGCGACATCTCTAGTTAAAATAAGTACATTTTCACCAGGCATAGGTTCCTGTGAAAAAAATTCATTTTTGACGTGAGAAAAAAACACCTATTGACTCCAAAGTGGAAAATATAAACAAAACCCATTCACTCAAGAAACACAGTGAGAAATGCCTATTAATGCCTATTGATGCCAATGCATTTTGTGTGGAAAACAGGCAAACAAAGCCAGTTGGCTTTAATTCATTTTGAAAATTGTTTGCAGTTTTGTGAATTGCTTGAGTTTTACAATTTATTTTGCAAAAAAAAACCGATTCACTCTTCACTAGCTAATAGAGCTTGCCTGGAAGAGGACCCTGAGATGAGATCAATGTTAATAATGAATGGAGGGCACACCAGAAAAGTTCAAAGATTAGTTAGAGGTGCAGAAACAAGTGTTACCCCTACCTCAGGTAACCCACATTACTGATTCATCTGCATGTTTGCACACTCAAAACAAAAACAATTTGGCAAAGAAGGTGGTTTAAAAAGTCAATTTTTACTATTTGTTCAGAAAAACATTTTATACAGACAATGCCTTACAAAATCTGGCATGATTTAGACAATATTAAAAAGTAGCAAAGAGTATTAACCACCCATTAGTTATATGCAGCAAAAAAGAAATCAGCAAGGGAGCGGATACACCTACCAGAAAAATGAGAATGACCCCAACGTTTCGGCACCAAGGCCTTTGTCAAGAATCCCCTTGACAAAGGCCTTGGTGCCGAAACGTTGGGGTCATTCTCATTTTTCTGGTAGGTGTATCCGCTCCCTTGCTGATTTCTTTTTTGCTGCATATAACTAATGGGTGGTTAATACTCTTTGCTACTTTTTAATATTGTCTAAATCATGCCAGATTTTGTAAGGCATTGTCTGTATAAAATGTTTTTCTGAACAAATAGTAAAAATTTACTTTTTAAACCACCTTCTTTGCCAAATTGTTTTTGTTTTGAGTGTGCAAACATGCAGATGAATCATGAGATCAATGTTACCCTGGGTGAGCTTTTTAGGTATTATGAGTAGTTTACCTCTACTCACCCATGTCCAGAAAGGTTTTTGATGTGTATCAGAAAAACAACTTGACTTTATACATAGCTTCATAAAGCCCCCCTAAATTAATTCTTATGGTTGTATTTTTAATATCTTTAAAGCAGACCTGTCACCCAGACATAAAAAGCTGTATAATAAAAGCCCTTTTCGAATTAAACACAAATCCAATTTTTTTTTTTATTAAACCATTCATAGTTGTTGTAATCTCATTTAAAAATCTCAGCTGTCAATCAAATATTGTCTGCCCATCCTCTATGCCTTATTACATTCATATTACATATTACATTCCCCCAATATTCTGCTAATTTAACAACAGGGCAATATAGTCATGATCAACACCACTTTGTATGCTGAGTGCCTTTATGAAATCAGACTTGTTGAACCTGTGTCTAGTTCACCTCTCTGTGCCTTGATATTGGTTTGTACAATGCTGCTGGGTATATTAGTACTTCTAGCTGAAGAATTATAATATGTCACTCTGCTAACGCTTACTCCTAATGGAAATCTATATCTTGTCAGTTATGCGGAATAAAAGAGGTTAAACTGACCTATGATTGGAGTAAAACGGCAAGTGGGCCATCATTTCACCTTGCAGATTGCTAGGCTTGGCTAGTACTTCTGCTTGATAGGAAACCTCTTGCTCAGCTCATCAGTCATCTGAGATCAGAGCTATCCCTTCCTGAAATGTGTGAGTATTGCACTGAGAAGAAAAATAGCAACAAGATTACTAGTGCAGAAAAGCCCAAATGATGTGGAAATAATGTTTTAAGTGTATACATCAGATAACTTTCTACAATTTAATACCTTTGTGGTATAAAGGGAACATTAGATTGTCAGCAAACTGACTGTGGTGCCTGGGTGCGCTTCTCACATGTAAACAAGATCAAAAAGAAGACTTTGTAGATTACTTTCTCTTTTAAAATGCAAATTGCCTGAAAAGCAAGTACATTTCTGAGGTGTTTGCTATTTCTTTTAAACATATCCACTATCCCAAAATTTTAGATTCCATGGACTGTTTGCCCTATCTGTATCCAAGCACCATTATTGTCCTGTATTAGAAGTGTATAGAAGCATAAATGGGTGTAGTGTTCTTGATTTGTGCACACCCTTTTGCTTGGTCACATTTCAAAGATTTTATTGACTGGATTGCCTTGTATTCTAGGCCAGTTTAGTAACCACAATTACAATACTTTAGATTAACTTTTACCGCATGCCCTGAATCAGCTTTTGACTTTTTGACTTTTGACAAATGGGGGAATGTAATAAAAGTCAGTGGGGGAAATGTAATAAAATTCGCAAAGAGAACAAATTTGCAAATAAAAATGTGCATGTCGCAATGTTATGTTCTTCATTAGGCTTTTATTGCATTGCGAATCTTAATTGTGCATTGCGAACACCTGCTTAAAGGTGGCATAAACTTTTGGAGCAAATGTAACAACTTTTTCATTAAGAAGTTTTATTACATACACTGCGCACTATTGCAAGCTATAAAATTTATAAATTTCTATCCTACTGTTATGTGAAGGGCAAAGTGTTCGCAAAGGCAAAATCGTTCCCTTTGCGAACATTTGTTCACATTGGAAATGACTTGCAAACGTTTTTTGCTGTAGCGACCAATATTAAATTTTCCGTGAATTTCATATAGCTTTTGCGAACCTGGAAACTGTTTGGCGACCACTTCCGACAGTGGAAGATTGTTTGCAAATTTTAAAGTTTGTGGAAGAAAGTTTGCAAATCCTAAAGTTTGTGGCAATGTGCAGTGAATGTAATAAAACATCTTACGGAAAAAGTTGTTATGTTTGCTCCCAAAAAATATGACACCTTCAAGCACTTTCAAATTTCTCAATTAAAATTTGCAATGCACAATTAAAATTTGCAATGCTAAAACAATGCTATAACAGTTTAAGGAAGACTATTACATTGCAAGATGTGAATTTTTATTCTTATTGGTATGAATTGTTTTTCTGTTTGTGATTTTTATTACATACCCCCAAAAGAGTGCAAAGTTTGCTTTATTTATTAAGTAAAGTTTTCTTTATTTGTTAATAAAAGTCAAACCCCCATATGTATTAAAAGGCACTGTTTGCCCAGGAGCAGTGACCCAAAGCAATCAATGAGATGTTTGCTTTTAAACAGGTGACCAGTAAATGCTACTTGCTGATTGGTTGCTATGGGTTACTGCTCCTGAGCAAACTTGTCTTTAATTAAACAACCCCCTTTGAGCACAAAGTTTATATACCGCCATATTTAGTTAGCGATTTATAGAGTTTGAGTCCCTGCCCCAATGGAACATTCAATTTTAGGTCCCTATCACGTTTGGACAGACTAGGGTAAAACATTGCACTTTGCATACTGAGCCTGGTAAGTAAATGTCCCTTTGTATGTTAACTTTTATGCTTCATTGGATCTACAGATTTTGTTTAAAAAATGCCAATAGAATTATAACACATGATCCATCTGAAATGCACTGATATCTTCAATTTAAAGGGATTTTATTCTTTTATGGTGTAGATTTTATTTCGAATTTACACTGTTAACACTGTGATAATTCACTCTACCATGTATAAAATTTAATTCCTCTACCAACAAGTATTTTTTTTTTTGTAATATTGGTGTGTAGGCAGCCATCTCAGGTCATTTTGGCTGGTCATGTGCTTTCAGAAAGAGCCAGTGCTGCACTATGAAACTGCTTTCTGACAGGCTACTGTTTCTCCTACTCAATGTAACTGAAGGATTTGCAGTGGGACATGGATTTTTACTATTGAGTGTTGTTCTCATATCTACCACGAAGCGGTTAGCTAGTTACCTTCCCATTGTTCTGCTGATGGACTTCTGGGGGGGGAGGAGGGTTTGACTCCAACTTGCAATGCAGCAGTAAAGAGTAACTGAATTTAATCAGAGCACAAGTCACATGACTGGGGGCACCAGGGAAACTGACAATATGTCTAACCCCATGTCAGATTTCAAAATTAATTTGTGTCCCGTTAAACAGCGCTAGCTTGCACTTTATTGAGAACATGCAAGTTGCTGCTTGACGCAAGGCACTAGGACAACTCTTACTTGCTGCTGGCCTATAAAAGGGTATGTCATGTACAGTGCAGTCTTATGCTTGACAGCCCTTGTTCTCTTCCTGTTAGGACAGTATCCAGGGCTAGGTGCAAACCCTTTAGCCTTTGGACTTTAAGTGCAGTGATTTTTTGGCCCTTAGTGCTCCTGCAGTTGTACCTAGATCTTAGTAAGTGGACCCTGCCATTTGCTACTCAGAGACCTTTGTATGTTATATAAAGATGTCCAAGAAGATCAATATAATTTGCATATAACATATAATATTTACAATACTGTAATAATATAAGTCAATAGGTAGCATCTAGTTTCATTCTAAGCACATTGTGGAATCGTGTATTCTGATTATAGAATTTAAAAGGAAAAAAAGATGGTGAGATAATTCTGTCTCTGTTGGGCTTATAAGATGAACAGCCAAGAGTGCAAACATTGGAAATCCAGACAGGTCATGTGCAATGCAAAGACCCTATAGCAGAAGGTCTAACCATAATAGAATCAAATAAAAGTAGGTCATAAAGACTAGGGCACTAAACACAATGCTATGAAAGTACAGGTAGATAAGAGGTGAACAACAGACAATCTTTTTCAGTCCATTCTGCACGTCTGAGCTTGAGCTGCGACTGATTTTTTTTTGGCCTTTTTTTTATTTTTTGTTTTTGGTTAAAAAGCCTCACTCAGGCGTTATGGAATTGGAATGTGAAGGGTAATTGAGCTGAAAGCCATTCTCTTCCTCTGCTTGGAGCGAGATTGGAATGATTGAGGTTCCTTGAAACACCAGCCCAAGAGATTTGATGAGAGAGCCAGAAAAGATTGTGCACTGAGGAACCTGTGCATATATCAGTGGAGGAAGAAGTTACAAAAGTTGAGAACTGGCTATATCCTAAACCGTCAGCATGAAGATTTGTGATTCCTTTAGATGCACAGGTCCCTTGCCCTTTATCAGTACCTTTCCTTACATTTCCTGCCATAAAAACAGTTACCTGTTATGTTAGAAATACACATTTGAAACTTGTATATAATCCTTTTGTCTTTCCATATCACCAAGCTATTTATTATACATCACAAACATGACACTTACACTTTCCAGTCTGTGCTTGTTGCCATTTTCTGCAGGAGCTAGCATTTATTAGAAATAGTTGGCATCTCTGCTGGCATCTTTGAAGGTTTCCAAGTATCGCTTAGCTTGTCATACAGCTGACAATATGTATTAAACATACTGGGGCATAATTATTTAAGGGCACACTTTTTGGATACAAATCTTTTCTTCCTGCATAGTTGTTAATTTTATTTGTAAACAATCTCTCAGTCACAACATAATTGTGATCAGATTGGAATGTTGCATAAATCCAAACGGACACAATCAAATGTATTCGCATGAAAATAAAAGTAAATCATGTACTTATTTATAGATCACTTTTTTCTGGAAAATGGATCTTTCTGTAATGTGGATCTTCATATGTTAAATATACTAAAAAAAACATTTAAACATTAAATAAAACCAATAGGCTTGTTTTGGCTCCAAACATGACTGATGGATCAAGTACAAGGTACTGTTTTATTATTACAGAGAAAAATATATATTTTTTTAAATTTGGACAGCCTTCCTGTAATTCAGAGCTTTCTGGTTAATGGGTATCCGGATTACGGATCCCATAACTGTATTCTCAACCCACTGAGCTGAGAGTTTATTAAAGCAACATCCTGCATGTGAGTTGGCTAGGGTATAGGACTCAGGTCAGGTGCCCCTTGCTCCCCAGCATTGCATAGTATGAAAAACCATAGGCCTGATGTGGAGTGATCTGCCCACAGAATGTCCACCTGTTGTCATCCTTGCTATACAGTTTCCAGAGCAATGCTTCATGGTGGGCAATGTGTTCATCATATCATAGAATACAATGCACTGGAAAAAAAAATATTGCTGCCTTTAATAGATAAGTGTCATTTGATCTGGAGTTTTTGTTCATAAAATGTAAGTAGAAATCATAACCCTTTGGTTTGCACAACTAGGTGGCAAATGGATTGATAGCTAACTGATTTAGTTTAAATTATTAAGATAATATCCTATACTGTAGGATAGTTTATAATACACAAAAACTATGAATATCTTGTAAATTATATCCTTATAAACTGTGAGTTCTGATGTCATCGGTTATAAACGGTGAGTTCTGATGTCATTTCTGTCACATGACTCACTGAAATTTGTGTATTATAATAAATAAAGTACCCCCAGTTGTAAAATATGAGGATATTAGAAGTTACCTCTGAGTTCCATTACCTGTATAAAAATACTCGGCCTTCTGCCTCATTTTACAAGAGGAGGTACTTTATTCACTATATATGTGACTATTTTATTTACCTCTAGTTGTAGTCTGAATTTGTATGTAGTCTGTATATTTCATATGCACTCTCTTCTATTGTACAATACAGGTCTATAAAATATATAAATATTTGTTAATGACAAATTGCATCAAATGAAATTCTAAGCAATGTACATCAGGGAGTCAAACATGCTTTGCATTCTCTTTTTATATGAATCTGCTTTTAGAGACAGTTGATCCCTTTTCAGTTTCTGATTTGTCCATTTGTATACAATAACAATAGCTCATGATATAAACATTATATAGTTATTTGATCAATGAGGCAGGTGTTCAAACTCGTCAGATAAAATCAATACACAGTGCTTAGTGTTGAATTACTAGAGGGAAAATTCAAAGGTCTTAGGAAATCAGCATCAGTTTAGACAAAAACTAAACCCAAATATGATAGTTCATTAGAAAAATAGTCCATTTTCACTAAAATGTAAAATTACATTTTTTACATTTCCTTTAGTGCCTATTTAAAATTATTTATAGAATAGGAATTTGTAACAGTTGTTACTTGTATTTAAAATTCAGCTAGAAGAATCAACTTAATGACACAAAGTGTTTTAAGGGCTTTAATAAATAATACAGGTATGGAATCCCTTATCCGGAAACCCGATATCCAAAAAGCTCCGAATTACGGAATGGCTGTCTCCCATAGACTCCATTTTATCCATAAAATCCAAATTTTTAAAAATGATTTCCCTTTTCTCCGTAATAATAAAACAGTAGCTTGTACTTGATCCCAACTAAGATATAATTAATCCTTACTGTTAGCAAAACCAGCCTATTGGGTTTATTTAATGTTTAAATGAATTTCTAGTAGACTTAAGGCATGAAGACCCAAATTAAGGAAAGATTCATTATCCGGAAAACCCCAGGTCCCGAGCATTCTGGATAACAGGTCCCATACCTGTGTATGATTATAATATTTATAGAGGAGGACCATAACAGATTGGTTTAGGGTTATTCAAAGGTGAAACCATGTGTAAGTACATGGATGTCATATATTGTTGGGATTTATTGGGAGTTTTCCAGAAAAGGCACTATTCTGTAATGGATAATGGATTACATACCCATATATGAACAATGGTTCAGATATTGTTCAACCTTCAAAATGGAATTGCTAACATGGTCCTTAACTTTGAAAAAGGTCTGTCTCCTTAAAACTGCCCCAGTTCACCTTGCTAAAAAAGATTCACAAAACGTGACCTCTCCGCAAATGCATTGGAGTCAGTGGATGTGTTTTCTTCACCATGTTTTTTTCTGGCGTCAAGGGGCATTTTTTATTATGCCAAAAGTATTGGAGTGGATAGGCATTTTTGCTTGCCCAAATGCATTGGAATCAACGGGCATGTTTTTATTCCAGCAAAGCAAAATGTATGGTGAAATTCTAGGACAAATTTAAGGATATTCTCTTCATTTGTAAAAGCACAAATTAAATCACAAATCTGTAGTAGTCCAAAAATGTGTCCATCATTACTTGAAATATCTCTTTCATGTTGTATAAGTAACAATGGCTCTAGGTGACAAGTGCTTCCCATATGTTTTTTAAGCAGCACACTATGGAAAAATGGATATGAATAGAAAAAACTATTGTTTGCTTGCTGTTAGGTATGCTTTATATTTTCCTTAGTAATGCACAAGAAATGGTGAATATTTTTCTTTAACTCAATGTATTTAATAATAACCATTTGCCAGTTAAGGTTTACAGAATATAAATGCTTGAAGTTGCTTCAGCTATGTTTATTCTGGTTCTCCAATTCTGCATACAAGTAATTGCCTCTGCAGGTATTCTTTCCAGTTAGCACGGTACCAGGAATGTGTTTGATATGGAAGGCTGATAAGTGATAAAAGATCCTGCTCAGTGGGCAACTTCCCTTGTGTTTCCAAAAATTCACTTACCTAATACATTTGAAAATACTTTACTGCTTGTAAATACAGAGCTAGGATGTGGAACATACAATATGTTCCTTCTTTAGAGCAAAAAAAGACATTTATATTCAAAACTACAAAAAGTATAATAGCACAAATAGGCAGCTCTATTTTTTGCTGGTCTAGGCTCTTGCAAAACAACAGAAACACTTTTCAAGACATTGTAAAACTTCTGGTTCTGCATGTTACTATAAAAGTAATGTAGGAAGGCCTGTGTTGAATAACTTTTGTAGCCTAGAAGTGCTGTCCAACTTCTGTGGTACCAAGGGCCAAATTTTACTGGCCTATGTGTTGGAGGGCCGATAATGGAAGTCAGTGTTGGCCACTTCCCCTTTTAAACCACACCCACTATAAACCTCACCCATGTTACCACAAGAACTTTTAAGATAATATCCTTTTAACGGTGGTAGCTCACCAAAAAAACAAATAGCTGGTGCTCACTGCAGGGAAATCCCTCATCACTCATATGTGAAAAATTGAAGTCATGTTAAAACATACCCTTAGATCCATATTCCTCCTCCTCCCCTGTGGATAATACAACAACCCCCAACACATGATTAAACACCTTAGGGGCCCTTAACAACAAACCCTTAAAAGGCTTATATTTCACAGGTAGCGTAGGGCAAGCAGAGAATGGCACACAAAAGCAGCACTGGGCAAGCAGAGAATGGCACACACAAGCAGCACTGGGCAAGCAGAGAATGACACACACAAGCAGCACTGGGCAAGCAGAGAATGGCACACGCAAGCAGCACTGGGCAAGCAGAGAATGGCACACAAAAGCAGCACTGGGCAAGCAGAGAATGGCACACACAAGCAGCACTGGGCAATCAGAGAATGGCACACACAAGCAGCACTGGGCAAGCAGAGAATGGCACACACAAGCAGCACTGGGCAAGCAGAGAATGGCACACCCAAACAGCACTGGGCAAGCAGGGAGGGAATGCAGAACAGTGCAGGAGACAGGGAAAGCTATTATTCTATTATTCTATGTACTACATACAGTGACACAGTGCTGGTGCCCCATTAGCATTTTGAATAAGGTTTGAACAGGTGAACAATGTGGGCAGTTTCAGTCTGGGTCTCAGCAGCACTGGGCAAGCAGAGAATGGCACACACAAGCAGCACTGGGCAATCAGAGAATGGCACACACAAGCAGCACTGGGCAATCAGAGAATGGCACTTACAAGCAGCACTGGGCAAGCAGAGAATGGCACACACAAGCAGCACTGGGCAAGCAGAGAATGGCACACCCAAACAGTAGTGATGGGCGAATTTGCGCAGTTTAGCTACGCCGGAAAATTCGCGAAAATTCGCGAAACGGCGAAAAATTCGCGAATCGGTGCCAGTTTTTTCTAAGCTGGAGCCCGTTTTTGACGCCGGCGCCCGTTATTGACG
Source organism: Xenopus laevis (assembly GCF_017654675.1). NCBI lineage: Eukaryota > Metazoa > Chordata > Amphibia > Anura > Pipidae > Xenopus > Xenopus laevis. Next base: position 44,543,874 of record NC_054383.1, on the reverse strand, counting down.
CCGGCGTACGGTTTTTCAAAAAAAAAATTTTGACGCCGGCGAATTTTTGCGGGCGTTTTGCGAATTTATTTGCTGGCGGCGACTCGCACAAATTTGCCGCGAATTCGCACCTGGCGAATAAATTCGCCATCACTACCAAACAGCACTGGGCAAGCAGGGAGGGAATGCAGAACAGAGCAGGAGACAGGGAAAGCTATTATTCTATTATTCTATGTACTACATACAGTGCTGGTGCCCCATTAGCATTTTGAATAAGGTTTGAACAGGTGAACAATGTGGGCAGTTTCAGTCTGGGTCTCAGGTGTGAACAGTACAGGGTTTTGGAATATAAACAATAGGGGTGTCACAAATCTGAACAATGCAGGGGGACCACAGGTGTGAACAATACAGGGGATTAGTATGAATTTGAGGTTTAAACAATGCAGGGGCCAATTAATCTCTGTAGTGATACCATTTAAATCTTTCATATGGTAAACAGACAGAGCATATGGGGGCCACAGAAGGGGGGTGCGGCCCGTGGACAGCCCTGGCCTAGAACAACAAACTGGGCCTCATAGAAAAACTGTAGTTGTTTTATATTTATATAAAATTATTTATTTTTCCAATGTAATAATAAAACAGTACCTTGTACTTGATCCAAACTAATATAGAATGAATCCTTATTGGAAGCAAAACCAGCCTATTGGGTTTATTTAATGTTAACATGATTTTCTAGTAGACTTAAGGTATGAAGATCCAAATTGTGGAAAGATACGTTATCCAGAAAACCCCAGGTCCAGAGCATTCTGGATAACAGGTTCCCATACCTGTACTCTCCTGAGATAAGTTTATGGGCAGACTTTTAGTTGCCCTTTTGTTAAATTTTGCTAACAACGTGTTAAAGTTTCATTTAAAACTATGTCGAATGGGTTTTTGTGTTTTATAATTTCATGAAGAAAATTATTCTTTATGGAATTTGTATATATGGACTTGTTATACTTTTTCATTGCCCCGACTAGTAATTGAGTTGCTCACATTAGCTACAACATTATTGCTTGAAACGATTACTGTTAGCACAGCTTTTGAGAATTTTCAATGGTAAATTTTATTAAAGTGTCTGAAATTATTCAATTTAGCATTCAGTTAAAGAAATGCAGTAAAGAGCAAAATTTTCCCCAGATCAGCAATGACAAAAAGTACTTTTTAAATACCATTTGCTAAAATATAAAAGAGATTTCTGTATTATTCAAAGTGCTGTGTAAAGTCTCCAAATTTACATACATAGACCTTTGTTTGAACCATGTTCCCTTTGGATGAAGGTTTATTTCACCTGGGGGGAATTGGCAGATTCCTCTCAAATACTGTATATACACTGTTCATCTGCATGTATGAATACAATAATCTGTGCTAACAATACATCATCAATCATTATGATCTGTATATAGGTTAAAAATACACTGAAATATGGCGACATATTTAATCAATACCCAGCCTTTAATGTTTTGTAGATCCATGGTTTTCAGCAGTAACATCTTTAAGAGGCCAATTTAAGACTGCCTAAAAGCTGCGGAAAGGTGTTCAAAAGCTTGTTTGGGTAAAATGATGAAGATCACCAAGGTTTTTTCGGCACAAAACCCAGCATATTTAGTAAACTCCTAAGGTTGTGGCCAAGTCAGATGACACTTTTTCATCACAATTTTTACATATTGCAACAGATTCTCAATTAGATTGAGATCAAGTCTTTTACTTGGCTATAAAATACCCTTTACCTTATGTTCTTAAACCTCTTCGAAATTAACCACCCAAACATTGAAAATTAAAACGTGGGGTAGTTTAAGTCAAGCAACCTATTGGGGTTTTGTAATACAGGACTGCCCTGCTTAAATTTACACCATTAAGAGGTATGGTGAAGACTTGTGTTTTTTAAATCATTGTCCAGCTAAAAGATGAATATCCTAATCAATTAAGGTTCATTTTTTTAACAGACTGAAACAGGTTCTCTTACAGCATTTACATTTAAATTGCCTCCTCTATTTTTCCTTCCCTTCCAACAAGATGCTATTGGTCTCATCTGGCCACAAAACCTTCTCCTGTTTCACAAATGGTTAACTTTAAAGCAGGTGTGCATTCACATGATTTTTTTCAAGTAATGGCTTCTTTTGTGTCACCTCCCATAAAATTTCCTTGTCAGTTTTATCATGTGTTGAATGATTTTTTTATTTTACATTTTTTTGTTGTTATTACTGAACCTTACCTGTTGCATGGTATATTCAGCATTTAGTGTTAGCACACTGATTTTTTAATCAACCTCATTATATTTTGAGCCGTGTGACATTATCTGACTTGTAGGATGCATTTTGTCGATCCAACACCATCCTATAAAATCTCATGTTGAGTTTAGCCCTTTGTTCCATGTGTAGAAACCCAGGGTCTGGTGGCCAATAGAAATCCATTACAACTGCAATATTATGTCCTTCTTTATTTGGGGTCTTGTATCTGGCTGCAACCATGTAATCTACTCCAACTGGTGAGTTTGCAGTATGTACTATTACAAATAGAAGAAATGTTTTACTTTTGATTGTAAAAGCTGTGTGATTGATTATTTTTTTAAGTTTGGACGAAATAGGAATTTATACTAAAAAGTACAATTAATGCCATACTCATACACCAGTTGTGCATATCAAAGGAAGCATTATGCCATAGATTTTTATAAAAGAGAAGCCATTTCATTACCCTTCTTAGTAGCACAGGCAGATTCGCTCACGAGGATTGTAAGCACTGTCCCAAGGCCATTAACTTATTTATTTTACGTGCAGTCTAGAAATTAATGACCTTCATTTCAAGCTCTGTGCATCTGACATTTTTTTGCAAAAAGTACATTTATTAGCAAGTTTATAAAAAAAAAAGTTACTAAAGGCAAACTGGAACTATTAACGACAGGCACATAATCATGTCAGGTTTATATAGCTTCAATTAGCAGCAAAGGCAAATCATGAGAATGGCAGCCACTGCTGGTTCTGTCAGCATCTCCGTTCTTACTTTTTTAATATAGTAAATTAGCAGTCAATCAGATGCTTTCTTTATTTTTTCCGGGTGAGTTTCCATTTATTGTAGTCAAAGGTATAAAAAGAATCAATGCATAAGCACAGTTCAATTGTTTTTTAGGGGAATGCCCCTGGTGTTAGGAAGTGTAAATGCAACAGCTAGTAGATGCAAGGCACCTTCAAAGTAACAAAACTGTTGTGTTATTGACTTGTATGTGTAGCTTTGCTAAAGGGTTGATTCCTCAGTTTCCTGTACAAGCAAAGAATACTGTGCAGACTCATAAATTCCCAAATATAAGCAGTGCAATAAAAAAAAATTGGGTATTCAAACTAATTCTTAACTTCACTAAGTTAAAATTACTGCAATCTCTTCCAAACTTCACTTACAATTCTCAGACAGCAAAAGGCTCAGTTTCCTAGAAATAATATTGATAAAAAGGCTACATAAGGTATAATGTATAGGATCTGTTATCAGGACTGCTCAGGAACTGGGTTTTTTTCAGATAAGGGATCTTTTTGTAATTTGGATCACCATACCTCAAGTCTATTAAAAATCATTTAAAATGTGATATAAACCCAATAGGATTTTTACCACCAATATGGATCCATGTAACTTAGTTAGGATCAAGTACAAGCTGCTGTTTTATTATTACAGAGGAGAGAAAAAAATGTTTGCAATGGAGCCTATGGAAGACGGCCTTCTCGTAATTAGGAGCTTTTAGGATATTGGGTTTCCGAATAAGGGAATATAATATCTGTAGTTGTATAATCAGAGGCTTCCAAACTTCTGGATAAAAAGGTGCAGCCTAAAAGTTAGAATGGGCTTGTGATTTGCTGAGCTGTGTCTCTAAAAGGGTGACTATTATGGCAGTGTTTCCATATATCAGTAAAATCTAGATGTGAAACTACAAGTACCAATAATTATTGGTGGCTTATGCTGGAAATTGGTAGTGAAAGGGCACAAAGCCATTAAGCATCACGCTGCCAAAAGAGGACCTAATTTGCAGTAGACAAACAGTAAAAATGTATACCATTGACCAGGTTTTGTACCCATAGTGAATTGTTTTATCCCAGAATTGTTTTATTCCATTCTCTTATTCAAATCAGTGCATGTTTGCACCAAATGGCTGAAGCTGCAAATTGGAGAGCTGCTGAATAAAAAGCTAAATGACTCAAAAACCACAAATAAAAAATGAAAACCAACTGCAAATTGTCTCAAAATATCACTCTTTACATTCTAGTTAAAGTTAACACAAAGGTGAACAACCCCTTTAAGCACAGATCTTCAGGGCCTTTTACCTGTAATTTTGTACTTATATATTATGCTGTACTTATAGTGTACATATATATACATATATAATATTGTACAAAGCACATACTGCTAATGCCCATGCATTAAAATAAATCTATACTGACAGGCTTTACCTTGGTTAAGAAGATTCATTTAGAGCCATTTGTATTTCTAATATGTATGGGATCTATGATCCAGAAATCTTATATCCAGAAAGTTCCACATTACAGAAAGTCCATCTCCCATAGAGTCATTTTTTAAGATAAGCTGAATTAATTCATATCAGTGGCAAATAATCCTATTGGTTTATTTTATGTTTTTTATGTTAAAATGTTTTCTGTATGGAGATTCAAATAACAGGAAAAATCCCAAGTCTGAAGCATTCTGGATGATATATCACATACCTGTGTGTCTGTGTAATTATGTATGCTTGAATGTATACAGTATAATGTATTCAGAATGTATATTTATGTTTATATATATTTTGCACTATTTATTTAGTTGGATTTCAGAAAGTTTACCCATTTAACAAAAACGTCAAGTGAACATTTTTTTTTATGAAAAAAGAAAATTCCCACAGGCTTATTGGCTGCTAAAGGGGACAGTGATGTACTTATTATGCCCTGTTAGATCTGTAAATGCTCAAACAAATGCTTAACCAATGTAGATTTTTTTTTCTGTAACAAAAATGAATTTTGCTCTTAGCATTTCTTAGCATTTTGTAAAAATAGGTTAATTTTACACCCCATGGGCTGGTTCAGCACTTCACATAGGCCTGTTAAATTGCAAATCCAGTCAAGTTAAGAGGAGGTTTAGCTGGAATTAACAGTGACCTTTTCAAAAACTACAGAAATGCTGAATTATGGTAAGGACTCCATTTTAATCAAATCATTAACATTTTTAAAAATGACTCCCTTTTATTCTGTAATAATAAAACAGTACTTTGTACTTCGTCCAAACTGAGAAATAATTAATCCCTATTGGAGGCAAAACAATATGATTGGGTTTGTTTAATGTCTAAATGATTTTTTAATAGATTTAAAGTTTGGAGATCCAAACTACAGAAAGACCCCTTATCCGGAAAACCCTTGGTCCCAAGCATTCTGGATAACAGGTCGAATGCCTGTTCTGAATTCTTGGAATAAAGAATATATATATATAGAATATAATTATACAATTAGTGGCAGATTTATCAAAGGTTGAATTTCGAAGTTATAAAAAAAGGGATTTTACTAACTTTCTTTAATAAATTGTTTTGTATTAAGACAGTACACACGCAAGGATAAAATTGATCGTGGAGAGAAGAAAAGAGGAAAGAACCTTGCTTTGTGACTGCAGATTGCCTTCAACGATTAAAAACCGACCCTCACCTCTATATATACCATAAAATTAGTTCTTCCAGCGGCCAACTTTTTCATTCATTCAGTTACTGAGAATATATAAATTTATCCACTTATACCAAAAACATAAAGTGCATTGCTTAGATAAATATAACTGGAGGTATTAATTATCACTACACCAACTCTGTATATTGTAGCAGTTGTGGATTCTAATAGCCGCTAATATTAGTTAATTTAACATTTCCTGATAATTACTATTGGAATTTAAAATTATAATTCATAAAATACTTTATAAGGTGCCTGTGCTCAAATAATTAATAAAAAACTTCTTACATGGTTTGTATCATAATACTTGAGGTAATAGTATAAAAAAGTGATTAGTGCTATTAATGAAAAAGTTGATTGAGTAGATTTAATACAGTACTACTCAATTGCAAATTAACCCACCGCTCCTTGAGGATAAGAGAGGAATTGTGAAAAAAGGTAGTTGGTGGAGTTGCTCCCAAGATAACTAATTAAGTTTTTTCTAAATCCCTAGGAGCACCACAAAGTGGGAGAAGGCAGAGACTGAAAGGGCTGCGGTCTCGTTAGTTAATCTTTTACTGTCTGGAAGGAGAGGCTATTTAACCCTAAAAAACCGCAGACCAATCAGTTCATGGAGGGAAAACAGGTTTGAGATATAGTTAGGAAAGAGTTCCTATTCATTTAAAAGGTGCAATTTTTGTTCACCGATGTGAAATAAAACAAAAAGATCAGGAGTCAAATCTTGCCCTGACGCGCGTTTCGCCACAGCTTTCTCAAAAGGCAAGTATTTTTTTTGCCTTTTGAGAAAGCTGTGGCGAAACGCGCGTCAGGGCAAGATTTGACTCCTGATCTTTTGTGCACATGGATGCACATGGATGCCATCTATGCATGCCAGCAATCAAACTGTGCATTAGAAGGAAATACCAAAAAGGAAATAGCAAAATGGCTTTGCTTTAAAGTGGATGAAATCAGAAAGTAACAATGGTTTTGGCTTACGGTTGTGGGAGGGGCTTGTTTTAGCACACTGCGCTACACTGACCACACAGAGCATCCCTCCACTTTTATCAGTCCAATTCAAGCACTGCTCATCACTAGTATTAACATCTTCAAATTGTTCAACCGACCTCTGCCGTTGACTTTTACATGAACTCGGCAGGTTTTAGTTGACGAATATTCGAATTAGAACTGTTTGCATGGTCGAGATGTGATAAATCTCACATTCAAATTCGAGTTGGTGCATTTCAATTCGATTTTGTGAGTTTTGACAAAAAAAATTAGAAAATTTGAATTTACCATTCGAACCTTAATACATCTCCCCCTTAATTTTGAGTTGCTATAATAATTTTCACAGCAAATGCATTTCAATTAGTGATGGGCGAATTCGCGGGCAATTTGCACGATTCGCCGCCAGCGAATAAGTTCGCGAAACGCCAGTGAAAATTCGCTGGCGAAAGTTCGTCGGCGTCAAAAAAACGGGCGTCGGCGTCAAAAAATGGACGCCGGCGTCAAAAACGAGTGCCGGCGCAGTTTCGCAAATTTTTCGTCGAAACTTCGCAAATTCACCCAGCCCTAGTTTCAATAGAGACAAATAAATCAGCACCAGAACTGGTTATTATATGTATTATACTAACATACTGTGTAGCACAGAGGTTGTTCATCATTAACATTAGCTACTATTCCAGTGGAGCTTACTATCTAAGGTCCCTATCATATTCACACTCACATTGGACCAGGTAACCTGCCTGTGTGTTTTTAAAGTGTAGCAGATATCATCGCTGTGCTTATTAGCGATGAGTGGATTTTTTTCACCAGGCATGAATTCACATTGAAATTACACACTTCACCTGCAATTTTTTTCGTGAAATGAAATGCAAAAAGCAGCTCTGAAAATTTCACTGCAATAAAAAGTCACCAAAAAAAAAAATGTAAAAAAAAAAGTATTTTGTGGGTTTTTCTTGGCATTTCACTAATTTTTTTGGTTTCACATTTTTTCCGGCTAAACGGGACTTATTCACTCACCACTACTGCTTGTAGATAGATTGTAATGTTCTGTTTGTTGACTAAAGAACAATCTTTTTTAGGTAACAGAATGGCAACTGCTCTAAATGCATGGATGTAAGAACGCAGAAAGGACATGTTGTATACATGTGTTATACTGTAGTGTTTAATGGGAAATTAATGGAACATAATTTCATTAATTATAGGGAATATTTTCCCTTGCCCTTACACTAGCACTTACTACATATTTTGTATAATGGATAATACAGGATAAAAGCACTCTTTTATCCAATTATCAATCTTCATTTTGGCATCTGTCACCTTGTATGCCCAACACTTCTATAAAGACACTGCTCAGCTTTGTGGTCTCTCTATTATTATTTTTTGCTGAACAAGACATCATCTCAGAAGGCCTTTGCTAAATTGATTTTGTACTGAAGTGAAACCTTCTGTGAAACAGAGGAGTGGAGGTGCATTAAATAAGCTCAACTCGCTCAAGTTGGCATCTCTGGATTTATCTAGCCCATAGATCATCTGCATATTCAACACTGCAAATGGATAGGCTATATAACATTGTGATAAGGGCAGTTCTAGTACACAGTGGTTATTAAATGTAGATTAACATTTGCTCTGTGGGCATAAATGATGGTTGTATTTTAAGGTTATCAAGTCAATTGAAAAATCAGGGAAGCTTTCAAAAAATGCTACGTTTTCACATGATCTAGTACCCTTGCTATAGCACATGGGGTGTCCTGTCCAAGACAGGTGGGGAGGAACATTTTATCAGCTGCTATTTTCCACTGGATGGCAAAGGCGGACAAAATGTATCACCACTCCTAATATTATCTAATGATAAGAGCCTTGACTGGTGGTGATGGCAGATGTACCTCCAAACCAAAATACTCACTTGAGCATTTTTTGCAGAGATTCACCTGTTCACAATTTCTGTGGATCAACCGGGGGACTTGTCATTATTCAATTTTAGGTAAGGTAACAGAAAGCAGATTTCATAACACCCAGTTACCATCACTTTATGGGTTTTAGGTATATTAAGTAGCCTTGATCTAATTCAAGCATCAGCACATTGTGAACCTAAACAGATGTTATCTCTTGTGAATTATGCTGGCAATCATTTTTTTCCTTTACTTAATACTACTTAAAAAAGGTGCAACATTTGAAACAGGTCCAGTCACCTAGAGCAACCAATAAGCAGGTAGCATTTACTGGTTACTAACTTTAACTTATTTTGTCAAATATGGATGGTAGAAGTTGATGTCTATGTTTCTCTTTTCAATGTACATTAATTCCATGAAACACTAGGTGCAAATGCCCCCCCCCTCCACACACACACAGCTTGGGTGCGTGGAAGCTAGAATTCTCTTTACTTTTGGTATTTACACAAACTCCCGCCAGTCCTAGTATCTGTTTTCAGACTACTGATGCATATTGATTTTTAATAAAATTAATCTTTCATTTTAGCTATAGGTCTAACACCTAATAATTCACATATTAGAACTCTTGAGAAAGTAAAGCTCCAGTGGATTCACGTGCCAAACTTATAATAGGGAATAAAACTGGAATCTGTTATATTAAATAACTTCCCCTTTTCCATTGGCACTTGCAATGCCTGTTGATGACAATCTCATGTTGTGGACTGGAAAGAACCAAGAGTATGGATTAGCCTAATATTTCTTATGTTTTAGGACATAACCTAAAAAAGAAAGACAAGTGTGCATTTTACGTGTTCAGTGGACATGTCTGTAACTAAGATGCCAACAAGTGGTCTTGTGAAGCTGTGACAATTATAACAGTTGTCATGCTTTTTCAGTCACCGGAAAGTGGAAAACAGATATCACTTTGAGACAGATTTATCAGATCAGAATTGGGGAATTCTGAAGGATACCCAGCAGTTTGATATTTTCTGCATGTAACATAACTTCCTTGACTTTCAGGAACATTTTCAATGAATTGATACATGTATCATAAATTGATACATTTATATATTGATACATTTTTTATGTTTTTTACCTGCATCATCATCACAATGTATCAACACAACAAAATGGTTAAGGGTAAATACCTCCCACAAAAAATGCAGTAGGTGGTAGTGATGGGCGAATAAATTTGCCAGGCACGAATTCACGGCGGATTTCCAATTTCTGCTGCCAGTGAATAAATTTGCGAAACTGCAGCAAAAATCCATCAGCGTCAAAAAAATTTGGACGCTCGTCGGAAAAGTTGATCATGTCAAAACTGTCCCACATCAACATTATTCTGACGCCCATTAACTTTAATGTGGGTGTCAAAATTTATGTGACTTGACACAGACCTCAAAATTGATGCGGGCGTCAAAATGGACTATTGCAAATTTTTAGCCATTTTGCAAATGTCACAGGAAATTTTTAGCTGAAGCGAAACGGGACAAATTCGCCCATCACTGGTAGGTGGTGTTCAGAGTGACAATAATAATACAAGTAGTGAAAAAAGCAGGATGACCCATGTAGTTGCACCACCCCACCAAATAGTATAGCTGGAGAATATGTCTCTGTCAAAACATAACCTTTAAAATATGATTTAAAAGTAAAATCCCTAACCCATAACACCTTAAAAAATTGTGATAAGGCAAGGTAACGGTGGAAAGGATGTACAAACTGACCACTTTTATTTATACTTATTTTAAAATCTTGGCTCCAACCTTTTCTTTCAATTCCCCAACTTAAAGCACATATAACTAATATAATAATTAACGAGAAACTGACATCTATGCTGTCTGTACTCGTAACAAATTTAGAGGGGGTGGAAAGGCAAAAATAAAATCCTATTTTTACTTTCTTTAGTGAAAAAGAAAACTATCCCAATATACTTCAATTAAAAAATCTGTACCATTTTTGTGAAAAAAACAATTGTATGCAGTGAAATTCCTCCTTTCCTTTACTTGCTCTGACTGCAGCGGCTGCTCTACAGGGAAACAAACAGAATAGCCCGAGTTTTGCATGGAAGGGAAGGAAGGTACAGGGGTTGATTGGCATAGAGATTAGCTAAGGCTAGCCAAGTTATGCAAACAAAACATAAAATAACCCTGCACATTGCTTCCCTGCTATTAGAAAGTAGGATTGTTTCCCATCTTAAGTTACCTATCCACAGCAGTCAGAGAAAGTGAAACGAAGGGGGATATTTCACTGCATACAATCAGGTTTTTATAAAAACGGTGTAAAAAGTACATTGGATAGGTTTATTCTTCATTAAAGTAAAAATGTGATTTTATTTGTTTACCTTTAAATCCCCTTTAAAATCTGAGAACTATGGATTCCACATGCTGTACCATCGGGTCTTGAACTGTCCCTCCTTTACGCATAATTTTGTTAACAAAGCTGTATAGTGTAGCATCAGTGTTAAGTCGTTCCAACGCTTGTAGGGCTTCTGGTAACTGCGGGTTTGTCACCATAGCTCTTTGTATACTAAGCACTTTATGCCCTCTTGTATTTCCTCTTCCCAGTATCAGTATAATATAACAAAACAACTGGGCTGCAAGTTAATTTAATAGTTCTTGATTCTGTATTATTCTTCAAGAAGGTACAGCTGACATACTAAAGCATCATCATTATCAAGTTTAATAAACTGTTCAGATCTTGTTTATAACTTAACTTGATCATGGTAGTTTTCCAAGTATACTACCTGTTTTATTTTAGAAAACATCCCTTTTTATATATCTGCCTGTTTAATCAGTATACTTATATTCTGCCTGATTGCTATGGAACATTCCAAATGTTATCTCTACTCACCAATTTGAATAAATGTGGTACACCATACTATACCAAACCACTAAAAGCTCTATCATAATGATTCATCAAATTCCTAGAAGAATGTATAGATTAAGATATTATGCGACCAAAGAAATGAATAAGTACCTACTGTATTTAAGTCCTAAAGGTTGGTTGTATTTTACCCTATACTAGGACTGGAATGCACAGATGTCAGAATATTAATGTGTAGCCTATGACATTATATAGAAAAGGGATTATAAAAAGCTATAAATTTGTCAAGTGACACCCATTGTAATATGTTTTGCATAACTCCCAAGACACGCTGTGCACTAGAACTAGCATGGTTCTTTGAAGTTGAAATTCCCATTAAATGAGAAGTAAACCATTTTAACACATTGTGGCCCCTGCGCAGGCCCTCCTCCTCAACTGCATTGCCTAACCAGCTAAAGAGGCTGCTGTTTCAATGTACCTCAAGGCCCAATGTGGAGCTGTGAAGTGGGATGGGCAGCTAAAAAGTTTAAACACCATATGATTCTCTCACAGCTTCCACAACCACCATCACCATGATTAAGCATTTACATTTAAAGCCAGGACCCAGGTCAGCTTTCATTGCACAGACTGATTGATGTGGTGGTCTGAAATATTGCAATTAATATATTTTCTTGAACTGCCCTTCCTTTTACCATAGCTGGGTTCCCCCCTAGGCAGGAGTCAGAGCAAGATCCTACTCAGGTGGAGATATATTGGTGACTCTTGACATTACCTGGTCAAACAGATGTTTTCATTTCTCTTCACTTGCTTATTTGTAGGTGCATTATGCAACCACAGATATGGGGGCACATTTACTGTACCTAGGGTCGAATATCGAGGGTTAATTAACCCTCGATATTCGGCTGTCGAAGTAAAATCCTTCGACTTCGAATATCTAAGTTGAAGGATTTTGCGCTATTCCTACGATCGAGCGATCAAAGGAATAATCGTTCGATCGAACGATTAAATCCTTCGAATCGAACGATTCGAAGGATTTTAATCCATCGATCGAAGGATATTCCTTTGAAAAGGACCTTCCCCATAGGCTAACATTGGCCTCAGTAGGTTTTAGGTGGCGAACTAGGGGGTCGAAGAAATTTTTAAAGAGACTTCAACTATCGAATTGTCGAATAGTCTAACAATTTTTAGTTTGAACCGTTCGATTCGAAGGTCGTAGTCGAAGGTCGAAGTAGCCCATTCGAAGGTCGAAGTAGCCATATTCGACCATTCGAAATTCGAACTGTTTTTCCTCTATTCCTTCACTCGAACTAAGTAAATGGGCCCCATAATGTACAGGTAAATTATTTTTTTTTCATTTTGGACAGAGCATTTGTGATCAACAATGCAGTAAGAATGTAGTTAAAATCATCACTATGCACAGATGGGCATGGTATATGTAACTACCACATGCATCAGTAAGCACGATTAGATTATCACAAGTTATTTTACATTGCTTCTATCGTAAAAACTTGACACTGTTTTTTACACTGCAAAGTCTGCCAATGTGTGGTGTATTATCCCACTGTTTTTTTACACAATATAATAATATGCCCCTGAGTGTAAATCCTAAATATGAATCCCTCCAGTGAGCACAATCAGGCATAGTACAAGTCATAACAACACAGAGCATTAAATAAGATAACAATTAGTGAGCACAATTAGACACTGTGTATGTAATAGCCACACAGAGGATTTTGTTTGCACTAAAACCCATCAGGCATGGCACATATAATAAACCTAAACAGCTGTAAAATCATTTTGCAGCATATGAAGTTTGTTGTGTATGAAAATGAATCTATAGTACATAAACTCAGCGTTTTCCACTCTCCACTGCTGTGTTTAATCTGAGAAAGAATATGCTCAAAATCTAGTCAGAATTACATGACAATTAGCCCTTTTACCTCACTTGATAACCCCATGACACCACCGCCTCTCCCCTATCAGATTTCTAGAATCTCTCTCTTTCAACCAGTTATTTACAAGAGCCCTTCTATCTCTTTCTAATATCTCACCATCAGGTCCACTCATTCCCCATATTTACTGCTCACATGTCTTTCATGCATAGACTGTTTAGGATATGTACTGACACATATAGGCTGACACACTTAAATATCATCTGTCACATGGGAAAATTTCTAAGAGATGAGTATACTTTGCATCTGATTTTTGCACATTGCCTATTGTCTGTTTGTCACACATTGTACGCACACATATTGTAACACAAATGCTGCGCTGTGAATTAACATCTGACAAAGTGGCGTGAAGTGTGGCGAAGCCTTCTAAGGCGAAAAATCGCCCTATCGTGAATTTGCCACATAGACTCCATTTTATCCAAGTAATCCACACTTTTAAAAAGTATTTCCTTTTTCTCTGTAATAATAAAACAGAACATTGTACTAAGATATAATTAATCTGTATTTGAGGCAAAACCAGCCTAATGGGTTTAATTAATGTTTACATTATTTTTTAGTAGACTTAAGGTATGGAGGTACAAATTATAGAAAGATCCATTATCCAGAAAACCCCAGGTCCTGAGAATTCTGGATAATAGGTCCCATACCTGTACTACTTAATCCTTCTTTCTCATTTTCCCTCAGGTGAAAGTCATATCACTGTCAGTGACAAACAGGGTCAGAATGCACCTCCCAAATTTTAAGGCTGAATATCCTATTCAGCAGGTGCTTGCAATATGGGAGGAGGAAAGCTTCTTCATCTAGGGAAAAGGCTTTCAGAGTCAACACTGAATATATTTGCTGCAATTTAATACTAAACGGAACCCACACAGCAGCCTTTTTTTCAAAATCCAGCTCTGCTATTAATGTATTCACGACACTTGCAGGCTGTTTCCTAACTCTCCCACCAAAAATTGCAAGAGTTGTCAACTCTGATAACAGGAACTCTCAGGGACAGGAAAGTTGAAACCAGGCATACCCCAGAGCAATAGTAGTGTAAGTTAAACATACCATGAAATATCATTTATTTAGGTGGTGGATAGTGGACATCAGCATTAGGTTCTTAGGTGGCATCAATAAATGTTTTTGAACAGATGATTTTACATTCTAACCAGTTGTTTATTTACTACAGTATTCAATAATAGGAGCTAATTTAAAATAATAATAAGCCTTTTCTCTGAAATATGTAATATTCAGGTACCTTTCTTTCCACGCATTGAGTGGACTTTTGTTTTGGAAGTCTGCAGCTCTTTTTAGCATTCAGTAAAACTGTTCAGCATAGCTAAACACGCAAACAAGTTTGGCCTTTGATGAAGAGGCTATTACAATCCATAAGTCCACTGAAGTGTGAACGTTTTACATGGAACAGGAAGCGCCTTAAAAATGACATGACAAGCATGAAAACTGACAATGGTGATATTCATTTATAAATGCTCCATGCCCTTAGCCTTGGCATTTTGAGGGGAATATCTATTAAAATCATTAAGTGCATTTGTTTAGTGTTCATGTTCTACATAAGAGATATAGTTATGCTATAGGCATTTTAAGCTTCTTTTGATCATGTACAGAATTATGTGCCCCTATTGTAAGTGATAAGTTGCCATGGGGTTCCGTAATCATATAAAGATTAATCAAATAAACGACTTACTGACTTATTATCATTTACAAAATTCAGTAGGAAGTCATCTTTATTTTAGCAATTCAGTATTTAAACATCAGTACCCAGTACCCTGTATCATTTTTGGAACTTAATAATAATTGCAATCAAAAGGCTCATAAGTCTCTTTACATAAATTTCAGTTGTAGCTCAGGTCCAGGATTTTCCAAATGTGTTTAAAAAACAATTTTGGGTCATCTGCTAACATTCACATTAAGGGTCAGATTTATCAAGGGTCGAAGTGAATTTGAGGGAATTTTCGAAGTAAAAAAATTCGAAATTCAAAGTAATTTTTTGGATACTTCGACCATCAAATCGGATACATGTTTCTAATATAGTTAGTTAGTTATATATATAATTTTAGTGTATAAAGGCTGGAGTGACTGGATGTCTAACATAATAGCCAGAACAATACTTCCTGCTTTTCAACTCTCTGACTCTGAGTTAGTCAGTGACTTGAAGGGGGGGGCACATGGGACATAACTGTTCAGTGAGTTTGCAATTGACCTTTAGCATTCAGCTCAGATTTAAAATCAACAGCTATGGCCCATGTGCCCCCCCTCAAGACACTGATTGGTTACTGCCTGATAACAGTGGAAAACAAGAGAGCTGCAAAGCAGGAAGTAGTGTTCTGGTTGTTATGTTAGACATCCAGTCACTCCAGCCTTTATACATTACATTTTTGCCTAACTAACTATATAAGAAACATTTTTTATTATGCACAGCCTATCCATTTACCCAGTTTTAATGTTGATACTGAACCATTCCTTTAAGCATCTTTAGCTGAAGTTAATTTATTGCCTTTTAAAATGACACCACACATAAATCAAAATGTAGACGCAATTGCTTGTATTTTAAGGGATTGAAGGCAATTGTAGCAGGTGAAAAGCCACATTAGACTAGAATTGGTGGAGGGGGAGGAATTTCACTTGTGTTTGGAAATGAGCCCTATTGTCATGTCTGCACCATAGTAAAATGTAATTTAAGGTAAACTACCTCTTTACTGTTTGAAAATGTTTAGGAAAAAACATTTTCAAGCAAGACTTTTTAATATATTAGAGTTCTGAACCTGCTGTGCCAAATTCAATAACCAATAACCAATATCAATATCATTTTCCATACATTTCTCAGACTAGAAACATGTGGAATATCATGGATAATGCCAGCTTCAGGTGCAAGAAAACATAAAATGCTCATGCAATAGTGAGAACAAAGGTGAACTATTCAGTATTCAGAAAGTGGCGAAACAATATATTATTGTGGAATACAATACAGTATGTTTAATAAATAAGAAAAAGATTACAAAAGATCTGAAAATGTTTGTGCCCTTTTACTCAATACAAGTTTCGATAGAGAATCTGCACTGAAGAAGCCATGAATTGTAGAGGGACTGAAATTATTTGCCTTTGCTTGTATTGCAATAAGGATCATTTCAGTGTCTCTCTTGTATTCTGTTCTGCCCACCGTGACAAAATTACACATAATAGGGAAACATAGAAAGATGCTGCGAGTTCTGACTAAAATTACATTATATTATGTTTTTTTGGTCTTCATAGCTGCATAATCTATTTATGATCCAAAAAAATCAAAACCTGATGTTAGAGAGGTGATAGTAATAACATATATTTTAGTTGAAAGGAGAAGGCAACATGCAAGTGTAATAGTCTGTAGCATATAGTACTTTCTTGTTAGGAGAAAAACTGCTTTAATAATAGTGCAGCATATAGCAGTGGGAACTATAGAGCCAGCAGAAATCAGCTCTAATCACTGGAACAAGAAAGTTTAATCAGGAATTACAGAGTGGAACTCCACAGAGATGTATATTTGTGATAGCATGCCATATTAGTTTGGTTGTTTGTACTTGTACAGACCTAAGACCTTTGGTGTCTGAGAAAAGGAAATTGCGTTTTGAGTGTCCCTTTTGATTAATGTAATGATTCTATATGTTAGTATAAAATATGAAGGAAAAAATAGCCCTACTTTTGGTCTGTTATCTTTAGTTTATCCTTAACAAGTACAGGTATGGGATCTATTATATGGAAACCTGTTATCTGTTAAGCTCAGAATAACGGGAAGGCCATCTCCCATTTTAAGAAAATAATTCAAATTTTTAAAAATTATTTCCTTTTTCTCTGTAATAATAAAACAGTACCTTGTACTTGTTCCTAACTAAAATATAATTAAACCTTTGGAGGCACAACAATCGTAATTGAGTTATTTAATGTTTAAATAATTTTCTTAGTAGACTGAACGTGTAGAGATACAAATTATGGAAGCCCGATGTTGGATTTAAAATGGGGTTTGGTAGGTTTAGAGAATCCACTACATTTTCAGAGTTAACTAATATGTATTTGCCAGTCATTGTTCTCCATGGATATAAGTAAAGAGATGAAAATCCAGTTTAGACAATTTAATTACCCTTATGGGCTAAAAGCTCCAGGGCTTTGAATATGGTTTGTATAAATGATGTATATTGTGTATGGTTTGTATAAATAGTCATTCTTATTGGTGTTAGAGATTTTTGAAGCCATGATTAAACTCTATATTTCTTTAAAATCATGAATGCCATGAAGTTATTAAAAGATCCCAATATAAAAAATAAGAATGGAAAAAAAGTTCAGAAAAAATACAAAAAATTAAGTTTTTAGGATAATTACTAATGAAAAAAAAAGCCAAAACCTCTAGAAGTCTGAAAAAAAAAAAAATCTGAAAAAAGCTTAAAAAAAAGGTCTAATTGGATCAATGCAGCTCCCATTGAATTCTATGGGACCTCAACTGCTTTTACTTGGAGAAGTTTTGTATGAGAGTTTATCGTGGTTTTTACACTTAACTAATCTCTAAAGCTTGCCATAGATGCAAAGATGGATTCGGACTTCCCCATCTCTCGACCTGCCATTAACCATTCAGATCAAATAAAGTAGAAAAGAACAAATCAGCTGA
This sequence comes from Xenopus laevis, assembly GCF_017654675.1. NCBI lineage: Eukaryota > Metazoa > Chordata > Amphibia > Anura > Pipidae > Xenopus > Xenopus laevis. The sequence continues at coordinate 44,525,855 of NC_054383.1, read as the reverse complement.
TGTTCTGTCCCTGACAGCAATCGTACGAAAGTTATGTCCGACAAAAGCTATTGACAGTCTCCCACTGAAAAGCGTACGATCAGCAATACATGCAGAGATATTATCGGCAGCCTAAATCAATTTTTTAACCTGTCCGATCTACCAAATGACCGATCTCCACCGGACGATAAATGACGGGACTCTCCAAACATGGTCTCAAAATCGTACGAATCCTCAATTCGATCGGATCTTTGCATCTATGGCCAGTTTAATTTTTGGAGTTTTAGCGAAATGAAAAAAAAAGACTTGTGGAAAAAAAGGAAATCTGAATGTTAGTAAATAGCCCCCTAGAGTTAGCAACCCTAGGGTTAACATAATCCAGAAAGTGCATATACATATAGGAGCTGATTTATCATGCTGAGTAAAACATCACAAGTGCTGTTGCCCGTAGTAACCAGATCTTTGCTTTTGTTTTCAAACTTGTAGGTAACTGTTGACATCTAATTGCTGGTTGGTTGCAATTTTTTACACAGCATGATAAATAGGCCCCTTCGTTTTGATGACACTCTTGGTCTTCAAAGAGAGCTGCTGAGCCGAGGTCTGTCTAACAGTATAAAACTATAAAACTCAGTAACCACTAAAAACAGAAATTAATATAATTTGCTAAAATGCTTAGAGAAGCACTCCAAGTAAATTTACAGTGTTACTTTTCTTAAATTTAGGGTGCTAGTTATCAAGGAAATTTCTTGATGATTTAACACTGTCCATCCCCATTTCTCAAAACAGCAGGTATAATTCATTACAAGTTAAAAGTGGTAATATTTTAGAAGACGTGCATTCACATTTTCTCCAAAAATATACAACATTATTTTACATTAGATCAGAGTTGGTTTAGTCTATTAAAGTCAACTTAGCTGAAGGAAATGCTTGAGGAAAAACTTGTGTGAATAGTCAGTTCTAAATGCGGGATGATTTATCAAGCTTTTTATTTAAGATGTGTATTTTAATTAACTCCTGAAATTGATACCTTAGTCTTACTCTGCCTTAGTTTAAAGCCATTAGGGCAGAAAAAAAGTTGAGTCACCTCCAACAACTGTCATATGGGAGCTATCCCATGAAGTTCTTTACTATTGTGATTGCTACTAGTCAGTAGATATACTCAAAACTCTACATTTAATTTGCCTTAGCTCTAAAACTGATATAATCATTTGCAACAGAAATTAACTTTTTTTTAAAGGGACAATGCACCTGTGAGACAGATAAATGCAAATGATCATGCCAGGCAAAATACCAATCTATTATAAAATGTTCTTTATTAGTCTCTTAGCACACAATCTAAATTGTAGGCTACTTAAACTAATGCTCATTACTTAGGAAAGTGTTTATTACTGATCACTAATAGGAATATTAAAATTAACTTAAATTAACTTGATATTACAATTAAATGATAATGGTAATCATATGGTAATGGTACTTCAGTTGCCAGATCTGTCCCTATTCCATACAGTATTTGAGCAGCATTCAGATGCATTTGTAAGAAATACCTATGTCCCTCATTCCCTTAGGCTAAGGGATGCCTTACAATCTTACAAGCTGCTAACAATTTTTAACACTGGCCTAAGTGTCACATGTCACATATATACCCACTCATGTTATTAATAAATGCAATTAATGCTAAATAAATCTTTTTCACTAATATAGATTTAAATAGTTTTGTTTCCTCAATCAAATATTGTTTTCCTAACAAACAATCTATTAATGCTATTTGTTATTAGTGCTTTGCAAACTGCTGAATCCTGGGAACAGCCACTTACTGTAGACCAGGTAAAATCTGTCAGTGACTCATAGCATGATTGGGTTGGTTGCAACAAGTGAAAAAATGTTAGGTTGAGGAACTTAAGGGCAATGATATTTGTAGCCTGCATTTTGTCGTGGCTACAAAACACCAGAAAAGGCATTTACCCTATTTTTAGATTAAAATATTTTTAAATTATAAATATTTTTAAATTATGTAGTACTTAAAAAAAATAACAACTATTTTTACAATAGTTTAGTGAATGTTTATAATAAAGGCTTCTTCTTTACGCTATTAATCTTTATGTGCCCTTAATTGTATTTTACCAGAAGCTTCAATCATCTATTAATGCCAGTCATTCTTTTTTTCATTTAGGTCTCCCTTTACTGGCCACATGCCCTCTTTCCAAATATATCACCGGATAACTGACTCACAATAGAGTAAAATACACATATTGTAAATATAAATGTAGCAGAAGTGACTATTTAGCCCAGTTTTACACTTTTAACAAGAAACAAAAGCCAGTGTGAAATAATGATGTTCATTTTTAACTGGCTCCTGCCTTTTATTCTGGACTGCCTACCAAATGTCTCCAAGCAGTGCTTGCCCACAACTGAGCTCTCTATTTCTGCATTTATTCAGTGTTGGCTGTGGGATAGCTACAGTATTTGTTATTAGCCCTGATAAAATATAGGAACAAAAGTATCTGTTATTATATTCTGTCTTTTAAATGAAATACCCCTATTTTGCACCAAATCAGAGCTTGTGAATAAAATAATGTTATTAGTATTTTCTCCTTTGTCTATATATGACATAGATGAATGTAGCAGATTACTATTCTAATTATATGCCATTACCATTTAAAGCATTCCTATAGCTACAGATTGATTTTGCTTTCCTTGTTAAAGTGTGGTTCATAATGAAATTCATTTGTATTAATATGTACATGTCACTAGAACTCAAATATAGATTGCCTCAGAACGGGGCATTAATTAATGTGCCATTAAAATAAAGTGTCACCCAATTAATATAAAACATGAAGCAATACAACAGTAGCCCCACTCAATAAAGATTGGTTCTAACTCTTTGTATGGTGCATGGAGACCTAATTTTAGGTGAGGGAATATTCATACAGTAAATTCCTCCCACTAATTTTTTTATCAACCACTGGTTGCTATTTATGGAGGCTTTGATATTTTTTCATTTTCAGTAAATATGTAAATTGCTACTTTTATGAGATTTTAGAATCCACTTATACCAAACTTTTTAATATCATTGCCACCTTGGCCAAAGTGCAAATACATTTAACAATATTTTTCCAGTCCCAAATAACTAAATATATACTGCATTTACACATATAAAACACTATTGGGGTTATGTAATAAAAGGCACTAATTTTTCCCAGATGCGATAACCCATAGCAACCAATCAGCAGGTAGCATTTACTGGTCACCTGTTTAAAAGCAAACATCTTATTGGTTGCTATGGGTTACTGCTCCTTTTATTACATATGGGGTGTGAGGACAATTTTGATTCTTCCAAATATTTTTTGATTCATCAATTAAAAAAAAGGTGCATGTTTGAATGAAAAAAAAATGGGCATGAAAACCAAGTGAGCCTCTAAAGAAGTCCAAGGCATGGTTTCAGTATTCAATCTATTTACATTTTTGTGTTTTGAAAAAGTAAAAAACAAAGAGTGGAACAATGTGATGTGTAATTAAGCATTTTTCTGAAAATCAGAAAAAATGTGATTAAATGCTTCTATTTTGGCTAATGATAGACAGAACATGTAAATAACCCAGTTTTAGATAGCTAGTATTTGAGTGCTTACAGTGCTTCAAGTCTGAGAAATTAATGATTTGACAAAAGGCACTTGGAGGTTTCTTAAAGAAACAGTTACACCAAAAAAGTGTTTTGAAGGAATGGCAATATAATGTACTGTTGCCCTGCACTGGTAAAATGGATGTGCTTGCTTCAGAAGGACTACTGTAGTTTATATAAACAAGCTGCTGTGAAGCTATGGGGGCAGCCATTCAAGCACAGGATACACAGTAGATAAAAGATAATCTCTGAAGAATCCTATTGTATACTACAGATCTTATCTGTTATCTGTTGAGTATCCTGTGCCTTTTCTCCTTTTTCAGCTTAAATGGCTGGCGTCATGGCAGTATTTAACAGCAAGAACTTCCATCAACATTCAAGCATGATGGTGGTAGCTGTGATGGTCCTCCATTTTTCTGCCCCCAGAAGGAAGCATGTATTTTATCTTTAAGCAGATTTAGGGGCATATTTATTATGCTGTGTAAAAAACGGCAGGATAATACAACAAACATAGCCAGTCTTCATTGTGTAAAATATGGATTATAAACACCGTACATATTTTTTCTTAGAGTGACTTCAGCAGAAGCAATGGTAAATTATGATGGCAAATCTGGTGATCGCTTGGTTTAAAATTCTTTACACTGTTTTTTTTGGCAAATTTCATTTTACACAGCATAATAAATATGCCCCTTAATGTAGGCTTTTAACGGATTTGAAATGATATGTATACAGTATGTTTTTTTTCCATTGTGCAGTCTATGGTCTTAAAGCAGGTCTTAAATATTTCCTGGCTAATGAATAACATTACATTACTAATTTAAAAGGTTTTTTTTTGCTGTTTGCTAGACTTTTATTACATCTCCCCTAATGATTCCAAACATACAGGTAAGCCAACTGTATAATGAGTGGAATAAAAGCAAAATCGTGGAATAGCTTAGTCAAATTCCTGACCTAAATCCAATTGAGACGTTATGGCAAGACCTGAAAAGAGCTCTTCATGCTCAAAAACCTGAAAAGTGAGCCAACATTTCTCTACAGCAATGTGAAACTGTTGTTATCAGCCAGTAGAAGTATTCAGCTGCTGTCATTACAGTTAAAGGTGGCAGAGCCATTTAACTACAGTATAATTCACACCTAGGATTGTACATTTCAAGCAAATGAATTTGAAAAGACGAGTGCTTTTTATATATTCGTTCATATACTACTAAAGGTGACAACATCTAAGGGGATATGTATCAAAGGTTGAGTTTTTGAGATTTGTTCTACTTTGAATAAACTCACAATTTGAACAAACTCAAATTTATGAAAAAATCTCAATGTAAAAATCTCAATTGAATGAAATTGGGGAAAAACCGAATACCTCAAATTTATCGAGTTTATAGGCTTAAAAGTGCAAACCAGCGTAAAACACCGAAAATCATGAAGGCAAAAAACATCTTCAAATGGTTAAAGGGACCTCTGCCATTAACTTTTACATACTGTGGTATGGTGACAAAAAGGTCCCCAGTTTCCCTGGGAAAAGTGATTGATGGAATGTATGTTGGGCCACGGATTCTCAGATATTGTTACTGAGGTGAGACCAGTAGTGCTCTTAGCAGAGCAACACTATGTCTCTCTGCAAGGTTTTTGTAATTGATGATCCGGGACTGGTCTTACTGGGAACCCGCAAGAGTAGGGTGGGGCGGATTCCCAAATCCGTAGGCCAGGTTTTCAAGAGGCCCTAGGCCTATTTAGTACACCTGATGCTGAACAGCAGTGCTGAATGTGTGTGAGACAAACTGCTGGTATTGCTCAGCTTCAGGAGAGAAAGCAAAGCATTTATTTTGTGAACCAGAAGGTTGGATTTTTTCTGTTGAACTGCTGTGTTTCGGTTACCTTCCCCCTGCGAGGGGAAATTTCTGCAGCCGCTGGAAAATAAACGCTGGCAGGAAGCCCTTAAACCGATCCTGGTGTGTGAAGTCGCCTCTTTTGCAGCCTACCAGCGAGTGAACCCCCACAATACATTTGATGGGTTTTAGCTGGAGTATTTTCGGTTTCTGACTTTTAGCAGCTTTGGGGAATAATAAATCTAAATAAAAATTATTTTTTTTTCCAAAAAATGTTTTAATTTTAATGAAACTACCCTTTGAAAACCTTGCATTTTTCAATAAAACACAACTTGACCTTTAATAAATAGCATCTCTAATGTAAAAAAGCAACAAGAATAGGCAAAAACAAAAGCAATGTAACTACAAATTATCATATGGAATAGCATTATAAATGAAGGTTACATTACATTATAAGCCTTAACAACAAAATATACCTCTGGAAACTCACAGCATATTAGGGCAGTGCTTTCCAAACTGTTGGGCCCTAGCTTGAAGCGATGGCATTTAGAGAAAAGTGCAAGTTAGAGAGTGGTGAAGTTAAGCCACTGTCTCTCCCAAACAATTTTGAAAGAACAACTTGAAGGTCATTTAGGGCAATATTTGAGGTTAGAATGCATTTGATGCACTATACTTGGAACTATGGCTAAATCTCTTCCTATATCTGTAACTTAGTAGAGACCTAAGGGGGGTTCCTAACCAAGAGTTCAACCTCCAAAGTAGATTTTGTCTGAATAAGTCTGTGCAGTGCACTAGGACAATAAAATGTGAAGTTTACAGCAATTCCAGTAAACCAAATCAACCATTCAGCAGGCAGCATTTATAGGTTTGGTTGAAAGTGAACATCTTATTGATTGTTACAAGATTTGAGAGCTAGAGATAAAATGATACTCCTGTTATTACTGTATGGTATAAGGATTTTATAATTAAAAAGTGGTGTGCCTACATTTTCCAGTCTATTGTGAAGGATAGAAATAAGTAAATTGTCAGAGATTGTCTATGATGTGAGATGCTTTACAGAGCAGAAACGCCTGCAGCTCTCCCTTTAAATAGTGCCCTTGTCCACTTCACTTCATAACTAGGGGCACTAAGTAAGGGATGCATTCATTTAGGTATTTCTATAATAGTTAGTATCCTTCTTGTTAAGCTAGCCTGTAATGATGTATAATGTAAATGTTAAATATATCCATTTAACAAATGCTCTTTTTCTGGCAAAGTTCTGATTGCTCAGAAGTGCATGAATGACACAAAATTGCTGCGACAAATTAAAAAAAAACCATACAAGTAGTTCTTCAGGCAAATCACAGGAGAGAAAAAGGGCAAGTAAAGCCCCTTGTCATAACTTTTGTCTTTTCTCAGCATCTTACTGACACAGTGACAACAAAACCAAATACACCCCCCCCCCAATCCTTTGCATCAGTATGCACTAAGCTTTTTTACTGAGAGAGCTTGGTGATGTTTGTGTGCCATGAACCAGAAGGTATATCTCTCCCTTTTATGTACACTTGCTTTTTTATTTGGATTTGAATTAATTCAGTAGCCTACTCACATTTACCAATTTAAATGACTTTGCCTTGAGAAAACACTGTATATTCGGCAGCAAATATTTCTTAGATATAGAGCACTGATAGCAACACGATTTCTGTACATGGCTGGGCTTTAATTTAACAACTTTTGAAGTAGCCCTAAATTTAAAATGCAAGTGGATAAAACACCTTTTCTCAAATATATAAATATATACTAGCAACAGCAATGTACAATAAATACAATATATTTTTTTAAATAACAAAACACTGCATTGTGAAACAGTTTCTGAGAACTTCTCCAATGCTGTCATAGGCAGGTGGGCTTGTACTCGGCAATGTCTGGTACATCAAATTAGGATTTACAGGAAATACAGTGCATACTCAGCAAATTTGAAAACCCCTTGGTAAAATATGTTCTACTTTGCCACAAAGTGGTGCTAAGTAGTTCTACAATGGAATGGCACAGATTTGATTGTAGACATGTGTTTTGGAGGTAAAGGAATGCACTGAGGCTCAGCACCGAGTTACATGGATTTTTTTTTCTATAGTGCCTTAAAGGAACAGTAACACTGCAAAATTAAAGTGTATTCAATTAATTAAAATATACAGTATTATTTCCCTCCACTAGTACAGTTGGTGCGTTTGCTTAAGAAACTATAGTTTATATAAACAAGCTGTTGAGTAGTCATGGGGCAGCCATTTAAGGCGCAGATTACATAGCAGATAACGGATGCACTCTGCAGAATACCTGTATACATTGTATTCTATTACAGAGTTTATCAGTTATCTGCTAAGTAACCTGTGCCTTTTCTCCTTTTTTAGCTTACATGACTGCCCCCATGGCTACAACAGCCTAATCATATAGACCATAGTAGTCTTTCTAAAGCAATCATATAACTTTTACCAAAGCAGGGCAACAGTACAACAGTACATTATATTTTAATTACTTTTAAACGGTTTTCTTTTATGGTGTTACTTTTTTAAGGAGCATTTCTTCAATAGCATTAAAGTGTGCAATCTGATATGTCAAATAGGAAGTGTGGGATTTGGGGGTAAATAGATGGCAGATTGCCATTTAAGCACCTTTGAAAGATCCATTTGGTCATATGCTATGGAATGCTAAAATGTAATTGGCCAGATAGAATGGTGGCCTGTTGGGGTTTTTAGAGACCAAAGTTTTGTGAACTTGTAGTGGAGGATGGTCAATAAAGAGTTAAGTTGCATTCTGTGTCCAAATAAATGGTTTATTTATAATGTAGCATGAATTTACTGATAAGATAGGACCCTGAGATATGTAGGGCTATTGCACAGGAGTGCCTGTTGTTATCCTTGTGTATATACCTATACATAGTCAATAGTCTCAGGGCACTCAAGGAGTCTTTATACAACAAGCTGGTCTGAGTCTGTAAATAGGTAGTGATGGAATTTGCGGCGCATTTGTGTGATTCGCTGCCGGCGAATAAATTCGCAAAACGGCCGCGAAAATTCGCCGGCGTCAAAAAAAATGGACGCCGGCGCCGTTTCGCGAAAATTCGCCCATCACTAAAAATAGGCATGACCATGGTGTAACTGAGCATGGCCAAGGGATTTCTGTTTGAAGTCTCTTCTATAACGTTCACAGCCTAGTACAACTGTAGTATAAAAAAAAAAAAATAATGCAAACATGGGGAAAACTAGAAAAGGAAGAAATGTGAAAATAAAACTTTATTACATTTTATTTATTAAACAAAAATAAACATATGTATGTTTATGTTATTACATAATGTCTATTTTTGTTGTATTGGTTAGTTTAAACAAAGTATAGAAGAGTTCCATTACCTGTATAAAAACACTCGGCCTTCAGCCTCATGCTTTTATATGGTCATGGAACTCCTCGATAACTTATAATATACTTATTTTATAATATACTTTATTTTATAATATATTTTACAAGAGGGGGTACTTATTCACTATATTAAAGTTGTATACAGTGGGCAGTTATATTTTCTTCCCTGTCTACTTGATCCCTATTCCATGGTTTTTTTTTTTATCTAAATGTTACTAGAAATCATTTTAAAATAATTTTGTACAAAATGCAGCATTTGGTGTCTTTTAGGTTAAACTAAGAAAATTACTTTTAAATAAATACAATCTGCCCTTGTGATCTTTGGTATAAAAGTAAAATGGAATTGGAAGTTGGCCTTAGCAAATTGTCCCATTCTTCCTTCTTACATAAAATGTCCTTCAATCCTTGACCATGTTCTCAGTTATTTATATCCATTCTGGTTCACTGCCTGATCCAATGAGAAATCTGATTATTGTCTTGAATATATACAGAAGCAATATGACACAATCCACTTATCATGTCATTGCTCTGAAGGGCTTATGTGAGCAGAAAAGTGAGGTGAAAACCATTCTCTCATCTTTCTTTAAGGAATCCATTACAATTGACTTTCCTAGGTTGTCAAAGATTATTTATAACCATTTTTTCCAAAATGGATGGTAGGATCCTAATGGGCATTACACATTCAACGATTCCAGTCATGCATTTCCATCTCACTGGGGATGTCGAGTTTATTATAGGAATTACTGGGTTATTCACAAGCAGCGCCATAGCAAGCAATCTAATGACACAAGTTATCCATTGAAAGTCCATTAGGAGTGAACACTACATAATAGTTCAGTGATTACTAATGTATTACTGTTTGTTAGGCATGTACATTTTGCTGATAATGTGTATACTGGCTCGTGAATTATTTAAACATGTTTGGCAGTAAATCAGGCTATTTTTTTAAAGCAAGTCTGTGGATTGCTGGAGATCTATGAGAGCTCTCTATTCCTCAGCCAAGTTATTTTACTATACTGTGGATGTTTTGCACAGGACAATGAAAAACCTAAAGTAAAAAGTACCTAAGTAGATGCCTCATTTTATTGATGTAAACAGACAGTGATATCTCCACATTTGGTTATTGATCCTTTAAAATATTTATCATCATTATCATTTATGTGACACCAGCAATTTATGGAGAGCTTTATATTCATTTATAACAAAAATAGGTCTTACAATAGTTACACATACAGATGAAGCCATTTGGATTTGTATGTTAAATGTGTCATGACTCGGGATTAACTGAAGAGACTGTGTTATCTAAAGTCATCTTAACTCATTTAATGCATTTAAGCTTTTCATTAGCATACCAAAGCACCATTATTGGGATGCTGTGTCACAGTTTTCTGTGTTAAATGGAATAAATGGGTTAAATGTGTTTAGATATTCTCTGTTAAACATACAAACCAAACTGGTTACTGGGATCAGAAGGCCCTACTTATTATTTAAATATTACATTTTTATATTAGAATGAAATGGAAGGAGCAGTCAGAAACCAGAGGCACAATTAAACAGGCTTTTTTTTCTTTCAACGCACATTAATGAAGTGCCATATTTAATTTGGCAACCTAAACAGTAGCTTGTAGATTATGTTTCTGATCCACTTGCACTGACTTAACTACTGTGGGGTACTTACACTGATTCCCCTGTAACAGTGTCACATATAGAGATGCTCCCATTGGCATGGCTAGCCAATGCCGGCCCGGTTGCAGGTGCCCCAAGGCCACATGGGCCTAGTGGCCACCTTCAAGCATGCACCCCCTACACACACAAACACTAAGGAGCTACTGAAATTTTGCTGTCCTAGTCCCAGGCCTTTCCTCGCCACAAATTCGGGCTTGCCCCCTCCCCTCCAGAATTGAGCACTTCCACCCTCCCAACATTTGTGCTGAAAAATTTCCCCTGCCCTGTTGCCCCCAGTTGCCCTCGATCTTATCACAGCTACTGCAATAAAGCTTATCACCCGAGTGCCAAAATTAAATACTGACTTATAAATACACTGACATATATCACTGTTCTGCATGTAGAGTCATTATTTTGTATTTAGATTGTAAGCTCTTTCGTGTACGGCCCTCTTTACCCTTTGTATTGTTTATTGAGTTTTCTTTAATATAATCTATATGTTCAGTATTTAGACCTGTTATACCCAGAATATGTTTGCACTTCATAAAAACATGCTAATAAAAATATTTCCTAATGTATGAACTGAACAAAACAAAAGAGAAAAGAAGGTGAAAAGAAAAATAACCAGAGCAGCCATTTGGATGGACATTTCTATATTGCAATTTCATTTGGTGTGTTACATAGTTAGTTAGTTACATAGTTAAATTGGGTTGAAAAAAGACAAAGTCCATCAAGTTCAACCCCTCCAAATGAAAACCCAGCATCCATACACACACCCCTCCCTACTTTTAATTAAAATTCTATATACCCATGTATTGCTATGATTGGTAGCTTAACCTACCCCACCCACACCTCACTGTATTAAAACAGGAAATCAATTGTCATGCAACACTTTTTATTACTTACACTTATCAGTGAAAAGAGTTAATATATACAGGGTTAATGAATTAATACGTTACCTAGATATTATATCATCACTCCAACCGGGGGACACGGCATTTTGGAGGCAGCAAACCATAACAACATCACACAGCTCGTCAGCAGTGGCAAAGTCCCTAGATATTATGAGAAAATCTCAAGCCTTATACTTCATTCGTGGGGTTGATCCCACAAGGCAATTACTGATTGGGCCTGATGTTGCACAACAACATCAGGCGAGTCTGACTTTTAGTAACCTACAGGAACTATTGAATTTGGCAGCAAATATCAGTCTCATGACTATGATTCACGCTTGCAACAACATGTTTATATGAATTGTTCTTTTGCCTTTTAGTAACCTACAGGAGCCTTAATCATTATATCTATTGCCTATGCTTCATTGTATTGACCCCAGTCCTTTCTATTCTGGCTATCAATTAGTCAGTCATAGACACACACATCACATTTGTATCACATTCGGCCCCTAATGATTAATGCGACCGTAGGTTACCATTTTAATTTGTTGTGTTGTTGGTTTACAACACATGCCATAGAAGACATAACAATTCCAAATAGTTAGAATACACATACATATCATGATGATGAGCAAGGGATGAATCAAGACAGAGAACATGTGTTCAGCAGAAGGGCTATACCCAGTGAAAACATCATACCAATGGTGAGATGTAGCATCTGCAATGGTTGAACCTAACTTTACAATTTTTTGAGCTACTATGGTAGTATATAATTGGTGAGCTGCCAAACTGTTATTCAATCGTACAATAACATCACGTACTTCGTTCGAAGAATTCATAATTCGCTCTAAGCGATGTAAAGACAAATTCCAATTGGGTGGATCTAGTACGTGAGGGGTCCAAATATGGGTAATATTAATCATCTCATTTGGAGATAATAAAAATGTTTGATTTTGCCATGTAAATGCTGAAACATTGTGTATGCAACCAACAAAAGGGGTCTGCATTTTAGGTATTACAGATTGATTAGTGACTACACATATCACTTGTGGACTGATTTCTAACATCCATTCATAAGATAGTGGAAGGACAGTCCACAAACACTGATTAATAGAATTTTGTAATAAACATGGTTCATATACTGATGATTGTAATTTACAAACTTTCCCATTATATGTATCTTCACAATTTTCTAAATTGTGTGTTCTATTTTTGTTATCTATATATGCTCCTACAAATAGAGGCTGCCAAAAATATCCAGAGATAATTAAAGGCATTACTATATACTTACACATAATAGTCGGACGTGTTATATTAAACAATATCACAGTTCCTTTACATATGGTGTCATTGCAGACCATTTGATGTGGATATATTTGTATCCATTCTTGTGTTCTATTAAACACGGTTCTCCATACTTGTTCATTACCCGTCATTAATAAAGTTTTCATATTATCTTTTTGTTGTTGTTCATAAATAGTCTGCAATGTACATACTGTCCAGTTAACAAATTTTTTCATGTTAGTATCAAAATTCAAACTGAAATTATTAACTTCCAATTCCATATTATTGATATTTTTATCAATTTCAACTTGTTGTTGTAATGGTGCCCAAATAGTTGGCATCCATTTAGCTTGCCACATTACAGCATCATTAGTTAAGCCTCCTGCCTTGTGCATTCTATTAGCTAAAGTTTCTATGTCAAAACTATTTAACGTTCCTGCCAATGTACCATATCCCCCTTAAAAGGGTATCATACCATGCTCTTTTTCGTCTCGCATTATGACATGATCTCTTGGCAGGAAATACAATATTAATATGCAATATAATTTTTTGTCCTATTGTAGCAACAGGTATACAGGTAGCCGGCAATCTCTTAATATGTCCGAGGTTTTGAGTAGCAGAATCTATATTCCAGACATGCAATAAAGATTGCCAAGGTACTCTTCTTCCAGCAATGTTAGTAGCATTTGCACATATTATCCATTTACTATTGGCAGTAAAAGTCCAATTATATTGTCCAGTTACGTTTTGTATACCCATTTTTCTTAACTGGTCCATATATTCTGTTCGATTAGAAGTATCATTTTTCCATCCCCAATTGCGAGTGGAATTATGGGTATTAGTCACTCGTATCCCCGGAGTCCATGCGCTTCCGTTTGATGCCAAACACCAGATTCCAAGGATTCCAAGGAAAGACCAATGGTGCTTTATCTGTAATTATAAACAAATATCAATCATTCTCGTAGATAACATTTTTCCTGTGGGACATATTCCCATCTTTCTTGTCCAGGCTTCATGATTAACAATGTTTTATTCTTTCCAACAGCTATAACTTCGGCGGGAGAGGGCGGTCCTTGTATATTTTGTACCCATATTTTAGCTCCTACATTTACAGTATTAGTGGACCCAAACCCTTTATCTCCTCGTACTGTTAATTCTGTTGGTGGCTCACCTTCCTTTATTTCTGATAAATAAATAGGTATCAGTAAAAGTTGAGCGGTTCTTTCTCCTTTGGACACAATAACTGAATCTAATCCTAGATTCATCATTAGTATCTTTATTTCTCCCTGATAATCTGAATCAATTACTCCTCCTACTACTATGGTTCTTTTTAGCGCAAAACTAGATCTGGTTGTTATTTGGCCATAATGACCATCAGGAATTTTGCATTCCAGACCAGTAGGAATCATTTTTAATTGTCCAAGTGCAATTATTATAGTATCAACAGAACATAAATCTAGTCCAGCCGATGCTGGTGTTCCTCTGTAAGGTGCTTGGGCATCCTTATGTAATTTCCAATAGATCATACTATCAATTTTTGCAGCTGATACTACTAAATTAGGATTTAACATTCTCATCAATGGAGTAGTGGAATCAGTTATAGGCCTATTATTGATAATTTCTTTAGGGTTGCTTTCAGAATACCATTCATTCTTTCGACTAACCCTGCTGCTTTGGGATAGTAGGGAATATGATATACCCATTCTATATTATTGTCAGTTGCATAATCCTTTACTTGTTTTCCAGTGAAATGAGAACCATTATGTTTCTTTTTCAATGATTTCTTTGTTGGATGTTGTAAATAGCTGCTTCAGCATCTGCTTGAGAATTAAACAAACGTTCCAATGAGTCAAGAGTAACATGAGCATCCACATGAAATACAGTTACAACAGTATTTTGCAAAAAGGTACACATGTCTTTTTGAACATTCCCCCCCCTTCCTATGTATGGATAAATCGACGTATGGGCGAAAATCATGTTTCACCCATATGGAGGCTTGGCTAACTCCCTATTCTGAGTCCTCCTCCCTTTTTTGCCCTTTCGGAAATGTACCATTTCCATTTTATTATACTCTGTTCCTGAGCATGTCCTATCCTATTTGATTTAGGATTAGACATTATCCACTGCATAATTGGTATTTGTGGTCTTAAAAGTACTTCATGTCCTAAGGTTAGTTGTTCAGTATCAACCAATGCCCAATTACATGCCAATAGCTGTTTTTCAAAAGGCGTATATTTTTCACCTACATCAGATAATTTTCTATTCCAGAATCCTAATGGAACTCTTTTTCCTAGTGCTACTACATCACCTGATTTACAGGGAATCTTCTCTAGAGTATTTACAACATCTAGAGGGTTTATCTCTTCTACTTTCTCATCCCATTGTTCTGCTAACCCATGTGTACATAATTCTTGTGCCACTATACAATAAGGTGACTCGGTCCAGCCGGGTATATCTTGGGGTTCTTTTTCACAATTTTGGATTTCTCCCTTTTTCCAAACATTATTCTTCTCTTTTTCTGTTATTTGGCAAACTGCCAAAAAATTTGGCAAAACGCCAAAGTATTTTTGGCACAGTGCCAAAAAATTTTTTGCCTCTTGGCAAAGTTCCAAGTACTTTGGCAAAATGCCAACAAAATTTATATTTATACTTAGCCACCAACACAGAAGTCTTTTCAGCTATGTGCTGGTAGTGTTCCAATTTATCTCGCAAGATTTTGACATTACATTCCAAAGTTAAACACTTTCCTTCTGCTTTCAACGTTTTCCGTTGAAGCTGTTTTTTTTTCCTCGATTGCCTCACATAGCCGTGTGTGCACAATACGGTATGCTGAAGCCAACACCCAACTCCTACGAGCTAGGGTAACTACATCACCTGATTTACAGGGAAACTTCTCTAGAGTATTTACAACATCTAGAGAGTTTATCTCTTCTACTACATCACCTGATTTACAGGGAAACTTCTCTAAGGTCCGTACTACATTCACTGGTTCTGCATTTTGTAAACTCTTTTCCCATGCCTCTGCAGATTCGTAGATAACTTTCTCCTTTTTCCGAAACATATCGGACAAAGATTAAGTTACCCTGCACGCAGCGCCACTAAATGTATTGCTATGATTGGTAGCTTAACCTACCCCACCCACACCTCACTGTATTAAAACAGGAAATCAATTGTCATGCAACACTTTTTATTACTTACACTTATCAGTGAAAAGAGTTAATATATACAGGGTTAATGAATTAATACGTTACCTAGATATTATATCATCACTCCAACCGGGGGACACGGCATTTTGGAGGCAGCAAACCATAACAACATCACACAGCTCGTCAGCAGTGGCAAAGTCCCTAGATATTATGAGAAAATCTCAAGCCTTATACTTCATTCGTGGGGTTGATCCCACAAGGCAATTACTGATTGGGCCTGATGTTGCACAACAACATCAGGCGAGTCTGACTTTTAGTAACCTACAGGAACTATTGAATTTGGCAGCAAATATCAGTCTCATGACTATGATTCACGCTTGCAACAACATGTTTATATGAATTGTTCTTTTGCCTTTTAGTAACCTACAGGAGCCTTAATCATTATATCTATTGCCTATGCTTCATTGTATTGACCCCAGTCCTTTCTATTCTGGCTATCAATTAGTCAGTCATAGACACACACATCACATTTGTATCACAACCCATACCTATACTAACAATAGAGTTTAGTATCACAATAGCCTTTGATATTATGTCTGTCCAAAAAATCATCCAAGCCATTCTTAAAGGCATTAACTGAATCAGCCATCACAACATCACCCGGCAGTGCATTCCACAACCTCACTGTCCTGACTGTGAAGAACCCTCTACGTTGCTTCAAATGAAAGTTCTTTTCTTCTAGTCTAAAGGGGTGGCCTC
The DNA here is from genome assembly GCF_017654675.1 of Xenopus laevis. Taxonomy (NCBI): domain Eukaryota; kingdom Metazoa; phylum Chordata; class Amphibia; order Anura; family Pipidae; genus Xenopus; species Xenopus laevis. The sequence continues at coordinate 44,509,297 of NC_054383.1, read as the reverse complement.
TGGTACGGTGATCCACTTTATGGGTAAAAAGGTCCCCTGCCATTTGTCTATAATGTCCTCTAATGTACTTGTAAAGTGTAATCATGTCCCCTCGCAAGCGCCTTTTTTCCAGAGAAAACAACCCCAACCTTGACAGTCTACCCTCATAATTTAAGTCTTCCGTTCCTTTAACCAATTTAGTTGCACGTCTCTGCACAGGTGTTAGACCTGTGGTTTAAAGGAGTTGCTCACTTTTTAATTAACCTTTAGTATGGTATTGACATTGATATTCTGACATTTGACATTTGCTATTAGTTTGGCAAATTTACTAAGGGTCGAAGTGAATTTGAGGGAATTCTCAAAGTAAAAAAATTTGAAATTCTAAGAAATTTTTTTGGATACTTCGACCATCGAATAGGATACTACGACTTTGAATTGACTTAGATTCAAAGTTAAAATCGTTTGAATATTCGACCATTCGACAATCGAAGTACTGTCTCTTTAAAAAAAACTTTGACTTCAATACTTCAGCAAATTAAACCTGCCGAAGAGCTATGTTAGCCTATGGGGAAGTTCGACAACCAAGTCTTTATAGGTTGAATAAAAATCCTTCAATCAATTGCTAAAATCATTTGAATCGTTCGATTCGAACAATTTAATCGTTTGATCGACCGATTTAATCGTTTGATCGAACAATTTAATCGTTTGATCGACCGATTTAATCGTTTGATGGAACAATTTAATCGTTTGATCGAACGATTTTTATTCGACCACAGGATTGCCAAATTTGTTGAAATAACTTTGAATTCGAATTTTTTAATTCGATGGTTGAATTTCAAAGTTTTTTGTACTTCGAAATTCGACCCTTGATAAATCTGCCCCTTAATGTTTAATTTTTTATGGTTTTTCAGTTATTTAGCTTTTTGTTCAGCAACTCTCCAATTTGGAATTTCTGCAACTGTCTGGTGGCAGTTTACCTTAGCAACCAGGCAGTGGTTTGAATAGGAATATAATTAGGTCAGGGCCTGAATAAAAAAATAATTAACAATACCTAAAAACAGGGCCGCCATTAGAAATCACGGGGCCCCGTACAACAAAATTTTTGGGGCCCCCTGGGCCCCGCCCACACTGACGACCAAGCTCCACCCCATATCCCGCCCACTCCACATCACAGTTAAAAGACCACACAGACATCAGCGCTAAAAAAGTAACCCCCCCCACACAAGTTGTAAAAAGCTATTGATGGTCAGGGCCCCCTTATAAAAAATTGGGGCCCCAAAAAAAAAAAGACTTTTTTTTTTTTTTTTAAAAACATTGGTGGCAGGGGCCCCCTTATAAGTTAAAAAAAACTTGGGGCCCCAACAAAAAAAAATGTAAAAAAACCTAAAAAATAAACAAACATTGGTGGCAGGGGCCCCCTTATAAGTTAAAAACAAATTGGGGCCCCAAAAAAAATTTTGAAATTTTTTAATAAAAAAAAAAAAAAAACTGGTGGCAGGGGCCCCCTTACAAGTTAAAAAAATTTGGGGCCACCAAAAAGAAAATTAATTTTTTTTTAAAAAAAAAAAACCAAAAAAAAAACAATGGTGGCAAGGGGCCCCTTACGAGTTAAAAAAAAAATTGGGGCCCCAAAAAAAAGTTTTAAAAAAAAGATTGGTGGCAGGGGCCTATAGAATATTAAAATAATACATTGGTGGCCAGGGGATTAAAAAAAAAAAAAAACCACAAACTGGTGTTCAGTAGGATTGAACTCATGGCTTCAGTACTTCAACTTCGCCTCCTTTCGTGACTTCGGGTCTTTTCACCGCTTCAGGACTTCGGCTTCGGCTGTTTTCGTGACTTCGGGTCTTTTCGGCGCTTCGTGACTTCGGCTTTTTCCGTGACTTCGGGTCTTTTCGGCGCATCGGCTTCGGCTTTTCGGCACTTCCACATTTGGCACGCAAGAGGCAAGACGTACGGCTCGGGCGCTCGTAAGGGGGGCCCGGATCTTCAAAAAATGCAGCGCTGCCGGGCCCCCCTTCATGCCCGGGCCCGGTACGCTTGTCCCCCCTGTCCCCCTCTGATGGCGGCCCTGCCTAAAAATGAAAGCGCACAGAGCAATATTTACTTTAATATGCATGCACTGACCATGGGTAACAAATGAATGAAGAAGCAATGAAAAAGATCTCTATTTGGCGCTCCAACAAAAGTACCCAGAAATGTAGCTTCTCCATTTTTTGTTGTCCTGGCCCAGTGCATCTTTATTAGAGTAAAAAAAATATTGGTGTAAAATCTAACGTTTGCATGGTGCAAAATAAAACACATATTGATAAAATCACCATTTATTTTACACAGCTTTTTACACCGTCTTTTAGTTGAATTTCGTTTTACACAGCATAATAAATATGACCCATACTGTACACTGACTTCGCTCTCACTTTGCAGCATTTGGTGGCACTAATGGCTACAGGATAGTACCAGTGGTTAGGCCACTAGGCTGGGCTCATGATAACTGTTTTGATTGGCCCAGTTTGTGTGTAATTGGTATTGTATTTCACAAACTTTTCTGCAGTAAATTACTTGAAGTATGACAGTTGAATTGTTATCATTATTTTCTTAAAAAGGAATTAAAAAGGAATATTTAAAAAAAACTATTATATTCTAAAATATTCTTTTTTGGTCGATTAGGTCTGTTTTCGATCGAATAGGTATGAATCGAAAGAATAGTGTATTCGATCAAATTTGATTCAAAGTTTTTCCCCAAAAGTCCACCAATTGACTCCAAATAGGTTCTAGGAGGTCCCCCATAGGCTAAAACAGCAATTCAGCAGGTTTTAGGTGGCTCATGGTCGAATTCGAATTTTTTTATACCTCGAATGAACTCACAACTCGATGAAGGCTATTAACAAACACAATGAAGGCTATTAACATCTTCAGATGGTTCAAGTGACCTCTGCCATTGACTCCTACATGCAGTGCCAGGCTGCAGCTCACAGACACCCTAGGCGAGCCAGCCGGATGCGGCAACGGCTTAGCACGAGTGTGCATGTGCAAGGCGGCGCTTGCGTGCGCATGCGCAAGGTGGCGCTCGCGTGCGCATGTGCAAAATTGGCACAAGCATGCTTTTGCGCGCATGCGCAGGATCACTAAAAGAAGGAAAAAGCACAGAGAGTCAGACACATAGGGGACCGGACTGGGGGTAGATGACAAAGGAGGTGTGTGCCTGGCGCCCCCCCAGCTTTGCGCCCTAGGCATGTGCTTACTCTGCCTACCCCTTGGCCCGGCCCTGCCTACATGACCTTAACAGGTTTTAGTTGGTGTATTTTTGGATTCAAGCTATTTCCAGTGTTGGGGGTATAATAAATCTCGAGAAATTATTAATTTTTTAAACCCAATAATTTGATATAACATAGTCAACCTGTAGTTTTAGAAACATGGATTATTATCCGTCTATTTCATCCTATTATACATTCACCTTTTCTTTTATCGCATTTCATTGAGTGCCCTTCAAGCATCTGTTTGGTCAGATGGCCTGTCATTTTGTGTGTTATTTGCATTGTTACTGCACAGATGTGTTTCAATTCTAGTCATTTTTATGGTTGGAAAATAGCAATTCACTCACTGTCAGAGTCTCAGAAACTACTGCTCTTCTACTAAGGTGGCATTGCCCACAAGTAAATTAATTTGGAACCACAAAATTTGCCAATATTTAATTTTTTAATCAAATCATGTATTTTCCAATACAATGCCCCCATTTGGAAGCATAATGTCAACGATTTTAAATTATAAGTTGCAGGTGGACAATATACCATATTAGTTAAGTATAACATGTCAAGGTGGTTTAAAGTCGGATACTAAACCTGTATTCCCTCAACCAGTGAAAGCAATAGGCCTGATGATTATCCATAGACTGATGGGTAATTTTGTTAGGTTCAGGACATACTCACTGGGGTTTGCAGAATAAAAGGGTACACTAACCCTAAGAAACTAATAAGATTATTTTTCTCAGTTTTCTAACTGTATTACATTAGTAAAATGTAACAACTTTTCTTAAGCCAAGAAATTTAATTTGTTCAATAAATCCTTATTTTAGAATTTCTAAAGCTGCAGTCTCTCAACAGTAACCCAGCAATGGATGCGCCCATGCACAGTTTCCCTAAGTAAACAGCTCTGCTTGAGGGTTAAAGAGTACTCTACCGTAGCAGAACTTTTTCAATCAATAGTGGCTGTACAGCTACAGATGATAGCAATAGCAAATAGTTTGTTCTTTGTACCAGAAAATCTCCTCAAGCTATCAACTGACTTGCTTTATTGAGGGCAAGTAAGATACCCATATGGGAAGACACCTGTTATAATAGCTTACTGCGTGTGTTTTGACTAGCTTATATGTTTGCATAGCACTAAAAAAATATTAAGGTATAACTAGGATTGCAGTATATTTGCACATCATATACAGGCAACTGTTTAGGTGAATACCATGGACATCTGCATCCAGCTTATGAAAAGGTTCAACTTAACTTCAGTTTGTGAATTATTTAGAAAGGAAGATCATTTCACATCATATTTAACATTGACAGGACCTCTAGAAGGAGGTGTAATTTGGCAGATTCAGCTGCTCAAAGGGTTGCCAGTTTTTAATAGGGTCCAGTGTGGATTTTATTATGAAATGTGTTATTTATTTGGGTTCTAGTCTCTACATGAATTGTGGGAATTGGGAATAGTGTTTACATTATGTATTCCATCCTGACATAGGGGCAGTTTTTAAAAATGCGAAATTAGAGATGATCACAAAAAACTCCTGCTCTTAGAAGCATATTTATCACATGGTAATCGTCACCCATTGATCAATATGCTTCTCAAAAACCCATAGGAATGAATACAAAGTGGGTGAGTGTTTCTGTGGTGAGCTCAAATTTTACACTTTGATAAAACTAACCCTAAGTGTATTAGTTAATTTACTGCTAGTGAAATCATTGCATAAAACATTTCATTGCTCTAGGACTGAGATTATAGTATGAGGGTTATATTGATTTGCTTTGATGTTTTCAGCTGTCATTTTCACTGTCTGTACCTTTGATTTATTGCAGAATACACCAGTGGGAACACCAATATTCATTGTTAATGCAACAGATCCTGATCAGGGTACTGGGGGAAGTGTACTGTATTCAATCCAGCCTCCTTCCAGTTTTTTTGGTATAGACAAGTCACGTGGTATTGTGACTGTGATTTCTCCACTGGATTATGAGATCACTCAGGCATATCAGCTTCAGGTCAATGCAACGGTAAGCCATTTTTCCATTATTCTTGCAGCCTTTGTACTCATGCATAAAAGTTTAAATGAAAACTGACACACACACACACACACACACACACACACACACACACACATATATATACAGTATATATATATTTGCTCCTTGCTTCAAATGGCAGCTAATTGAGCTTGGCTGAATAAGATGCAATTTACAGGTGTGCTTTGAATTAACACCTGTTAAGTAACTGTTATGTCACCTGCTCTTTCAAAATCATAATGAACAAGTTGTTAGATGTATGATTTATTAATATTTAGTCCTGCCACTTTTCTCCATACATTATCACTGTGCAGTGCTTGAATTCGGATCAAAAAAGTGGAGGGAACAGTATGTTTGACGTCGTTGCGCATTTTTGGCCCCACCCACAAATATAAACCACACCCACCATTATAATAAGCCTTGCCCACCAGTACTTTTTAGTTTCAACCACTTTAAGTCAAAATCATTCTGCTATTTCCATGTTTATTAAAGGAGAACTAAACCCTAGGTATGGGACCTGTTACCCAAAATGCTTAGGGACTGGGGTATGCCAGATAAGGGGTCTTTCTGTAATTTGGAACTCCATACCACAGTTTACTAAAAACCATTTTAGTTTGAATAAACCCAATAGTATTGTTTTCCCACCAATAACGATAAGTTATATCTTAGTTGGGATGAAGTACAATATTCCGTTTTGTTATTACACAGAAAAAAGAAATATGTTTTAAAATTTTGAATTATTTAATTAAAATTGAGTTTATGGTAGACAACCTTCCTGTAATTTGGAGCTTTCCGCAATTTGGATTATTTCTATAAAATGGAGCCTATGGGAGACAGTCAATCCATAATTCTGAACTTTCTGGATAACGGGTTTCCAGATAATCAATCCCATACCTGTATATGCATTTTTTTTAAGAAAAACTTTTCACACTTTTTTTTTTTTTGAGAAAAAATAGGAATTCTGGTGGGAATCAACAAAACACAAGTAGCCTAGAAAAGCTAGTATAGTTAATGATCTCTGCCCAGAATGGTTTATGGTAAGTTGACTGGGCCTTCTCCAATTAACAAACTATAAATCTAACTTCCAGCACAGATGAAAACTGATAGGAGCTTATATAGATTTCAGCAAAACTCCCAGTACCTGCACTGGATATGCCTTTCCTTTCTCCTTGCTGTTGCCCTTGCTGCACTTTCTGCCCCACTTTCCTTCTCTGTTAATTTTATTTAGTCACTCTCTGCCATTTCTCTATGCAAACGTCTTCTTTACTTTTCTCTACAGGCATTCTTCTTGTGACTTGTTTCCTTTTCTATGCACTGCACGGTCCGCTCCTTATCCCACATGTTGCTTGTGTGTGTTACTCCTTATCTTCAACCCTTATCCACCCCCACCAACTTCTCCTGCCTGTTTTCACTTCCACTCCCTTGCCTGCACTTAACCCTTAACCTTCTTGCCAACTTGCATAAATAAAACAGTGGCAAGGTTAGAGCAACAGTTCCCTGCACTCCACTTTCTCTGAAGTTAAAAAAAAAAAGCTCCGGTATTTGGAATCACTGCATCCGCCCGATGGGATGCAATGTAGTAAAAAAAAAAGAAGTGGTGGGATACCATCCCGCCGCATCCTGCCCCAGTTCTAGCACTGCCACTGTGCATTCATGAATATCCTTATATAACTCTCTCTTAGATGTTTAGCTCCTTAGTAAGGCACAACAACTGTAACTAGACAAATGCCCTAAAAATTTGAGTATTCACAGTGTTCAGTTTGGTTCTCCAGTTTTCTCATTTCTAACCAATTCCTACTCAAGTAAAGCCCCTAAGCATTGAATGAGTTATTTAAATCAGCTCTCATTGCTTATTATGGAAAGCTAATCTCCATCTAAGCATTAGGGATGCATTTGGAAATGCAAATGTCTAGATTCCTCTTAAAATTTGATTTTCTAAGTGATCCTGTTATTCAGTTCCCAGATCGAATGCAGCCATAAATGGGCAAAAATCATTCACAATTGTTAGAGATGGCAAGACTAAAGTTTAATTCATTAATTTATTCATGCTGGAAAAAAAGACCTGTTGATCAATGATAATTGCACTCATAGCTATATGTATAAACTTTCAAACTAATACACAGAAAATATAATTAAATCCATGGAGTTCAGTGTTAAAGTTTATTTTTAGACCCTTTGATATCCTTTTTTTTTGCAAGATTTTCTTTATTGAAATTTTACAACCATAGCAATAAACCCTTTGATATCCTTATCCATGCTGACAGTTTGCATACTTTGCCAGATACAGCACCATGAGCTGGACAACGCATTGCTTAGTAACCTTTTCTCCCAAAATCAATGCTGGAGAACCCAGAAACATGGAATTTACACAACAAGTTACATTTATTTTAATTACTGAGCATCTTATTGGCATGAGCTATCTGTCATATAAGTAATGATGGCTAAGGAACTTGTAAGCTGGCCTGACTTCTCCTTCACATCAGCTCATCACATGCTCAGTCATAACTGGACTAAGCTGGAAAGACTATTTCAGATATTTGAATTACCATTTGGCACATTAGTCTTAAAAAAAAGACTGCAGTTCTGTTTTGCCAAAGCTGATACATTATATAAAGGCTCTACGGCTCAGATTCCTCTGTGATATAATTTCCCTTTAAACTAAGATGACAACATGCCATAACATTCTGTAGCCTCTTCTTAAACCAACGTATGTTACCAGTGAAAGAAAGAAATCCATCATTTAGGCCTCGGTGTTCCCTAAGAGACTAATAAAATCATTTCAGCAACATTCAAGTCTATGGCAGTAACCATTTTTCTCAGTGGAAAATCTTCTGTAAAAGCCTCCAGTTGGGAAAACAATTGTGCCAAGGTTGCTACAATTGTGGAAAAAATGTATATATTTTATAGTTGGTGTTTAGCTTTTAAGCAAATGTTTTTAAAAGGAAGTTTAAAGTGTTACCATAGGTACTTAATAATTCATACTTTCCTTTCTTTTAATTAGCAAATGTTACCAGCATATGTTTTTTTTAAATCCCTCTTTTGGTTTTCCATGTCCTCTTCAGTTTTTAGAAATTAAATATATAATCCATTAGATGTTTTAGATCTGTCTGAATGGGTGTTCCAGCAGAAGAAACTAATTAGACTTAGACAAACTTTGGCAGTCCAATAAGCAGCCCTACACACCTGCATGTGGATTTGTGCCTCAACACCTCAAATACAGAAATTCTGCTATTATTAAGTTTGATTTAGATCGTGTAAAGTGCTGTGATACTTTATTATGACTTGACTTTCAGTTGGCAAATTTTGATACTGTACCATCACCAAAATGATCATTACTTGGGGGCTCATTTACTCATTTTTATAGGACCAACATATTTCACTCTTTTAGTTCTTTTCTCAATTGAACTTACAATGAAGTTACCCTGTCCCATGACATAGTTGCAATCAAACCCACAGCCCCAGTATGGTCAGACAGCAATGCTAACTAGTAAATTGATTTTTTTAGGTGAACACTGAACAGTTCCTTTATATATGGGCCGCTATATAGTTATCTACACAGTGTTTGAGAACAATGAAACTGTCATTATTTATTGATTTGACAAAGATCAAATCTTGGTGCTCTGATTTTTGTAGTTATGTAGTGATACATAATAATACAATATGAGCAGAGTGTTATTGTTGACTTGCCCAAGTAACTAGAGAGAGAAAGTTTTGAAGTATCGTATCTATAACTTTCCTTCCATCTTTAATACATGGTACATCTTTCAATACAAGTTTTAAAACAACATGAAATAATTTGCATAAATGTAAAGTTTATCTAAGATTCTTAGGAAGTTCCATACAATCAAAATAGGCTACCAACAGTTCTCTTCTGAGTTTATCAATAATAACACCTTAACAAGTGAAATCATAAGTCAGAAAAGAAACACCCCACTTGTGCTTAAACCGCAAATCCTTGCAGTTATTCTGCAGATAGTGTTCATGCTGTGTTGTTGAATAGAGTTTAAATGAGTGTTAATCCCCTGTAATCAGCCCGTTCTACAGTTACATGGTCCTTTTTCCCTGCATAAAATAATTTTTCTATCTGTCCATCTCTTTCAGTGCCAGGTATAGAGAGAGAGAGAGAGAAAGAGAGAGAGAGAGTGTGTGTCCTTGCAAAATTCTGCTCTGCATTTAGAACTAAAAATGTGATGTTCCTCTGCCATGGAAAGAATGGAAGGAACCAATAATGTCAATGAGCAGGCATAGGAAAGATATTACAATTTCAGCAATATTTGATTTTAAGTTGTACAGACACAGAATATAGAGCTAAGTTGTTTAAGTACCACACTCATACACCCTTGTACTAGGCACATTGTAGGAAGACCGTTTTAGACCTTTATTTAGGCTTGTTAATAACATCATTAATACGATGGGATGGGAGGTCACCAACAAGGCGGGACTTTTTAACCTTTATATTTTGTAACTTTATTTTTATCTTTTAATATGTGGTAATGCATCTTGACAAAGGTCCAAGACCACAGACTGAAACGTTGATGCTGTAAATATGTATCATTTTTTCTGAATACATTTATTCTGAGTGCGTGCGTGTCGCTACAGCCTGTTTCTACATTTCAACCTTGCACAGCACCCGGAAGCAAAGAATATTCGAATAGTGTGTCGATGACAGAGTATATATATATATATATATATATATATATATATATATATATATATATATATATATATATATATATATACATTTGAAGTTATATATATACATTTGAAGTTGAGAATGTATGGATATTGATCAAACAATATGTTGTATTCTAAATTGAACTAATTTGCATTTTGATTGAACTAATTTACACACTAATGAGGTGTGTGTTACCTATACCTTTAAATAGGATGTGATGTCACTTTAATCACGAATGCTTGAGAAAACGCAGAATATTCGAAACGTAATCTTTTTATTTCGTGCACAAAGTTTTCTGGACTTTTGTTTTATATATATATATATATATATGCATACAGTATCTAAAGTATGTATACATTGTATATAAATGGCCTTACTTATTACTTAGTCTAGGCTGCTTATGACTAAGTGGGTTACGTACTAAAGTCTGAATTTATCTAATTTTTTTTATTAAGCAAAAAAAAATAATAAATTATTAAATAATAATAAATCGAATCGGGGAAAAACTCAAAACTGAGCGAAAACATGAATCTTACAATTTTTCTAGATTTTTCTCCAAAATTGATCGTTTTTTTTCGGGTTTAGTACCTGAAACCCCTGTATTTTTCAGATTATCGGGATAAACCCAGCACAAACCATGAAATCTTTAAATTGGGATAGGGACATCTCCCATTGACTTATACATGACCTCGACAGGTTTGAGATGGCAGATTTTTGGCTTCTGGCTTTTTGCAGCTTCGGGGTATACTAAAATCAAAAAGCTCAACCAGAAAAATGTGAGTTTTAGTAAATAACCCTCCTAAGTTTGTAAACACAAAACACGTAAGGCTACCTCCATGTACACCTAAATAAATGTCTACTTGATTTTACACATCTGTTTGTGAAGTCTGCTCTTTGAGTTAATTTTATGTAGAATAAGCATTTTACTGGGAAAATTTCAGTGTTGGTGTCCCAACAGTTTCTACAGCAGTGAATAATTCCAGCTGTCTGAAACAGATTTCAGTTCAGCTGGAACATGTGATTAAATAGCAATACAGAACACAAATTTACTGTGATTACCTGACACAACAGCACAGATATTAAAGGCAATCTCCCATCAGAGCAGAACAGTACTTATACTCATCACACAGCCACATGCAATATATATTTACTGGCTCTGTATGGCAGAGGAGAATAGATATTATACTGACAAGATATTTCCATTAACAATATGGCACATTTAGCTGATTGTGGCTCTATTAATGCTGCTGGGTAAGAACACTTTCAAATCTATTAACCTAATCATTCTCATGAGGCTCCATGGAAGGGATTTTAACAGTCTAATTGCACATAATTTTCTATTAATTAATAATTACACTGGTAGCAAAATTATTTTCACTGTGGAAATAGAACATATCCTGAGGCAACACCAGCAATTGAAGGAGAAAGATTATAATGCTGTTCGGTCAATTTCAGTCACCGGCTGACACAAATGGATTTATACAGGCAAAGAAGGAAAGCACCTACTTCCATACATTATAATGCCACTATATTTGAACAGAATGTTCAGTTGCATTAATTCAACTTTATATACATTAAATTGTAGATTATCATTCTATTGAAGATATAAAAAGAAAGATTCGTGGGCCTGAAATGATCATTTTTGGCATGAAACTGTGACACTTGAAACTAGTGAACTGCTCTTACTGAGGATGCATAAGTGTTCTTGATGTGGTCTTTTTAGAGGACCAATATCACCAAAACAATTTAACCATTTTATGTAAATACAAATATAATGCACTGTAACCATGCACTGCTTAAAGCTTTTGCTGTGGAAATGTTTTTATAAATAGGTTGCTGTGTGGCTTTGGGCAGGAGCTTATTTATATATATATAGGGCAGCAGCATTTGGGGAACAGCCCTCTGGTGCCTATACAGGTATGGAATCCGTTATCTGGAAACCTATTATCCAGAAAGCTCAGAATTATGGAAAACCGTCTCCCATAGACTCCATTTTATCCAAATAATCCAAATTTTTCAAAATGATTTCCTTTTCCTCTGCAATAATAAAACAATACATCGTACTTGATCCAAACTAAGATATATTGAATCCTTTTTGAGGCAAAGCCAGTCTATTAGGTTTGTTTAAGGTTTACATGATTTTCTAGTCATCTTTAGGTATGAAGATCCAAATTATGGAAAGCTCTGTTATCTGGAAAACCCCAGGCCCCGAGCATTCTGGATAACAGGTTCCATACCTGTATAACTGAAATTAAAAATAAAAAAATTAAAAAATCTCCCCCAGCTGCCACGGGCATTTACCAATGAAATCTAGTGGCAGAGCCAGGGGGGAGGGGTAAAAGGTCCCGGAACTGATGTAAATGCATAAGTGACGTCATGCCCACATTGTGTGCAACGTCATTCTGCAAGCTCAGGGGTGCTGTAGATGTCCATTGCTTAGGGTGACACCAGACCTAAATACAAATCTGGCCGTGGGGACAGCCAGTTAAGATAATACTGGACTATATTTATATAGCAGACAAGAAATACAATGTAGGATACAAGGCTTTCGTTAAACAGGAAGATAAACAGGGGTCAAATGTCATTCGTTACAGTCTACAGAACTTTAAAAGGAATTATATAATGGAAATCTAGTCTCCTGTAAAATAGGATGTTGCTTTGAAATAGTTTATGTGTTTGTGTTGGATGAAAAGAAAACAGGCAACTAAAAGTATTTTCACTTTGCTGTATTACTAGTTCTTTAAATTCCACTGCAAGAGATATAGCTAGAGAATCTGTGCGAATTATCTCCTAACTGTTTCCCTTCCTGCTGTCTTATAATTAGCATTATAAAAGTGGTTTAAAAATAGAATAGCATGCACATTTGTTTAGGTTAAACATTTTAAGCTTTGTTTGCTTTGCATTGTTACCTTTTCTCCATTGAATTAGTTAAACAAGTGTCACAGGGGCCAAATTATGGGGACTTATTTATGAAACTAGAGTTCACCACAGTGGACAGTTCAATGTAATTCAGAAGCTTCAGTTGTATGGGATTTTTAGGGACACACACAACAAATCGTGTGTCAACAAATTTTTCACACTATAATTCAGTACCCAAACAGCGTTTAATAATTTGATTAGGTGCATTTTATCTAAACTATGCAATTTGCATCTACTTTTCTTTAAATTTATCTGCTGTTTTCTTACTCCTTTTTCATAGGATCAAGACAAGACCAAACCCTTGTTTACTTTGGCTAACCTGGCAATAACAATCACTGACATACAAGACATGGACCCAATATTTATCAACTTGCCTTACAGCACAAACATCTATGAGAATTCAGCTCCAGTAAGTATTTTGTGTTTGGTCTGTGCCTTTTACAAACAGGGATTTCTAAATTCTCCAAATATTAGTATTACAGTGTATCAGGTAAGTGCCACCTCCAGGTAGAGAAAGTCACAGTGTATGTATGTGTATATACAGTACATAGTAACATAGTTACATAGTTACATAGTTATATCAGGTTGAAAAAGACAAAGCCCATCAAGTTCAACCCCTCCAAATGAAAACCCAGCATCCACACTCCTCCATACTTTCCCATAAATTATATATACCCATATCTATACTAACTATAGAGTTTAGTATCTCAATAGCCTTTGATATTATGTCTGTCCAAGAAATCATCCAAACCACTCTTAAAGGCATTAGCAGAATCAGCCATCACAACATCATCCGGCAGTGCATTCCACAACCTCACTGTCCTCACTGTGAATAACCCCCTACATTGCTTCAAATGAAAGTTCTTTTCTTCTAGTCTAAAGGGGTGGCCTCTAGTACGGTGATCCTCTTTATGGGTAAAAAGGTCCCCTGCTAGTTGTCTATAATGTCCTCTAATGTACTTGTAACGTGTAATCATGTCCCCTCGCAAGCGCCTTTTTTCCAGAGAAAGCAACCCCAACCTTGACAGTCTGCTCTCATAATTTAAGTCTTCCATCCCTCTAACCAGTTTAGTTGCACATCTCTACACTTTCTCCAGGTCATTTATATCCCTCTTAAGAGCTGGAGTCCAAAACTGCACTGCATACTCCAGATGAGGCCTTACCAGTGAAGTATAAAGAGGCATAATTATGTTTTCATCCCTAGAGTTAATGCCCTTTTTTATGCAAGACAAAACATTATTTGCTTTAGTAGCCACAGAATGACACTGCCCAGAATTAGTCAGCGTTTTATTTACAAAAAACCCTAGATCCTTCTCATTTAAGGAAACTCCCAACACACTGCCATTTAGTGTATAACTTGCATTTATATTATTTTTGCCAAAGTGCATAACCTTGCATTTATCAACATTGAACCTCATTTTCCAGATTGCTGCCCAGTTCCCCAACTTAGACAAATCAGACTGCAAAGTGGCAGCATCCTGCATGGAACCTATAGTTCTGCACAATTTAGTATCATCTGCAAAAATAGAAACAGTACTTTCAATGTCCACCTCCAGGTCATTAATAAACAAGTTGAAAAGCAAAGGACCTAGTACAGAGCCCTGCAGTACTCCACTAACAACACTGGTCCAATTAGAAAATGTTCCATCTACCAACTACCACCACTCTTTGTAGTCTACCTTTTAGCCAGTTCTCTATCCAGGTACAAATACTATGTTCCAGGCCAACATTCCTTAATATAACTAGTAACCTTCTGTGTGGCACTGTATCAAACGCTTTAGCAAGGTCTTAGTAAATCACATCAACTGCCATCCCAGAATCGAGGTCCCTGCTTACCTTCTCATAAAAATAAATTAAATTAATCTGGCAATATCTATTACGCATAAAACCATGTTGGCACAAACTCAAAGTATTGTTATTTGCTACAAAATTCGGTATCTTATCCTTTATTAACCCTTCGGAAAGCTTTCCTACCGCTTACGTCAGACTAAGTGGCCTATAGTATTGAGGCTGAGAACGGGATCCCTTTTTGAATAGAGGCACCACATTAGCAATTCAACAGTCTTTCAGCATCATGCCAGACCTCAATGAATCCTAAACAATTAAGTAGAAAGGTTTGGCAATCACAGAGCTAAGCTCGCTAAGTACCCTGGGATGAATACCATCTGACCCTGGACCTTTGTTTATCTTAACATGTTCAAGTCTCTTTTGAATGTCTTTATGTGTGAACCATGCATCATTAGTTGTATTACTAGAATTGGGACTATTAATAAGGAAACCTTCATTAGCTGGTTCCTCATTTGTGTAGACAGACGAAAAATATGAGTTCAGAATCTGAGCTTTTTTTTTGTTAAACATAAACATAGTACATATGTACTGTATATAGTAATCAAGTTCAACTTGTTTGCCAAAGTGCAACCTGCCTAATTGCTAGTTGACCCAAAGATAGGTGAAACAACCTATATGTAGCCTCTCCAATCTGCCTAAGGAAATTGGGGAAAATTATTATAGCCCCTGTGTCAACTTTATATTACAGATAGTTTCAGTAACTTGGTATTTACTTTCTAAAAATGCATCCACATTTTCTTGACACTTCTTGATGTTTATGCCAATACAGTAGCTTTGGGGGGAGAGTTCCACAAATTAACAGTAGAACCCCCTTCCACATCTCAAGATGGAAACTCCTTTCATCTAATCTGAATGGATGACTTCATGTTTGACTTCATCAATGAGCCAATCCATTCCTTGCCCTGATGGTATTTTTAAACCTGCCCAATCAACATTTGATTCACTGCACATGCTCTGTGCTGTTATCAGTTACTAAGCTTAAGGACCAACTCACCATATACAATGCACTTAGAATATAAGCGGCATATTCATCAAGGGTCAATTTTGAATTGAAAAAACTTCAAAATTCAAATTCAAAAAGAAAAAGGTTTTATTTTGGTGAATAGGTCTGTTTTCGGCTGAATTAGAATTGTACGAATTGAAGGAATATAGCATTCGATCGAATTCGATTCAAAGTTTTTCCCAAAAAAACTTTGATTTTTCAAAGTCCACCAATTGACTCCAAATAGGTTCTAGAAGGTCCCCCATAGGCTTAAACAGCAAATCGGCAGGTTTTAGATGGCGAATGGTCAAAGTCTAATTAAAAGAGACAGTACATGATAAATGTCGATATTCAAATTTTTGGTTTTTTTTCAAATTTGAATCGAATTTGGACTATTCCCTAGTCGAAGTACACAAAAAATAGCTTGAAATTCCATTTTTTTCATTTGTATATTCACCTCTACCTTTGATAAATCTGCCGCTAAATGTCAGAATATAAGACTGATTACTACTTAATACAGATAATTACTACATGTCAGCTCAGAAACCAGTGCAATTAGCACCGTAATTTAATAATCAGCCTTGTAACACCAGCTTATGCTACAGACAAACCTCATTTTCTGCTTGTAAATTTGCAACAACCCCTAAGCTTAGCTTCTCAACAGCTGCTTAGAGCCCACTGGGCATGTGAGTGTCGCAGACACTTTCCAAAATGGTGACCCCCTGTTACAAGTTGAAATTTTAGGCTAGCGCAATAAGAAAAATATAAGTAAAATGTGGCATTTTAAACCATATTAATTTCTAGGGTTTAGTTCTCCTTTAAATATAAAATATTATATATAAAATATTATAGAAATTTTTCTCCAATCCATAAGTATCACATGGAAGTGAGTCTGAGAAAATCCAAAAAAGTGGTCTGGCTAAAGCTAAATTAAGTTAAGAACCCACAAATGTATTCCCAGGGCCAGATTTCCCTGCTTGGCACACCAAGGCCTCAGGTTCCTAGAGCCCGCTAGCCACACGCACATCCACTCCCCCCTCCCCCCGCCTCGAGCACACGCATGCGCCATATCGCAGGGGAACTCTGAGTTCCCAATGTAGTTTAGGATGCGGCAGGGCAGCATGCCACCCCTAAAATTTCACCGCCCTTGAGGGCCTGCTCCCTTGTTCAGATTAAGTTTGCTTAAACATTTAAAAATAATGTCCATTTCAAGTTTGGGATGATATATAATCTAGAATGCTTATAGAATTATTCATACTCTGGAGAAACAGTCCATTTTCTTGTTTTTCTTGCAGTTTAGTGACATCTATTTTTGTATCTGTTTTTTGTATTTGTCACTATTCAGCTGTCCTTGCTTCCTTCTCTTTTGACTCTACCATATTGCTCCCTCTTTATCTGTAACAAACAGCATGACATTGATTTTGTATCAGCGTAGCTGTTGAGAATACCCAGTCTAATGTGTATATATTACTCAATAAAGTCCTTCTTACGTAGGATTATTGCATCAAATTTTAATTTCCTCCCTCAAGTAACAGAATGTCAAGCCTGTCGTTGGTGAAGAGCTGATAGAAAGTGAAAAGGATGTATAAACTGCAGCAAATTACTGCAAACGGATAACTATCAGCTTATTGACTGGGGCTGAGAAGTGAGAAATAGGATTTTCAGCTTCTAGATCTACCACTGAAGCTTTGCAGAGGCCCTGGTTTCACTCCTTATGGGTTCTCCAGCTGCGACACTAGGTTGTGATTTTTTTTTTCCGTAAAACCTTTAATCCTTTCTTAGTGCGGATGGAAATAAAATGAAGTTTAAAAAGTCAATTATTTTTATTACTTTCTTCATTCAGCAACCACTGTCTTCACTTTCAGTTTAAAGCAGAATTTAAAATGATTGCACAAAAATATGTAAGAATCTAAATTCACATGAGGGTCAAACATTAGTGAAAATGTTTTGTTAGAATTCTTCTTAGTATACTGTTCAAAAATCAGTTAATCATTTAACGTTTTGTAACTTTCCATTGCATGGTTTCCCTGAAGGTTTATTGGACAGAAAAGTTACTCAAAGTTACTACAAAAAGTTAAAGGGGTTGTTCACCTTTAAATGAACTTGCTAGGGTCTAAATTATCCATGCCTTGCATTGATTAAGAGACTGGAATATGAATAGGAGAGGCCTGAATAGAAAGATGAGTAATAAAATGTATCAATAACAATACATTTGTAGCCCCATAGAGCATTTGTTATTTAGATGGAGTCAATGACCTCCATTTGAAAGCTGGACAGAATCAAAAGACGAAGGCAAATAATCCAACAACTATTAGAAATAAATAATAAAGTCGCTTAGAATTTCTATTCTTATAGTTGTTTTATAGTTGTTGAATTAAAGAATCCTTAAAATAAGTAGTAGTAGTCACCAAACATATAGTAAATTACCCTTTATGTAAATTGCAAATTCAACTGGTAATCAATACTCATATGAGTTTCTTAAGAAATAAAACTGACAGTATTCCCAATGACTCATAAGTGCTATTATAACATTATATATTAGCAGAAGCAGGTATCGAATAAGCCAGCCTGTCAGCAGTGATGTCCTAGGTATTCTATTTTGTCCTAACACTTTCACGTCAGTTTTAACTGAAAATTGTACTTTCCAATCCTAACAGACTGAGATGGTACTTTGATGTAGCATTGAACAACTGAAAACTGGAAAACAGATTATGCAATTTTTTATTGCAAAATTATTCTCGAATTTTCGTAAACTTTATTTTCTTGGTGAAAACAGGTTTCAGTTTTGATTCAGCCCTATGGCTCTGAAACTGTGGGGCTATCCCCTTTCCAGTCGTAGTGGTCAATGGGGTTGAGGTTTGTGGTGAATGATTCTTTTTTGCCCTATACAGTATATGCATGTAACTATAGCTGAAAGACTGATACAGGTATGGGACCTGTTATCCAAAATGTTTGGGACCTGGGGTTTTCCAGATAATGGATCTTTCTGCAATTTGAATCTTCATACTTTAAGTCTACAAAAATAAAATTTAAACATGACTCAAACCCAGTAGGATTGTTTTGCTTCTAATAAGGGTTAATTATCTGATAGAGACTATAAAATGTGGCAGCATAAACCCTTTTTTTAATGAGTTCAGTGAATAGAGCTTGTGAAGACTATACGTTTAGCCTGTTGTTTTTGATATTTCTAGTGCAAATGGGCAAACAGAAAAATTCAGCTCCATGTTTGATTCTTGCGAGGCAGATAATTGAATTGTTAGTACACAGATCACTCCCCTACATATAAATACACTGCCATTTTCATAGAAAATAATCCCGAAATATATACTGTATACTTCTTACCATGGTGTTCATGTTCATGCTGTGTGCACAATAACAGCAAAGAAAAATTTAAATATGCCATAGTGTGTTATGGTATCAGTGTTAAAGTATCTGTAAATAAAAATAATAGCTTTTTTTTTCTTTTACTAAGACATGACTACTAAATATGAAATAACCATTCACTCGGAAGTGTCTGAAGTGGCTCATTTTAATGAGCATATCAGAGATCTGGGTCACATTTATTCTATAAACTTGTACCCCAGACCACTCATGAATTGGTTTTGTGCTAAAATGTTGCTTGTAATGAGTCTTTCAACCAAATTTTGTTTAATCTGACATAAAAGGCAACACAGAAGTATTATATTTATACTAAACCCAGTGCTTTGCTGTATTCCTTGCAATAACAGTTGACTGTAATGGTTTTTCCATATACTTCTGTGAGCATTCAGAACCATAGAGAAAGCACTTGGAATCCCATCATTCTTCCCTCTGGGTGGGCATTGATGTTTATGCTTTCAGGACCCTGCAGTTACTTAAAGATACTTTATCTGATGACCCCCAGCATGCTCACTTAATATGAAACTGTCTGCCATTTCACTTGTTGAAACATTCTCAATGCATCCTTACAGGCCCTAAAATCTCTGATATAATCTTCTTTAAACCAGTGACCATTAACATGTGAAAGTCTACAATATCCCAGTGTTGATTGACTTGTGTCACCGTAAAGTGCCTTCATATGTTGACATGTGAACTGATACATTGAGTGCAGTCTGATGCTTAATGATGCCTGAACATGTGTAGCTTCCATGTCAGCTTCTATCAAAATGGTAATGTGAAACATGAGTGGTCAAATCCTATGACACACAATGATAACAAGTAAATAATACCATTATGTGGCTCAGATAATTTATAGTATATACCAAAAAGCAACAATTAACTGCAAGTTACTAAACTTTAAATGTAGTTTTTCAGCAATGTATTTAAGTATAATATGTTTACAATCTGCAGTCTGAACAAATGCATCACTTTGCTTACACAGTAAACTACCAGTGTAAAAAAACTTTTGAATTCATGGGTAACATAGGTGGGAGATATAGGAATTTTCGCTTCCCCCAATACTACACCAAACCAGAAAGAACACATTTTCCATTAGACGTGCCATGGGCTCTTCAATACTGAAAGGCCACTGTATCCATTCTCTCTTCTATTATGCCACAGGTTTACATTATAGGTAGGCATACATCATAGATGCTTAGCTCATGGTGCTATAGAAATGGGAACTTTTAGAAACACAATTGGAATTAATTTTTTAATGGTGGTGTGTGAGCAGTTTAATTACTGTGTAGTCACGTAGCTATTCCATATGTATAACAGCACTTACTCAATGAATTTATAACATTTTATTGTCCCAAAAAAGATTTTAATATCCTTATAAATTAGCATAGGCGAACATGAACCCATAAATGAAAGAAAGTCTTCTTATCTGGAAAAAAAACAAATAGTTCCTGTGCCTGTATTATTATTATTATTAATAATAATAATAATAATAATAATAATAATATAATACAGGTATAGTACCTATTATTCAGGTTTTTCTGTAATTTGTAGTGATGAGCAATTTATTTCAGTATGCATGGATCCTCAACGAAATTCCGTTTTTCGCCATGATTTGCAAAAGTGTGACAAAAATTCGCCTTGAAAAAGAAAATCACCAAGAAAAACAGACATTCACTTCAATGCATTTGGAATGAGAAAATACTTGAGAAAAACACTCATTGACTTTAATGCATTTGGAGTGAGAAAAATATATTTTGCTACAAAAAAAGTCGCCCATAGACTTTAATGTGTTTCACAAATTTTTCATTAAAAATGGACCCTTTGGGAGATGGCCTTCCCATCTCCCAAAGAACTTTCTTGATAAGGTATCCCATACCTGTAATTTGATATACTGTAGATAAATAGTCATACAGACATATGTTTGAAGTTCATATGGTGCATTTATAGGAGCTAAAAGCTAATTTTAGCACATGATATAATATTTTGCAGATTAACTTTCGCTGCATTAAAATTGTCTTTGTTTATGAAGCATTCATCTCAAACCTCAGTGTTCTAGTGTCTTCTCTATATTAAAAGATAAATACATACACACGCCTTATCTTATTTCTTATTATACTGTAGTAATATTCCACTGTATGAAATATCAACAAGCACTCAGACATCCTGGTTCTGTGTTATTTTACTCTCTGGCTCTTAGAACATTAGCTTGTTAGTGTCATTTAATGTATGTTCCTAATCTGATACAATTCACTTGAGCTACATGTTAATTTATATGTCTCAGCAAGATGGATTATTCTTCTTGTTTCCCCTGGCTACTTTCCTCTGTTTATTATTTTCAACATAATGGAAGTTGTTCTGCTGCTGATCAGAACAATAAGAATGAGTTGTCAGATTGTCGTCTCAGGGGAAACTGTGTAAATATAATCTATAGTGTTCTATATGCATTCATCTAACAATAGCATGACCTCTTTCAAACTTGAGCAAACTCTATATCGTACAATCTTACAACATTTTTTTTATTTTCTAGTGCTTTAAAATGTATAGTGCAGTTGTCTAACACTTATCATTCAAAGCCACTCTTCTGTATTTGACAAGCGACTAGAGCTCTGTCAGATAGAGCGACACCTTCCCCAGTCATTTAAAACAGTCATTTAAAAGGAGAAATAGTCTCCTTTGCCAATGGAAGATTTGGAGTTCCTACCTATCTCTTCTACCGGAACAGTGAATTAAAGCCCAATGAAATTGTTAGAGCTGAACTTGAATCTTGATTACTTCTTTCTTGCTTTATGTTTCATTTTCTTTCCAATTTTTGTTGCACACCTCCCCTTTTAAAATAATTACCTTAATTGTACTGGAAGCTTTGGGAATGCCATCACACAAGTGATTTACATTGTTTTTGGTAAATGCAAGACCCAGCAGCTCTATGCTATTCAGAGGTTAGTAACCAATGATTTATGGCTCAACCTTCATCAACAGGTGTACACTATCCTGTGAAGCTTACTGTGACAATCCTAGTTTTGAGAATGAAAGCAAGTGTGGAGTTAATAATGTAGTCTTCCTAAGAACAAAGGGTCATTGTTGAAATTAATCCTTATAAGTACTTACAGTATGTCTATTATCATTTTTACAGAATGTGCTTCCCAACATCACCAGGAGTAAAATGCTGAACTCCAAAACATGAATATGTACACACATAAATACAATATTTATTCACTGTGGCAGACCCCACACCCTCTAAACCCTCTGCTGTTAATGTTGTATATATCCAATGCACTAATTAACCAGAAATAGTAAGTCCTTGTATGCAGGGTCATAAGTTACCCAATTTATCAGTTTGCTTGTAAATGATGTACACTTATGTACAGTGCTATGTAAATGTCATAATAATGATAATGTAAATGTAATAATCATAATCATTTTACAATCACCTGCCTGTTCAGTATCACAGTATCAACCAACAGTAATAATATGTAGCTGGTCCTCCCTCCCTGCAGATCAAATGGTTCCAGCAGGAACAATTCCTAGAAATACAGTTAGCAATAACAACATTTTAGTTCTTCTTTTTGGGTTAATATGGAGCAACTTTGCTCACTGTTAATGATTCTCCCAGTCCGATTTGCATCAGTTTACAAGTAATTCCTCTCCTTCTTATTTGCATTGCGATTATAGAACAAGCTTAATAGACACACTTGGGTGCACATTTATGTCATTCACAAAGGTTCTTACCACAAGCTTGGAAGTAACACTGGAATTACCTACAATATGGCTTGCTACTATAGACACAAATGACTGCCTACTAGTAAATCTGTTCAGATTGCAGCAGGCACTACACTACTGCACCTGCTATTAAACTGAAATATGGGGGGTAAAATGCTGCATTATGGGTAAAAAAAATATAAAGATTTGCTTTCTAAATTTGCACTTTGCATATTGAACAATGTTCACAACTAAGCCTCCAGGCCAAAATAAGGTTTTTTGATCAGTATTTGTTTTTATTCTATAAAATCCATACTACTATCTTAACAAGATGCCCAGTCCCTGCTATGAATAGCAGCGCCACAGCTTGATGCTATCAACAAATGGAAAATGGACTGCACCTCCGCATAAGTAGTTAAAAAGTCCACCTTTTATTAATGATTTCTGTATTTTCTAGAAGTCATTAATAAAGGTGGACTTTTAAACTAATTATGCAGAGGTGTGTCAATTTTTTGTTTTTTGGTCTGCACAACTTTATTGTGACCAGCACTCCTACACTAGAGTAAGCACCCAATATGAAAACAGGAGACTGAAACAATGCAGCACACCTGGAGCAGTCTTATGTTTCGATTGTGTTGATACTATGAACACCTTATGTGACTTTAATTATGAGTCTGGTCCGGACTGTTTTGAAGGGTGGTACAAAAGAATCATGTGAACAGAGGCATGAGACAGAAATCGATCTTGCTAGCCAAAGTTTAATGCAGTATGTCTTGCAATATGCCTAAATATAACACTATCCACACTTCAAACAGCACACTGTCTACCGTATGTAGTAAGTACTCTTAAATGGACATCATGCTGTGGGATTATTTTCATCAACAGGGACTAGGCATCTATAAAATAAATAGAAGTTTTGCTTTCAGTGATTGGGAAATTCCTGGGAAGATTATAACTTTCGAAATATGGCAATATTGCTCATATTCTTTTTATTCAGTAAAACACTATGAGCTATTCTCTTATGTATCTATTCCCTTTTCTCTAAGATGCAGTTTCTGAGGGGCATGTGACAGAAATGGTGGAATTCATTACATACTATTTACACCCTCTTCACATATGTTCATGAATGTTTTGGGATGAATGTGACTGCCCATCTGTATATAGGTACCCACTCAAACAGTCATATGAAAAAGTTTGGGAACTCCTCTTAATTCATTGGAGTTTTATTTATCATTGGCTGAGCTTTTATTATAATATATAACATGCCTTATAGAAACAGTAGTATTTCAGTAGTGACATTAAGTTTATTGAATTAACAGAAAATATGCAATATGCATCATAACAAAATTAGACAAGTGCATAAATTTGGGCACTCTAACAGAGGTTTTACATCAATACTAAGTTGAGCCTCCTTTTGCAAATGTTACAGCCTCTTATAGCCTTTGATGAGTGTCTGGTTTCTGGATGGTGGTATTTTTGAGCATTCATCTATACAAAATCTCTCCAGTTCAGTTAAATTTGATGGCTGCCGAGCATGGACAGCCTGCTTGAAATCATCCCATAGATTTTGGATGATATTCAACTCAGGGGACAGTGACGACCATCCAGAATATTGTACTTCTCCCTCTGCATAAATGCATTTGTAGATTTAGGGTCATTGTCTTGTTGGAATATTTAACACCTGCATAACTTCAACTTTGTGACTGATGCTTGAACATTATCCTGAAGAATTTGTTAATATTGGGTTGAACTCGGCTTTAACAAGGGCCCTAGTCCCTGAATTAGCCACACAGCCCCACAGCAAGAAGGAATCTGCAGCAAGATGTTCTTGCAGGTCTTTGGAGGTGATCTTTTCTCACAATCCTCCTCATATGCCGCTCCTGTATTTTTCTTGGCCTGCCTACCTGGGTTTTACAGTAATTGTGCTTGTGGCCTTCCATTTCCTGGTTACATTCCTTACAGTTGAAACTGACAGTTTAAACCTCTGAGATAGCTTTTTGTAGCCTTTCCCTAAACCATAATACTGAACAATCTTTGTTTTCATATCTTTTGAGAGTTGCTTTTGAGGATCAGATGCTGCCACTCTTCTGAGGAGAGTCAAACAGAAGCACAACTTGCAATTGGCCACCTTAAATAGCTTTTCTCATGATTGGACACACCTGCCTATGAAGTTAAAGGTTTAACGAACTAATTCAACCAATTTAGTGTTGCCAGTAATCAGTATTGAGCAGTTACATGCATTCAAATTAGCAAAATTACCCACATTTTTGCACAGCCAGTTTTTCACAATATTGATTTAATTTCATACAACTGAATACTGCTTCACTATAAATCTTTGTACAGAAAACACCCAGATTTTCCTGGGAAATGAAATACATACCACTGTTATCTTTTTTGTTGAAAGTGGAGTAAATTATCATGCAGGCTGAGAGGGGTTTCCAAAGTATTTCATATGACTGTATAATCTCTTAGTACTGGTACATTTTTATGACCTCCAAAATGTGCCCATTCTTGCACTTTTCATGTTGCCTTTTGTGTTCTATAAATGCCATAGGTCTCTGCTTTCTTTTTTGGAGCACAGAGACCTTTGGATACTCACTTGAGGGTATGTAGGCATCACCCCCCTCCTGCCCCTCATCATCTGAACGATGCACAAGTTAGGGGGTAGCAGATGCAGGCTGGCCTGTGCCCACTAATGCTGTGCTGTGCACTTCAAGGCAGATTTTTTTATTCATCACAGACTTTTTTCGAGGCAGAAGTACAGCTTGAAAGAGAAATAAGGGGCATGCTCTGCCACTTCTTAGTGCTCTTGCAATATTGACCAGAGGAAACATAAATTACCCTTTTTGAGTTTAAAGGTTTTGAAATAAGAATAAGAATAAATTAGTGTAGGTTTTGTTATTCAATATTACTCAAAGGCCTGAATACTCTTTTAGGCATTGTATAGGACTATATATGGTATATTCATGGTATAGGACTATTCTCAAACCTCCAGAATATCCCTTAAGGTTATGCTTTATTAGGGTGCTTTAATTGCAGCCAGACAGGTGAAAATCTTAAGTATCACTACCAATTGACTTCAGTGAGTATTATTATATTTATTATTATTATTAACAAATGTTTATAAAACATAATTATCAGCTGTGTACAATAGAAGGGTGTATACATTGCCCCCGTATTTGCAATAGTGTAAATGTAACAACTGTCAGTATTTATATTGTTTGATATGCATGGCTCATCAAGAGTTAATTCATATTTGTTACCCTTTGTATTACTCCTGGCATACATTTCCTGGAAGCAAAGAACCAGTCGGATGACAATATTTATCTCTATGTCACAGAGAGCTGAAGCAAGTTCTTTTCCCTGCCTCTCATTATATATGCAGATTCCAGTCCTGACATTTTCTGTACCAGACCAAAATAAATTAATGTTTTTGCAGCCCTTGGTACAGTTAAGAAAACATTGCAGCAATATGATGGTGCATTCATTTAAATTCTGTTACAGCCGCAAGCTGTGCAGTTAAATGGAATAAATACAGAATTGCAGCTCTTTCTGTATTCTGTTAATTTCTACTGGTTTCTCTACTTGGTCTCTGCTGAAATACTCAATGATATAGATATATAATATCTTTATAGTCATATAGTGGCACTCATTTTATTTACAGTCATGAACCCATGCATATTTTAAGTCACTGCTGCATAGAGATTAGATTCTAGTTCATGGTGTCTGAGGTACAAAGAGATAGAATGACTTGCCAAAGGCCACAAACATTCAAAACCAGACTTCCCTGTGTCAGAATCAGAGCTTGATCACACAAATAGTTCTTATAAACATCAGTTACCAAGTATCCTATTGCTGATCTAGCTGGTTAGAAAATTGCAACAAAAAAGAGCAGCTATTAAAAGGGTACTGATTGTAATTTAACAATTGGCACAGGGGCAGGGTGTGAGAGTGCTAACGCATTCATTGTGATTCAGCTGGCACTACATTAAGCTCTTATAGGTGAAACCCGCAAGAGGTATTTGTGTATCTATTGACTTGTGAAGGCAAGTGTTGCGTATAGGGTTCCCTTGCATCAGAGTCTGCTACACCTTGGGCATCATTCACCAAAGTTTATGCACAGACACTGCATGACATTATATACACCATTTCATGTACTTTAATGGGATGCTGTCATTATTGTTATGATGTAGTTCTTATTTCTAAATTACACTGTGTACATTACAAATAATTCACCCTACCATATAAATGTTTTTTCCTGAATCAACAAGGGTATATTTTTAGTTGTAATATTGGTGTGTAGGCTTCCATATCAGGTCATTGTGCTTGATCCTGTGCTTTCAGAAAGAGCAGGCACTTCAAGCTACTGCTTTCAGACAGGCTACTGTTTCTTTAACTCAACATAACCGAAGGAGTCACAGTGGGACTTAAGCTGTTATCTTGTGTTAAGGAGCTGTTGTCTTTTTACATTACCATTATTCTGCTGATGGACTGCTGGGAGGGAAATGGAGGTGATGAAATCACTCTAATTTGCAGCGCAGCAGTAAACTTAGTGAATGAAGTTTATCAGAGCACACATCACATGACTGGGGGCACCTGGGAATCTAATAACATGTCTAGCCCCATGTCAGATTTCAAAATTAAATTAAAAAAAAAACTGCTGTTTTGAAAAATGGATTTCAGTACAGTATTCTGCTGGAGGAGCACTATTAACGTTTGCATTTTTTAAAAAAAACAGTTTTCCCATGACAGAATCCCTTAAATATGGTAACCAAACCTGATTCAGCAAGCCTACTTGAAATGATCATAAATATATTTTTATCTTACAATAAAATACCCTAACCAGTTTAACTGTATAACTTTTACATCACATTTATTTTTAACACTTATGTATCTAAACATATTCTCCAGAGTACTATATATATTTGTACATTTTCTAAAATCCTAAAATCTTCACTTGGGAGCCTCCTATAGGTAACTTGCTCCTGTGTGTAGTTTCATACGCATTCAGGGGTAACAAATATTAATTTAAATAAGTGTAAACTGTCACAATTGGTAAGAGGCACAGACATGGGTAAGTGTTACTGGAGGCTTGCCTCATGTCATACCAACACCCCTGGATGTAAGAGGGAGGAGTAAGATATTAACCCATAAGCGGCACTATTGGATCGGATACTCAGCCCATAAGGGCTAATGCCCCAGCCATAATTGTTATTTTTCTGTCTGTCATATTGTTCGTTTTCTTTCTACAGTCCTGTGGAATATATCAGTACTTTTGAAATTAACTATAATAATAATATGAATCTTCTTTAGGTTAGTTTAGGTTATTGTGAGGTTATATTAACAACCAGTGAATTTTACTTATAATTTTAATTCGGCTTATAATGCAAGTAGTGGGTGCTGTTAGGATAAAGTTCGTACTTTATTTGTATAATAGCAGGCATATTGTACATTAACAGATCTTAAAACAACTATTTACGCATGCTGGTTAAAATTATTCATTGTTCTTGCTTTCATCACAGCTGCTATGCTGCAAACTGGCATTTCTGTTGGATAATGATTTTAAATGCATTGTCCAGAAACTCACTTTGCCTCTAGGAGAGGTGGTAGGTTCAATGCATGTACCCTGTTGCTCATTATTTATTTACATTTACTATTTTGTCTTAGATTATAGTAAAGTTACACTATAAAAAATAGGCTTATAAAGACATGTAAGTTGGTTGATAAACACTACTAGAATGTGCAATTAGCCTTTGCCCGACCAAGAAAAGAGCTGTACTTCACTTCCATGTGGTGATTTGGTCTCCACATATTATATGCATATAAATCTTAATTTCTTTTTACAGGGAACAACAGTGCGAATGATAACTGCTATTGACCAAGACAAAGGGCGACCACGAGGAATAGGCTATACTATAGTTTCCGGTAAGTTAACAAATCTTAGGGGAATTTTTGCTAAAGAGGTAACTGAATTATGAAAATGAAAAAGGCATTTTTTAATTGCCTACCTGAGTAAGTGATTGCTTAATTGATGGCTAGGATGACCAGAATAAAATGAGTTGTGTGGGACTTTAGGGGGCTTTAAGTTTCTCCATCAAAGTACAAATCATAGATATAGGGATTACAACAATTTTGCTACAATAAGAACAATACTGGTACCAGATACATAGTAAATCTGCTACCTAGGGTTCCACCTGAAAACACACTCACAATATTGGAGCTAACATCTTTATGGCAACATGACACAAACAAGTATGTATTACTGACTCCTGGCCTGTTCCTATATATCTTGATTGTAGCCTACTCAACTCTTCTCTCATTACCTCCTCACATGCTCGCATTCAAGACTTTGCAAGGGCTGCACCCCTCCTCTAAAACGCACTTCTTTCGAGAAGCCTACCCTCACTCTGCTTAACTACCAAACGCAACACCACATACAATACCACATTTCTCACCCATTTAATTCGATCTTGCCCACTCCCAAACCTTGTGTATTACTCCCTTCCCTTTAGACTGTATGCCTATGCATAGGGCCTTCCTCACCTTTTTGTACCTGTATTGATTGTGATGTTTGTTACTCCATATATTCTATATATGTAATTCATGTGATGTAGTTGTATAATCTCATTTACTTTACAGTGCTACGCAATATGTTGGCGCTATATAAATACATGTTAATAAATAGCCTAACCCTGACCAATGCCTAAAATCCAATTATAATCGTGCTTGACCCTTTGGATACCTTGCCATTGGACCTCTGTCTGTTCACCAATACCTGCTTACTCCTTTATCCTGAAGGCCTTCTGACAGAAGTTGCTTAGAATTACCTTGAATTTTATTGGGCAAAATGTTATTATTGGCTTTATATAGCTAGTTTACCAAATATGTATTTTTACATATTTAATTTCTATAATGGATGTGTATCATGTTTTATTTATTTATTTATTTAAAGTCTTTTGGAAGTGCAAGATTTTAAATGAGTGCATATACCATCCAAACATTTTTTTGATAAGTGTCGTAGAAAATCATTAACATGGTCTGAACACGCTCAAATTATCTTGCATTAGATGAACCCAGAGATAACAATTGTGATAAATGGGCAACATTTCTGCAGATGTACTGTACATATGATACATGAGGCTTTATGCAAACTGACATCTATATGAGAAGGGAAAACTAGACCACACTGCTTAAGGTCGCTGTTAAAGGGAAATAGGATTAGCACATTTTTAATTAAAGATTTCCTTTAATCCGCTGTCTGCCTAAGCAAGAATTGGCAAACGCTCTGGTGCCAAAGGTGTTAAGAAGTTTGAAAGTTAACATTGCCTTTTTTAAAACTGTTTGCTATCTGAATAACAAATGCGATTTCCTTATAGAACCTACATATCACAAACCAAATCCGGAAGTCTTCCTCCCAGGTTTCTGTCTTGCTATGCATTTCATATCATCCTTCTAAGCATATTCATATTGCTCATTCACACCCTGATGTAGCTGCCTGCATGACAAGCAAGCCTTAATCCTGACCAGTGGGTGCAGCTCAGCAGGGCCAACTATCATGGGAAAGAATCATGCAGAACACATCAAAGGCAACAGTGATCAGCCTGTTTTTTAGTTTGAGCACAGCCAGTCTCTCATTCCACTTACATTTTTGGGTAGGAGGAAAAATATTCGAGGAAGTATTTAACAGCTGCATAACATCTCCTTTGGGAACTGCTGGGAAAGTTAATTGCAAGTATTGCAGATGATATGGTAGTCATTTTTTGGGTTACTCTATGATAACAGGATCTAGAGGCTGCACGTTTCAGAATAGACAATCATGTTTGCATCACTTGTAGCAGAATTGTATTTCCCAAAATTCTTTTACAAACCTATGTTGCCAACTTTTGTTTTTTATCCACATTGTCCCTTCTTCTTTGATTAAAGGGGTTGTTCACTTTTGAGTTACCGTAACTTTTAGAATGATGTAGAGAGTGGTATACTGAGACAATTTGCAATTGGTTTTAATTTAATTAATTGGCTATTATTTGTGTTTTTCGAGTTTTTCAGCTCTTTATTTAGCAGGTCTCCAGTTTGTAATTTCAGTAATCTGGTTGCTATTGTCCCAATGACCCTACCAACCATACATTGATATGAATACGACACTGGAATATGAATAGGAGAGGGCCTCAATATAAAGATGAGTAGTCAAAAGTAGCAGTAACAGTAAATGTGTAGCTTTACAGAGCATTTGTGTTTTAGATGGCATCAGTGTCTCCTATTTAAAGTTAGAGTCAGAAGGCAAATAATCAAACAACTATACAAAATAAATAATAAAGCTGAAAAGCTGCTTAGAACTGGCCATTCTATAACTAAACTTAACTAAAAGTTAACTCAAGGGTGGTAGCAGACGGGGGAAACCACCTCTTTAACAAATATTTAAATTTCTACATAGGTATCGTTTTCTTTAAACATAAACATTTAGGTCTTTATATAAAATTAAATGAGGGTTGAGACCATTGTCAAATTCCTTTCTATCTCCAAATGCCACAGAACCAAATGTATTAACTCTATAAAGATACATTTGGGGATGAAAAGATTCTGTGTGCGGTAGTACTATACAAAAATAAATACAATTAAATATTATGGGATAACAAGTATTTACTGATGTCACCCTATTTTGTTAGAGAAAACATTGTATTATTAAAGAGGGGATGATACCTAACTTATTGAAGGCAAAAGAGGAAAGGGGGCTAGTTCCCATGCAACATTGAGCTTCTTTTTAAATGGGTTGTTCACCTTTGGGTTAATTTTTAGTATGATGTAGTGTAGAGGATGATATGCTGAGAAAATTTACAGTTGATTTTCATTTTTTGTTATTTGTGGTTTTTGATTTATTTAGCAATTTATTCAGCAGCTCTCCAGTTTGCTATTTTAGTAATCTGGTTGCTAGGGTTCAAATTACCCTAGTAATCATGCATTGATTTAAATAAGAGACTGGAATATGAATAGGAGAGGACCTAAATACAAAGAAGAGTAATAAAAAGTAGCAATAACAATACAGCTTTACAGCTTTACAGAGCATTGATTCTTTAGATGGGGTCAGTTAGCCCCATTTGAAAGCTGGAAAGCGTTGGAAGAAAAAGGCAAATAATTAAAAAAAAAATAATAATAATAATGAAGACTAATTGAAAAGTTGCTTGGAATTGGCCAATCTATAACATACTAAAAGTTAACTTAAAGGTGAACCACCCTTTTAATGGGGTAAAAACATGTTTTAAACCTGCTATCTGTATTGCACTGGTTTCTGTTGGAATACATTTTAGGTGGTTATGGAGCAAAACCCCATGGAGCCCTGTTGCACCAGATTCCTCTAAGCAAGGTACAAATATGCCTATTGACCTATTTGGTACAGCAACAACAATCCCTACTTGTCTGAGCCACATCCAGTCTGAAAAACCTATAGCAATTGCTGTTTTACAAAATAATATTAATTAAATAATTAAATAATGTTAAACATTTTCTCTAATACTTTACATGAATATACAGCTATGTTTTGCTGTGTGCTTTGCTCTGGTTATCTTGTGTATGCTATGTCTCTTCTCTACTTGGTTGTGATACATTGTTTTATATGGGATATGCTGGGTAGGTACTCTGTAAGGCCAATAAAATCAGCAGCTGACTGAGGTCAAGGCTTTGTTGGAAGTAGAGATACTATAATTATTCCCCTCAAGTCGATCTACAAAACATTTTGGCAGATTTATGAAGAAAATCTTGAGCCTAAGTGACTTTACCTTCTCATTACTCATATCTAGACTAAGCAAATTACTTACCCCGTAATAAGGTACACTATACAAAGACATTCTATTTGGAAAGCTTTCTAG
This sequence comes from Xenopus laevis, assembly GCF_017654675.1. NCBI lineage: Eukaryota > Metazoa > Chordata > Amphibia > Anura > Pipidae > Xenopus > Xenopus laevis. The sequence continues at coordinate 44,476,690 of NC_054383.1, read as the reverse complement.
GTTAATAAAGATTAATTTGCAGTTATCTTAAAATGTTATGGAAGACATAAAGCATGAAATATAATGTAACAGGTTCTAGTATATATATATATATATATATATATATTATATATATATATATATATATATATATATATATATATATATATATATATATAAAGACATGACTGCATATGCATGAAAGGGGATACTTAGAATATTGATAGGGTTTTTTTTTTAACTGTGGTCACATTTTCTAATAATAATGTAAAATGAGAACAGAATCCTGGCAATAGTAAGAAAAGCCAGACACTGTCAATCTGACTGAATTTTATATAAAATACATACCATCTATACGCCTTATAGTTAAGGTAGAATTCAAGCCTGGTGCCATCACAGAGAACAGCCAGAACCAAGCCAGGCAGGACTGACTTATTCAGGGTCTTATCCCATCTCTCCCTTATCTAAGCATCAGTAATGAAGCAGCTCATTATCAGGTGCTTCACAGCAGACTGGTAATTTGCTTTATCGGCTTCTGTGGAAATGGAATTGACAGGATGTGCTAAAGTAAAACTAGCTTTATATTCTTGATAAGTGCCAGAAACAATAGAATCCGTAAAACATTTCCTCTTCTTCATAATATTATTATTATATTAAAACAAAAGGCAAAAAGTACAGTATTTTCAGCACATGCCCTATTTGTGCAGCTTATGTTGAAAAGGCATGTATAGGTCCCTTTAACAATGTATTTTCCAGCATTTATTTCAGCACAAAAATTAATTATCCAAACCTTTTTTCCCCACAATATGCAATATACATTGGGAGGCAGGATTTGGATGACACTCAGCAGCTCTTAGTACTTAGGTCCTTTTAGCTTAAACTGGGTTCTGCCATTATATGTAGGCTTGCAGGTTTTTTTCTTTTTAATTGAAATGGCTGTGTAGATTCCGTGGAAACTTTTTGCAAAGTTAACTTTTCTTTTTTCTCCTGTGTGCTGTTGTTGACTTGTATAGCATTGACTAAATGAAAGCTTTGTACGAGTCAAGGGTTTGCAAGGTGGAACTCAAGGTTAAGTAAGAGAAATGGCCCTAGTGGCTGATGGGATATTTATGCACTGAAAAGTGCATCTGTTGCAAATTCCATGAACCACGTCAAGATACCTAGATTCATTTCAATGGAGTGTAGCCCTGACTGAGCAGGTTTGAATTAATGAATTATCCTCACCTGTGCACAGAACACTGCAGACCGGTCTCATGAAAGTCAGTGCTTCCTAAGCACTGCAGGAAAAAATGTACAAACATACTTTTATATTAGAAATCCTGGACAAATAAGGTGTGATCTCAAGATAAGTATTTTTTGATATTGTGCTGCAAATATTTTCTAAGCTCTAACCAAATACCAGTGATTCAATATGTGGCTGATACTGAATTACAAAGGATCCTAAAGGGCCCTCTGATGATGAAGAGCAGCCCCAAGCACTCCTACACCCAGCTTCCAGACTCCCCAAAAGATGCTTATTTTGAAATAGTGGGGAACCGGCACATATTTCCTACTGCCACTCAAGGATCCTTCAAAATTATATCTATCTATCTATCTATCTATCTATCTATCTATCTATCTATCTATCTATCTATCTATCTATCTATATATCCATCCATGCCAAGATTGTGCACTTGGCTGTGTGCCATCATTCAGATTGTAACAGCTATTTAGTAATGTAGTCACAAATGAGTCACAATAAATGGACACAAATGTCACACAACAAAAAAAAAAACCCTTGCACATCACAAAGTTTAAGAAAAATATCCCAGCACTTAATCATAGGCTTTTTAAAACCAATAGATTTAAAATACATAATTTCATTAAAAATGTCACACATACTGTATTGGCACGATTCAGTAAAGCTTCTTGCGGGCAAATATGCTCCTTAAACCATATCATTGCGTTAAGTGCACAAATGTACTGGGGAGCTACTACCACCCAAAATGTGACAGTAATTCCCGGTTCCCATGGCGGGTTTCCTCAATATGTGCATCAGACTTGCACCAAAAGAATCACACTCTAATGCCATTAAACACCGTGCACTGGTAATAACACAATCTCCATTCTGACAATCTGCAACTTATGCCCAATACCAAATGAGCATGTGGTCACAATAATACTGGAATTATGGAGGAAAATGCAGTATTCTAGATTAAAAAAAGTGTACTTTCCACACTGGACTGTATTCATAAATGATCCATTGTTTGACCCTTTATACAGTATGTTTTATGTCCTAACATATAAGTGAGTTGGGGACTATATTGCTCTGTAAATGGAATTGTCCTTCTGCATTGTTTGTAGCATTTGTATTTCACCCATATGTGTTAAGTTTGTTAAATAGTATCTGAACTTAGATATTGATAGCCTACCTGGTAGAAAATCTGTATAATTTGAATTATATGAAGTAGAATTTTGGAGGAGATAACATCTTACAGTATTTAGTAGGGCATAGACTATTTAGGTAATCATGGTCTCTTCTCATCAAATATGTGTTATTTACTTTATGTAACCATGTCTTTGTTTTCTAACTGTTTTCATTGTAAATTTATGGTGGAATGGTAATGCTGTACATAGAATTCATTATTTTTACAGCTGTCAATCTACATATATGGTATATGATTTTTATTAAATGTAGTTGCCAGCAGAAATATATTGGACACATTATTAGAGCTTTGGTATTGCAATAAGGCAGAGGTAATATACAGAATAGCTCAATACAGATAGAACAAACATTTATCTGTAAAACTAGTGTTCCTTTTAGTTTGAAAAAAAAACCATATAGAATAAAGCCCATTTTTAAAATGACGAACAAAGTCCAGCATCCTTTTTAAGCAGGCCCATTAGTTATTAGCCCTCTATCTAATTATTATTTTATTATTAAGATGATTAAGTAGTTTCACCCCTGCATGGGTTAATAAGCTGCTGACTCAATAATGAACTAGCACTGGTCAGAATTAGTGCAAAGGTAGGTATTGGGGCTGCTACCAAAAAATGATGCTGCTCTAAATGAATATACATGCGCTGTCAGTATAATCTGGACTGCACTATTTCATGCCCCATTGACATGTCTTACAGTTTTTTTTTATTGTGAAACTTGCTGGAACCGCAGTAGGGTGTCGGTCAGGAACACTTAATTGATAATGAGAAGTGGCTGCCATTAGAAATATAATTTTAACCTTAGTGGTTGCCCAAAATAGATGACAGAGCTCAAACATTTAGGGCCTATTTACTAACATTCGGATTTTCTTTTTTTCCACAAATTAATTGTTTCTCTAAAAATTGTTTTTTCAAACATTTTTTGCTAAAACTCTACAAATTTAAGATGTATTCAGTGTAAAAACAACAAAAAACTCTGATACAAAGCTTCTCCAAGTAAAAGGAGTCAAGTCCTATAGAAGTCAATGGAGCTGCACTGATCCTGCTGGACTTTTTTTTAGCTATTCACACTTTTAGAGGGTTTCGGATTTTGTTTGCTAGTAATTATCTGAAAAACACAAAATATAAGAGGTTTTACAGAGATTCATATTTTTCCTGCATTTTTTTCTATTTGTACTTTTTATATTCGGATCTTTTATAGCATTCATGATTTAAGAGAAAATTAGTTTAAAAAAAACCTCTAATACCATTAAAATTTGACTTTTAGGGGGTTATTTATTTTTTTTTTTTTTGTAACTTGCACTTTATTGATTTTCAAAAGAAAACAAAAAACAGAAAGTACATACATTTCCAAAAATGCCCAACAGTCAGGGTAAATAACAATGGCATAGTATTAGCAAATGTTGGTTACATGTAATACACATCTGTGAAAAGAGAAATCATAGATAGCAAACAAGGGAGGGGAAGGGTTAACAAAAAATAAGAGCCAACTAGTGATGGGCGAATTTGCGCCGTTTCGCTTCGCCAAAAAATTAGCGAATTTCGCGAAACGGCGAAAAATTCGCGAAACGGCGCCGGCACCCGTTTTTGACGCCGGCGTCCGTTTTTTCGGAAAAAAATTTTTGACGCCGGCAAATTTTATCGGCGAATTTTCGCAAATTTATTCGCCAGCCGCGAATCGCACAAATTCGCCGCAAATTCGCGGCGAATTCGCGCCTGGCGAATAAATTCGCCCATCACTAGAGCCAACCCTACTCGATACCTTCAAGTGTATAAGGCGAAATCAGCCCAGGGAACCAGTCCCTTGCACACGAAAAAAAAGATACAAGGAATCATCAGACATCGTAAGAGTGAGCATCTGCAGTCGTGAGGAAGTAGTTCCAATTACCCCAGACTTTATCATATAAATGTAAGGTGTTACTTATTCAGGAGGTAATTTCCTCAAATTTCTTATTACTATCAAGCCGTGAGATGACCTCCCGAATAGTAGGAAGGGTAGGGGACTTCCATTTGGAGGTGATCGCCAACCGTGCCACCGTCGACACCTGATTAACCCACCTTTGACCAGCGTTGCCGACACCAGTGACAGGTAGGGCCAATAACAAGTGGGGCATCTCAATAACCAGAGGTTTTTTAAAAACCTTCAGTATCAGCTGAACAATATCCTTCCAAAAAAGTGCTAGTTTCGGACAATCCCATAAAACATGAAATAGAGTGCCCTTGTGTAGGCAGCCCCTCCAGCATAAAGGACTACATTGAGCAAACATTTTAGAGAGGCGGTCTGGGGTAAAATACCACTTCATCATTGTTTTATAGATACTCTCTTTTTGCTGGGTGCACACCGTCATTTTCCGTGCATTCTCCCACATCATCCCCCATTGGGAGGGGGACCATTCCTTCCCCCATGCTTTTTCCCAGTATTGCATATAAGTGTGTTTAGGGAATGGCTCGCCTGGAATGGTATTAAGCAGACTATATAATTGAGAAATCAGCCCCTTGCAAGGGAAGCCGCCACTCAATATTCTCTCAAATGGAGTCAGCTCTATCTGGGGGTGATGCCCAAACAAAGATGTAATATAATGTTTGATCTGGAGATATTCCAGCATTTTCCCCGTGTTCCAATTACATTTTCTAAACAATTCGTCATAAGTATACAACTGCTTCCTCAGCGGGTTAACAAAGTCATGTATCCTATTAAACGCATGGGCTGCCCAATCCAACTGATATGATGGCCCTTGGCCAGGTTGGAAGTCCGGGTTAGCAGAAAGCAACAGCAGGGCAGAAGGGCATTTGCTAATCCGATATTTCTTTAAGCAACGGTTCCAGACCGAGAGGGTGAAAGTAATAGGCTTCGGGGCCAATGCAGATATCTGGACTCTAGGGTGGTTTGTTAAGATCAGGTTACTGATATGGTAGGGGAGGGTCCATGTGGCTTCCAATCGAGCCCACTTAGTAGGTGCCTGAGGTTGTAACCAGGCCAGAGTTTGGCGCAGATGTGAGGCCTCATAGTATTTGCTTACGTCTGGTACCGCAAGGCCCCCCTGATGCCGCCCCGCTAAGAGCACTGAACGCGGTAGTCTGGGTTTCGTTGTTCCCCATATGAATTTAAGTAACAATTTCTGAATATGGTCCAAATTAGTGACAGGGAGGTGGACTGGCAAAGTTTCAAACAAGTATAGAAGTTTAGGGAGCACTGTCATTTTGACAGCGGCTATGCGCCCAAATCAAGAGATACTATGAGACCCCCAATCCAGCATATCTGTCCGAATCCGATCTACCAGGGGCACGAAATTTGCTCTATATAACTGGCGATAATGTGGTGTCAATTTAACTCCAGGGGGTTATTTATTAAAGGTCAAGTTGTGTTTTTCCTGATCAATTTGAGTTTTCAGGTTTCGCAACTAGAACTTTTTTCGAGTTTTCCATTTGAGTTTTTTCTTAAATAAGAAACCATTCATGTTGTGAGTTCATTCAAGTTCATTTGAGGTATAAAGACCTCTAACATTCAACCTTTGATAAATAACCCCCATGAAGTTCCTCTGTAGCTATAATTGTTAGTTTCTCATTAGTGAAAATTCAAATAATCTCATTTTCAAACATAGCGTAATTTATACTGAGAGACTTCTGAGACTTTGCTATAGTCTGTCTGGCTGCTAGAATAATGTGATTTAATGTTAATGCTTTGGGGACCCCATTGGGTGGTGATCCCATACGTGTTTCTTATGGATCTTTTCGTGGTTTAATTGCAGTACTGAGAAGATCAAGTTATACATTTCTCACCCAAAATCTAACTACTCTGGTGCCCCTGGAAACAGGGATTATTAGATCCATTATATATTATTGTTAATTTGACTGGAGTTTAGTATCAAGGAAAGAGGACCTTGTAACCTGCTTCTGACAGGAATGTGTTAACCGAACTATGTTTTAGGTTATCCCACAATTTAAACCATTCTTCCTCTGTCAGGTTAACTTAAATATCAAGATAACTTAATACTATATAATAAAACCTATTCTAGCAGAGTGAGGTGCTACAGGCTGACCAGCTTTTCGTACGAATTGACCATCAACTAAAAAGACCAATTTGCCAGGAAAACAAAGGGGAGCTGCCTGCTTGACCCTACAAACATAGATAGATTGCATTGGGACCGACAAAGATTTTTTGACCTGGCCAATCAATTTCCTGACAGATGTCGGCCGAAAAATCATAAGATGTACGATCATTTGAATCCCACTAACCGCACGATAATTTCAAAGGATTGGTCGGACTTCCCTAAAATCGGTTGTTCGGCAAGAAGAATCGTCGCATCTATGGTGAGCTTTACTCTGTGGGAACCTGCCATACTGATTTTACATTGGCAAATCTTTACAAATCCATTTTAGACAGCATAGTGTCCAAAGCCATATAAAATAATTGTAGACCAGCATAACTCACTATAGAACCTGTACATGTAGTATGGAGGATATCACTAATATCATTCTGCATAGGGCAGAAGAAGGGAAAACTTAAACCAGGGTATTCAACAATCACTTTGCTTGTCTTCTGTCTATAGTATACTAACATTTGAAATCATTCTCAGCAGCCCTGTCCTAGAGCATGAGAAAACATTTTGATGCCATTCTATATATATGGAAATTGTGGCATGATGGTGCAGATTTAGAAGTGCTGAGACAGAGATCTGGCTAGGAGAACAGGAATCCATACATATTAATCACTAAGGAGGATGTGCTGATTCAACATGTTGAAGACATCAGAAATTGTATCTTTGTCCAAAATGTGCACATTGCTGTCCTCTAAGGGGTGTCTCATTTTCCTTCCAGTTAAGACTTCCAGAAAGCAATGGCAAAGTTATGACAATGGAAGAGTTTAAAAAAGGGATATTGAACAGGAGGTATAGCGCCAATATCACCCTGAATTTGTCCTGTTCATGTTTATAGGTTGGAAAAAGCTGCAACACAGTTAATTAACAATGTAGATCACAGGAAATGATGCACAGTTATTTAGCCACTATGGCATTTTCAGAGAAAGCCAGAGTGCCATATACAGGAATGGGACCTATTGGATTTTTCGGATAAGGGATCTTTCTGTAAAGGAGCTGTGCACCTTTAAGTTAATTTTTAGTATGTTATAAAATAACTGATTCTAAGTAACTTTTAAAATGGTTTTAATTTTTTTTTATAATTTTTGAATTATTGGCCTTCTACTTCTTCTGACTTTTTCCAAATTTCAAATTGAGGTCATTGACCCCATCTAAAAAACAAATGTATTGCTATTGCAACTTTTTATTACTCCTTCTTCTATTCAGACCCTCTCCTATTCCTGTCTCTTATTCAAATCAATGCATGGTTGCTAGGGTAATTTGGACCCTAGCAACCAGATTGCTGAAATTGCCAACTAGAGAACTGCTGAATAAAAAGCCAAATAACTCAAAAACACAACTAATAAAAAATGAAAACCAATTGCAAATTGTCTCAGAATATCACTCTCTACATCATACTTAAAATTAACACAAAGGTGAACAACCCCTTTAAGGGTTTATTTACTAATACTATATTTTTTCTGGTCGGGCTTTTTGAGATTTATTATACCCTGATGCTGCAAAAACCCAGCATCTCAAACCTGTCAAGGTCATGTATAAGTTAATGATAGATGTCCCTATCCCAAATTAAACATATTGTGGTCTGTACTGGGTTTAGCCCGGTAATCAGAAAAAAATGGGGTTTTATTTGATTAAAATGGAATCTATGGGAGACTGCTGCCCTGTAATTTGGAGCTTTCAGGATAACAGGTTTCCGGATAACAGATCTCATACCTGTACTAATATAAAGCAAAAAAAGTAGATAGATGAGCTTAGCAGGGGGGCATTTTAATAAACAAAGTGATGGCAGGATCCATACAATAGTTTTGCATACCAAGGTGGGAAACCTAAAAGATCCGATTTTTCTGTCGGGATAAAGGAAATAGTATTGTTAAATGGATTTATACTGCACTGGGAATTATTGTTACCTTGTCATAAAAATAAACTATACAGATACGAAAAAACAATAAAAAAAGCAGATATATTTTTTTGTGGAAATTTAACATTACTGTAGAACCAATGGGAAAAGTATATTATGCTTCCTATAAATCATTTTGTAAATATGTAAAATACAGTTAAAAAAGATTTATGAATGTCAGTTGTACAGCTATCAATTCCTCTTTATAACTGAAGGCTTGATGCAAGAAATAAAGGTTTATACTTACAGCCATCATCTTTTGAAGACTTGATCACTTTACCTGACACGGAAGGCTGTATCAAGTATCATGATAACTGATATTGTTAGGACATGTTTTCTTTGTTTTTCCTGATCTGAGTGACCAGCATTCACATATGATGTGGTATCTTTGTCACCGCCATGTATTATAGATTAATCCATTGTGATATAGCCTTTGTCTTTTTTTTACTTTTAATAAATTTTAATTATTTCATGCCTTGATTAAGTACGTTGTTGAATCCTAGTTTCTGTAGGAACAGATAATTCTCTGTCAGATTCTCTCTTACAGATATGCACTAAAGTGATTCGAAAATTCTCGTATAGCATATAGGCCTCACAGGGATACATTTTGTTGGACCTGAAAGAAAGATTTAGGGTTGCTGTGAAAATGGTGTGGGCAACAAAGACTGGGTGCCCATTTATCAACATTTTCACATTAGTGGTGATGCTAAGCTAGCAAATTTCAAACCCTTTCTAAGAAATTTCCAGATCTTGTTTCAAATATGTGTGGTGGTGGGCCCTGCGCAAATTTCCCCTTTCCCAGATGATGGATGGTTGACATAAATAAAAGACAATTCGTAGGGACAATTTACTAAAAGGCATAGAGGACAATTCGCTAGTGAAAGAGCTCAGTCCTAATTAAGTTTTGCACCCTGGGGCCAGGTGAATTTTCACTCAGGCGGACAATCATTTTCCACTATGTTACCCTTTTCACCAGAGTCTGCTTTGCCAGGTTATACCTGGCGAACTAATAAGATGAAGCTAAATCCTTAACAATCTTATGTCAGTGACATCATATCCTGAATGCCGAAAAGTCATAAAAAAAGACAAAACTTTATATTTTAAAGTGGGATTATATTTAAAAGTTGTAATTGTTAAATATATATTTTTTTTATTTTTTCTAACCATTTGAAGGTCATGTCACATTTGTTTTAGGGTGGGCTCATGTCTAGGAAAATAGAGGATCTCTTTTGTCTTTATTTTGCTTCCTTGGACATTTTTAATAATAAGTGGCCACTTCATGCAATTTCACCCACATCTCAATAAAGACATTTTGTAAGGGACGTTTACCCTGGTGGTCTAGTGGCCGGCAGGGACGCCCACCGTGTGGTTCCTTTTTGTTGTTGGTTCACCTATGGCGCGCGGTGCACACTTCCTGGTTTTACACGCCGGTGTGATGACGTCATTGCACTTTGGTGCAAAATTCAAATGTATTTATAGGGACTTTGGAATTTAAGTGATTGCCCATTGTTAGGTCTAACTTGGTTAGTTCCCTGGTCATTATTCCTTGTGAATCCTGCTTGTTTATACTGGTATTGACCCTTGCCTGCCTGCCTGACTATTCTGAACTCTGCAATCCTGATCCTTGCCTGCCTGCCTGATTATTCTGAACTCTCCAATCCTGACGCTAGCCTGTCTGACTATCCTGTGAACATTCCCTGTACCAACCTGGCCTGTCTGACCTTGCTTGAACTCTACCTGTACTGACTCGGCCTGTCTGACCACGCTATTCTGTCTGGTTCCTCCTGAGTTGTGTGGCCTTCCATCTAAAATCCTTGGTAAACAATCGTGCCGCTTTGCTTGTCCAGAACTCTTGCTTGGCTCCTCTCTTATGAAGACCTGGCGGCATCTTATTAGTGGAGGGATCCTCCCAAAGTGAAAGGTAGCTGCTACAGCCAGAAGCGGATCAGAGACCAGGGAGCCTAGCACTTGTTCTGGATTTAGGGTGCCGACTGTGACACATATATATGACGTTTATGTACCCGCCCTATTAAAATTGACCTAAGCATAAGTGTGTTGATGAAGTTTCGCTAGGAAGAAAGTAAGGCTACCTTAAGTTCACTTAGAAATGCTTGCGCCTGTTTTTTTTTTCACTGGTGAAACCTTGCCAGCACTCCTGTGCTAATGCGTAACTTCGCATTTTGATGAATAAGTGCGCTGTGCGCTGTGAATTAACAAAGTTGCATGAAGTATGGCAGAGCATTTCTGAGGCTAAAATTCACTCGTTAGTAAATTTCCCCCATAGTTTGCATTTTATTTCCAGTGCAGTAACACATAACAGCTAATCAGAGATTTGCTTTTATTATTCTATATGCAATTTTTAATTAGTTGATATGGGTTACTGCACTGGGGCTCATTGGCCCAATGTTAGTAATACAATAATAAAAGATGATGGCATGGCCTCTTCTCTAAACAATTCTAACAGACAATTCTCTGTTTATTACTTTTCTACCCCCTTCTAAAATCACATTTGGTAGAGAGCTTTGTCATTGCCAGTTGTTACTAATGAGAATCTTAATGTTTGTTGTCTCTTTTGGCAAAAATGTTGATCACAGAAGCAAGTGTTCTCTTGGAGCCTAATATCATATATTTCTACATTTTGCTAGAATAGTGTTTAATAACCAGGACTTTACTTTAATGCTTTTTAATGAATCATTGACTTCTCTCCAGAGCCACAATAAAGATATCTGTTTAATCACGTTAATATATTGCTTCATGCGATTTATACCCACTGAGAATGACTATGATCTAAATTATTGCTTATTCCATCTGTTCTGAAATTATGTGTTTAGTTTCCACAAACATAATTATACTGTTTATAGATCCACTATGGTATTAAGAGGCTGTGCAGATTTCAGTGTTATGGTATGATATGTATGGATACATCAGACTATTGGAGCACTTATCTATGATTTCTTCCCCTCAGGAAACACTAACAGCATCTTTGCTCTGGATTACATCAGTGGTGCCTTAACACTGAATGGGCAGTTGGACAGAGAGAATCCGTTATACACTGCTGGATTCTTACTTACAGTAAAGGTAACTACCCTCTGTACATTTTATTGAAAGAATTATCAGGAGTCTTGACAAGTTAATTAGGCTTAGTGGGAAAGACCAGGAGCATTTAAATGAGTAGTGGGTGAACAGTCCTGATCCATGCAATCAGATAGATTTGTTTGAAGAATGGATTCTAAACTACACTGTTTACATTACAAATAATTCACTTTGCCATATAAAATATTATTCCTGAACCAATAAGTATATTTTTAACTGTAATATTGATATGTAGGCAGCCATCTCATGTCATTTTGCCTGCCATGTGCTTTCAGAAAGAGCCAGCACTTGATGATGGAACTGCTTTCAGACAGGCTATTGTTTTTCCTACTCAATGTAACTGGTTGCAGTGGGACTTGGATTTTTCAGTGCTATTCTCATATCTATCAGGGAGCTGTTATCTTGTTTTAAGGAGTTGTTATTTGGTTGCCTTCCCATTGTTCTGCTGATTGGCTGTTGGGGGGAGTGATATAACTCCAACGTGCAGTCCAATAGTAAAGGGTAATTGAAGTTTATCAGAGCACATGATTGAGGGCACCTGGGAAACTAACAACAAGTCTAGCCCCATGTTAAATCTGTTTGCTCTTTTGAAAATGGATTTCAGTGCAGAATTCTGCTGGGGCAGCATTATTAACTCATTTGTTTTGAAAAAAATGAGTTAATAATGCTTGGACAGAAATGGGGCCTCAAACAATGTAACTGGTTGCAGTGGGACTTGGATTTTTCAGTGCTATTCTCATATCTATCAGGGAGCTGTTATCTTGTTTTAAGGAGTTGTTATTTGGTTGCCTTCCCATTGTTCTGCTGATTGGCTGTTGGGGGGAGTGATATAACTCCAACGTGCAGTCCAATAGTAAAGGGTAATTGAAGTTTATCAGAGCACATGATTGAGGGCACCTGGGAAACTAACAACAAGTCTAGCCCCATGTTAAATCTGTTTGCTCTTTTGAAAATGGATTTCAGTGCAGAATTCTGCTGGGGCAGCATTATTAACTCATTTGTTTTGAAAAAAATGAGTTAATAATGCTTGGACAGAAATGGGGCCTCAAACAAAGTGGTTTGTGCTGACTTCTAAAGCCTGCTAATCACAATCCAATGTAATATATCAGATGGGCACTCTAAATTTACATATACATACAGATGGTAGAGGGTTGCATTCTCCATTAAAACACTACAAGGGACAGGGCCATGGACCAAATAGCACAGAAGTCAGAAAAACTGACATGTGAAAGGCCAACAAAGCAAACTATATTGGGTTTTAAACCATCAATAACCAAAACAGGTTATGGCTAGGGGTATAGGTGTTTGAGGGTGACATGGTGAGTTGTTGGGTACTAAATTTGCAGCAGAGTACATGGGTTTATAACTACACCACTGTTATAGGCTGCATCAACACATTGCTATAATGCTAGTGATTGTATTCTAAACTGCATGAAAATGTGCCACTTGTTCTTGTGGTGCATTTTTTGGGGGTAATTTCTAACTGAAAGCAATTAGCAACAACACCAATAATCCACCAGTGTTAAATATTTAACTGCAACACTTCCATCTATATACAGGGCCCTAGGACAATATTTCTTCTGTGTTGACTTGTACATTGCCAGGTAGAACTCTTGTACTTTTTGGGGGGTTTTTTAACAAAAGTGTGCAATTTTTCATTAAAAACCAAGGACAAGAGTCCACAATGACTAAACTGGAACAATTTAACCTTTTTAGATACTTTTGAGTTTACTGGCATTCTAATAAAGAGTGCACTTTGCCAATGCAATGGGATTTTATGTAAGGCATACACGGTCACATTGTAGGCAAAGTTGAAAATGAGACAGATCTCCATCAAGAGTTATCGACCCAATTTTATACATAAAATATCACAGTCACATGTAACATATGTGAGTAAATATACTTTGTGATGTTGCCTGTTTTAAAGGCTCAAAGGCCACATTGGTTTGGGGCCATACACACAGATATTTTTAAATATATTCCATTTATCACAATTTCAGTTGTTTGCACTCAGAAATATTTATATCCCTATTTATCTGATGATGTTGGTAATCCCCTTTAGCAAAACTTTTTTGACTACTAGTGTATTTATTGCCTAAGACACAACCGTTTTTAACAAATTACAAGATTTCTATCTCCTCTTAACACAGACAATCACTTTGTTTGCTCTGCAGACATCTTCATCTTCTGGCTTCCTTTAGCCCTATCTTAATCTTCCTTTTAAATTCCAAATCAATCTGTTTTGTCTCCTACTTGTGTGCCTTTTCCTTTCTTCTCATGCTCTCTTTTAGCCTAAGAGTTTGCCCTTACTTCGTTCAGTATTAAAAAATATATATTTACCATATTAAAATTGGTGGCATGACAATGAAAACGTAACAAATTTTCATGGCATAGCACCCATTGATGTTTCGTAACAAATTGGATCAATTCATTATGGATCAAACACCTTTTACCAATTATCTAGATCAATAGGCCAATTTGATGGCTGAGAATCTTTCATGAAACATGCACGGTTCACCATTTGATGTTTGATAATGATGCTTCTTATTCTTTTTAAGAAGGCATTCATTTGACTTTATTGTCTATTTTTGATCAGTGAAATATATAAGCATTGGTTAATATGCACAAAGAGTTTTATGTCTTAATTTGCATTTATTAATATGTTTATATTTAATCATTGTCATTTTGATTTGAGAAAGTATAGGATCTGTTATCTAGAATGCTTGGAACCTAAGGTTTTCTGGATAAGTGATCTCTCTGTAATTAAGAGCTCCATACCTTATGTCTGCTTAAAAACATTTAACATTTAAAAGCATTTAAAAATGTATTAAACCCCTGCAATCAGCTTTGTTAAGATCAAGTACAATGTACTGTTTTATTGTTGTTACAGAATATATATTTATATATTGGTTGGCAACTGGCACATTAGCCAATCAGTTTAGAAATAATTGTACCGTAATTGTACTAAAAGGTGATTGTTAAAAAAGGTTGTTTAAGACTTCTGACCAATGATCTGCAATGTAATGAGCTGGGTAGCAACATGGTTGGTTCATTTCACATTCATCATTATTTAGACTCTGGAAACAGAAATGCTATATTGACTGCACATATCAGAAATGCTGTGTTGGTTGGTATATGATTATATGTGTATTGTAACATAAAATGCATTTTAAATAGCTTTTGTGATATTTTTAGTGATGGACGAATTTGCGCCTTTTTGCTTTGCCGAAAAATTTTGCGCGAAATTCGTGAAACTGCGAAAAATTCGCGAAACGGTGCCGCGTCTCATTTTTTTCAACGCCGGCGAAAATTTTTTTGACGCCGGCTAATTTTTTCGGGCACATTTTCGCGGGCATTTCGCAAATTTATTCGCTAGCGGTGAAATTCGCGCCTGCCGAATAAATTCGCCCATCACTAGCTTTTGCTGATAAAATTTTCTTCTAAGGGTCCTATGATTAAACATGCCAGACTTTGTGACTCCCTTCCTCGGCTTCCTATTTGCATGTGTGAGTCCCAGTAAGGTATACCCAGTATCAGTGAAAGTACCCAAATTGTTCCTACCACATGGGGCATTACTAAATTTATGAAACCTAGGGAATGCATCACATATCCTTAGGTCGTATTAAGCACCAGAATATGGAAAAGTATTTCTTTTTTTAGATGCTGACTACTTCTGAACTGAACAGCTTATCAAAATTCAAAGTATAAAAATAAATTTATATAGACATAAACCACGAATCCTTCATAATCCTCATGTTATCTACATGTAATATTAAATGGTATAATAACTACAGTATTTCACTGGGTTCCAAATAAATCTAAATAAATGAATGTCAACTCAACCATATATCTGTCAAGGTCTTTTGACATCTCTGGTTATTTATGTATGTATGCTTCATTTTATTGTGCTACTTGTAGTGAGAAGAGATGTAGTGAGGTTCAGAGAAATGAAGGACTTCGGAAGTCATGAGAAGGAGTTATATGTTGTTCTTTGCTTTGTAGGAATCCATTATAAGGATTTTAGCAGTAGCAGGCCTATTTTAAGTAGATGAGAGGAGGAGAATTTTTGCAGCAGAGTTTAATTTAGGCTGTCGGAAGACGTGAATTAGGGAGGTCAGTTAGTAGTAGGTTACAGTAATCTAGGTGGGATAGGCTGAGAACATGCATGAAAGTTATGTAAGGCAGGTTCAGTGTGCTATTAATGAAAAGCTATATTCCTCCGTTCCTAAGAAAAAAGAATATGCTATATAGTGTATTAACTTCTACCTCTTGGAACTACTCACAAGAGGTAGATTTCAAGCTTGTAGTATAGAAGTGTTCTTTCCGTGATCTGTCCTATTCTTGCCGTGTTCCCTGCAGAATAAATCACATATAGTGAAGTACTGTCAGGTTCTTATTCTAAGAGCCTGTGGTCGTCTGTACTTACTGGAATGCTTACTATTAAGCCACTATTAAGCCACAAAACCTGGTAATCCGGTAGTCTCGCTGGTGCGGTTTCCAGAGGTAGATTCGCTACTGTCGTTCCCTCCTACGTTGCTGGCGGGCCTGTGTAGGGCTTCCATTATGGTTTCCAATCCTCGTGGCAGATGCTACAGCTTAATCGCCAGGTGGTGTAGTGCTTGGTTTTGGATCAGTTTTATATATATACAGATATTCATTAGGCATAGTGGTTTTTGTATAAAATAATAATAATTTTATTCAGCAATGAATAGCCCGACGCATTTCGTATGCTTCATACTTCTTCAGGGGCATTACATACGTGGACTAGTGGACCTTTTTTATCGGTGCTGCTTGATCATTTGATTCTGACTTAGCGCGTCGTTTCCCTACCAAACAGATGCATGATAGTTGCCAGTTATTTGTAAAAGAAATGGATGAGTTTTGGCAATATTGCATAGAAAGAAGTGGCATGTTCTGGACATGGTGTCAATATTAGAGAAAACAAGGGAGGAATCATTGACTACCCCAGACAATACGATGTGTTGACAGGGTTAATGAGCATGCCAACAATAGAAATAGTACAGGGGGAAGAAGGAAATGGTTTAGGTGGATGATTATTTCAGTGTCTTTTGGATTCAGTTTGAGATGGTGTTGTTTAATGTAAGTGAAGATTGATAGGAAGAAAGTGTCAGGAGCGCTTCGCTCCCCATCCAAGATGGTGGCGTCCAGTGCCACGCACTGACATCATTGCGCCAGACGCGTGACGTCAGCGCGACGAGGAACGCCGAGAGATTTTAAAATAAAAGCCCTTCCAGGTCACGGGTTTGATGCAGATGATAGGATTTCCTTTGTGTTTCCAGGGTGCTTCTAATTTTGCTACTGACTGATTCCTGAACCTTTTGACCCTGCCTGAAGATTGCTATTGCTACTCACCTGCCTGCCTATTGATCTTTTGCCTGAACTTGACCTATGCCTTGACCCCTTTGGATTCCGTGAACTTGTCTTTAACTCCTAAGCTTCCTCCTTGGTCTGGACTTCTCTGCTAGGAGCCGATAGGCCCCTGATAGAAAGAGATTTAAGTCTCAGTTTCTGCTGTTATAATATAATAAACAGACTGCTAAACAGATTTGGATAATATCATCAGCATACAGCATAACAACAAATGAAAACTGTTTAGCCACCCCATCTGCCAGTGGAAGAATGTTTGCACCAGTGTGCAATATGTAAGAAATGTCATCACCTTTAACAAGGCCCTAAATGTGCTCTGTGTGCAATTGAAATTCGAAATGTAATAAATATCTACAGAGGTGATCCTGGCCATTTTGCCACCCGAGGCGGCCTTCGTTCTGCTGCCCCCCCCTCCCCACGGCACTCACATTTTCAGCGCCGGAGGGGGTCGGGGGCATCCACGTCGCTAGTGCAGAGAGTGCAATTGTGCTCTCTACACTTGAAGAGCCGTATTTGCGGGTTGAAAAAACAGAAATTCGACTCTTAGTTGCCAGAAACGACAATTTGCCTCATTGGCAGAGCGTCCCTGAATATCTCATGAAGATTATATTGCAAAATGTTATTTTTTGTTCTTATTTTTTACATTTCCATCTTAGAGATATAAGTCCACTTGTCCTGAAAGACTCCTGCCCTGTATCTGTTTTATTGGATCATAGGCCTATAATTAAAATCATTAGGGAGCTAGCCTGCTGTTGGAAACGTGTTCTGAGTTGTGCTTGGTATGGGACTTTTTAAATGGCTACAAATCAGGCACATCTGAGCAGTCCAATTGATTGGAACATTCCCAGGCTATGCCAAAGGAGCACCGATCATCTTTCAGCTCCAGTAGGGGCCCATTTTTTGTGGAGCTGGAAAGTGACACATGATTAGAGCACTTGACCTATGATAAGATTCTCCTTAGTCTCTCACATTCGTTCAATAGCCTATTATCATCATAGTGCTCCTTCAGGTACCCATATCTTTCATTCCCTGCCTTTAATTGGAATAAGAAAAATAATGGCTCACATCTTCTTGAATAGGACAGAACATACAGTATTGTGACAGGAAGCAATGGGAGCAGCCTGCTAAAGGCCTTTTTCCTTATAAAGTCATCTGTGTCATTGACAAGGTCTTGTCTACACAATGATCAATTTGTCATTTCAACTGAGGCAGTGATTCTGCCTTTTTTCCTTTTCGTACTTTTCTGTAAATCAAGATGTTTGCCTACACTGCATCATCCATACTGAAAACAATCTGCAGTCCCTGTGGTAATTTATCTTTGAGGCTGATATTAGCTTTTTAATTATTACCATTGGTGATTAGCCTGCAAACACAATTGTGTAGATCTGCCTGTGGACAAACTGAAGCCCTGTACAAATACTGCAACTAAAGTTTACAACATTATAGAACCATTACAGTATGTATGATTATGTAAAAGGTTTTCAAGAATTACTGAAATGATCACTTGGCACACATTGCTGATACTTCTACTAATTCTCTGGCAAATATTAACATTTTCTTGTGTTTATTTTATTGTTTGTGGCCCTATTTTGTTTTATTAAAACAACATATCTGTGAATGATATTTTCAGGGCAGTGAGTTTTTGGAATTTTTTTTGGATAACAGAGCTTTCCATGTATTGGATCTTCATACCTTAAGTCTACTAGAAAATCATGTAAACATTAAATAAGCCTAATAGGATTGTTTTGAGTCCCAGAAGGATTAGTTATATCTCAGTTTGTATCAAGTACAAGTTACTGTTTTATTATTCCAGAGAAAAAGGAAATATTTTTTCAAGATTTGGATTATTTTAATAAAATAAAGACTATGGGAGACAGCCTTTCTGTAATTCAGAGATTTATGGATAACGGGATTCCAGTTACAAGATCCCATACCTGTATTTCATATCACAAGTATGTGAATATTGCCAAGGGGCTGTAAGTTTGTGTGGTTGCATGTATTACATCCAGTACACAGAAGGAAAACAGAGAGGCTTTTCCTAGCCCAAAGTATATAGCTTAACTGACCAAAACACCTAATAAATATTCCATCATACCTAACAGCAAGCTTTCATCACCAGGCTTTATATAGTGCTGTAGTTTATAGAGTATATTAATATTTGTTTGTATTTCTATATATGTTTATCATGTTATAAAATATTTATGAAAATGTATTTGCCCATCTAACAATGCCTGATTTTTTTTTTTTTTTAAGGGAACAGAACTTCTTGATGACCGCAGTCCATCAGAAGCTACAGTGAATACCACATTCAACATTTTGGTTATTGATATGAATGACAATGCTCCACAGTTTAATAGTTCAGAGTACACAGTTAGCATTCCCGAGCTGGCTCAGCTTGGCTTTGCATTACCTCTGTATATTCAAGTGCAAGATAGAGATGAGGTGAGTGTGACTCTTGTTAAATCTCTGCTGCCATATAACAGCTGGAACTCATGTTAATTTACCATTTCATGCTTTGTTACCTGTTCTGTAGTTGGTAATTAGAATTTACATTTGTAGGGATAAATACTAATAGGCTGAGGTACATTTGTTCTTTAGTGATTTTCCTGGTCTAGTCAAGTAATTCCAGCACAAGTCAACAATTTGGAATTCTCTATTTAAAAAAAAAGAAAGAATGTTAACTTGAGTACACCAATAGATATTTTCAATATGGCAAAAACTGGCAAAAACTGCAACAAAATTTACTTATACTACAACATGATGATTTTTATAGACATCATAGTTTACCTTATAATTATAATAAATCTCTATAAAAGGCTTTGTCCATACTCAACCTTTCCCAGAGCATGGGGTTAGGAAGCACCTAAATACATAAAATATCAAATAATGGTGCTCTTGCCAGAATGCGGCAGTTTAGTTATATGACACCTAGCCCAAGCCAGTACAAAGAAAGCAAAAATGTGATTAGAACCACTTATTGCTGCCCAGGTGCAAATTTGCTTAGAGTTGATAAACAAGCTCAAAGTTTTTTTTTTTAAAAAAAAACCACATATTTATATAATTTTTCTAAATAATGTATGTTAATAAAAACAGCTTTTTTATAGATGTTTAATTTTGAAAAGAACTGGACCTACATTTATTATCTATTATACGTTTGTTTGGCCGATGATGCATTTTTTAAACCCCCCTTTTGACATGAGCTCATTCAGTTGAGCTTATGTAGAAACTGTGCATAAACACAAACCTCCATATGTAATAAAGGGCAAATTTATATCTAGAAGTTCAGATAGTCTTTATGCATCTTTTCTACATACACTCAAGTGATTGAGCTCATGTCAAAACGGGGGTTAAAATTTCTCATTACTATTTATTCAAATGGCTTGGTGCAACAAATCTCCAAAAGATTGGCCTGAGTCCAACAATACACATTTCAACCTACTGTATATCAGAGAGGCCGCTCTGGATGACCACACTCATCATCATGTGTTAACTAGTAACTAGTCCACTGTAAATAATCAGACTGTATAACACATGAGCCATTAGTAACCTGTATAATATATATCCTTAAGAACAATTCTTAGCGATACCATGTGCCACATGATGCACTGAAACTTGTGTATCCTGAAAAATACTGCAATTATTTTATAAAATGCAGACTTTATCAAGGAACACTTTACTGACTTTAACTTACAATCGACTGTATACATAATTTCCAGTTTATTCCCTTACACAAACACAAATATAGCACCACATATTCTGGCTTCCTTAATAATGTGATTATTGCACACTAGTTAGTTTGTTAGCCAGTCCAATATATATTCACACTTTGAATAATCAATACTGAAACCAGTTTCCTGCTGTCTTTTCTGTTTTAGAAGATATGAGATCTGTCAAACGGTATCATGAGAGATTCTTTTCAGGTCCTGTGTTACATCTTTCACTAGTTATTTTTCAACCAAGTCCCCCAGCTGCAAATTGTAAAGGTGTATGTGTATGCCTTCTGCATGGAAGCTTGTAGCACTGCTTACATTCTTTTGAAAGCTTTCGCAGATGCCTGGGTGACAAAGCATTTGGTGAGATGTCACACACACAATGAGCTGAATTATAATTTTAC
Source organism: Xenopus laevis (assembly GCF_017654675.1). Lineage (NCBI taxonomy): Eukaryota > Metazoa > Chordata > Amphibia > Anura > Pipidae > Xenopus > Xenopus laevis. The sequence goes on along the minus strand of NC_054383.1, from coordinate 44,455,704 downwards.
ATCAGTGAGGAGAGGAAGTGCAGAGTGAGAAATTTGCAATACATGGACTACACTAGCAAATTGACCATAAAGAAAGAAAATCAATCACAAGGGAAAGAGAGATAAGCTAAGGTGATTCAGGCTCCGATTGATCTAGGCTGCACCAGCTTGAAAGAAAATTAGGAGAGAAGTGAAAGAAAATACAAAAAATAAAATCAGAGCAACTGATGGAAATGTATAGATCTAAATACAATGATTATAATATGCTGCACATTGATTTCTGTCCTTTCAAAGTACAGTATTATGTAGGCTATAGCAGGCCACTGTCTTTCGAAGATGCTGCATACATTACTCTCCACTCTGTGCTTTGCTTCTGCGTGTCCCAGTATTCCATTTCTGAGTTTGCCCTTAAAACTATCTCTTTAATTCACAATTTGACACCTGCTTAATGCTGGGTATATGCCTGCTTATTGCTGGATTAATACATGGGTGCAGGGTCTTTTACATTGCAGCTTGGAGTGGTCACACACATTGATGTCTGGGCAGCATGCAACTGTGGAAAAAAACATGGCGGCTAGCAGCCAGTTATATTTTTGCATGTGAGTTATTTCTGGGCCTATTTTATAAACGGTAGTTTGAGTGCTGTACTGAGCATGCCTGGATGCTATTCACAAATGTTCTTATACTATATATCCTAGTTTGCATTTTAATGAAAGGGAACCATGGAATTACTACAGGTATAGGACCTGTTATCCAGGATGCTCTGCACCTGGGGTTTTCTGTTTAAGGGATCTTTCCATAATTTGGATCTTCATACATTTTTCAACTGAAAAATCATGTAAATAAAACAAATTGGCTGGTTTTGCCTCCAATAAGGATTAATTATATCTTAGCTTGGATCAAGTACAAGGCACTGTTTTATTATTACAGAAAAAAACATAATTATTTTTACAAATTTGTATTATTTGCATAAAATGGGAATCTATGGGACATGGCCTTCCTGTAATTCAGAGCTTTCTGGATAACCAATCCCATGCCTGTATCAGCCTGGACTTTCCATAACAGGTGCAGCGTAGAGATCTTCTCCCCCTCCTACTTGGCCCTACAACACCCTTTTCCAGTAAAACACCCAAACACCTTGGTTGGAAAGAAAAGGCTACAGATATTTATTTAATAACCATAACATTCGTTCACTAAATATCTGCAACTGATTTGAAGTAAGTGAATCAAACATTGATGATGTTATTAAAACTGTACTGGAAGTGACTCCATCCCAACACAAATTCAGGGGGAAAAGCTTGTGCTGCAACTTGAAATAATCCAGCAAAATGTATGCTATTTTTCATCCATATTTGTACATGGTACACATTTTGGTAATTGTAACTGAACAAGCACCCATTATTATACTTAAATTCTGGGAAAATTATTATTATTATTATTATTACATTATTAATAATATTATTAAATTATTGATAATATTATTAAATTATTATTATAAACATGTGTTTGCAGTGCAGTTTTGGACTTCAGTCTTTAAGTGGGTTATAAATGAGCTGGAGAGAGTGCAGAGACGTGCAACTAAACTGGGTAGAGGGATACAAGACTTAAATTATGAGGGTAGGCTGTCAAGTTTGGGGTTCACCGTACCGATTTAACAATGTAACTATGTAACTATGCTCCAGACCTTGGACTGACAATAAATGATCTATTTTGTATGAAGGTCCTTGAGCGGCAGACCCATTTGCTAACCCTGTCCTTCCTAAGATTATAGTTGCAAATAAAATCTTAAATCTGAATGTATGTGTCTGAGAGTCTGATCTAAGCAGCACATTATATCAATGTGGTGTAATGTGTACTCACAACAATGTGCCTAAACTCAAAGTGAACTCTTATATGTCCTAGACTGACCTTGGAGTGAACCTTTAAATAACCATTTAGTATGATATAATCTGAGACAATTTTCAATTGGTTTTCATTTTTTATTATTTGTGTTTTATGTTATGTCTTTATTTTATGTGATTTATTTAGCTTTTTATTCAGCAGTCCTCCAGTGTGCAAGTTAAGCAGTCTGGTTGCTAGGATCCAAATGACCATGCATTGATTTGAATAGGAGAGGGACTGAATATAAAGACGAGTAATCAAAAGTAGCAAAAACTATTAATTTGCAGCTTTTGAGAGTATTTCTTTTTAGATGGGGTCAGTGACCCCCATTTGAAAGCTGGACAGTCAGGCGAAGGCAAATCATTCCAAAGGTTTAAAAAAGAAAAAAAGTTGCTTAGAATTAGCCATTCTGTAACATACTAAAAGTTAACTTAAAGGTGAACCACTCCTTTAAAATTTAAAGAACCTAATGTACTTGAAGGTAGGCATTTCAATCCCATTGTGGTCTCAGACCCTATTCCATCCAAATTTTTATTCCACAAAGTTCATATAAAGCTATCGTATTGATATTATTAGACAACATGTAGAAAGCTGGTCTAAGGCCTCAATAAATTTCAGCCTTAAATAACCCTGTTTGCTATTTATGCCAATACTGCAGGCAGATAAATGTTATAGTGTAAGAAAGATCAACAGACGTTAGTAACCATCGAGGTAAAACTATTTATTTCTCTCCACCACAATGAACCAGACTTATTGTCTACTTGGCCTTTCAAAACTGGTCATCCAAATTGGCATGATGCAATCATTCTGATCTCAGCCCAGAGATAACATTGTGGAGGGGACTACAAGGATCATGTATATCCACAGCCTGATGGAATGTTCCACCTGATACTATTAAATATTAGTGAGGCATGGCATGGATTTGACCCTTTATATGGGTCAGCAATATGCTGTCTCCCTGTTACACCTTAAGAACAATTTAATCTGCCCCGATCCAGGTAAACCACAGCTCATTTGACTCCTAGTTCTTTCCTTTATTATGTGTGACCCAGAATATACTCACCAACCATATTACTAATGAACTGGATTGTGCAGTTGCCACAAACACTTACTATGGTTCTCAGGAAAAGTACTACTGGCTGATTAAGGGTTAACCAGAGACTGATATGTCACATAGCACATTTGCTGCCACACTTTTCCAAGTTCTTTGTTCTCTTATCCCAACATAGTTCATGTAGAGTTAGCGTTGCAAGACACTAGCTAATTTATCTTACCCCCATAAATTCTGACTTATAGAATAACCCAAGGGACAAAGAATTGGTCAAAAATAATACCGTGCCTGGCTAATCCTGAAATGAGACAGAGAAAATTAGGTTGTAAAACCAGCTCAAATCTATCACTGTCTATCAGTATAAACGTAACCCTAACAAAAGAGCTTTCTACAACTTGACTAGTGATTTCTACTGCCAGCACTTTTCACTTTTAATAAAATCTGTTTGTATATAATGTCTTTATCCTCCATGTATGGGAGGGAGGGGGAGTCATTTTACTTGTGCAGATATTTGATCAGTTTTAATTAAAATGTAGCTAAGCAGAAAAGGGAGTGATAAAAGGAACACAAGTCTATTTAGTTTGATTTTCTGTCAGTCGGTACAATAGATTAGAGAGACACAGGCTTATCTAGAAAACACAAAATAAGCACATATCTACACACAGCCACTGAAGTAAATGTAAAACCGACTTGTTAAGGGCATTCAATTGACATCATGAAGCCATTAAGCTGGCACATAAACATTCATTTTATACCATATAGAAGTCAATTGTAGGTACATGTTTGTTACATTTTTCTTAAATGATGTGCCCAACTTTCAGGATATACATTGTCTTCCTTAGGGCACATAGCAAAAAAAATCTGTAGGGACACACACAGGATATAGGATATGGTTACCACTGACAAAATCCAGAGGACAATATTAACCTGATGTTAGGTTCAACTGCAGTCAACATTGTGTTGCTATAACATTATTGGTGGTGTCTACATCAAGCATGGGAGACTAGGGATGTAGCGAACGTCGGAAAAAAAGTTCGCGAACATATTCGCGAACTTGCGCAAAAATGCGAGCGGTTCGCGAACGGTTCGCGAACCCCATAGACTTCAATGGGAAGGCGAACTTTAACATCTAAAAAAGACATTTCTGGCCAGAAAAATGATTTTAAAGTTGTTTAAAGGGTGCAACGACCTGGACAGTGGCATGCCAGAGGGGGATCAAGGGCAAAAATGTATCTGAAAAATCTGCCTGTGTGTGCTTGGAAGAGATAGTGTAGGGGGAGAGCTGTTAGTGATTTCAGGGACAGATGATAGTAAGTTTGCTGGCTAGTAATCTGCTTGATACTGCTCTGTATTGGAGGGACAGAAGTCTGCAGGGATTTGAGGGACATTTTAGCTTAGGTAGCTTTGCTGGCTAGTAATCTACTGTTCTCTTTAAACAACTGCCATACGTTGACCTTGTAGGCATTGTTTGCCCAGTTTTTTTGGACGCAGCCACTGAAGCACAGTTGCCAGAAAAAATATGCCATATAAATGCTGAAAATAGTAATTTTTCGCCATACGTTGACCTTGTAGACATTGTTTGCCCAGTTTTTTTGGTTGCAGCCACTGAAGCACAGTTGCCAGAAAAAATATGCCATATAAATGCTGAAAATAGTCATTTTTTGCCATACGTTGACCTTGTAGGCATTGTTTGCCCAGTTTTTTTGGTCGCAGCCACTGAAGCACAGTTGCCAGAAAAAATATGCCATATAAATGCTGAAAATAGTAATTTTTTGCCATATACGTTGAGTCAACGTATGGCAAAAAATGACTATTTTCAGCATTTATATGGCATATTTTTTCTGGCCTCTGTGCTTCAGTGGCTGCGGCCAAAAAAACTGGGCAAACAATGCCTACAAGGTCAACGTCGTTGACCTTGTAGGCATTGTTTGCCCAGTTTTTTTGGCCGCAGCCACTGAAGCACAGAGGCCAGAAAAAATATGCCATATAAATGCTGAAAATAGTCATTTTTTTGGTCGCAGCCACTGAAGCACAGTTGCCAGAAAAATTATGCCATATAAATGCTGAAAATATAAATTTTTTTGGTTGCAGCCACTGAAGCACAGAGGCCAGAAAAATTATGCCATATAAATGCTGAAAATATAAATTTTTTTGGTTGCAGCCACTGAAGCACAGAGGCCAGAAAAATTATGCCATATAAATGCAGAAAATATGCATTTTTTTGGACGCAGCCACTGAAGCACAGTTGCCAGAAAAAATATGCCATATAAATGCTGAAAATAGTCATTTTTTGCCATACGTTGACCTTGTAGACATTGTTTGCCCAGTTTTTTTGGTTGCAGCCACTGAAGCACAGAGGCCAGAAAAAATTAAACCAGTAGGGTTTGCACCCTAGTTTGTAACGGTGGCGGAGGGAGGAGGACGCTAAAGGACAGCTGTGTGTGGAGTCATGAGGCTTGAAGAGAAGGACAGCTGCATAGAAGTCAGAACAAGTCTTCCGGCGTGCAGTAACCCTCCGAGATCCACCCCTCATTCATTTTAATAAAGGTCAGGTAATCGACACTTTTGTGACCTAGGCGAGTTCTCTTCTCAGTTACAATCCCTCCTGCTGCACTGAAGGTCCTTTCTGAGAGCACACTTGAGGCTGGGCAAGACAAGAGGTTCATGGCAAATTGTGACAGCTCTGGCCACAGATCAAGCCTGCACACCCAGTAGTCCAGGGGTTCATCGCTCCTCAGAGTGTCGATATCTGCAGTTAATGCCAGGTAGTCCGCTACCTGCCGGTCGAGGCGTTCTTTGAGGGTGGATCCAGAAGGGTTGTGGCGCTGCCTTGGACAGAAAAACATTTGCATGTCTGACGTTACAGACTGGCCAAAGGGCTTTGTCCTTGCAGGTGTGCTCGTGGCAGGATTACTGGCACCTCTGCCCCTGGAATGTTGATGAGTTCCTGAAGTGACATCACCCTTAAAAGCATTGTACAACATGTTTTGCAGGCTGGTTTGTAAATGCCGCATCTTTTCGGACTTGTGGTATGTTGGTAACATTTCTGACACTTTATGCTTGTACCGAGGGTCTAGTAGCGTTGCGACCCAGTACAGGTCCTTCTCCTTAAGCCTCTTGATACGTGGGTCCTTCAACAGGCATGACAGCATGAAAGACCCCATTCTCACAAGGTTGGATGCAGAGCTATCCATCTCCGCTTCCTCATTATCAAGGACTGCATCATCCACGGTCTCCTCCCCCCAGCCACGTACAAAACCAGGGGTCCCCAAAAGGTCACCACTAGCCCCCTGGGAAGCCTGCTCCTGTTGGTCCTCCTCCTCCTCCTCCACAAAGCCACCTTCCTCCTCTGACTCCACTTCTGGCACCTCTCCCTGCGTTGCAGCAGGTGCCTGGGTTCGTTCTGGTGATTCCGACCAGAAATCGTGCGCTTCCAGCTCCTCGTCACGCTGGTCTACAGCCTCATCTGTCACTCGTCGCACGGCACGCTCCAGGAAGAAAGCGAAGGGTATTAGGTCGCTGATGGTGCCTTCGGTGCGACTGACCATATTTGTCACCTCTTCAAAAGGTCGCATGAGCCTGCAGGCATCGCGCATAAGCACCCAGTAACGGGGGAAAAAAATCCCCAGCTCTGCAGATCCAGTCCTACCACCCAGTTCAAAAAGGTACTCGTTGACGGCCCTTTGTTGTTGCAGCAGACGTTCCAACATAAGGAGCGTTGAATTCCAGCGAGTCTGGCTGTCAGAAATCAAACGCCTGACTGGCATGTTGTAGCGCTGCTGAATGTCAGCAAGGCGTGCCATGGCTGTGTAGGAACGTCTGAAATGGGCCGACACCTTTCTGGACTGGGTGAGAACGTCCTGGAATCCTGGGTACTTGGAGACAAAACGTTGGACTATTAAATTTAACACATGTGCCATGCAGGGCACATGTGTTAAATTGCCCAGTCTCAACGCTGCCAACAGATTGCTTCCATTGTCACACACCACTTTTCCGATCTGCAGTTGGTGTGGGGTCAGCCACCGATCGGCCTGTGACTGCAGAGATGACAGGAGTACAGATCCGGTATGGTTTTTGCTTTCCAGGCACGTCATCCCCAAGACAGCGTGACAACGGCGTACCTGGCACGTCGAATAGCCTAGGGGGAGCTGGGGGTGCACAGGTGTGGAGGAGGAGAAGGAGGACCCAGCAGCAGAGTAAGAAGAAGAAGAGGAAGAAGACGAGGTAGAGAGCGATGGAGGAGTAGAGGTGGTGGCAGAACCGCGTGCAATCCGTGGCGGTGACACCATTCCCTGCTTCCCAGCCATTACCAAGTTCACCCAGTGGGCAGTGTAGGTGACATACCTGCCCTGACCATGCTTGGAGGACCATGCGTCAGTAGTCATATGGACCTTTGGCCCAACACTAAGTGACAGAGATGCGGTAACTTGGCTCTGCACATGTTGGTACAGGTGTGGTATTCCCTTTTTAGAAAAAAAAATTGCGGCTGGGTACCTTCCACTGCGGTGTCCCAATTGCTACAAATTTGCGGAAGGCCTCAGAGTCCACCAGCTGGTATGGTAAAAGCTGGCGGGCTAAGAGTGCAGACAAGCCAGCTGTCAGACGCCGGGCAAGGGGGTGACAGTCAGACATTGGCTTCTTACGCTCAAACATGGCCTTCACAGAAACTTGGCTGGTGGCAGATGACTGGGAATGGGAACAGGTGGTCAAGGTGGAAGGCGGAGTGGAGGGTGGTTCAGACGGGTCAAGGAGAGCAGAGGTAGAGCAGTAAGATGCTGGACCAGAAGGAGTGTGGCTTTTAGTTTGCCTGTTGCCTTTGAGGTGTTGCTCCCAAAGTGCTTTGTGCTTGCCGCTCATGTGCCTTCGCATAGAAGTTGTACCTATGTGGCTGTTGGGCTTACCAAGGCTCAGTTTCTGACTGCACTCATTGCAAATTACAATGCTTTTGTCAGAGGCACACACATTAAAAAAATCCCACACTGCTGACTTTTTGGAAGTGTGCGATCTGGCGGTAACAGTAGAAGTTGGCGGCATTGGCGGCAATGGCGGGTGCGTTGGCCGGCTGAACACAGGTGCCGATACATGTTGTTGCCCTACTGATCCCTGCGGGCTGTCCTCCCTGCTTCTTCTAAGTCTTATTCTCCTACTGCCTCTCTGACTCTCCGTCTCTCCATCTGAACTACCCTCCTCTTGCTCTCTTCTACTAGGCACCCACAAAACATCAATCTCCTCATCATCATTCTCCTCAGATGCATCAATTTCTTCTGACACATCACAGAAGGAAGCAGCAGCGGGGACCTCCTCCTCATCACTCATTATGTCCATCTCTATCGTGTTCTCTGCCAGAATTAAATCTGGTGTAAGGTCCTCATCTCCTTCATCTTCTTCTGGCAATAATGGTTGCGCATTACTCAGTTCAAGAAACTCATGGGAAAATAACTCCTCTGACTCCAGTGAAGAAGGGGCACCGGTGGTGGAGGAAGTGTTACGTGGGGTGGCCATAGCAGTGGAGGATGAGGAGGATGTTGTGGTAAAGTTAGAAACGGTAGAGGATGGGGTGTGCTGTGTAAGCCAGTCAACTACCTCTTCAGCATTTTGGGAGTTCAGGGTCATTGGCTTTTTAAAACTGGGCAATTTGCTAGGGCCACAGGATTGCATAGCAGCACGGCCCCTAGCACGGCCTCTGCGTGGCGGCCTGCCTTTGCCTGGCATTATTTTTAAAAAAACAACAACAACAAAAACTCAGTTGGTTTTTCTGGAAACGATAATACACACAGCTAGATGGCAGTTTGAAGAAAACAGTGTGCAAATAATGCCTACAAGATCAACGTATACACTACTACAGCGGTGGATACGGATTACGTAAAATATATGAATGCTGCTTGAAAAAAAGTAACTCAAGTGGTTTTTCTAGAGACGATAATATTATCAATATTTAGACAAAATGTGAACAAGCTCACACAGCTAGATGGCGGTTTGAAGAAAACACTGTGCAAATAATGCCTACAAGGTCAACGTATACACTACTACAGCGGTGGATACGGATTACGTAAAATATATGAATGCTGCTTGAAAAAAAGTAACTCAAGTGGTTTTTCTAGAGACGATAATATTATCAATATTTAGACAAAATGTGAACAAGCTCACACAGCTAGATGGCGGTTTGAAGAAAACACTGTGCAAATACTGCCCACAAGATCAACGTATACACTACTACAGCGGTGGATACGGATTACGTAAAATATATGAATGCTGCTTGAAAAAAGTCACTCCGGTGTTTTTTCTGGAGACGGTAATATTATGGATATTTAGACAGAATGTGAACAAGGTCACACAGCTAGATGGCAGTTGGTTGAATAACACACTGGGCAAAAAATGCCTACAGGGCAAATAATGCCTAAAAGGTCAATTTATACACTAATACAGCGATGGATACGGATTACGTAAAATATATTATGGCTGCTTGAAAAAAGTCACTCCGGTGTTTTTTCTGGAGACGGTAATATTATGGATATTTAGACAGAATGTGAACAAGGTCACACAGCTAGATGGCAGTTGGTTGAATAACACACTGGGCAAAAAATGCCTACAGGGCAAATAATGCCTAAAAGGTCAATTTATACACTAATACAGCGATGGATACGGATTACGTAAAATATATTATGGCTGCTTGAAAAAAGTCACTCCGGTGTTTTTTCTGGAGACGGTAATATTATGGATATTTAGACAGAATGTGAACAAGGTCACACAGCTAGATGGCAGTTGGTTGAATAACACACTGGGCAAAAAATGCCTACAGGGCAAATAATGCCTAAAAGGTCAACTTATACACTACTACAGCGATGGATACGGATTACGTAAAATATATTATGGCTGCTTGAAAAAAGTCACTCCGGTGTTTTTTCTGGAGACGGTAATATTATGGATATTTAGACAGAATGTGAACAAGGTCACACAGCTAGATGGCAGTTGGTTGAATAACACACTGGGCAAAAAATGCCTACAGGGCAAATAATGCCTAAAAGGTCAACTTATACACTACTACAGCGATGGATACGGATTACGTAAAATATATTATGGCTGCTTGAAAAAAGTCACTCCGGTGTTTTTTCTGGAGACGGTAATATTATGGATATTTAGACAGAATGTGAACAAGGTCACACAGCTAGATGGCAGTTGGTTGAATAACACACTGGGCAAAAAATGCCTACAGGGCAAATAATGCCTAAAAGGTCAACTTATACACTACTACAGCGGTAGTAAAATAAAAAAAAGTAAAATAAAAAAAAAAATGAATATTAAAAAAAAAAAATTAAAGTTGGTGCTGCTGAACTACTAGGAGCAGCAGATTAGCACACCAGTCCCACTCCCCAACACTGCTAGACTAATAGCACTGGGCTCTTATAGTAGTAGTAGTAGTAGTAGTAAAACAACAAAAAAAAAATAAAAGCAGTCCTTACAAGGACTACTGTTATTGCAGCAGTCAGCAGATGAGATCAGAAGCAGGACAGCTGCCCACTGCAGCTACATACAGAGCACTGCAGTAGAAGGTAGATTACTAGCCAGCAAAGCTACCTAAGCTTAAATGTCCCTCAAACCCCTGCAGACTTCTGTCCCTCCAATAACAGAGCAGTATCAAAACGATTACTAGCCAGCAAACTTTCAACTGTCCCTGAAATCACTAACAGGCAGCAGCTCTCTCCCTATACTATCTCTTCAGCACACACAGGCAGAGTGAAAAAACGCTGCAGGGCTTCGGTTTTTATAGGGAAGGGGAGTGGTCCAGGGGAGAGCTTCCTGATTGGCTGCCATGTACCTGCTGGTCTGGGGTGAGAGGGCAAAAAAAAGCGCCAACAATGGCGAACCCAAAATGGCGAACGTCGCGCGACGTTCGCGAACTTCCGGCGAGCGCGAACACCCGATGTTCGCGCGAACAAGTTCGCCGGCGAACAGTTCGCGCCATCTCTATGGGAGACATGAACTGACAATCTCAAATACGTGTTCTAAAAACTGGATGCATATCACTTATATTTGCCAATCATGTTACAAGGAAAACCTGCTATTTATTAGTGGGTTCTCCTGCTCACCCAACTATTACTGTACGTCTTGTATGCTAATACTAAGGAAATTCCATATTTCTGTATGAGAAATAAGAGGAGCAAGGAACTATCACATGGAGCAGTAGAGCCTTTCACAATGCAAAACACAATGCGAAAGCGTTCTTAAAACATGCCTCCTGCTTCACATAAAGCACTGCCTTATAAACAAATATACACAGTTTTAAATTTATTATGAGAACAGACATACAAATGACACCCACAACTGCTGGTTTAATAGCACATATACCGCCAAATAATCCAGACCCATATTGAGCTATGGGACCTTTTATCCAGAATGCTTGGAACCTGGAAAATGAATCTTAATTAATTTTTAGTTTGGATCAAATACAAGGTACTGAGTCTAAGGGGCAGATTCACTAAAGGGCGAAGTTACTAAAGTTAGCAAAAGCGTGACGTCATTTCATTACTTGACGATTTACTAAAGGGCACAGGCGTAACTTCGCTAGCAAAGGAGATAGACTCTAGCTGTAATTCGCTCCCTTACGCCTGGCGAAGCTGCGCTCTGGTGAAGGGACGTAACTACGTAAATTCACTAAGATGCAGATTTTACTGAACTTTACATCTTGCGCCAGACTTGCCTTCGCCACCTCAGACCAGGCGAAATGCAATAGTGTCCCAAAAAACGCTGGCAACTTTTCGTTTTTCAGGGTGATAGGCTGCAAAAGATCGTAAATTTTTTCTGGGGTACCCGGCTTTCCCCTACATTTCCTAACATATGGCACATAAACTATACACTGGGGTCATGTGTAGGGCAATATAACAACTCTATTTTATTTTATTAAGGTTTCCCGGGCTTGAGTACTGTAATGTATTGGTTGCAACATATAAATCCATTCAACTTTAACTTGCCACCATATGCAAATTAGCCAATGCTAGCACAACTTCGCCTGACTTAACTTCGTATTTTAGTGAATTAGCATTGTCCTGGTGAATCTAAGCCTGGCGAAGTGTTGCAATGTGAGCGAAATGGATGCTAGCTCAAATTCAATGCTTAGTGAATCTGCCCCTATGGGAGACAGCCTTTCGGTAGTTCAGAGCTTTCTGGATAATTGATTTCTCGATAACTGATCCGATACATGTATTCAAAGTTGCAGACAGCCTATTTCTTATCTCTTTAGATCTCATCAGTACAACATATTGAAACTTTGCTTCTGTGGGGGTAAGACTTGTAGAACACTGAAGCAAAGAAACCAACCATCACAGAAAGGCTTAAAGGAGTCAAGAGCCCTTTGTAATGCAAGACATGCAGTGTAAGACTTCTTAAAACAGAAGGCTAAACACATGGCATTGCCTTAAAATCAAAATACTTTATTTAATATATTATATGGCCTTCTGTTTTAAGAAGTCTTTCACTGCAGAGATAAGAGAAAAGGAAAATGGAAAAATATATGTAAAGAGAAGAGAGAATATAAAAGACAATAAATAAACCTCATATAAAATAGTTAGGAGAGTGGGTCATGGTCTAAGGTTTTCTCGTTGACCTTTGGCGCCAAATTCTGACACTTTATAAAAATGTCCACAGTCTATTAATAATAATAAAATAATATAAAATAATAATTAATAAAAATAAATAATGTTGGCACTATCCATACCAATCTGCATCTCTTAAGGAACTGATCAAGCTCAAATAAAACCTACACTAAGCACTACAACAATTGATATACAGTAGCTCTTCACTATTTATTAATAAAAAAATAACCAGATTCAATTAAATAAGAAAAAATATCTCATGGTTGACCACATAAAAACTGCATTGTAGCCTAGGGGGAAAATCAGCAATTCATGGAATTTGAATCTGGAATTCATGTAGGAAATGTGTTTTTCTCAATTAACTACATCTGGACCGTTAAGGTTTCCTTAATTTGGAAAAAGATGCAGGTCATCTCTTCCTCCATCATCCAAAGCAGGCCTCCTAATGCCTGGCTATCACATGCACTTATTGTATCTTGATACACACAAGATACAGTAGTTGTCCTTGTACACCTGAGAAATTATTCTGACCCCAGTAGCAGAATTAATAATAAGCAGCTGACACTGCAGAGCAAAATGCCTTGTATATATTTCATTGCAGTGACCTACAAGGCTTGAGAACATGCTAGATTTTTTTTTTTTTGTGTAAAACATCTAAAACGCTAAAATATTATGTAATTGACATTTTAATTTTAATTTTAAGTGTCTGTTAAAATGCATGCTTCCCTACATGTTTCCTCTTCAATTGTCAAAGAGACTTGGTGTAGGTTTCCAATAACTATGACCATGGTACTGTAGGCTTCATAAATCAAACAGCATCCATCTTCTTTAGGATACGGTTCCTTTTTATGAACACCAAGTAAAGCTTGAATATAAGACTGAACACTGGCAGTGTGTCGCAACTACCGTATATGACTATAGTTATAGATAATAAATCAGACAGATCCCCATCCTGAGATTTATTTAAGGTAAAAAAAAATTGTTTAAAGCAGGGAAAAAAAATCTTTAAGTCCTCTACTAAATTATGTACTGTATATTACTGTAATTTTTTCTCACAATTTTATATAACTTTTCTGATATTTGTATAAGACAAATAAAGCAGCAATATGTTTAGTGATAGTTAGGGCTAAATAGAAAATAAGGCTATCTAAATAAATGTATAAATACACATAGGAGAAGATTTATCAAGGGTCGAATTTTGAAGTAATGGGAGTTTTTTTGAACTCCCATAACTTTGAAATTCTAATAAAAAAAAGACAAACTGAAATTTATTAAAAAAATTATTTTTCGTAGGTGAATAGACTGTATTCGATAGTTCGAATGAAGTAAGATCGTATTCAATCGAATTCAATTAGAAGTATTTTAAAAAAAAAACTTTGATTTTTCATAGTCCACCAATTGACTCCAAATAGGTTCTAGGAGGTCCCCCATAGGCTAAAACATTAATTTGGCAGGTTTTAGATGGCAAATGGTCGACATTGAAGTTTTAAATAGACAGTGCATGATTAATTTAGATATTCTATTTTCAAATTTTTTTCAAATTTGAATCTGGACTATTCCCTAATCTAATTACTCAAAAATAGCTCAAAATTTTACATTTTTTACTTCGAATTTTCAATGTGATCCTTGATAAATCTGCCCCATAGGGAGTTATTTATCAAATTTCAGATTTGTGCAGTTTTAGAGTTTTTTTTCAACCTCGACTAAACTCACACTTGAAAAAAGTATGAATGTCTCATTAATTATAAAGAATTATAATTAATAGAATATTATAAAAATAGAATAATGAAAAGCAAAGGAACAAGTACAACATAAAATCTTAAAGTCCTCGTTTTTGTAAGAATTTATGTGCAATTACAACCAAAATAAATCCAGAAAAATCTCATAAACCTTGAAGTAAATGAAGATTTTACAATTTGATCAGGACAGCTCCAATTGAATTCTACATGGCTGCGCCAGCTTTTAGATGGCAACGTTTTGTTTTAGCATTTGTCATGCTCTTTGCACTTAATATATATTGACATTTTTGTGGTTTAGAGTACTGTGATTAGTCTAATGCACAATTTTTAAAATTAAAATGATTGATTCAGGGAAGCAAAAAAATTAAATTGTCCACTTAATATGTGTACATCCATGAGTATGGTTAAAGCCCAATACATTGTTGTGCAGAGTTTCATCATTTTCATTATACGTGATAATATTAATGAATCACTAAATTGCCTTATATTATGTGGATATGTTTAATGTAGTTAAGCTGTATATCTAACCAGGCAGATTGTTTATTGGAACCCAAAAAAACATACTTTTTAAAATCCAATCTGGCCTTGAAACTGTACAGATAAATAAAATTTAGTTAAAAATTCCCCAATATCTCAACAACTCTTCTTTCCTTGGCTTACATAAAGAGAGGCAAGTGATGCAATGCTGGAGGGCTGGATAAGATGAATGAGTGCTAAATACTAATCCCATCAAACCTTGCTCTTTTGTGGGCTGCAGATAAACTTTAAAATAAGGGAATCGTTTTCAGATTTACGGCAGGGAGCCTGAAGTCTTCAGTGCCTGCAAGTAAGCAGAGAAGAGAGAGGGTGAAATCAATAAACACACAATGAATGGTTAGGGTTGCAAATGAATTTGAGAGATAACATTACAAACAAGGAGGACTGTAGTTGTTAATAAAGTTGTGAGTGATGTGAAATCTGCAAATACCATGACAACTGTGTATATCTGGAAATGTCAACTTGCCAAATCTTTTCTTTGTAGCTTAAAGGGTTAATTCGTTTGATGTTACATTCTTTGTAATATGCCAAATGTTCAGATGGTGTGTTAAAATACATGTAGTACTTATTATGCTGTTTTAGTTTCATTCTCTTGGAGCCTTTCCGAACACGACAGATGATGGTGGAAAATGCCAGTGAAGAGTGAACCTGGGTTAAGCTGGCCCTACACGTATTAATAAAGTTTTTGGTACTTGCATGCTAGCTTGACAATAGTGAATGATTTCAAGCCTCATTTACAACAGCAGTGCAGTCTGCAAAGTGCAGTTTTCAGATACAATTCTCCATGTTTTCCACCAGATTTCCAGTGTCCCAGCTTCAGCCTCAGTTATTGCAGCATCTAAAACACACACTACTGTTTTTGTCACACATGACTATATTTAGGGGGTTATTTACTAAAACTCACACATTTTCTGAAAGCCAGAATCTGAAAACCTGGCATCCTGGCATCTTGTTAAGGTCATGCGCAAGTCAATGGGAGATGTGCCTATCCCAATTTGAAGATATTGTGGTCTTATCTGGGTTCAGCCCGATAATCTGAAAAACTTGGTGGTTTCGAGTGATAACGAGAGATTTGGGAGTAAAGTAAAAAAAAAACACGCGTTTCAAGTTTTTGTTTTCTATTGATTTTATTGTTTTTTCCCAACCCGACTTTTTCAAGTTATTTTATTGATAAATAAGATACTGTCATGGATGGGCATTTGGTCAGACTTGGTTTAATAAAAATATGAGATAAATTTAAGTTTTGGTAAATAAGCCCCTAAGTGTGGGGATGGCTTTATTTGCAAACTTTTGGCACATCATTGGCAACAGTATCAAAAATGTCATTAGCATGAGATTTACTTGGCTCAAGTCCAGGGGTGTTTCTGGCTAAAGAGCGCTCTCTTGCACTAGAAGAGCCAAATTTCTGGTTTAAAAAATGGACATTTGGCTTTTAAAGGTACCAGGAGCTGCTTTTTGCCGCCCCTGGGAACCAGAGGGGTGCTGCCGCCTTAGGCGATGTTTTTCAACTCACCTGATTGGTGCTGCACCCCTGCTCATGTCAGTGACAGCTATTAGCAAACAATTTGGGAACCCTGGAATTATCAGCATGTTGAGGATGGTAACTCCAGAGTTCCCAGCGCCAATAGATATACATGTACACTATTTAAAAACAGACAGATTCAGGACAAGGGAGATAATAAGGAAAATAATACAGCAAAAATATAGATTTTTTTATCTTTTGTCCAGAGGAAGAAAGAGAAATAACTGCTTATTAAAGGGCATGTAATGAAAAAGAAACCTATCTGCAATATACTTTAATTAAAAAATATGAACCATTTTTATAAGAAACCTGACTGTATGCAGTGAAATTCTCCCTTCATTTACTGCTGTGGATAGGAATTGTCAGATGGTCCCTAACTGCTGAGCAGGGAAACAATCATACTTATGAACAGCAGGGGGAGCCCCAGCCTTACTTTCCGGCCATGCAGAACTCAAGCAGCTTTATTTATGACGATCCCTAAGCAGCCCAGACCACACTGAGCATGTGCACAGTCTTAGTCTTGCAAAGAATTTTTAACAAAGTTACAATATGGTGACCCCCTGTAGCCAACTTTGAAAGCATAAATTATTTGTTTGATTAGGCTTGTGGTGCAGTAAGTTCATGTTTATATTTAGTATACAAAATACAGCATTTCTAGCCTTATTCTATTCTAGACTTTACATGCCCTTTAAAGTTGATAGCAGGAAAACAAAGCAAATAAATCAATAAGCAAAAGTCAATACATGAGAGTACAGGTATGGGACCTGTTTTCCAGAATGCTTGGGACCTGGGGTTTTCTGGATAATAGATCTTTCTGTAATCTGGATCTTTATACTTTAAGTTTACTAGAAAATCATGTAAACAAAATAAACCCAATAGGCTGGGTTTAGCAATAATAAGGATTAATTATATCTTAGTTTGGATCAAGTACAAGCTGCTGTTTTATTATTACAAAAAAATGGAAATAATTTTTTTAAATTTGTATAAAATGGAGTTTATGGCTCTACAACCTTTCCATAATTTAGAGCTTTCTGGAAAACACATCCCATACTTCTATAATTTAAAATAGTACTATGGCTTATTATTATTAATAATAATAATAATAATAATGATGATGATGATATTTTTACTGAAAAAGATTATTCCTTTATACATTTGACCAACAAGAAAGTATTTTACTTTTAAATAATAGTTTTGACATATACAGTGTTATATTTTAGATACATATACTCAGGGCCGGAACTAGGGGTAGGCAGAGTAGGCACGTGCCTAGGGCGCAAAGCTGGGGGGGGGGCGCCAGGCACGCACCTCCTCTGTCGCCTACCCCCAGTCCGGTGCCCGACTCTTTGTAGCTTTTACGTCTTCTTGCGCTCCTGCGCATGCGCGCGAATGTATTTCTCTGCAATTTGCGCATGCGCACATTCACGCCAATTCGCGCATGCGCAGAAGCACAAAAGAAGTAAAAACTACCGCTTTTATTGTGCATGCGCACGCGAGTGCCACCCGCCGGCTTGCCTTGGGCGCCTGTGCGGCGCGGCCCTGCATATACTGTATTTATATTATATACATAAATCAATTGAAGAGAATTATTACACCATAGGTAAAATATTGCCAGTGTGAGGCAGAAAAAAAGTCTTGACATTTGGCTGCTGTAAGTAATAAGAAAAAAAACACTGGGAAAAAAAGTGTGAGTAATAATGCAAATACAGGTATGGGTTCCTTTATCCATAAACCCATTATCCATAAAGTTCCAAATTATGGGAAGGTCATTACCCATAGAGTCCATTTTAAGAAAATAACTAACATTTTTTAAAAAGTATTTCCTTTTTCTCTATAAAAAAAAAACGTACCTTGTTCTGGATGGTAACTAAATCGGTGATAAATGATTTTTTTAGCAGACTTAAGGTAGGGAGATACAAATTACAAAAACATCCCTGATTTGATAAACTCCAGCTCCCAAGCATTCTGTATAATAGGTGTACCTATACAGTAAAAAGGGTGAATGGAAATTAATTTCATATACAGAGGGAGCAAACTTTGTTTTGGCAGTAACACTGTATCATAGCACAACATGCATTCATTTCAGTTGGAAGAGGTGCTAAAATGACATGGTAAACCATCTGAACTAAATGCACATTGTAAATGTACAGCTAATTGCACGTTCCATCTTTATGAGTAGGTTTCACTGGCAAGGAGGTCTCCTTTGTGAATTATGCAAATTCAGTGCACTTTTACCAATATAAAGTGGGTTCTCGTTCTGATGTGCCATTATTTGTCTTATACACCCTATAAACAGAAGAAAAGTGCTGCGACAATTTAACTATATTATTATGTAAAGATCCATATAACATGCTAATGAAATATTGCATGGCATACCCTAGCTCTCCTTTAAGTATACTTAAAAAGAGTAGGAATTCTTTATGAAATTTCCTTCTGCCTTTGGTTCCAGTGTGTAACAGAGAGTTTGGCTTTTTTACCCTGCTACATTTATATGACTGAAGTGGAAGAGTTGAGAGCAAATTCTGATCTCTTCTCTAGCTCCCTGCTGTCATGCTCAGGTAATTTCCACCATTAGAGTTCCCTCGGGCATTTAATTGAGCAGCCCTCCTCAAAGAAGTTTGTTCTGGGGGAAAATTGGAAAACCGGCAGCTTTATTAGTACAGTGCACTCAACACCATTGGAACATGCAGTACCGGTCCAAAGATTTCCTGGCAGTGATAAGTGCTAAGCTTGCTCTTTTAAGCAAAAAGCTGCCTTCCAGGTTTATTGTTAATAAAGGGTTTGGGGATATGCAGACCTTTAAACTTTCATTATTCAACAGGTGTCATATTCATTTTGATGTTTTACAAGCAACCTTTTGTATATGTTAATCATATCGTAACCTTGTTTTGCGTGCACTCTTTTTCTATGTGATTAGAGATGTCAGAATCAGGGGTCGATATTTCCAAATTATTAATTAACAGAATTATATTTTATTTCCATACACTTTTTATAAAGTAAGGTTAGAGTAAGCTAAATGACTCTACTGCCGCATTTAATTGCCAGGAAACCTTCTTAAAATGTGACCAGTGACAAGTTCAGCACACACCTGGTCCAGGAAATTCTATATACACACCTGGACCAGGAAGTAATACATTCTGAAATCATCCTATTGTGTATTATAACACAATTCCCAAGCAATAATTATAGAGCGAGTGTTTTTTTTTAATGGGATTGACCAACCATACTTTGATACACAGGTAGGTCATAGCCAGCGTGCAAAGACTGAAATTAGGTCTCCTAATATCACGCATAGTCCAGTGAAAATAGATAATATCCTCTGTTTTTACTCCCCTAATGATATCCTAAGACATCCTCCTCTTGAGTAAAAAGACATGAAAAAAATGAAATTGAAGAAGACCTTATCCGATTGTTTCTTACTGTAGTTTGGCGCTACTAGTGTACAGTACAGGTATGAGATCCTTTATGCAGAAACCAGTTATTCAGAAAGCCCCAAATTACGGGAAGGCCATATCCCATATGCTACATTGTATCCAAATCATTAAAATTTTTAAAAACTATTCCTTTTTCTCTGTAATAATACAACAGTACCTTGTACTTGATCCAAACCGATTTATAATTAACCCTTATGGGAGGCAAAACCCTTCTATTGGGTTTAATTAATGTTTTAATTATGTTCTAGTAGACTTAAGGGATCCCCCATCAAGAAAATCCCAGGTCCAGAGCATTTTGAATAGCAGGTCCCATACCTGTATATTGGTCGCAGTAGCAGGAACAATGTGCATGCTTTCTATGACCACAGAAAAGAGAAATTCCTGGATTAGAAGCAAGTTTTGGAGGCTCAAATTAGAGCTTCCTGCAGGCTGTTAGTCCACATGGGCATACCAAATAATCATAGCCCTTATTTGGCAATCTCCACCTAGAACATTCTTTTCCCAAAGCCTTTTTTATTTATATATGTTTCCTTTCTAACCTCTTTTTCCATTCTATAAACTAATGTGTATTTCTAATGTTTAGTTCAATAATACAGTCACCTCTAAATCATTTTCTCCAGAGTTAACATGCAAATCAATAAAACTACTGCATTCCACATTTTCCTAATTCAATTCATTTTCCAATATATGCTATTCTCTTGCAATGACAATGCTGTCATGCATAGATAAAATAGTTGTTAAGTTGCAAATGAGTTGACTGGATTATATGACGTGTGTCATTGAAAGTAAGGGTAAATTATCAGGCACAGCAATGCTTCATTGTATTAGCACTCTCTTGAGATGCCTATCCCATTTCTCTTTCTTAGAATTTACTATGATGTGTTTAAGATCTGGCTTGTGGTTCTGTTTGGAGAAAGTTCAGACTGATCGAGAAGTGTGAGATCCTGCATATAACTTGGTGCTTTGGAGGGCATTTTACTGTTAACATTGTTGATCACATATATATAGCAATTCCTTGTACTGTGTAATTTATTCATGAGTGATATTAATGCTAAACAAGGCAGCAGGAAGGCAAAAATGACTTTCCTTCCATGTTACCAGCTGTAAGGACCTGCCTAACAAAGTTAATGGAAGTAAAGAATGCAAATGAGTGCAGATAAAACTTCTGACCAGTGGACCAATTTCACACCCTTTATCAGTAGTGTCCTCACAAAGTAGGAAAGGTTTGAACTGCAAGTATTTTAAGAAAGGATTGGGTATTAGGTGCAAGTGATTGTTAATCAAAAAATGGATTTATTTAACAGTGTAATTAATAAAGAAAATAAAGCCTTGAACATCCTAACAGGATGGTTGGTTACTATTGCCACGGCGGCCTATGCCTACTGTTTCCTTTTCCTATCTCCAGCTGTCTTGTCTATTCCCATTTGTGTAGGCTTGCTACCGTTTCTTCTTTGACGTAGTTCTGCCTTCTGCAGTTCTGCCTTCTGTGACCACTTATGACCACATATCTCTAAAAGAAATGCATGTTTAACAGATACCATAATATCTTGTCCTACCATCCCTGAATAAACCAGAAAGTGAAGGTAAGAAACTAGCTTCAGCATGGCCAATGAAGGAAAAGATGTACCCAACCATCTGGGATTCTTCATACGCCAACACCTACCACTGAGTTGGAAAAGGGCAGTAGGATTATGAGATTATTTGTAGGTCCATAATTTATGAGCATGTAACATGAAGTTACCCAGTCAAATATTCTTGCATTCAATTCTGCAACAGAAAACAGACCCAGAAGCTACTAGCATAATGTATGGAGCATTTTATCACCACTGTTTCCCAACCAAGTAAGTTCAATTGTGAAGGTAGCAAAGCTTACAATAACCAACAATGTGAATATGTGCATTTTTTATTAACAATTTTGGACCATGGACGTTTCTGTAGTTTATAGGAAATAAACTCCTGCTCTTCTCAAATTTTGTTGCTCTTTTCCTTAGTAAATATAAAATCAATGAGATGCTTCATGTGTATTATTTTTGTCCTGATTGCTTTTTTAACCTTGTTTTCTTCCACAGGGTTTGAACAGTGCCTTCGAGGTTTACTTGGTAGGGAATAACTCAAACCATTTCATCATTTCCCCAACCTCTGTTCAAGGGAAAGCAGACATCCGGGTGCGTGTGGCTGTTCCTCTGGATTTTGAGACAATACAACGTTATGAATTCTCGGTAAGAATCATTCATCCACTTGTGTTTGACATTTTATTATTATTATTTTAATTAGCAAAATGCTAGAATCATTGCCCTGGAAAGGTTGTCCATTATAAGAAGCCTACTTTGATCACCCCGTGGAAAGCAAAAACAACCTCAAATATTGATGTTTTTGTGTCATACACCAGAAAATAGCAGTAAATAGGACATCACAACAAGTATAATTTAAAAATAAATTATTTGATACATTTCATTGAGCAGACTTATCAAACTGGAAATCCTGTAGGATTCCTAGTCGAGGTTATAATAATAATGCAACCATATCAAATCAATGATACAATCAAAAATCCTTTAACTCCTATTCAAATAGCCCAGGGTATTTCTACTTCAGAACCTCAATTCTGTAGTAGGGCAAAAAAAATGTTTTTCTATTCATCTTCCATATTTCCACCTTCTGTCATATTTGTCTTCTGACCTTTCTTGAACCCTTACAACCCCCTTTTCTTCATCCTGCTATCACTCCATATTCTTCCCTTGTTTTTTCTTTTGTTGTCAACATTATGGCCAACCATTTCCTTTCATCAGTGTGCCAGCTTTGCACTTTCCCTTTATTTCTGCTGTTAGAGGGCCACATAAAGCTTTTGGGAGCTTGTGGCTGCTAAGCCATCCAATAGATTATTATAAAGTTTACCAGAACCCTCATGGTAATAGAAACAGTAAGGTGTGCATTGCATTGCACTTTGTTTTAAGAATCCGGATCTGACACATTGTTTTCAGCCGAGCAAGCTTTGAACCATGGAACCGAACTAGAAGTAGACTCACATATACCAGTTCTGTTTTTAAGTTTACTAATGATTACTTAAGGCACTTAAATATTCATAGAAATGATAGACATATTAATCAACTTTGATTCCTCAGTACTGTACCCTCAGTATTCCTGGATAGGGGTTGTGATCTGACTCAGAGGTTGGGTATTGAATTCACAGCAGCGTTAATCTCTATAGACAATTTAATTTCACAGTGCTGCTCATCTGTACAGTCTATTGAAGGAAAGAGTTAACTTGTCCCCTTGCTGATAACATAACACTTCTAGCCAGAAGGACAGAGGACTCTCTGTTCATAAGGGATCCCAACAAAGCATGCTTTTAAATGTTTATTGAAAACATACTATATTTGCATTATATATATATATCCCTGACGAAGATTCCTGTTCGGAATCTAAATGTTGGTCTACCAATAAACCTCCACTTTATTTAACTTGTTGCCTAAGTTGACTTATGTCTGTAATGCCATCATCGGTGACTTTTTGGATTTTTATATATATATATATATATATATATATATATATATATATATATATATATATATATATATATATATATATATATATATATATGGGAAATTTGGATCTCTACATTTTTTCAGCAATACTATTTTATATTGAATTTGCAATACTGATGATTACTGTTGCTACTTAGTTGTTCATTTTTATCATCTAGTCACTATGTTTTTCTTTTTTGCTTGTCAGGTCACGTGTGTGTGTGTGTGTAGATCTCTTTAGCCCCCTATGGTGCCAAACCATAGGGGGTTATTTATCACAGGTTGAATTTTAGAGCTATGTGAGCTTTTTTTAGTCCTCGAATGAACTCACAACTCAAATGGTTTCTGATTTAATAAAAAACTCAAATCAGTTAAGTTTGAGTGAAAAACTTGACTACTCAAATTGAACGAGTTTTCAGTGGAAAAAACTTGAATCACTCAAATTGATCGAGTTTTCAGGCGAAACCCACCGAAAAAACCTGATCATCATGAAGGTTATTAACATTTTCAAACGGCTCAAAGGACCCCTGGTATTGACTTCTACATGACCTTGACAGGTTTTAGATGGTGTATTTTCAGATTTAAACTATTTCCAGTTTGGGGTTATAAAATATCTCGAAAAAATATTTGAATGAAAAATACCCTTAAAAACTTACATTTTTCATGGCAAAAACAACTCAACATTTGATAAATAAACCCCTTCAAGAGGCCGGATACTTTCCCAATGTTCAACTTGAGTTCAATGAATAGGGCACACAAGTTTAAAATAAAATTTTGGCACACAAAGCCAAAAAGGAATTAGAGGGAACATTGGCTGCAGGAGGCTGAGTGCAGGGATGTAGGAGGTGAGCATTGAGGTCTGAGATTTTGGACTTGAAAGTGTGAATTTATGGTGAATGAATGGGCATTGGGTGACCAAAGCGAGTGGCAAAGAGAAACAGGCGGGGGTCCAAGAGGGCCTTACCTTGTACGTCAGTACCTCTTGGCTCTGCTGAACATAGATTTTGCCTATTGTTTTAATCATTAAAAATCTTTCTTATTGTTATTTATTGAGCTAAACAGGGAAACTACAGCTATTCCATGTTTGCTTCTTGCCAGCTAGATAATTAGGGCATATAAATGTAAAATACAGAATTTCTTACATTTAAGGGCATATAAATTTGAATATAAATACAAATTTAATTGTAAACCAAAAAAAGAAAAAACAAAACAAAAGCTTGTAGAAGTGTATATAAAATGTAAATCCCATTTATAAAGTCGAGAAGATTGTCATAAGGCTAAGCTTTCCCTTTTGAAATAAAAGCATATGTAAATATCTATCAGCTCTAGTTTGCACACTCAGAATTATATTGATTGAACCAAAAATTAGCATTTAGAGTATGTTGAGGTGTAAGGGAACAATCTGGTACAAGTCTAGAAAACTATTGTTTGCAAAACTGGTTAGACCTTAAAATTTCTTTCACAGTCTTACTGGCTACAGTGGTTTCAATGCGGAAAGATTTTGTACAAATGAAACAGGTGCAGAGAAATCTGTTTTCTCTACAATGCAAAGACTGCTCGTGTTCTGCATCATGTTGCTGCACTATGTTTTTAAAGGTACTTACCTAAAACTAACAGGTGACAGCACAGTAATCCTTCCTATATTTAATCATTTTCTTTATGTTATTATTGCTTTTTCCCTGTAGTATACTCCATTTAGCCCCAAGTAGCATACCCTCTAGGTAACAATTTATTACCTAAAACCTAATTACCTAAAACCTTGCAGACTGTTGTGATTATTTTTGATTGCAGATATGTTGATAACTTAACAAGTAAGGCATTGTGGGAAATGGCATATGAGCTGCAGGGGAGATGACTAGTGCTACCTTATTTTAATAGTAGATCCCGGTGCACAGAATAGCAAAATACAGATAGATACTGTTTTCATTACCAATGACATTTACAAAGAAATCATAGGTTGAGCAATGTACAGTATATAATAGTTTTTTAATTATTTCATTTTTGTTCAGCAACTCTCCAGTTTTTCAGCAGCTATCTTGTTGCTGGGGCCCAATTTAGTTTCTTAGAATTAAAATTTCCTTTCATTATACCTTTACATAGATGTCCTTAAATAACTCAACAATGTACAGTATATCAAATAGTTGGCACAGGGCTTGGAAAAGTTTTTGGATAATGCTGTCATGAAGATGCTAACAGATGGACTTATTGTGCGCTTGGCTGTTTAAAAAGTATAGTGAAAAGAAAATTGCCCTTATGGAACCAGTATCAGCTACTGATGAAATCGTATGGGCACTCTGCATTCTTTGAGACCTAATGTAGCCCTGGAACTATAGTGGGGACCTGAGAGTTCAGAGTAATGAATTTAGTCTGTCATTACTGTGTGTGTTGCATTAATCATATTAAGAGCCTGTTGAGAGATTACTAAGGTTAGACAAATGTCGGGATAGATTCACTGGAGAGCTGGGTCTCTTCACCATGTTTTATTTATTGTGAATGTATTGCTCAATTAAAATCCTCTCAGCAGGAATAAATCTTTCTAACCACTTTCCATCACTTTGTGCTGGTTACTTAGTATGTTTCTTGAAATTTCTGGGTATATTTTATTATCTTGCTGTGTTATCCAGAATATCAAATCTAAAGATGATTATAATAAGAAACAATTCAATAATTTAAAAAATGGGACCATCCTCAGACATCTGGGGTCCCACTAGTTGGTAGGTTTACTGTACCTCTGCTATCCTGCTGGGGGCAGCACTCCTGGTGTTAGTGCAGCTGCTATTATTTGATTTTGACAAGTCATATATTGAGTAGTGTTCCCTCTAATTTTTTTTCCACCAAAAATTATGCATTTTTTATTTACCAAAATTGTCTTTCGTATGAAGCGCAGTGTGTGTATCTTAAATAGTATATGAAGTAATTTATATCCTTTGGGGGGGGACTGAAAAAGTAAATTCCTTTCATGATTTGCTTTGAGTTGTGTTCATTGGCAATACCCCCTAAATATTGTCTTGTGTTCTATATTTGACAGCTCTTTGCAAATGAAAGTGTTTTAGACCATGTTGGATATTCTCGAGTGAAAATTAACCTCATCAATGAGAATGATAATCGCCCCATCTTTAGTCAGGCACTTTATAACATCAGCCTTTATGAGAATGTTACTGTTGGAACCACCATTCTAAAAATTCAGGTAAGTATGTCTCCTGATAATTGATTCAATATATCATAAAAACTCAAGTCAATATTGATTTGTTCTTAAATATCTACTTAAAAATTAATGTCTTTACCATATTGCTAATATCTTAATTTTTTAAACCAAAAGTTCTAATCTAACAATCTAATTAGTATTGCAGATATTTTTTTAAAATTAATTAAGGTGTTATTACCGCTGTGTCACATCAAAGGTGCTAATATCTGGTTCCTATTTATCATTAAAACAGATGTAATATTTAACACAAATCTGTCACTTTTATATAGACACAAGAAATAGATTTACTCAAAACTCCTTTATTCGACAAACTACCAAAAAGCTCATTGTATGATAATTTGTCAGCAAGAGTTTTAGATGGAAAACATGCTCTCTTGAACCTCCCACTAAAAAAACGTCATTTGAGAAAATGAAAGGGGTTGGTGTTCAGCCTTTTAGAGCTTCTACAATGGAAAATCCAAGAACAAACCAAGTGGGCTTTACCCCAGTAAATCAGCAAACCACTTTACAATGAAACTCAGGCTTCTCTATTTTGAGACTGATTTGTACAAAATATGAACACTTTAGAGCACACTGGCTTTCAGATGTGAAGAGAGCAGACCTGCATTATCTTGATGATAGATGAGTAGATTTTGGAAATTCTTCCAAATATGAGAGCAATTCATCATCTACACCCATTGGATCCTTGAAAAATATTGTAGATCTTTCCTTCATTTCCTCAATTTTTTCCAAAACTATAGGAATGGCCTTGACTGGCTAGGGTTAAATTGTATGATATTTTTATATTCCACTATACAAGAGGAATAATTGAAATCATTGTTAAATAATGACCAAATGCTTTTGAATTTAATTATGGTAAAAGGTGAGCATCCTCCTGATAACACTAACCAATAGCCCTTAAAGTCATTCTGACCAAGAAAAAATGTGCCACCTGCTCCCTTGGAGGAACGGTGCTGCCTATGAGAAAAGGTTATGGATTTCCCGGCATCCCAGATTTATGAGATTCCTGGGTTATTCCATATAAGGGTACTTCCATAATTTGGATCTTCATACACTAAATTTACTTACAAATCATTTAAACATTAAATAAACCCAACAGGATTGTTTTGCTTCCAATAAGGATTCATTATATCTTAATTGGGATCAGGTACAAGGTACTGTTTTATTATTTCAGAGAAAAAGTTAATACTTTTTCAAAATGTGAATTATTTAATTAAAATGGTGTCTATGGGAAAAGGCTTTCCGTAATTCAAAGCTTTTTGGATAACGAGTTTTCACATAACCTGTAGTACCAAAATGGAATGTGTACTTTGTCTGTGCCCCAGTTGACCTTACAATCTGTGTTCCCTACCAATAATGCTGTTTATAATGTATAGCAAGTACTTTGTGATATCGGGTTCCAAAAAATGATGCTTTTTTTTAAAAAGCTTGATTTGTCTTGCCTTATTTAGGGGGTTATTTATCAAAGGTCGAGTTTTTTATACCTCAAATGAACTCACAACTCGAAGGGTTTCTTATATAAGAAAAAAATTTTAATGTAAAAAACTCGATTCAGTGAGTTCAAGTTGCCAAACCCGAAGGCTATTATCATCTTCAAATGGTTCAAAGAATCTTTGCAACTGACTCATACATAACTTTGACAGGTTTTAGATGGTGTATTTTGGGATTCAGGCTATTTCCAGAGTTGGGGTAAAATAGTTTTTTAAAAATAAATGTGAGTTCGACAAAAGAAATAACCTTTGAAAACTCTAATTTTCATGGCAAACACAAACCTTAATAAATGACCCCATAAATGTTACTGGGAGCCTGTACATATTATTCAGTACTTCGACTATTGGCCTTTCAGGATTTTTCTTTCTATGGTAGATTCTTCTTGGCAAGCACGACTACCTTCTAATTATTCCTTTTTAATTTTGTAACCTTCTGCTGGTTGCATGATGTCAGGGGAAAACACGTATTCTCTATGGTTAAAAAATTTTTCAGCAAGCACAAAATAAATAATTATGTAATGATAAGTAAAGCTGTCAGAAATGTGACAGTGTGTACCTAATGAACAACACCTGCCTGGCCTATACAATTTAACATACGTAAAAATAAGTTTAAATTTAAAAAAGAAAATTGGGCCTCAACTCTATGTCAATATTCTTATGTTCAACTGCTATAATAGTCTATTTATAAAATATATTCTGCAGCTTTGTGCATTTGTGCATTGATGTAACTCATAACATGACAAATGACCCATGTCAAGTGAACCGAGAAGCTTGGTGGGAGATATTATGAGATGGCATTGTACTTTCAAGCATTTCAGAAAGTGTTGCAACATGTGTTCCATTTATTTATCACTGATCACTTTATTGTCACTAATTACTATTCCTGTTTGCCAAGAGTTATTGCAGCTGGCAGTGGCAATGATGTGGAATATACATTTTGCTTCACAAACCAACAATCATTGTTTAGACTATACAAAATAATTTTGTGTGTAACTACCAAGTCCTGATTCTTTGAACAAACTGACATGTACACTGGTGCTGTTCTGTTGGCTTAATAAAACATTGGTTAAGCTGCTAATTAAGAAAGCTGTATGAAATGGTCGGCCGTGCATGGCACTTCTTATATATTCAGCTTAATTATCGCATATTTTTACCAGCTCTATTGCTATAAAGAAAAATATATAATTCTGAATTAGTAAACCTGTATTCACTTGTAAACTGCAACTGAGCTACAAACCTCTTTTTCACTAAAGCAGGCCTTTATAATTTGTTTATATGCTGTGCCCTCTGTGTTCAGAGCCATAATCAGTAAACATATATATGCAAGTTAGGGAGCGCCAGTGGCTGCAGCATACTACAGAGCCTGCTCCTCACCATCTGCCCTATGACAGGCGCTAAGAACAGGGCTTTGCTCGCCCTCACTAAGCTCTGCTCCTTGTAGTGGTTTTTATTCTGGCAGGAGATGCACAGCGTAGATATAACACCACTGCAAGTGGTTTTAGAATAGTCCTGTTCACGCGTAAATATATTTTTTAGAAATATTGCTTTCTTATGAGGAACACAATGTATTGTTGGATAAGGTATGTTTTCTGTAATAGTTGCTTACTTGCTTTAAAGTTAACTGTCTTGCTAAATGTGGTGTGGGTTTTGCTTTAAAAAGTAGCAGTTTCCAGCTGGTAAATAAGAATGTGTGAGTTGCTTATAGAAATGTACCGCTGGAGGCTTTGCAAACCAGCAGAATCAGAGTTACGGCAGATCTCTGTTATCTAGTACACTAGCACAGATGTTCTTAGTTAGGCCTGAAGCCTTTAGGACTGTATTAAGTTGAGGGATGGTAATTTACAAGAAATAGAAAAAAAGAATGAACTTGGAAGCTGAATAAAGTACTCAACATCTCTGTGTAAAAATAACACAATATCATAGTTGAATTTTAATTAAATTTTAGAGTGAATATTGTAATTGACTGTGTTTCTAACTGTAGCTTTGCATGGTGTATCTTCTGCATTATTGTCACAATGTCACTATATTTCCACAAGGAAAAATAGTTTGTGTTACATAGGTGAGAACTCTGACTGAGCAGCTGTAAAACCCTATCTTACCCCTGAATAAGTAAATATATAAAGGGAATTAATTACTAGATGCAGTGTGCAAAAAATGGGTGCAATCTGCTATTTATTCTGCAATTTGCATCTTGAAAATGTGTGGCAGTTCTCTGCACTCCAGAATAAAGCAACTAGACTTCCCTTCCCCTATCTTTTGTGTAATACAAATGTGCAGGTTATGAGGTGATGGAGGGCAAATGCCGCAATGCCTGCCAATTGTAATGGCAGCAATGTCTTGTGTCCAATGGTGCTGACAGTCTGTATAGATATAGATATAAAGGAACATGTCAAATTGCAGAAGCATTGCAGAATGTGGTGCTGTTTTCCAGAATGCTTGGGCCGGCGCCATGGGGTTTTCCAGATAAGGGGGTATTTCCGTAATTTGGATCTCCATACCTTAAGTCTACTAAAAAATCATTTAAACATTAATTAAACCAAAAAGAATTGTTTTGCCTCCAATAAAGACAAATTATAACTTTGCTGGGGTCAAGTACAATGTATTGGTTTATTTTTAATTAAAAAAGGAAATCATTTTTAACAATTTGAATTGTTTGATTACAGTGGAATCTATGGGAGATTACCTTCCCTTAATTCAAAGCTTTCTAGATAAAAGATTCCGGATAATGGACCCCATACCTGTATATGGTGCGGACCTTACATAGTTACATAGTTAATTGAGGTTGAAAAAAGACAAAGTCCATCAAGTTCAACCCCTCCAAATGAAAACCCAGCATCCATACACACACCCCTCCCTACTTTCACATAAATTATATATACCCATATCTATACTAACTATAGAGTTTACTATCACAATAGCCTTTGATATTATGTCTGTCCAAGAAATCATCCAAGCCATTCTTAAAGGCATTAACAGAATCAGCATCACAACATCACCCGGCAGTGCATTCTACAAACTCACTGACCTCACTGTAAGAACCACCTACGTTGCTTCAAATGAAAGTTCTTTTCTTGTGTAATTTTATTTTATTGCCAATTTATTATTTTTGGTTTTTTTTTATCAGTCATCATGGTTAATGTTATGAATAAGTGTTGTTTTTATTTTTGTATATATAATAGACAGAGGCAAAGAGAGAAAATTGCATAATTACTAAGAGTAGGTCACCCAGGAGAACTCAAGTGGTGCTGCCTGGTGAAGCCTTGAGCCTCAGCATGGAGCATTTTTCAGAATGTCTAATGCACCTGATCACAGCCTGGCACTCATAAAGGGGAAGCCAGGGAGAAAACAATTAGTCTTGTATCTCCCAGAAAGCTCATCTGCTCTGCTGAACCAATTAAAAAATTAAGATAGCTTAAGTAATTAAATTTCTCTAAAGAGAAGGAGAGAAAACTAGAAATGCAAGAGCAGCAAGATCCATACTGGCTGCCTACGAATTAAGCTGCAGCACCGCTAACCAAACAAGTTGATATACATTTGATTACTTTATTGATATACTTTGTTCACATTTAGTACTCAGCACTTTGAGATGGGAAAATAGTCCAGTTTTTTGTTTTTTTAAATCTTATTATAAAGTATTAATGATAAAATTACATACTTTTAACATTTTAAACTGTCCTGTCACTTTTGATTAAAACAATGATTACACAACAAAACACAAAAAATCAATACAGTTCCCTACAATCTGCATTCATGAGTCAAAGCAATGACCACAGGTAATGTTTCCAATATAACAGAAACCAAACTAATTGGAAGTAGCCGGTAATAGTTGCACTTAAATGAATCAAGTGCCGCAGTATTTGTCAAAAAAAGATTATCATTAGAACAACAGGTGGAGGGCTCAGGGTGATATATGAGGTATTCCATTTAACAGAAGGACACATAATGTGCTTGTAAGATCAGTAGCTAGAGTGGTTGCTTTGTGTTCATGTCATAAATCTCTTTTTTTTTCTTAAACATTAGGTGCTATCCAACTGCTGTAACTGTCCTCTCTACCAGATTTCATTTGTGCCTTATAATAATTAATGATAAGAGAAACATAGTCTTTCTGCACTTCCAGATGCACTTAATGAACACTAAAGTGCATATTTATTAAGGGTCGAAATTTGAAGTTAAAAAAACTTCGTATTCAAAAAGACCAACAGAATAGAGGTCGAAGGTTTTTGGGGGTCGAAGTGGTCCGTATTCAGCCTACTTTGAATCGTACGATTGATGGAATAGCGCCTTCAATCTACTTCGATTCGAAGTTTTTTAACTTGGAACTTCGATCTCCCATACTCCACCAATTGCCTCCATACAGGTTCTAGGAGGTCCCCCATAGGCTAAAACAGCACTCCGGCAGCTTTTAGGTGGCGAATGGTCGAAGTCAAAGTTTTAAAGAGACAGTACATGATAAATTTCGATATTCGAATTTAGAAGTGTTTTTTCAACTTCAAATCGAAGTTGGACTATTCGATGGTCAAAGTACCCAAAAATCACTTTGAATTTCGAAGTTTTTAATTTTAACCTTCACTTCGACTTTTGGTAAATCTGCCCCCAAGTTCAAACTGGAGATTCACACTAAAATGTCATAACAGGCTAGTTTTAAGATACCTGCTTGGGAATTGGCTTGTATCTTAGACTGTATACCACATTTTTATATTGAATTGACATTTCTACATGGTGCTGTGCAACAGGTGTAAAGATTTTAGCGAGCATTTTTCATGAAATTATATTGCCTTAAACTAAAATGAAAACACGAATAGCTTGAATTTTTTGGGATTTTTTCCACGTAAATGGGACAGTTTTGCTCATAGCTAATGAACATGTATGAAAACAATCCTACTTTTATTCTAGTGATATACTGTAAAGTACACCTTATATGGGTATGGGACCTGTTATCCAGAATGCTCGTGACCTGGGGTTTTCTGGATAACAGATGTTTCTGTAATTTGGATCTGCATACTTAAAGTCTATTAGAAAATCGTATAAGCATTAAATAAACCCAATAGGCTGATTTTGCCTCCAATAAGGATTAATTATATCTTAGTTTGGATCGAGTACGAGCTAATGTTTTATTATTACAGAGCAAAGGAAATCATTTTTAAAAATTTGCATTATTTGGATAAAATGGAGTCTATGGGAGATGGGCTTTCAGTAATTCAGAACTTTCTGGATAACGGATCTCATACCTGTGTATGCTATCCCTTTATGCCTGGTTTACAGAAATGCCTAGGACACCACTATCCATTCTGAATTATGAAGCGAGTGAAGAGAGTGGATTTGATTGGAGAGAAAGTATATAGATGGAGTCAAGGCTGTTGCTATGGCAGTGAGAAATGGGTAAATAGCCTCTATCTCCCTCTTTATTTGCCATTTTAACTTTGCTTTGAATGCATTTAAAAAAAAATCTAAATCTGATTATTTACTAAATAGTTATAAAACTGCAGAGGATCCAGGGGTATCGGTATGTCACCACATATGTGGCAGGTCTTCTGGCTTTACTGATAAGACATACAATACAGCACAGTAAAATACTACCAACTTGATTGCTGTATGGTAATATGCAGACTCAAGAAGCATTCTGCTCTATAGAAGATATACTAAAGAAAATGTATGCCTTGCTAAAAAGAGTGTATAAAATAAAGTATGTTATCTGTAAGACTTTATAAAATGTTTAACCTTGTCCGCTTACTTTAACCTTTTTCAAAATGCAAAATCATGAATAAGAATCAAAAAGACTAAAGGAAAGAAAAAATACTTAGATTGTCACATCAGTGTATGGGACCTATTTATCCAGGAATGTATAATATAGTTTTACATAACAAGTTTAAGCAAATACATTAAATATTCAGTGTAACCATATGAGGTTATGCATTACAGCTGATGATCATGTGATCATATTTTTTATATTGCCAGTGTTTATTCATTTAAAAGAATAAATATTTGTGCCAAAATATCACTTTTCTGCTCAACACCAGACATTTCCAGCAGTTCAATACTATTATACCTATACATGACGGGTGCAGCATCGATTCTGCACCTCTCCCTTCTGCCCCCACCACATACCTCCTACCCCAATTAATACATAAACACCACTGGTTTGGAAAGAGATGGCCGCAGTTGTTTATTTTAACACAGTAATAAGAATAATTAACATGTATAACATTTTAACCTTTTAACAACCGTTTGTATAACAGACCTTTAACCTTTATCATATTATTCCCCCACCCGGGGGGAGAGGGGAATGGGGGTGGGGTGACTGTACCCATACTGCCAAGATAGGTTCCTGTTCCATTTCTACCCAAGCCCTAAACCTTGCTGTCTACATTCCCATGAGGACCCAGGCCTACCAGGCTACTTCCACTCACTATGAATACCCCCTTTTAACTTCCCCTGGGGGTCCTTGCAAAGGTACCCTCCACAACTGCGACTAAATCCACCATTTAACAGGGAGGAAGGCCGGGATGATGCTTCCTGCTTCCTCCACGTCCCGGCGCTGAATGGTGAGTATCACAGCTGCCCTGGTCACTTGCCCGGGAACCGCCAACCAATCGGAACCCTGCAAAGACAAAAGGGGGCGGGGGAAAGTTGCTCTCCTAGCAGCATCAAGACCCGTTAACCCTATACGGGCCATGGGGTCCCAGTATATAGTCCCATGTGTACCCATGCAAGTATCATGCAATTTCTTTTTATTATGAATATAGAATACAAAGGAGCAACACATTCAATTCTAAATTCCTGACCAGTTTTAGCAGGTGATAACACTAAGGCCATGCATAAAGGTACACATTTACATGTGAATACATGTGCTCTTCACAGCCAAAGAGAACCTGTCTTCATTGTCAGCACTTATCCGTGCCCCTGTGATGGTGACATACTCACATGCACCTTCAATCAACTTTACAGGAGGGTAAAATTTATACTACTCAAGTGCATTTGCAGTATAAAAAGCAAGGCTAGCATTGTCATAGGAGGAGCTGACATAAAGGTTAAGTGCTCTTTCTCTGACAGTGGATATTTCCCTCTATTTCTTCTCTCCCTGGACAGGTGACTTAAGACCCTGTGTCCCAGCACCTGTGCCTGCTGTCTACATCTGTCTTGAAATCCAGTGGGGGAGAATGTTTTGTAAATACTTCCCTGCATACGAAGCACACTGTATTGGTTGCACACATTTCCTCAAGCGCTGAAACATTTCTACTTTCACAGCCAAGGAATCTTTGGCAAAGGCACAGGTTAAATTGTTGCTTAGCAGTCAATTGATGTAGTCAATTTACTAATTAAACTCTCATCACTGGATTCATTAGGTCACCTTTTATGTGCTCTGCACAGTCACAGCCTCTCTACTGCTGTCCCTTCAGCCCTCAGTTTTCCTTTCTTTCGCCTCATCGATCTCACACCAGGACCTAGAGAAATCGATCTTGAGTGTTCTTTTTTTTCTCTCTCACTTTTCTTCTATTTCTTCAGCCAGCCGCAAGCACTAGGCAGTTGGAGAAATACACGGATAATACGATGTCCTCACAGTGGGATGGAGAACAGCTTATATCAATAAAGAGCCATTTAAAATGCAAACAGGTCTCTGATGACTGTCACTAGAAGTGTCTTCTTGTTTTGTGATTAACCTCTCAACTGTTAGAGAAATTTGGCGACAACAGTAAATGCCCATATGCTATCAAAGCCAATAATTCAGGTGCAATTTTTATATTTTATGGAAATTCTGTATAGTTCATCTAATGGTTTAATACATCACTTTAAAGTGGAGCTAAAGACTTACACATTTGTATTGAATTACTGAAAGTGAACAATATTTCTGTAGCATATTGATATTACTGTATTCTTTCACCTTTCTTGCACATTCTATCTGATAATCTGAATTAAGTTTACACAGAGGTTCCCAAAAGAAAACCTACTCCATGCTAATGCACAGAACTGTAAAATTACAAAAATTACAAAATAAAGGTATAGGACCTGTTATCCAAAATGCTTTGGACCTGGGGGTTTCTGGATTTGTGGGGTCTTTCCGTAATTTGGATCTCCATACCTTAAAGCTATTACAAAATAATTTAAACATTATTTGAACCCAAAATAATTTGGGATAATTAGGATTAATTATATTTTAGTTGTGATAAAGTACAAGCTACTGTTTTATTATTACAGAGAAAATGGAAATCATTTTTAATAATGTGAATTATTTTCTTTTGAGCTTTCTGAATAACGGGTTGCCATATAATGGATCCCATACTTGTACTTCCATTATAATATGAGAGCAAGTTATGTGTCTATGTTTTTTTTTTTTTGCCCAAACAAACTATTGTTGCCCTAAGTGAGATTGGAGCTTCACTAGGTTACTTAGACTATGGTGACACGTTTATTATAATATAAATACATAGCCCAAATTCCTTTCTATACAAAAAAATAGTAAATATAGACAGTGCTATATTATTATATCAGGGGATTACAAATGCTGAAAATTTATTTTAGGTGCACAGTTAATTTTTCACATTATGTACTACTTGCATTTAGCTTTTGTCTAATTATTTCTGCCAATATGATGCTGCTGCTTGAGGTCCAACAAAAGAGGCCGCATATAAAATATTATATATATATATTGCAAAGATACTAATACTCAATATATATATATATATATATATATATATATATATATATATATATATATATATATATATATATATATATATATATATATATATATATATATATATGTATTTAAATATATAAATATATATATTTTTAACTTTATTTATAAACATTCATTTTATCTAGCACCACTAAATGTACTCCTCACTACACATGTATACATATATTTATTTTCAGGCACTGTAAGCCCCCTGACCCCTAGAGCTAATAATCTAAACTTTAAAGCCTGAGGCACATGTGGATTGAATTACTTGTCCAAGATTCCAAAGAGATGAACGTGGGATTAAATGGTAAACTATATAACCAATGAACCATTGATCCAGTCATTCAGAATACTTGTCAGTGGTGAAATTACTATTTAGAAGAAGCAAGACAATGTATGGAAAAAATGAATTTAGCAGTTCAATGTGTAGCTCCAAATAACTGGGCAAATAACGTGGCCAAAACATTTGAAGTTAATTTCTATGGTTTAATCTGGAAAATATCCAGAATCTAAACCTACAGAGGCCTCTGTAAAACATACTGATGCATAAACATTTAAGATTCTGGATCTTTTCCAGATTAAACCATAGAAATTAACTGCAAATTAATATTTTGTCCACGTTATTTGCCCATTTCAAACTCTATTATGTGGCAATGTGCTAGCTATACCTACAGAGGCCTCTGTAAAACATACTGATGCATAAACATTTAAGAAGTGACATGGACAGTGGGTTATGTAGGTCCTGTTTTTTTCAACCTCCATAGAAATCTGTAACTCTGTCATTTGAAATCTGGAATTTGAAATCTAGTATCAACTGATAATGAGCAATGCAGTAGCATGTTTGATTATGGGTATATGTTTAATATATACATTGTTATGATCGCTGATGCAAAGTGCCACAACCTTTCTACTCTATTACCAGCTTTTACTGGCTGCACAAATGACTCCATCTACAGTATGTATTCATGGGTGAGACTATATCACAGCTGCCTTGTATCCTAAGGCGTGAAAACCCAGTGTGTAATGCCGGATTATATAAAAGATGGCAAAGAACATGCTGTGATTTTTGAAAGGTCAGTAGATTAATAGCAGAAAACATGGGGCCCCCAAGCTATCCATGAATGCTGTGAAAAGAAGCAGAAAAGAAGCAGAAAGTCAGAATCAATAGGTGAATTCTGGCGAGTGAGCCTGTCTAACATAAGGTCTTATGAACTCAGTCCTGCTCCTGGAAATGTGGATGATTTTACATGAAAGAATAATTCTCTTCACTTAGAATTCTTTAGCCCTGCTTCACTATAATGTGACAGGGGAACCGTCATTGACATAACATTGCATCCCAATGTGTGACACATGCTAAAAAAAGATAAATGGTTTATCAGAGTGCTTCCTTAGCAGGTAAAATCACCAATGACTGACAGCATGAGTGTGTTGTTTTCTACTAGAAAAAAAGTTAAGTTGAAGAACACACGTGAAAAAACTATGTAGTAGCACTCATGAGCAGGTGATATGCAGAGGTCAGACTATGTGTACATTAAGCAACCCAAAGTGATGGATTTGGTAATTTCACTGCTAGAGCTCATTATATGCTTCTAATCCACCTCCCTGTTGCCTGATTATACTTTGAATTAGAAATCACATACGTTGTACAAATGACTCAGCATATAGCTCTGTTTGCAGGTGTGAATATAGGCTATAATAAGATAAAACTAACTGACATAATAACTACTTAGATTTGTAAAGATTTCTAAGTGCCTTGAATAGCCTTATCCCATTTATTTCTGCCCGTTCCATGAGGCTTGCTTTATGACACTTATGATAAATTAATTCCGTCAGCCGTGGTTTGTTATATCTCATTAGGCCTTATCATGTTTACAGCATAAAGTTAATATCAGCAAGTCATCAAATACATATTTTTATTTCCTTTTATTTTA
The DNA here is from genome assembly GCF_017654675.1 of Xenopus laevis. Lineage (NCBI taxonomy): Eukaryota > Metazoa > Chordata > Amphibia > Anura > Pipidae > Xenopus > Xenopus laevis. The sequence continues at coordinate 44,417,147 of NC_054383.1, read as the reverse complement.
TGCATTCCTCTTTGTATATCCTAAGATTGTCTTTCCAGCCATATGCACTTACCATGAAAATGTCTTATTTAAATGTAAGAATTGCCAAAGGGTGTACAGTAAATAGGCAAGTATATTATTGATGTTGCATTGCCAAATTGTACATACAGATAGCTTTTACTTTATTTTGACAGCTGGCTAAAATGGCACACAGAACATACTTTCTGTAGCAGTAAAAAGGATATGGGAAGGTGTACCATAGGACCAAAATAGTCTGCTCCATCTGTGCATCCAGTATACAGACTGGGCACCTGGCACACAAATTAATTCACTATAACTGTTGCAACGAATGGCGTGTTGTCCATTTTCTTTGCTAGAAACATAAGCGAACTGTCTGTGGATACTGCATATGGATTCTGGAGCTATACTGGAATGTCATAAAATAACTTTATTTAACAGATTACTAGTCGCTTAAAATTTGGGAAGCAGAACCTTTGTAAAAAAAAAAAAAAACGAATGAATGTGTCTAAAACAGTAATTCAAAGACTTTCTGATGCATGTAAAAATTGAGTTTCTAAACTAAAGCTCCGCATTTCTGACTCATGATGAGCATCCGCTGCCAAACTGTCACATAAAACACACTTGCCCTCAGCACGGAAAGCGCAGAAGGTGAGAATTACATTTTTTTGCAGGTACCATCCAGGCCTCTGTCTGTCTTCCTTTCTGACCAGCTTTAGCATCTTAATTGATTTCCTTGTTCGGTGCCTTCCCTGGGGTCCAGAGTCTCCAGCTGTGCTTAAGGAGAACAAAATATTTTCCAATTTCTTTAGCGTTTAAAAGAAAATTGAATTCGTTATCAGCTGTGGAAAGGGGGGTCTGAGGAACAATAGAAAGCAATGTCAGACTGTAAATAGGAAAGTAATCAGAAGATATTCCAAATTGCCTGGAAACTTTAATCTTGAGTTTCCCTGCTACTTTTAAATATTATTATCAATTCATCTCTGTCCAATAAAGATGGAGCAAGACAAAGGAGGAATTATTGCCTCTAACAGCCTTTAGATGAGGCACTTCTTGCTCATAGCACTTTTACTTTTTTCTCTATCAATCCATAGTTTAATATAAGGACTATAATATAAGGACATTTTATCTTTTAACACTAGATTAATTTAAAGATAAATATTTTAACTGTTTCATTGTAGGAGATATCAATGGCTGATCACAAACCATTGACAGGCCCATATTGTTTTGCGATGCATACTACGTTGTCTTTTGATGGCAGTTGACTGTAATGCCTTTTGCAAATTTTTCTACGGTTTCACTCATCACTATTCCCTATGTGTCCAACAATTATAGGCCTCTAATGTACAGGTATGGACATTCTAATATCATGCCTGTAACTGTCCTATTTATCAAAATGTGAATTTCTGAAGTTTTTTAATCTTTTTACTTGTAATAAACTCAAAATTTTATAAAACAGGAATGTTTCCTTCTATATTAAATCAGAATATAAAAAACGTGATTGAATAAAACAGTGATAAGAGACTTGAATGCATCAAATTAGTATTTTACTCATCATTTTCAATGCAAGCTTTTAGATGCTGAAGATTTACATTCAATTTTAACTTAATAAATATTAAACATTTTTCAAAATTCATAATTCAAATTCATGAGTTTTAGTGCAAAAACATTTGAATTGTGGTAACAACTTGAATGTTGATAGATGAGCCCCAGAGAGTACCTTGGGAATTTACCTGCTGTCTGAATTGTTCCCATTGACTTCACACCATAAATATAATGGAGCAAAATAATGGTGTTAAATTCAACAAGGTGGGAGAAAAACACAGTTGCAGCGCTTTTGAAATGAAACCGTATCCTCTACTGAGGGGCTGTAGTCAAAGCAGGGTTTGTACCTAGTATACAGTAAGTACTAGTATGCCTAGCGTATATACAGTATGAAGGAACTGATACAATCTATGGCCAAATTGTAGCAATTTTTTTTAAAATCATAACTTGAAAATTCACCAATTCACCAAAGCATATTAGTAAATATACCCACAGTAAAGGTCCACCAAGTGTTTTGCATCATCCAGTTTTAAATTGTATACTCAGGACTCAAGCTGATCGTGAGGTGTCAAAGCCTAAAGAATGATTTACCGATTAGCAGCCAATGAGGAATGTTGAAGCTCCTGAGAGCCGTAGCTATGTTTACGAGAGACCGTTGTGACAGATGTTGTGCTGTATTACATTAAGTTCAAAAGGCTCTGCTCTGGGCAGGCAGCTTGGGAAGTCACCTTGTAGTGTTCTGGGGATTATAAAAGGCAGCTAGTGTACCATATCCCCTGTCTAGTCGGGATTATTATATAATACTGTGTTACCATTTTTCCCAAGTACAGCTTCTTAATTTAAGTCCTGCATTACCCATTGCCAAGGTCAATGGAACTTGTGGATGGGCTGGTTGTAGTTTTAGTTGTAGTTCTGTTGTAGTTTTAGTCTTTTTTAGGTCATTTGCAAATGGGAAATGGTTCTGCAGCTATTTTCATTAGTACAAACAGTTATGGTATTTGAGGGACCCATTAATATTATTGATAGTGATCAATATTGTCATTATTACATTTCATAGAAGGCACAGTAAACATTCTTAAAGAAACATGTAATAGCACAATAGCCATAATAATTACATAGGACTGTACAAGAGAAAAGTAAACATTTTAAATCTCAGCTCAATCCTGCATGATGCATTTTCAAAGGAAAATTAAAGGTTATGAACCTTATATTGCTATCCATTCCACCTAGGAAAGAATGGCAAGCTTGCTTCTCAATTGGATTTTTTAGAGTCTCACATAGAGCAGTAACTAAGATGACAAATAAGTTTAAAATATCACAGGGGTCAGTAAGCTGATTTATACTTCCCTTGCTGGACCTTGACCTTCATTTATGGCATTTCAAAGTTCTTGTATTCATTAGGGACCCACTAGAGGTGTGATTGAGACATCAGCCAGATGATTGTGTGGGGTTTTCAATATATTAGATGCAAGGTTTGCCATTTAAGTGGACAACATGAGGATATGAAATCAATGTGGTTAATTAGCAGAAGACATACTCTGGCCATTTCATTAAGCATCAATAAACCTGGAAATTGTCTACTTCATACTGTGTCACCTTGGAAAAATGACAGGGATAAATAATCAATTTATGTGCAAGTAAGAGACAAAACCCCCCCCCAGAAAAGTGTTTGCCACGAGGCTGTCTAAAACTGAATTGGATACAGAAAAGGTGACCTGAAAGGTTAAAAATAGATGGCAAATGTGTTGTTAAACCTGAATATTGTGTGGGTATTTGTTTTCTATTCTGAGACATAAGATTCATAATCAGCAGGTTGATTCTATAAGTCAGAAAACATGTTCTTCTTACTTACTTTTTACATGGGGCAGATCATCTTTAAATTAAAGGAACTGTATCACTAAAAAGATGAATGTGTTTTAAAGTAATTAAAATACAACATACTGTTGCCTTGCACTGGTAAAACCAGCATGTTTGGCTTAGAAACACTAACTTAGTTATATAAATTAGCTGCTGTGTAGCCATGTACTGTGTATGATGCAGAGAGTAATATTCTAAGAGAACTTGCAATAGCATCCTACGTGTATGTTTTTGGAGTGTGGGAGGAAACCCAGATAAGCATGGAGAGAACCTACAGGTATGGGACTTTTTATCCAGAATGCCAGGGACCTGAGGTCTTTATGTAATTTGGTTCCCCATACTTTAGTCTTCTAAAAAATAATTTAAACATTAAATAAACCCAATAGGATTGTTTTGCCTCAGATAAGGATTAATAATATCTTAGTCGGGATTACGTACAAGGTACTGTTTTATTATTACAGAGAAAAGGGATTATTTTTTAAAATTAGAATTATTTTATTGAAATGGAATATGGCCTTCGCATAACTGGGAGCTTTCTGGATAATGGGTTTCCAGATTCTGTACTTTCCTTACATATCAGTACATGTCAACGCAGGAGAGAAAATTCCTCATACAAACACCTTGCAGCACAGCATAATATAGTGTAAGGTTTTCTTTTGTTTGCAACTAACAGAACACATGCTCATAAATCACATATTGAGGTGACAGGCCTCCTGACATATGGCACCTAGGGCAATGGTGCAAAACCACCATTGTGAAGTAACAATAAAATATATTAATAGGTTCCTTTTATGTGAAACAGTTCTATATCCTGGGGCATTTCTAGATATATAGCCCAGTAACTACTGTATAAGACTTTGTTGGCACACCCTTTGTCACAGCTGGAATTGTTGAATTGTAGTGGTGATAATTGCTGTCTGAGGAATGTCTCCAGAGAATAGATGCCAAGGAATTGTTGTTATGCCCTACACCTCTTGTTTGGCACATTTATGGGTTTAAATAGGTTGTTTTCTGTCTAGCCTTTGTCTACTCATAGATTTCTTCTGACCCTGTTCTAACTGCCAAGCTCATCTGTCTACTGTCTGTCCTAGCCTCTGTGCTCTGTCTCTTTATTCTGCTGTTTGCTTCCTCTTCATACCTACAGCTAGCTCACACCCAGCTATATAAAACTATCTTGACACTTTAGGGCTCAATTAAGGCCGCAAGTGCAGTGTGCGACGTTCAACTCTGGAATCATTTCTCCATATTTACCTATAATGCAGCTTTTTAATCCCTGCCTCATTGGGTCTGCAAGTGGGATTACTCCTGCACATTTTTACAAATTGTATGCAGTTGCGATCAGCCAGTATTGGATAATGAAAATTATGTCTATGCATGATTTTTTAAATTCCAGGGTACCCCTGTGTTAGTAGGCTTGCTTCATCTGTCAGAACAGACTGGCGGATATAATGGCTCTTAGCACAAATATGCAATGTTTAGTCATGTTTAGGCAACACTTGTTGAATGTTGTGATGTTTTGGGTAGCTGAGGATGAGTAGCGTATAACAGTGCTTTATTAGCAGAGACTCATGCAGCCATTATACAACAGTAACTTTCACTTTTAAGCTGTCAGGAAGTATGCACAGTATAAGTCTGGGCACAGTGACATCTACAGGCCATTTGTATAAACACCACATATTCCCCCTATAGTAGGAAAGCATTTGGGCAAATGTAATAAACAACAACAATGCATCTTAAAGCAATACTATACATTATTCACATCACATAGTCCTGGGTTCATGCAGGTAGTTTTCTGATTCTCTTAGTACGCCTTATAGGTTCACTTTCTTCAGGCCTATTGCAGTTAACAGCTTTCTCACAAGTATTGTGCTGATTGGTCCACGACAATCACCTGTCCGTCATTGTGTTCCCTGGCAGCGGAACTTCCTCACGGCATCAAAAATACAAAGTTGATCAAACTGGTGAAGATGAATTAAAGCTTTATTGTTTACCAAACATTAAAAGTGCACAATGCCCTTACTACTGACGCGTTTTGTGCCCTTTGGCACTTCCTCAGAGTATCTCTGAGATACGCGTTTTTCCCACACTGAATCAGGAAATGGTACTGGTTTTACATCTGGTCTCAACTTAACTTTGTGTACAAAGTTCTTTGCACAACCCAGTGAAGTGTTGCTTTGTGGTGAAATTTTAAAACAGGCTGTGTGGCAGGCACTGGTGCTGTAGTAATGAGACCATCAACTAATTGTAGGGTTAATGCAGCAAATAGATCCCTTCCAACTATAGCAATACCCTTATTCACAATGTAAAAGTCACATTTTGCAGTATTTGATTCAAATTGTACAGTCACTGGCAAGCAACCAAGTACAGGCATTGGATCCTTTAAGTAACTGACCAGTTTCAGGGCAGGTGCAACAAGTGGATCTTTTGCAAAGTATTTCAAGAAAATATCCTTTGGTAGTATAGAAACAGTATCAAGCATCAGGTTAATGGAGTGTCCCTTGTCAGCAGAAGCAGTACTGACACTGACAGTGCATATAAACTTTTCTGGAATAAATGTACCAGCTTTATCCACACTTACTGTAACATTTGTAGTAGTGACTTCATGAGCTTTTGCAGGACATGTAACATGATTTGCAGTGTGTTGTGTTGAACCACAGTGAAAGCAGAATTTTCTATTTGTATTTGCTCTATGGTTTTGCAGTGTAGGTGAATCCCTTTCCTTAGCACTGTATTTTGCCTGTGACTGTGCATTATTAGGCCCCAGTGCTGTACATTCCCAGCAGTTCCCTGACTGAGAGTTTTAGCCTCTACCACTGCTGTTTCAATTTGGCTAGCAACCAGGCCCGGACTGGTAATGTCCCTGTTCGGGCATTTGCCTGAGGGGCCGATCCTCCCTTTGTTTAAGTGGGCCGCCCGCTGTCTGATTACATGCGGCACTTCACTTCTCGGCTTTTAATTTTTCTGTGCTATTAACTACAGTGTCAGCCAGCAGCGTCTCTTCACTGGCGTGTAATACCTGTCCAGAGCAGGGACGGCGCGGCCACTTAATTAGTTTATCTTTAAACTAATCCAGGACCCGCCGTCTGCTTCCTGTTATCAGCCTCCCTCTGCTCTGTGTGCCTCTGCTCCGGTTCCTCCCCCACTCTCCTGTATGGCACAACGCTCACGTCTGCAGCCCCCTCCCACCTGCACAAAGCACTGTAATGTAACAGAGCAGGGGGGGGGCAGGACTGCAGAAATTTGGAACTAGTGGGTGAGGACACCAGCGTGACGTCACCACATGCTGGTTTATTTACAAAGAGCTGTATTATTACTGAGGGAAGCTGGAGAGAGGTATTTTTTTCAGGGCAAAGCAGAGCTGGTGCTGAAAGTGGACTGGAGAGTGGGTCATCAGTGTCTCATCAGTCTGAAGAAGGAAGAAACCGCAGCAAAGGCTCTGAGGTGACCAGCATTTCAAATTCTGTGGTGGGGGTGCATCTGTACTATACATTGTGTGCTGTGTGGCACTTTGAATGTTTTTTAGCCTGCTTCAGACAGCTTTTCCCATATGTTACATTATGGCTTTACTATAATTTAAAAGGGGAGGTAGGGAACAGTGTTTTTTTTGCTGTTCATAATTGGTAAAAATAAATTTAGGGGTTTAGCAGGCCTGCATGGGACAAATGTATACCTACAATCAGGACCGCCATCAGAAATTGCAGGGCCCCATATGACAAAATTTCCTAGGCCCCCGGGCTGCGCCCACCGCAAGCCCCACCTACAGGTCCGCCCCCCACCACACAGTAAAAAAACAAAACAAATATTGGTGGCTAGGGTTCCTACATGTTAATAAAAAATAAAAAGATATTGGTGGTCAGGGTCCCCCATAAAAAAACATTTTTGGCCAGGGCCCCCCATTAAAAAATATTGGTGGCTAGGACCCCACATGAGAAAAAATAAATTGGTGGGCAGGGCCCCTTAAACGTCCATACCTTCATCCATACCTTCAGCAGCTCTCAGAAAGATTGGGGGCCCAGCTAATCAAGTAAGTGTGGCATGGCAGGGCCCCCTTACCCTCGGGCCCCCTACAACTGTCCCCCCCTGATGGCTGCCCTGACTACAATATTGTGTTGGGACCTTTCCTTCTCCTTTAAAGTCACAGCTGCTGCAGAGTAAACAACAAAAATGTGTTTACTCTGTAAATTAATGCCACCTATTTCTGCTTTCAAATGAGGGTCACTTACTATTGCTCTGAAAGGCTACAAATGTATTGTTATTAAGTAACTCATGTATTGCTATTCATAGGGGTTTATTTATCAAAGAGTGAAGTTAGAGGTTGCCACAGTCCACTAGTGTGAAATTCCTTCACTCTCCATTCATTTCTATGGGATTTTGAAAAACTTATTTATCAAAGGATGAACTTTCACTTTCACCCATTGAAAAATACTGAGAGAAATTCATAAAAAATCCCATAGAAATGAATGGATAGTGGCGGAATTTCACAGTAGTGGACTGTGCCGACCTCTAACGTCACTCTTTGATAAATATACCCCAAGTCCCTCGTTCAAGCCACTGCCTAGTTTCTAGGCTAAACAAGACCCTAGCAACCAGATAGCTGCTAAACAAAAAACCATATAACTGAATAATGACCAGTTGATTTTTTAATGAATTATTCTGTATAACTACATTAATTAAAAAAAGACACTACAGTGTACCATATAAAGGCACACGTCTGCAGGCTGAGTTATACAGGGAACTCTGAGTATCACTCATTTATTATAAGGGATAATGTACCCCCTACTGTAAATGATAAGGATATTAGAAGTCACTGAGGGGTTCTGTGACCATATAAAGACACAAGGCTGCAGGCTGAGTTATACAGGGAACTCTGAGTATCACTCATGTATTATAAGGGATAATGTACCCCCTACTGTAAATGATAAGGATATAAGAAGTCACTGAGGGGTTGTTCTGTGACCATATAAAGACACAAGGCTGCAGGCTGAGTTATACAGGGAACTCTGAGTATCACTCATGTATTATAAGGGATAATGTACTCTTGTGAGTGCCGATATCCCAACCTTTGTCCTATATATATATATATATATATATATATATATATATATATATATATATATACACATATATATATATATATATATATATATATATATATATATATATATATATATATATATATATATATATATATATATATATATATATATATATATATAAAATATGCTTGTGTGTAAATAAAATACCAGCACGCATTTCTTTGTGGGCTGCTTTGATTTTTTTGCCAGGGCTGATTTTTACTCCCAGTCCGGCCCTGCTAGCAACTGTAATAGCCGTTGCAAGGGTTAAATCCTGCTCTAGGAACAGTCTCTCTCTAATGCGAGGTGAGTTTGTTTTTTCCACTATTTGTTCTCTTAGCATTTCATCTGTTAGATTCCCAAACTCACAGGTAACAACCAGCTCTCTCAAAGCTGCTACAAATTGTTCTGTGGATTTGCCATTAGCTGTTCACGTTGGCAGAATTTATATCTTTCAGCAAGCAGCAGAAATCTCCCCTTGGTCAGCAGCAATAATGTAATTCTCAAACATAAGGATCCAAGCAGTAAAAGGTATGGTAGGCTCACCAGGGTTTGGAAGAAAAGGTGCAGGCTGCTGCAGAGGTAGAAGAACCATCTCGTCGTCAATTTGTTATGTTTTGGGTAGCCGAGGATGAGTAGAGTATAACAATGCTTTATTAGCAGAGACAATTGCAGCCATTATACAACAGTAACTTTCACTTTTAAGCTGTCCGGAAGTATGCACAGTGACATCTACAGGCCATTTGTATAAACACCACAAATGTCCAGATGCATTCATAAATGAGCAGTTTTGACTATGTTTTTCCCTCAGGGACACATCAATTCCTCAATCCCTAGGGGTTATCTCAATGTATTAAATCCTGATGGAACATGACGAGACCCAGTGAAAAAAAAGATTGGGTGCTGGGAGTTGTAGTCCGCGCTAGCTGGGAGATGAGGGGAAGGGGGGAGGGGGAACAGCTGCACCAAGAATGTGGGCCCACTTGTGGATAAATGTGAATAAAGATTTAGTGCGCTGTATTCTCGAATGGCAATAACCTAGAAAGGAAAAAGAGGCCTAGATGGTGTATTAACCTTTGTATAAATGGATATTAATGCGCTCAGATTTACTCACATGGAGATGGCGATAATCAGACAGTTCAAATATGTGATCGCTCCTTAATCCAGGTGTATACGGCCCTCCCTACTGCATGCCGGAAGATGAATAATCACAGTGCATTCAGTCCTCTGGGAGTAGCGGTATGCTGCAGCGGTCCTTGCGGGTGTATTTGCCGCCCCGGTTCGCCGATCTTGTTAGGTAGAGCTGGGAGATGAAGTTGAGCAATAGGCAGTGGATCAACCCCAAAAGGGTTAAATATAGAAATAGATCTTAAATGTTTTCTAACCGATTAATTCAAGATCGTATAGAACTTTTATTTTAGCTGAAAATGTTTCTAATTTTTTTATTGTACTAATTATGCAAATCTGTAAACCCACCCACCAACCTGTTAAATTGTGGCCAAGGGTGGGATGCAGGTAATTTGCCCCTGAAGAAGTATTCAAAGATACGAAACGCGTTGGGCCAGGAGCAACACAATAGCTCTGTAAAGTCTTTTATATATTTAATTATTTATTCCAATAAAAGTATTTATTTATTTCCCTGAAATGGGCTTGAATGTGTTAATGCCAAAAAAGGATTAGTGGAGACTAACCCTTCACCTGGAAGTGTGGAGAACAAGCTGAGCGCTATCCTTTGGAAGCTGAAAGAGGTTGATCCACTGCCTATTGCTCAACTTCATCTCCCAGCTCTACCTAACAAGATCGGCGAACCGGGGCGGCGAATACACCCGCAAGGACCGCTGCAGCATACCGCTACTCCCAGAGGACTGAATGCACTGTGATTATTCATCTTCCGGCATGCAGTAGGGAGGGCCGTATACACCTGGATTAAGGAGCGATCACATATTTGAACTGTCTGATTATCGCCATCTCCATGTGAGTAAATCTGAGCGCATTAATATCCATTTATACAAAGGTTAATACACCATCTAGGCCTCTTCTTCCTTTCTAGGTTATTGCCATTCGAGAATCCAGTAAAAAAAAAGACTTAAAATGGCTTCTCTTCCATTTGGAAATATGTCCTCCTGCACAATTTGCATAATGGGAACAATACTTTTTGAAATAATATGTAAGATGTAAAGCTTTTTAAATAGTAATAGTGGAAGAGTGGGGCTGGCAGAAGTTAAGGAAATGTGGAATATCCCAAACTTGCACAAAATATGCGTAGAGCAGGGAACACTGATTTCTCAATTCTGTGGGGTTAAACCTATTTCAGAGCTCTTACTCTCTTCAATTACCACTGTAAGCTTTTCAGTTTGCTACAATTTCTTTCCCAGTTAGGGGCAGTTGGAATTCTTCACCTTTCAGGCAAAAACAATGCTTTTTCACAGAAATAATGCACATTAGTACCCATGCATGATCCACAGAAACAAGACACGGCACAGGAAAATGCAAAGTTTATTTAAGAGTCCTTGTCTTGAATTTACCTTTTCGATGAAAGTGTTTATCGTTGACAGCTTAATTGGACAGCCCTTGTATGGGTTTTTGTTTCAGTGCAAAATACCTGCTATTAATTACTCCTTAATTGCCAATGGGCTGAAATTAGAGACTTGCCTAATTTCTGTTAATTCACTTTACAATAAAATGTATTTTGCAAATTGCCTGCTTGCTTTTTATTCCATGTCTGAAGTTAAAATCTAGTCTGCTTTGTAGAATTGGAGGTTTTCGATGACTGCACAAATACTTTCCCATTTTATTTCAGTGTTTAGACAGTGTTAGAAGCAAAGCCATACAAACATTTCTTTGAGCAAGTTTGTATGATTTTGTAGGGTTGATGTATGAGCTTCCCCATACAGCAGTCTTGTACAGTCTGAAGTATAGCTGCCTATCTCTGTCTATTAGATAATAAATGGGAACACACATAATTGCTGTGATGGGACAAATAGTTACCTGCAGTGATCTAATTATCATAGAGTATCATATAATGCTTGCTGAGTTTTAATATACTATTTTATATTTGGTGGTAGGCCAGATCCATGGAGCATACTGTGGTGGTGAGATATAGAGGTAACCAGCTAGTTGAGCAGCTGAGACTCCAATGAAGAGGAAGAAATGGGTCACTACCCCTGTGGTACCTTGCCAGTAAAGGATCCAGTTCTGTTCCTGCAGCAGGGCCGTGTTCCAGGCATCAACCACTGCATCCTCACTCCTCACCTCACTACCCAATAAAATACATGACACTATAATGTTGGAATGATACTGGTCACGGCTTTATTAAAGATACAACAATACAGTCCATAGCATAACAATATCAATATACAGCACATACAAATTTCCATTAAAAATTTATAAAAGTAGAATTAAACATTGTGAACATACATAGCATTAAATATCACCTGATCTCCTGTCAGTCTGCACTGCCATAGTCTTAAGCAATAATGTCTATCTGCAAAGGATCCTAGCTCAGAGTATACACCACCACACAAACATAATTATTATAGAGCCTCCACCTTACCTGGGGCCCACCATCACGTATTGAGTATCTCACCTGAAATCCATCCCCAATAATGGTCACTCACCTTAGGGGTTAAACCATCCCACCAAGCTATGCCTCTCTTAAAGGCACAAAATTTATCCCAGCAGACTGACAAGGGCCCACCATTGCTGTGACAAATACCTACGTGGAGAAGAACCTATTGCAATTTGCCTGTCCCTCCCACAAACTAACTAAGAACAAGTGTACCCCAGTCCTCTTTGGCCATATGAGTGACAACTACGAAAATAAACGAAAACAAAAAAGACCACTCCAAACTATCGTGGGCGAGTGTGGAACCTTACTTTCTGCTGCCTACCATAAAATGATGGCAAGCTAACCCTAGCCTAGCATTAAGATGGCCACCTACTCCCCCTGAACTTAACACCTCCCCCATAACTCAAATGCACCTATTGTGCACCTGCACGTGTTGAGCCTGGGTCATGCTGCCCATCCTGCAAGCCTTGCTGTTATCCGTGGCTACCATTCCTGCCATGAGGCAGGGTGAGAACATTTAGATTACATTTTTAGCATGTAGAGAGTAATATTCCTAGACAATCTGGAATTTGTTTTTATTTTTATTATTTGTCTGCTTTGTCTGGTTTTAATTGATAACCTCACACAAAATATACTGTTTGGGCAGAAACATTAAATGATGGCCTGTCTAAGAAACCAAAGTCAGTGAAATCTATAATTTAGATACATTTTGAATTATTTATAGTATTAAATACATGTGAATGAGAATATGTTGGAAGAAGAATAACCTATATGCTTAAATAAGGCAATTTTTCCTTTTACACCTGTGGATGCACATCCCTCCCTTCTCTTATATTGGTGCAGTCCTGTTATGCTTCATGGCTGAGATAGTGTTTGTTTTTATATTTATAGCAGATCATTCTGACAAGACTGTTATATGAATCCTGTCTGAAATATATTGTTTACAGTACTACCAACACCAGCCTTTAGAGCCCATAATTATGAAGACGTTGAAGCAATTATGCTTAACAGTTACTATAACATCACCGAGGTTCTTCCTGAAACATTAACTGTTACTAGGACAACTGTAATATTGTGTGCCAAAAATTATAACAAGTTTCCACTTGTGTAGCACCTAATCTAAGCCCATTAATAGACACCAGGATGCTCAAAATCACTGTGAAGAACTGTGATACAATGGTGGTTTGATTTGTTACTATGACATTGCCTAGATAGCATGACCATTATACAGAGAAAGAAATGAAAGGGCTTTTAAATACACATAAATATTGTTTCAAAATTCAGTCTAAAGTCAGCATGAATTGCGTTTGTTTTGATAATGTATTCTGATTACATTTTGACATTGAAAATATTTCTTCCTATTTGTTTTTAGAATAAGAAGTAATGGATCATTGTTTTATGTTTACTTTTACAACCATCATTCCCAGTTGGGAAAATAAATGTGTGCTTCCTCCAACAGTTGCTCTGAACATGAGGCTAATGTTGTAGTTTAGCCAGTATGTTACTAGCACAGTTGAGAAAAATCACCAAAGATGTATAACAGGGAGGAAGGCTGTTATTTTTTCCCAGAAAATATGGCAACCTTAGTGTTTCACTGCACTGCTATGTGCATAGATTTATTTTAATTAACACTATGGGCAGAATAAATTTTGCTACTCTAAGGCAATGGTTTTCGACTTTTTTTGGTTCAGGCCCCTTTCAGGTCAAACATTTGGTCAGGCCCCCTTAGTCCATGACATGGTTATAGTTATATACATGTATTGCTGTATTAGTCATTCAGCAATCGTCCCATTAATATCTGGGACAGTAAACTGCAAGCATTCTCCCTAAATAGTACCCTATTAGTACCCTGGATAAGATTCCCAGCCACTGCTCTGGGACTAACTAAGGGGTCAGTTCTAGTGATGGGCAAATAAATTCGCCAGGTGGGAATTTGCGAAATGCCCGCAAAAATCCGCCGGCATCAAAAAAATTTTGTCACTCATTGGAACAGTTGCTTGCGGCAAAACCATTGCGAGGCAACACTATTCAGATGTCCATCAACTTTAACGCCAGCGTCAAAATTTACGTGAATTGACGCAGAGGCAAGATTCGAGTTTAGTAAATTTTTGCCGTTTTGCGATTTTCATTTTTTGCCGAAATGGAAGAAATTTGCCAATCACTAGTCAGTTACGCAGTTTGGGAACCACTGCCCATAGAACAAAGATTCTCAAACCTTGTGACCTTGTTTTTCCCTCATAGGAGTTTTTAAATAACAACTAGGATGAGATCTGGGGTTACATACTTGATATCCTGCAACTAAAGCAGACTTTTATGCAAATGTAGCATGTTGATATTGTAAGGGTCTTAAAAAAATCTGCCTAGAATTAACAATTAGCAAACCAACAGCAGTGCCAAATACAATAAAATATGCTAAACATGTACTTTTAACAGTTCATTGTAGTCTTAGAAATTATATAATCTAGGGCAGCCTATTAAATATATTTGAACAAAATTCAGAAATTGCAATTTCCACCCCCAGAAAAATCGAGCACAATAGCACAATGATTTGAAAACGCTTTCCATGTTTGACACTGTATAGGTATTTCATGTATTTGTGTACTGGCATAAGAGATTGTAATGGCTGCTTTAGTTCTCATTGTCTTAACATCAGAGGTGCTTGGGCTTTTATGGCATTCAAAGAATTAATATAAAACATGACTATAAATTTATAATATATATATATATATATATATATATATATATATATATATATATATATATATATATATTACCATTATAACCAACATTTTATCATTTTATCTGTGATTTTTTTTTTATTGAAAAACAATATTATAAAGTACATTTTTATTTTGTATCCTTTTCTTTTGCATAAACAATTTAAGTGGAAACCAATGTTAGTTATTTTAAAGTAGACAGAGTATTTCATATTTAAAATTGTATCTTCTTCTTTTGCATAAAATTACCTATACTAAAAATTCAACACTGTGTCTAGTTGGTCTACTGTCCTCTAGTGCTCACATACATACTACAAGATGATCCAAATTCTTCAGACTGACAGCTCTGTTGGGATAATAATAATAACCATGGGTCATTTCTGATGTCTTGACACATTTCTGACATTCTGTAATTGCTTTTGCCGCTACTACTCTTTTAGTCACTGTGTTTCCAGACGAGGCAATTTGTTTCCCATCAATTCCTGTTTCTGATTTTTCCACTTCAAATAGATACAGAAAAAGGGATCTAAAAAGGACAAGGCAGGAATGTGAATATCATATATTGGATGGGCCCTGTGCTCTAGTTGCATGGAGTCATTTGTGCAATTACAGTTTGGCACCTGAGTAACACTCTGCAATATCATTTGTAATTGTTTTTTCTTCTTGTGACTGTGCTTCTAAAGCAAAGTATTTGTATTTGGGCTGAAATTGAAATTATTTTTTGCTTTCTGTGTACTTGAACCAAGGTGGATGGAAGAAACGAAGCCTTGTAAGGAAAAGAGAGTTAAGCAGATTATCCATTATCATTTATGGGCTGTTTCAACTGTGACCGTAGGTTATTATTTTTACTTACAGTAACAATACTTTGACCCTACTTCATTACTTTTGACCATTACTCCAGCCCCTACTAAGCCCAGGGGTGTATCTACAGAGGAAACAGACCCTGCGGCTGCAGGGGGGCCCAGGAGGTATAGTGGCCCGTGAAGCCCTAATTAATGAGCCATTTTAATATGTATTGGTAAACCAGGACAACCTCTGCATATTTGGGGGGCCCTAAAAGTAATTTGCTGTGGGGCTCAATAACATCTAGTTACGCCATTGACTGAGCCCTAAAGTGCAGCTTTATTTAGGAAACTGCAAAAGAGAAGAGTTAAGAGAAAAGATGATTCTCCTTTGTCAACAATCAGTGTCACAAAAGATGCACAGTCTAATGGAATAAATGATTTGTGGCCATAGGAGGTTCAAACTCATTGGAACTCACAGAGGAGCCAGGCAGGATATAAATGTGGTTAGTATTTTAAACAGCTTAATAACAGTACTAATAACATTCACAGAAGACATAAGGCATAAAGCAAGATGGTTTATATACTTCCAACATATTGAAGTCTGGGAATTGACTCATAATATACCCAACAATAATAACCCCAAAAGCTACAGAATTATTATTTCATAAGACCTGCAGCTTTATAAACTAGATGAATGTTTCTTAAAGGTAATTCAATAAATCACTTCCACTGGAATGCTGTATACTGTTTTCCTTAGAAATCTGAATGCAGATGGAAAGCATGGAATACTACAAGAATTATTATTTAAACTGCTTGGGTATTTAATGCCCACTTATCTTAGACAATCCCATATGCATATTTGGCAATATAGATGAAGTTCAGCACAAAAAGGTCCACAGTCCACGTTTCTGAAATCTATATAACCCTCCATTGCTAGAGAGTTACACAATGCCCTTTTTGCATTGGTCACTTACAGAATATTTAAAATAACTAGTGATGGACGAATTTGTCCGGCTTTGCCGAAACGGCGAAAAATTCGCGAAATGCATTGAAGTCAATGAGCATCAAAATTATTTTAACACGTGTAAATTTAGACCCCAGCGACAATTGTTATACATTGCCTATTTTGGCAAAATGCATTAAAGTCAATGGGTGTCTGAATTATTTATATACAATGTTTATGCGCGCAACCCAATTTTTTTCAACTCATGGCCATATGACCACTAAATGGCTGTTGTGGCTTGCAGGTTTCAGAAGGTAATCCGATACTGGGACGTGACATAAAATCAAATTCAATGTCAGAGTTCAGTGTCCTCATTAAAAAACAATAATTCCTAATGTGCATTGGGTACTTGAAAGGTATGAAACACATCTGTCTGGCGCATTGATGCATCTACATGGTTGCTTCACTCTTGAACATAAATCATTGCTTTGAACCTGAAAACTGTTTGACTAGTTCTAATTGAATGAGAATGTTAACATTTTGACGTGAAGGGCCCAACATATTAAAATGTGTTTAATATATTGCTAAAGGAAGTGAACCTGTCAGCCATTAAATCTTTATTGCATACATTGTAAAGAGGTGTTAGTGCTTCAGAAACACAACTCCACGCATCGCCAGCCTCATGATCCTGACACTTTTGTAATTGTTGGAAGTTGTAAATGTTCCATTAGTTCAGCTGTAATGGAATCTGAAACCGGTTCTGTAACTAAGCTAAAAGTAATAAGGCTATAAATAAGGAAAAGGAGCAGGAAAGCATCATGTTAGCCCCTCTCTGATACCTGCATTTGCTTACATATTAATGTTTCAAAAACCTATCACAGCAATATTCTTCTATGTCCTCTAGTCCCATGTGCGATATCAGCTAGGATACTGTAGAAAAGTTTGTGTAGCTTAGAAGAAGGTCCTGATAGAATTGACTGTAGAGCTTATTAGATAAACACATATCCCCATATGTAATAAATGACACTTAGGGGGTTATTTATCAAAGTCTGAATTTATCTCAATATTTTCTGCTACAAACTCCAATCAAATCTGTTTGGGTTTTTTCCGCTTATTTATTATTACAGTTTCCAGAAAATTTGCATTGCTGGAAAAAAATCTGATTTTTCAGATATTTAATCAGATTTTCACAAATTTTTCGGATTTTTCATCTGATTTTCACAAATTTTTCAGATATTTCACCTGAACACTCAGGGAAAACTTTGGGGAATTGCGTGAAACCCAGCGCACATCAAAAAATCATTGGGACTTCTCACATTGACTTATATGTAACCTCGACAGTTCTGAGATGCCGGATTTTCAGATTCAGATTTTTCCATCCTTGGGGTTTAATAAATTCCAAAAGATTCCTGATTTTTTTAAAAGTCAGATTTTATTAAAAAAAATCACAAATTTTTCGTGAACAATAAGTTGTATGCTTTTAAACAGGTGACAAGTAAATACTGCCTGCTGATATGTTGCTATGGATTACTGCTCCTGGGAAAACTTAGTGCCTTTTATTACATAACCCCCTTAGATTCTAAACTGGGGCAGAGAGCTATATTAAGGACTGTATAATTTCTATAAAAGAATATGCTGGTGCTGTATAAATTAAGGATAATATTACAAGTATAGGTACTATTATGCAGAATGCTTGGGACCTGGGGATATGGGAAATCTGGACTTTGGATCACCACACCTTAAGTCTGGTTAAAAATTATTATAAACCCAATAAGATTGTTTGGCACCATTATGGATTTATGCATCTTAGTTGCCATCAAGTACAAGGTAATGTTTTATTATTAAAGAAAAAAGATAAATAATTAAAAAACATAGAATTATTGTATAGGAGATTGCCTTCTCATAATTTGGAGCTTTCTGATTAATGGGTTTCCAGATAAGGGATCCCTTACATGTACTGACCATTGTATTGGGGCCTTGGGAAAGTCATAAAAAAGGTCGTTTCACACACTTGCAATGATAACTCCTAACAAAGCAGTATGTTTAAAGAAAACATTCAGTACATGTAATGTGTATAATTTACACAACACTATGCTATTGGCAACCAAACTGATACTTGCTGTCATCATTTTGTAATTTGAAGTAAAGTAGTCAAAACTCTTTGATGGTTGGTGCTAAACACACTGGTACCTTTAGTGCTCATACAAAATAATCTCCATCACATGGAATCCTTCATGCAGAGCAGAACTTTCTCATATTTTCTGTTAAACTGCTATACTTCCAGCTAAAGTTATGGTCTGGCCTCCTTGTTACTAACAACAATAATATAAAGCATATGCATTGACAACATTATTCATTGTTATGGTTTAATGCACAGTCGAAGGTATTTTTTTTCTATATGTTATGCCTAAAAATCATGGTACTGTATCATTATTTATAGATACATTTAGCGGCCTATTTAAGAAGCCTTGTTTTTTAGGGGGAAAAATATTTTGAGAGGGGAAAAAAGTCAAAAAAAGGTTATGTAAAAGTCAATGGCAGATGTCCCTTTTACAAATTGAATATGTTTCTTGACATCGTGATCTGCACTGGTTTTTGTATGATAATCTGAAAAAGATGGCATATTTGGGTGACAACTGGAAAAAAAAAATCATATAATTCGGGTGTCAAATTAGAAAAATCTGTATGATCCGAATTGTTGCACGATTTTTTGTTGAGACTTTTCCCGCGCCAAATTTTTTAAGCTGATTTTTTGATAAATGCGTTAAATTGATGGATGGGAGTTTGGTAAACTTTGTTTTTGATAAAAAATGAGAAAAATGTGAGTTTTCGTAAATACATACACAAATTATGAATATTGATATTGAATTAAAGGGTAAGTGTAATTGCTATAAACATGCACATAATTTGCAGCAGATGTGTGCTGAATACAACTTAATCATTCCTAGTCTGGCCTGCATGACTCGTGATGGAATCAGCTAGGTGAAGTTTTTTAGTGACTAACAGCAAACTTTAAGCAAATGCATTGCACAGAAAATGATAGAGTAGACTTTTATGAAAGTGCAAAATAAGTATTTTAATGATAGAGCCTTGTAGTTTGATGGTACAAGTGGGTAGCTGCATAAGAATCACAGGTATTCAATGGGCTGTAGGTAGCAAATGCAGATGTATGAGTGTGGGGCAGCAGATCAGTTTGTCTGGTTGCAGATGAAGCTGTTGCAGGTCGGATCACATGGAGTTCAAATAGTATAAAATAATGGTTACAGGTCCACACGACGGGTTGGGTGTCAGTGATTCAGGTGCAGGCCTACTAGACCTGAGCAGGTTTCTTTTGCTGTAAAAATTCACATGTTGACATGGAATCAGTGCTTATACTGAGCACATGTATATGTGTATATAGTGTGTATATATATATATATATATATATATATATATATATATATATATATATATATATATATATATATATATATATATATATATATATAACAAGGGAGAGTTGTGCTCGCCACTAATTTTTAAATCATTAAACAAGGCTGTAACCACAAAATAACCCATTATCAATATATTTAGCACATTGAGACATTTTGTGCCTTAAAGGGATACTGTCATGGGAAAAAAAAATGTTTTCAAAATTAATTGTTTAATAGAACTGCTCCAGCAGAATTCTGCACTGAAATCCATTTCTCAAAAGAGCAAACAGATTTTTTTATATTCAATTTTGAAATCTGGCATGGGGCTAGACATATTGTCAATTTCCCAGCTGCCCCAAGTCATGTGACTTCAACCACTCTTTACTGCTGTACTGCAAGTTGGAGTGATATCACCCCCTCCCTCACCCCCCCAGCAGCCAATCAAAAGAACAATGGGAAGGTATCCAGATAACAGTTCCCTAACACAAGATAACAGCTGCCTGGTAGATCTAAGAACAGCACTCAATAGTAAAAACTCATGTCCCGTTGAGACACACTCAGTTACGTTGAGAAGGAAAAACAGCAGCCTGCCAGAAAGCATTTCTCTCCTAAAGTGCAGGCACAAGTCACATGACCAGGGGCAGCTGGGAAATTAACAAAATGTCTAGCCCCATGTCAGATTTTAAAATTGAATATAAAAAAATCTGTTTGTTCTTTTGAGAAATGGATTTCAGTGCAGAATTCTGATGGAGTATCATATTAACTGATGCGTTTTGAAAAAAAACATGTTTTCCGATGACAGGATCCCTGTAAAGCAACTTAAAATGCTTACCCTTACAAACAGGGATTGTTAGTCCATATATTGCAATATATTTAAGATGGCCAACTACATCAAAGTCATCCCATATCTGGCCAGTCCTATGCTCAACTTTCATCTGATTCATTAAGAATTCTATTGCTTCATTATACATTTTACACAGGGACTAAGTTTTACCTGCAACTTACTTGCTGCTTATAAGGTTAAAACTCCCAAACATGGTTGCCCTTTTATTGGCCACCACTGGGATTACCTGACTATAGCTGGAAAGGGTGGGAGCTACAACATGGAGCTGGCCACTTTTCCTGTATAAACTACAACAAACAAGGGAAAGTTGTGCTCACCACTATTTTTTAAAACCATTAAGCGGGGGTGCAATGAGGCTGTGACCGCAAAATACATATAGACAAATACAAGAGTCCTCTGCACTCAACACATTATCAATATATTTAAGACATTGAGACATTTTGTGCCTTAAGCTATGAAAAAATGCCTTACCCTTTAAACAAAACAGAGATTGTTGGTCCATATATTGCAATATATTTAAGCTGGTCAACTATGTCAAAGTAGTGTGTATATATATATATATATATATATATATAGATATATATATATATATATATATATATATATATATATATATATATATATATATATATATATATATATATATATATATATATATATATATATATATATATATATATATATATATATATATATATATAT
Source organism: Xenopus laevis (assembly GCF_017654675.1). Lineage (NCBI taxonomy): Eukaryota > Metazoa > Chordata > Amphibia > Anura > Pipidae > Xenopus > Xenopus laevis. The sequence continues at coordinate 44,395,701 of NC_054383.1, read as the reverse complement.
ATATATATATATAAGAATGCAAGAATAAGGGATCAGCACACTCCCTTTTTTCAAAAGTGTGTGAATGCTTTTATTTTTGCATTTTTATCCTTGAAAAAGGTCCCCAGGGTCCGAAACGTCGGATAAAAATGCAAAAATTAAAGCATTCATACACCTTTGAAAAAAAGGAGTGTGCTGATCCCTTATTCTTGTATGATTGATCAATTGATCGAGCACCTCCAACTATTGAATGTCAGAAGTGCGGGCACTCCAAGCAATTTTTGTATATATATACACACACACACACACACACACACAGTATGGTAATGCTTGATATGTAAAGCATATTACATATATATATATATATATATATATATACAATCTCAGAAGGGCGAGGTGCACACCAGGAGCCTTTAAAGAGTTTAAAAAATTTTTCCTTTATTTAATACATCTTTTTAAAAAAACAGGTCAACGTTTCGGTCTTTGCCTAAGACCTTTCTCAAGACACACAACTTTAAAAACATTTTTGTGAATAAATAGCTAAAACCAATTACTCTCACCCAACCCCGTGTTCTCAAATGACCCATGTGATCAGGATCACCACTCCCCCTGTGGGGGCTGTGTTACCCATAAAAACTGTGTCAAATTCAGGACAATATATATATATATATATATACACACACACACACACACAGTATGGTAATGCTTGATATGTAAAGCATATTACGTGCTTCAGGAAAACTGCACCAAATACTTAATTTTCCATTTTCAGAAACTGAAGGACGTGGTTGATGCCCTTTAATTTTTGCAGTGCTTTCAGCTGAGCTTCAGAGTATGAAAAATGCTGAAACTATTAACTGCTGCACCTCTCTAATGGTTGACGGAACTCTTTAAAAAATGCATTCCCCCATGTAAATTTCTGCTACATCAATCCTTATGGCTTGTCAAACATTGCTATTGTTTCCTGAACAAATTGTATAGCATGCCCTTGTCTCCTGATTTGTGCACAGGAGCATAATCACTCTGCAGCATTTGGCTTCCGTCACAGTTTTTCAGCAATGCTTGCAGCTGCTTCTACAAGCAGAGGCCTTGAGCCGATTGGAAAACGATGTTCCTTCTTTAACATAGGAGACCCCCAAGCAGTCAATTTACCAGATTAACACGAGTAATGTAATATAAGAGTAGCTGGAGCTGTTAACCATCACACAGGTATGGGATCCATTTTCCATAATGCTTGGGGCCTGAGAAGTTGAAATTGCACTTTATTTGGGCCTCATGGCGCCTCCTATACCTTTTGGAGCCCCTGCAGCTTTTTCCTTTGTAGTTACACCCCTGGGCCTGGGGATTTCTGGATAAAGTATCTTTCTCTACTAATTGAAATATTTAAAAATGAAAACAAACCAATAGGATTGTTTACCATCCACATGGATGTATACTACTGTAGTTATCAAGTACAAGGTACTGTCTTAGTATTACAGAGAAAGGGATATCATTAAAAAATGTTAAATAGAATACAAATGCATCTCCACACTAGAGAGATGCCTCCCCCCTTGGCCTGCTCCAGCGCTCAGAAATGTGAGTGCAGGTGTGAGGGGGATGGCATAAGAAAGGCCGCCTCAAGGTGGCAAGGACCTCTGGAACGTTGCTGAGTGCTACTGCTACTAATCCAACCAACATAGCAGTAGGCCTAATTCAAAATCTCACTGGCTAACCATACTTGCTATGCATTAAACAAATTAGAGCAAAGTGTCAAACCTCACTTAGTACAGGGCTACAGTCAAGCTCAATATATAAATGTGTAAACAAAGTGCTGGCTGAACTGTAGGGAAAATAAAAAACCCTTTCACCTTCAACCAATATAAAAAATGTATTGGTGAATAATGGAATCTTTAAAACTATCACCATCAAAAACAATAAAGTTTCCCAAGAAAGCATTTTATGCCAATAAATGTACTAGTTACAAACTAGATATATGGGGGCAGATTTACATAGGGTTGAATATCAAGGGTTAATTAACCCTGGATATTCGACTGCCGAATTGAAATCCTTCGACTTCGAATATCGAAGTCGAAGGATTTAGCTCTATTTCTACGAGCTAAGTAAATGGGTCCCATGGTGTGTATAATCAATACTAATATAATCTAATAAATGAAGGGTAAACAAACATATAAGAAAGTATGCCTTGGAGTAGCTGGCGTCTAAAGATAGATGCACTCCTTTGTCATTAGTACAGGCGCAAATACTGGAGTGCTAATGGTCACAAAATAGTGCATTATCTGCCATGATTTGAGACATTTTATAGGATTTGTTTTAGCTAGACTGCATGCAGCAATCATGTACTATCACAGCAGGAGAATGTGTCTTCAGAGACAATGCATATGCCTAGCAATACTGAATACAATACCTAACAATACGGAACAAATGTATAATAAGTCCTTAAAAGGACTAAGTGGGAAGAGAAAATGCAAAGTAATTATCCATTTACACAACAGCTGTCAGCATGTTATGTCAAAGAAGACTGTTCTGTACCAGGTAGATAAACACATATTTTTCATTACCAATAATAATGTGGCAGAGCAGGTAGTGACATCAAAACATACAGCAAGCAAGATGTGTCTGAATGATGCATTTCAATAATTATTTAATAATGAAAAAGACAATGTATTTCTAAGGACAGTCGTAAATGCACAGTGAGAAAAAACACACTACAGCAGTTCTGGGACTTGGTCTCTCCCAACACAAATTTGGCAAATAATGCATTTACCCTTGGTCTTTTATTAATGTCTGTTTAATTCTGTGACCAATATTTAGAAACAGCATATATAAACATATGTAAGCATTTATCAGGGAATAACCTATGTGTTACCATTTACCCTCTATCCCTTCCATTGGTTTTAAATCTCCTTTTCTTATGATATATTTATTGAACCTTAACCTTAACCTTTTTTTATTGCTTTTCATTCATGTGGTCTCTTCTTCTTGCCAGTATCTCTCTCTCTGGCTCCCTTCTGTATTATGCTTGTTTCCCTTTCTGCCCTCTCTTATTCTCTGTGTGCCATTCTCCCCTTTTATCATTGTCCCATGAACAACCTGTTGAGCACCCCTCCCCCATTCATGCTGCAATCTCAGCCCAATTCCCTCAACGTATCCGTTTTTCTATCTGCATTTTCTCAACCTCACCTCAAGTGCCATACTCTTTCCTATGTGCAAATTTCTTCCTCTTGCCCATGTGCCATACTTTCTTCTTCATTGCTTATTTTATTTTCCAAATTCTACCCATTTTATTTGTGGCAATTTCCGTACACTTTTACCACACTCGCTATTAGATCATTGGTGTCCCCCGTGATACTACGTTTTGGAATATATTTCCATTACTGCTGTTCAAAGGTATCAAACTCTTCCTATGTCAGTAACAATGAGACAATGAGCTCATTTGCAAGCACAAGTGCAATTTTGGCATCCATGTATTTATAAGACTGCATCAAAATTTGCACAACTACAGTAGTTCATGCCAGAGGATGCCCTCTCCTTCCTTATAAGGTAAATGGCTGCTCATGTATGCATTACCAATACCATCCATGTGTTTATTTGTTGATTTGCACCCTTCCGATATTGCACATGAGACCTACACAATATTACAGCCTACCCGGTTTTTAAAAGTCTCATTTAGGATGGGCAACGCGAAGGTCATCTAGCATGAAGAAAGAAAAAGCCATGCTCTTTGAGCATTAATAAAAAATATTAGTATATAGTCATATTTACTAGTCTCTGTTGCATTAGAGGGTTAGTCATGTTGGTTAGCGCTCATACACTAAAGACATTGACATACCAAAATGATCTGAAGTAAAAAATCAACAGTTTTTTTTAATTCAATGTGATGTCTACTGACTTCAAATTTGTTTAAGGTTTATAAATAATCCCTATTTATATTCCATGGGAGTTCAGGCCTTTGCTTGTTTATCACTATCTTTGGGACACTTATAGTTCTTGTTGATATAAACACAAGTCTAAACAAAGAATTGTGACCAGCTGTCACACATACTGATAAAATATAATCTGCTCAAGCTCTTCTTTTATTCAAACATGGGGATACTTGGAAGCGAGTTAGCAGTGAAGGAAGCCAGGTGGTTCCAGCTGTGCCTGTCACTAACTGCCATGACAAATAGGTGAGCAGAGGTATCTGTATTGAAGTCTGGGAACATGGCAGAAGTATTATTGAAGAAGTTATTATGTCATGAATTTATGGTGTAGTTTTTATTTATAAATTACACTGTTTACACTGCTAATAATTCACTTTACCATATAAAATGTCATTCCTAATCCAGCAAGTGTATTTTTTTTAGTTGTAATATTTGAGTGTAGGCAGCCATTTCGGGTAATTTTGCCTGGTCATATGCTTTTAAAAAGAGCCAGCGCTATGGAACTGCGTTTTGACAGGCTATTGCTCTTCCTACTCTATTTAACTGAAGGAGTCACAGTGGGGCATGGATTTTAATATTGAGGGCTGCTCTTATATCTACCAGGTAGCTGTTATCTGGTTATCTTCCCATTTTTCGGCTGATGGGCTGCTGCTGTTAGGGGGGGTGATATCACTCTAACTTGCAGTATAGCAGTAAAGAGAACACAAGTCACACGACTGGGGGCACCTGGGAAACAATATGTCTAGCCCCATGTCAGATTTCAAAATTAAATATAAAATATGTTTGCTTTTTTGAAAAATGGATTTCAGTGCATAAGTTTGCTGGAGCAGCACTACTAACTGATGAGTTTTGAAAAAAGCATGTTTTCCATGACAGTATCCCCGTAATAATGTTTAGAAGGCAAATTTCTAAAACCAGACAAAATGACTCCAACGTGCATGAAATTCGTGTTTTTTTTTTTGCTGGTAGCTGGCAAGGTATGCCAAAAGTGTGAGTGCCAAAGGGGCCAATTTCTGTGACATCGTCCTTACTTTTCCAATTGAAAACAAGATCCTGTTGTTGTGATTTACCTCCTGCCTATAATAAAGCAGTCTTGTGGATTATAATGTTAACATGACATAAGGTCATGTCTTTTATAGACATTAGGATAATGTATAAATGTTACCTTAACCTTTTCATTTTTTTTTTCTTTTTTTTTCTTTGTAATTCATCAATATAAACCCAAAACAACAAAATGCATTTTTAATATGCTTCTGTGAATTTGTAAAACATAGGAGTGATGTACGATGCTTCAACAGAATGCATTATAATGACCGACATCATGTCATAGTTTCTGTTGCTTAACTTTATACATGTTATGAAATGATAAAATGTCAACAGGAAGAAGCATCTATTGAATATTGTGATTGAAAAGATACAGTGCTAGTTGACAGGTGGAAAGCTGAAGGCTGCACAGCGAGATGTAGATGAATCATAGGCCCAATTTAAATTCAGAATGTATATCCAAGGCATCATAGTCATGTGACGGGTTATTTGCTCAGTTCAGTTGTTTTTCTGATGATATGAACTTTACCTTAAAGCAATGGCATTTAAGTCATGTTTGTGAATAAAGTGGCACCTGAGTGTAGGCATCAACGACTGTCCCTTCTTGTAAAACATATTCATAAGCAACTATATCCATTGCACCAACATATACAAACAGTGCAAATTATATGAGAAGAAAGAGCCTGTTTTAGTTAGATTTTATTTATACAATGTCTGCCTCCTTGTGAGGATGCAGGAATATTACCAGTGGGTCTCTACTGGCATAGAAAGAATGTGGATGTTATATAATGTTAAAGGTATTAGACACAACCCTTTTCCAAACTCTTGCACATTATGAATTCTTTCATAGACTCAGAAGAGCAATGGATACTTTTCTACTATGCAACACTAGAAATTGGTGCTGCCATACATTTGGATTTCCAAATTTCTTAGACTGGTACATGGCATTATGTTTAGAATCCTGTGTTAAAATGCTTGATGCCCAACATTTTCTTGACAATGGGTAGAATCAAAATGCTTCAACAAGGACAGTGATAAAGTTGAGGCTTGCATGGAATAGACATCCGCAACTGCTCAGTCACACTTTGGGCCAGATTATATTCATTGAGGAAAAGTTATCTGATGGTTTATCACGTTAAAACTCATGGACAAGATTCAATTAGAGGAGAAAAAACTTATCTACTAATTCAGTTCCAGTTTTTTTCCCTTAGACTTCGATAGAGTTTTCAAGTGATAAACAGTGAGATAGTTTTTTCTGAATTGAATTGCATTCCAAATTAAATCTTGTCAACGAGTTTTCATGAGATAAACCTTTTTCACACTGAATTGAATCTGGCCCTTTAAATGCATTCATTATGCTCGCAAGACAAAAGAATAAACTCAATATCAGCCAGCAAACATTAGGTCATGTGCAGACAGTGGTACTATGAAGGCATTGCTTATTTTTACCCTAAGTAGTTTTGAGTGTAAATCTACCAGCTGATCCTGAATTCTATCTAAGCCATCATCTATCCCTCCAGTTTAACTGATTATCCATTCTGAGCCCATTATGCTTTCCTAATACTTTTTACTCCATCTAAACTCTCACTCATCTACTGCTGACATTATCCACACTCTGGCGTCTCAGAGCTGAGCTGCACACAGCACTTCATTCTTTACTTCTAGGCTATGCTCTGTTGGCTGGAGGCACTTTCACCTTCTGCATTACAAATCTGTGTCATGTACAGTAGGCTGCATATCAAGTGCACTGTCAAGCAGGGGCGATCCTGGTCCCTCTGCCGCCTGAGGCAGCAGCAGTTGCTGCTGCCCCCCTCCCCCAGAAATTCACTCTTAAAGTACCAGGAGCAGCATTTTTGCTGCCCCTGGTACCTAGTGGGGCGCTGCCGCCTGAGGCAACAGCCTCAACTCGCCTCATTGGCGAAGCACCCCTGCTGTCATGGCATCTTCTGTCTCTAGCTACCTCCCAAAATATGTCACCCCTACCCTTCTCCCTTGCCCCTGGAATTAACACACCAGGAGTCCAGGATGGATTTGAAAGGCTACAGCTTTATTAACACCAGGAATAAAATGATTTTCCTAGAATAAACCACACTAACAAATAACAGTATTAAAGTATTAGTGACCATAACACCCCTGAAGTGCTACAACAACTCCACAGGAGTGATTGGCTACCTGCCATGCCACCAGCCCCCTCCCCACTCTAGCAAGCATTCCACCCACCAGTGCCCATGGCTCCTATCTTAAACGTTCCTCTCCTTGCCACCCCCCACACAGTCAAGGCTCCTTCATTCTGATATCCAGGGAGCACCATACGTTTAATAGCAGAGCTCTTTCTTTCTTTTCAATTCTGTTTATTGGTATTTTAAAACAGACAGTAAGATCAGAACTAACAAAACAGTGACTTACACCAGCACAGCTCTCTAACTATCCATTGTATCAGTTTAATTTTAAAGAGAATGTAAAGTCAAAAATAAAAATTGGCCTAATGAAAGCAAATTAAGTTCAAAGCAATGTTCCAATAGGTATTCATTTAATATTTTAAAATTTTCTACTCTTATATATGAGGGTTTTTGGCAATTTATCAATGTATTTTATACATTTCTGCATGGTACATAAAGAAAATAAATTTTTGTGTTCCCAGGGTTCTTTGTTGCTGCCCTGGGCAGTTATGGTTGTTGGCCCCACCTAGCTTTTAAAGGGGTGGTTTACCTTTAAGGTAACTTTTATTATGTGATAGAATGACCAATTCTAAGCAACTTTTCAATTGGTTTTCATTATTTATTTTTTATAATTCTATAGTTATTTGCCTTTTTCTTCTGACTCTTTCAAATGGGTGTCACTGACTACTTTCTAAAAAAACAAATGCTCTGTAACTGTATTTTATTGTAACTATTTATTACTGATCCTTCTATTCAGGCCCTCTCCTATTCATATTCCAGCTTCTTATTCAAATCAATGCATGGTTGCTAGGGTAATTTGGACCCCAGATTGGTTAAGATGCAAATTGAAGAGCTGCTAAACAAAAATCTAAATAACTCAAAAACTTCAATAATAAAAAATGAAAACGAATTGCAAATTGTCACAGAATATCATTCTCTACATCATACTAAAAGTTATCTCAAAGGTGAACAGCCCCTTTAGGAAGAATGCCATCTATCCTAGCTCCAGAAAAATACCTCCTATGCAAGTCTTTCAAGCTATCCTATTCCAGAAAATGCATCCTAATGTATTATTCGCTACTGGGTATGGTAGGTTGGCACAGGGCTGGGCCAAGCCAGCCAGGCACCCTAGGCAACCCGGATGGTAACCTCAATCCCCCTGTGCGTGTGCGTGCACCTTGACGTTGAGGAGGGGGGCAGTGACATAAGGGAGGGGAAGCAGCAGAGGGGAGGGACAGAGTGGGTAGGAGAAGTGGCAGAGGGAAGTGCTGGAGTGGGGATAAAAAGCAATTACAAACTAGGGGTAGGCATAAAAGGTACCTGCACAGCATCCCCCAATTGTTGCGCCCTAGGCCCCAATGAGACACTGGGAAAAAACCCAATGCAGAAACCAACCCAGAGCTGCTCCCTGCCCTGGGCTCTGCACCCTTTCCTCTACCCCGCAAAAACATAACACATGGAGGGGATACCGCTGGGGCAGGGGGCCCCAACATGGAGGGGGGTTGTGGCTGGTTAAGAGGGGTGCATGCCCCTGAGGTGGTAGCCCCACTGGGGCCTAGACCACCTAGTCTTCCACTTGTCCTGAAGCATTTGAAAAGACAGTGAGGATCATTTATAAACAGTGGGCAAATTTGCACCTGGTCAGTAACCCATAGCAACCAATGAGTAGGTTACTGCCCAGGTGCTAATTTGTCCAGTGTTTATAAATGAGCCCCAGTGCTCTCTATTCTTGTTGTGGTCTGCTGTAATAGAAGGCCAAATTAAAGGGATACTGTCATGGGAAAAAATGAATCAGTTAATAGTGCTGCTCCAGCAGAATTCTGCACTGAAATCCATTTCTCAAAAGAGCAAACAGATTTTTTTATATTCAATTTTGAAATCTGACATGGGGCTAGACATATTGTCAATTTCCCAGCTGCCCCAAGTCATGTGACTTGTGCTCTGATAAACTTCAATCACTCTTTACTGCTGTACTGCAAGTTAGAGTGATATCACCCCCTCCCTTTTCCCCCCAGCAGCCAAACAAAAGAACAATGGGAAGGTAACCAGATAGCAGCCCCCTAACACAAGATAACAGCACCTGGTAGATCTAAGAACAACAATCAATAGTAAAAACCCATGTCCCACTGAGACACATTCAGTTACATTGAGAAGGAAAAACAGCAGCCTGCCAGAAAGCATGTCACATGACTGGGGGCAGCTGGGAAATTGACAAAATGTCTAGCCCCATGTCAGATTTCAAAATTGAGTATAAAAAAAATCTGTTTGCTCTTTTGAGAAATGGATTTCAGTGCAGAATTCTGGCGGAACAGCACTATTAACTGATTCATTTTGAAAAAAATTTTTTTTCCCATGACAGTATCCCTTTAAGAAACACCTTTTGGAGTGTGTTAGATATCTCATATAATAGAGTTCTCTGTTGCATGAAGATTGCTTACAGAACCCTGTGCCCTGTGGTCCATTAATACATGAGCCCCACAGTGCTCAACACAGCACAAATATTATATGTACAGACCTAGTAATTAATTTGATATGATGATTCTAGTGCTTAAATATACGTTACTGACACTCTTTTACCCCCTGTTGATGTTCTATAATAAAAGATTCTATAAAAAATACAGTGTGTAAATAAAAATTAGCCACACAGCTGGTGCTCGCTTGGCTTTATTCCAATTTCTCAAGCAAATAGCAGAACACAATTTTATATTCATGGGAGAAGAAACGGAGAGAGCCTAAGGCAGTTTTCAATTGTTTCTGTCTTCGTTTTTGCACCAAAAGTTTGCACTGTAGTACAGTACCTTTATTTCATCTGATATGGATGGAAGGAATAAAACCAAAGGTTTTTCTTAAACAATGCTCTTTCAACTAGCAGGAATCTCAGACGGAGTGCTCTAGCCTTTAGTACATACTCTTTTCTCCCCCTAAGCATTGTCCATCATTGAAATAAGTACTTACAAATGCAATTACAAACTGTGCGATGAGAAAATTAGTTTGGTGGTAATGCCAATAGTCTGCTGCTCCACTAAACGAGCAATACATCATTGTATCCAGACAAGTGGAGTGTTGGATAGAGCAAAGCACACATATTCGTAAGCAAAAATCCAATTTAAACTGCCGTTAGTGCACCACATTAGAATTATATATAAACCTTGTGTAAAATATTTTTTTACTTCAAACAAACTTTTATTTAGGCTACCTATCCAGAAGGAAACATTTTTAAAGGCTAAAGGATCCCAAACAAACACTGATAATTAGGGTTGAGTGACATGTGGTCTGTTGCTATTCTATGCTGTTTTACATGCTATGCTTATATTAGATATTACTTGTATTTCTATTACAACAAGAAGCTCACCGTGTGCAGCACACGCTGGGGTTCATTTATAAATTCTGGGCAAATAGCAACCAATCAGGGATTAGATTTTTTCGGCTAGATTGAACACTGGTTGAACAGGTTGAACACTGAAAGCAATCATCCAAGTATAAATTTGCCCAGTGTTTATAAACCCCCAGTGGTTCAGTCATAATTATTAATCTGCTGTTCAATGAAAAACACATTAGAAGTAAGAAAATTCATGAAAAGTAATCTATCTGTAATAAGTTGTGTTAAAAAAATTAAGGGTATTAAATTATTAAAGTATTACCTTTAAATTTGCCCTGTATGGGCCAGTATTGTTGGCCAGCTCATTGCATTATCCCAACTATTACATTTTTCCTAATTGCAGAAGTCACTTTTTAACCTTTTAGGGCATACTAAATATATACCTAGGAAAGAAATAAACAAGAAGAAAAGGTGGCAAGTATATACAAAAATACATACTGTAGATAATTTTGGCTGCAGAGAGAAAAATGTCCATTAAATTTAACCCTTCATTGTGTCTCCCGTTACCACTGAAAAAAAGTACTAAAAATGAATGGAAAAGTTGTGTAGGTATAAGATCTATTTGCAATGATTTAACCAATGTGTAGTTGAACTACTGAAGCCTTGATGTGTTCAGAGTTATTGTATTTATGAAGTATTTATAATAAAGTGACAAGATGTTCCACGGTGCTGTACAATAGAAGGGTAAGTTCATCAAACATACAGAAAATAAATGAAAAAGGTCAGATTGTAATGTAATGATTGATACAGAAGGTAAAGAGGACCCTGTTCTTTAGAACTTGCACTTATGTAGCAGGAAAGCTTGAAGTTTACTCCTGGATGATGCTTTTCTACAGATTTACAATAAAGCCCTTTGCTCCAAATCCTGGAAGAAATTACCCATCCCCTCTGAAATACAAAGGTATGGGGAAAATAAAAAGTGTGAGGATGTTCACCTTATTATTCGCTTTTAGTAGGAAGTAGATGGGGTCAGTGGCCCCTATTTAAAACTGTAAAGAGGTAAAATACCAAGGCAAATTACTCAAAAACAATAAAATATAAATTATGAAGGCAATTTTCAAAATTGCTAGGAAATGGACATCTATAACATGCTTAAAGTTACCTTAAAGGTGAGCCACCCCTTTAATTGTCCCCAAAATGGAACCTTCCCCTCTGTGTTTTTAAACATTTGCCCCATCTCTTTCTATCTTTCCCCAACCAAAACAACTTAGCAAATTCTCACTAATAAAATCAGTGCAAATTTTAAAAAAAATCAGCTTCAGAGCCTCCAAAACAAACAACCAAAAAACCTACAACTCAAACTAAGGAACCAGTATGGAGGAAAGTGCATAGTCCCTTGAACAGATAGTAGCTCCCAAATGAAAATAAGTTATCCGGCAATCCTTCAAACCATAGGGCAAAGACACGTTTTGAGTATCCTGTGCACAACACATTTAGAAAATATACTAAAGCAATCCCTCAGAGATAACTTTTTTTAGCCAATTTAAGCAAGCTTAAGACAAACAAACTTCTTACATGGTAGTGGCATTTAGTTGAAGACCGTGGAAATCGACATTTAATGGACATTTCATTTATATAAGACAATTCTATATATGTACTATATGTAGTAATTCTATGTATGTATATATACCATTGATTAGGCATCACCTTGGGACTTGGACACTATGTCAGTGAGGAAAACATTCTGGGGCTCATTTATCAACACAAGGCAAATTTGCCCATGGGCAGTTATCTATAGCAACCAATCAGTGATTAGCTTTTTAAAGCCAACTGCAAGTATAACAATGAATGCAGCAATTTGTTTGGTTGACATGGGTTACTGCCCATGGGTAAATTTGCCCAGTGTTGATAAATTACCCCCACTGAATACATTCCATTTTTTGTTTTTTGAATAGGGCAATTACATAAATTTCCTTTCCACAGTTGTATTATTTACTGTATAATATAGTTAATACCTTTCAGTATCAAAATGACTTGAATTAGTACATATGTGGCATTAAAAATGTAATCATTATGTAAATAGACTAAATAAGTTTGTGTCGGTTTGTTTTATCATATTTTTCTGTATGTGTTGCCTTTAAAGCAAACAGAATAATATTCATGGAACTGCTTTGCAGTGCATGTGTCGCTCCAGCAACTGTGCACAGCTTTATTGGGAATTTAGATAGCAGTCTTTCAATGAGGTACATCAGTTCTAACACAAGTTTGTAAGTGCGATTGTTCTGGTTATGTAACAGACCAGGGGAGTTAGGGAAATGGGATAATATGTGTAGGTTTTGTTCTGAAACTTGTTTTAGAAGTGACTAATTCAATAATGTGCCTTGTCAGTTCCACAGCTACATGAACAGAGTGTATTGTTTAAATAAATTACTTGATCTCAGGAGAACTTTATCAATGCCAACACTGAGGAAAGTGCATAGAAAGGATTGCCTGCCTGCAAAATCTCCATTTCATAGGGAGGACACTAGCTTTTAATGTCACATATTTATTATTCCTATCTTTCTATATAATTTTGTAACCATATACGCATGGTTGATCTTCCACCGGTGCATTGGTTAATCAAGGACACAGTACATTGTATTGTTAAGCCTATTTTTGATGGTTCAGTACTTTTGTCTTGAGTTCATGCTTTCATTTTAGCACAGTGATGTCAATACTTTTACCCTTGAGTTGTTTGATGAACTACAACAGCTATCATCTTCATCCAGTCAACTGCTGCCTTAGAATGATGTAAAATGTCATTCATGAATGCCAGATTTGACAACCCATGTTGTGTACATATACATATGCATCCATGCTTCGAGATGAGTCGAGAAAAGTGTCTTGAAAGGGATATAAACTGCAGGACAGCAGATACAGTAGGAAAAGGCGCTGTCCAGTCCATACCAGTTTTTATTTTTGAGCGCCAGTTCCCATCATCCTTCTGAAAATGTTTGTGTTAGCAATAGCTGGCCAGTACAGGGTTTTATAAATGTCTGCAATGTATTTTTAGAAAATGTCTGCAGGCTCTGTCACCACAAAATATATCTCTGGCTATGTGTGTAATGGAGGTTCATATGATTGGGGGCACCAGATAGCTTTTTCATTTTGCACAATCTGACCTACATGCAAATAATTTATGCATTGTCTAAGTACGGATCCAAGAGAGCAAAAGTTTGCTTTATCAGCAAACCCACCCTTGTCCACAGTTTTGGTGGATAGAAAAGTTAAGTCAGTGCTTCCTCAAGTTAACTTACCATTGCTACCTCTCTTGAAGACATACTGCCCAAGTGTAAGACAAATAGAATGGCGTCTGACAAAGAAAAAGAGTTATATCATGCACCCAAATAGACAAAAAATAAAGAAAATAAAAGAAATGTGCATTATGTTTTTGGAGATGTGGCTAGGTTATTTAGCCATGATGATTAGAAATGCTTATATTAACATGTAATGCAGATCCATGGCTTAATTGAGTCATCTTAAACCTGACTGATTTGATAAATGATAAACTGCTTCTTGATTATCCAAATAAATTGAAATCTAATTTTTAGTTTTGAGAGAGTCAGCTATACAGTACATACACAAATAATCTCTGAGAAAGTTGAATACTTCAATCCCAAATTGTATCCAGAAACCTGTTACCCAGAAGGCTCCGAATTATGGGACTCCCTTTAATCCAAATATTCAAAACATTTTTTAAATGATTTCCTCTTTAATAATAAAACAGTACATTGTATTTAGTTGAAACTAAGATATAATTAATCCTTATCATTAATTATAAGCAAAACCAACCAATTAGGTTTATTTAATGTTTACATGATCTTCTAGAAGACATGAAGATATGAAGATCCAAATTACGCAAAAAGATCCTGTGTCCAGAAAATCCCAAGCAGTCTGGATAACAGATCCCATATCTGTACCTCTTGTCAGACAGCTCCCTGTACCATAAACCATTCCCAGTGGCAAACCATGTTTAACCTTACTGGTTATAAATCAAAAGTACCAAACAGAAACTGAGCACATAATATTTTCTCATCCAACTCACATGGGATCACATTCATTAGAAACTGTTGTAAAATTAATCTCTTCCATTTGTGACACTTTATAAGAATGAGTAGATCATTTTTCTCGATAACTCTAGGTTAAGATAAGGTGCCATATAGGATTTATTATTCCCACAGCTCATTGACAATTAGTTATGGTTGGGATTCCACTGGTCTCCTGTTTGTTTCTTTTTATGCCTCCCACCATCAACAAAGTGGCTACATTTCCAGTTTCCTAGAAAAAAGTTTTACCTTTAACTCCGGTATTGTTGTAGCTGCATCCCTCAATATAATTTCCTCTGATGAAATAGCAAAAATTCACCATTTATTAAAGGAACAGTTCAATGTAAAAATAAAAACTGGGTAAATAGATAAATAAAAAATGTTTGTAATATAGTTACTTAGCCAAAAATGTAATCTATAAAGGCTGGAGTGACTGGATGTGTAACAGAACAGAACACCACTTCCTGCTTTTCAGCTCTCTAACTCTGAGGTAGTCAATTGATCCTTATCATGAACCAATCAGTGAAAGACAAGAGAGCTGTAAAGCAGGAAGTAGTGTTCTGGCTATTATGTTAGACATACAGTCACTCCAGACTTTATACATAACATTTTTGGCTAACTAACTATATTAGAAACAGTTTTTATTTTGCACAGCCTATCTATTTATCCAGTTTTTATTTTTACACTGAACAGTTCCTTTAAATAGAGAACTAAGGGGAGTTCCTGGTATATTATTACATTTTACAAATGTGATATCATTTATTTGATGCTGAAAAAAAACTGTATATTCTAATGTTCTTTTGAACCATTTTGAAGCCAAAAGACAGCAACTAGCTGCTAATAATCTATGGATCCAGAAAATCATACAAACACACTCATCTTTGGGAAGCATTGATCTTTTTTCACTTACTGTAAGTTATGAATGATTGTGGCAGTGATCTCAAGGACTCCTTGTGCGTAAAAGACTCCACTGATGAGCTTTGGAAGAAATGCCTTTTCATGTGTACTACTCTTTCTGAGGCTAAAACCCAGGTTTGATTTTTAAGTATAAAAGAACTGAATTATGCATTTTAGGACATAGTTTCCCATATGTATTGAATTCAACTATGTCTTCCACTATAATTACCATCTTGTTACATACATAGGCATGATAGGCAAATATCCCTCTTTGCTTACAACAGTCCTTATATATTAACTTCTGAGAATGATTAGACAGATAAAGAACACACATATATATATAAAAAAGGTCCTTGAAAAAGGTCCTAATGTGGACCGAAACGTTGGACATTACAGAATGAATAATAAAAGAATTAAGCTTTTAAAAGGACCCCACCATTGATAACCGCTTTGGAGTGCGGATACTCATTGGAAAACATATATATATATATATATATATATATATATATATATATATATATATATATATATATATATATATATATATATAGCATATAACCACATATACAGGTACTCTAATACTTTCATGTGTGCCCTGTGCTTACGTTGTTGTATTATTCATTCTAATAACACGTAGCTGGATCATAGATCATAGTAATTTCTAGCTACATGTCTGCTCTTCAGTTCAAGTAAGTTAAAATCAACATTCAATAAAGACAGAAATATATTTTTAATGTCAGCTGAACACACCAGCCTTATAAATAGTAATGAATATTCACAGAAGCATCCTAAATGCATTTTATATGGAAATATATTTTATCCTGAGAACACATATGTTATACATAAGCTTTAGACCAGTAATCCCCAACCAGTGGCTCTTGAGCAACATGTTGCTCATCAACCCCATGGATGTTGCTCTCCGTGGCCTCAGAGCAGGTGCTTAATCTTTGAATTTCAGGCTAGGCAAGTTTTGGTTGCATAAAACAGAGTATTTTGCCAAACAGACTGTCCTGTAAGCTGCCAGTCCACATAAATAGCAAATCACAGTTTTTCATGACTGTGTTGCTCCCCAACTCTTTTTACATTTGAATGTGGCGCATGGGTTGGGGGCCCCTGGTTTAGACTGTGGTCAGTGGACACTTTGGTGGACCTTGAGGTATTCCAAGCAAGAAAAAAAACTTGTAGTGAATATCAAAATTAACAATAGCTAATACCCCCATCAATGATAATCCATCTTTTACAGGTAAAGAATATCATGAGAAAGAATCAAGAGAAAAACAGTTTGGTATGGTTTTTCTTTTGAATCATTTCACAAATGTGAGGCTGACCAGCATTTGAGACAGAATTACAGGCATCTAATGGAGCTTTGAGTTACTACATATCGGCAGGGAGTGACATGAAACTTGCAGGCCAGCAAAGGGCAGTAATGCTTGCAAAATTAATATTTCCTAAACAGTCCTGTTGTTTTAAATGTGTATTGAAGCAAGACAATTTTAGATTGTTGAATTAATGGAAATATATAGGAACCACGAAAACATTACCCTTAACAAGTAGACAAAAGTCACTTTTACTACCTCTCTGAATTGTGTAAAAAGAATAAGGAAGAGATGATTCGTTGCTTGGAATACTAATCCAGTTACTATATATATATAGGAGGAATGTGTTGAAATAAATATATATTTTTTGCATTTGTAAGGTAATTTTATTCATGGTACATTTTCCCTGTACACCTCTTCAAGCTCAGTTTCTTTTGCAGAGAAGTATGTGGGTAAATCAATGAATGACTGCAGGGTGAAACAAATGCATGTTTAACAAATGATATACCTTTTCAGTTTAGGTAAAGGTAAATTCCTGCAATAATGTAGCACAGGGGGAGATCTAGTGCTGTAGATTTATGTTAATGGTTACCATAGGCCTAATCTTTGTAAATCAGGTTTTAAGCTGCAGAGGCATTGGGCCATAATCATGTTTGTGCTATGTACTGGCAACTGGCTGCACAATATACTTTCCAAGGCACTGGGCAGAAGCTTCTTGCCAATATTTAACTTCTTTTTTTGCCATATTTCTTTTCTAATCACAATATTTATTTTAATTGCAACACAAAGTCAATCCTTACAAATACAATAGAATAGAAAATATCCTTGATGTATTTTTCCGTATGCACCCTTGTTGCCTTTGATATGTTATGTCTTATGTTTATAAGAAACACCAGAATACAGCATGGATTTATTGTGCACAAAACACCTTTTCAAGATAAGGGGACACAGACCCTGCTACATGCATCCATTTTAGTAGCCTTTCACTGGGGTTTATGTCTTATTTATGTGTTATTAGTTCCAAAGATATTTCTAATAGAACAATTTATTGGAGTCTTATATCACTCCAGTCTATTGTGCTGTAAATATTTCAGATATAAAATTGAACCTATAAAAAAAGAATATCATTAACTGTTGGCCATCTGGATCCCTTTGGACAGATGCATGGGCCACATTTGTTTTGCGAGCCAATGTCTTAAAGCAGTCTAAAAAGCTGTGGGTCATAGAATTGGCCAGACTAGGAAAGAGAGGGCTTGATGAATGCAGTTCTTCAGCTTTTCAAATGGGGCAGAACATTGCTTTCCACGGGTGGCACAGAACTAAGCCACATTAACAGCTGATGCCAGTACTGATCAAAATCCATTGTTACATTTCCCCCTCTATTTAGAATACCAAGACCTCACATTATTGTTTGTCATGGTGGGAGGTTTACCACCTGGAGCACCTTCTGAAATAATATGCTACAGTCACCGGTTTCCCTAGGAAAGAATGCAGAGCTATTAACTCACATTGGCTAAATGAGTTTCGTGAAGGAGTACTGAAAATTATAATAAGAAATACTTGTAATTCACAGATACGATATACAAAACCACGTACAATAGCAGGAACAATGTAACAATAGCTTAAATAAAAATAATGGGCTGGGCTGTAATTTCATTGCATGTAAGTTTAAAAAAGATAAAAGTTCAGCACAGTATGTATAGAAGATAATTATGTTTCTTGTAGACCCATAAGTGAAATATTGACAAGTTTAGATTAGGCCATGTGAAGTATAGTTATTTCCATATGATTATATTATGATATATGTCTGGGGCTTCTTATGTCAGGACTCCACTTGTGTGTCTGGCAGGACTGAAGTGCTTTTCATAGATAATGCAAAGCTTAATTTACTGTACATATCCTCAGGACATCCTTCTTTATTAAAATTGTGTACATCTTCATCTATCCACTACTTAATTAAGCAATATTCCTTTTGTGATGATTCCTAACAGGAGTATCCCTATGCTAAAACTGCTAACATCTGCCCATTCTTGTCTTTTGGTGACACAGTGAGATGAAAGTGCCTGGTTCGCACAAATAAGAATATACTCAACCAGATTCAACCAGTAGTCGTCAGGGCTGATTATTAAATCCTGAGCTGCTATTACTAATTATCTTTGTAGTGACATTTATATTTTGATCTAAATTATACTAAATATTGTAAGAGAATGTTGCCATGCATGTGTATCAGAAGCATTGCATCTGGGTGAAGTCCACATAACAGATGTCCATGTATTGAAAGGCATCTGCACTCACAGGTCTAATCTTGGACAAAAAGATTTATTTAATGCAAAGCAAATGTTGCAGTTACACCAGCCTCTCTCTCTTACACCCTGAGTAAGAAAAACTTTTTGACCAAGATTAGACCTGCAAGTGTGAAGTTCCTTCAAAACATGGGCATACAATATAGTGTGTCAGTCCCCACTGTCAGGCAAGACAGCAGGCTAGTGAACATGCTGTAAATCTGCTAACCAAAAGATAGAGATTTACTGAGAGCATCTTCTGAGACACTTTTACTCACTGCTAAAGTGTTATAGTCTCCTTGGATTAGTAACAAAGCCAAAACATAATTGAGATCATTTACTTTACCCCAGGGTTAAGGGATGTAAGAGCCAGCTGCTTAGTGCTCACTTTCATAGCTTTGAGAGGATGCTTAAAGTTGTAGTTGTAGCAAGACCGGAGACGTCAAAAGATGTACAAACCTTACTTTATATAAAACATGCACAGGTATTTTTATCCAGAAGACAGATGTGTGTTTCTGAATGTAAAACTGCCTGAAGTAAAGCACACATTTAACTTGATGAAAGCTCTCCATTGACTTCTCCTGTTTAATGTTTAATTAGCCATTTATTTGTTCTGGAGAAATGTAGAGAATTGTTGGCCTTTGTAGACTAAAACTGTAATGTCCTGAAGTGCAGAAGAATGACACTTTTCTCAAGCATATAATAATTATTATATGCCACACTAGATATAATTATTGCTTTCATGTATGTATGGTTGGTCTGACTAAGTGCTAAGATCTACACAATCCACATCTATATGAACTATTAGTTCCTGTTATGTTCAGTAAGGATCAGCTGCTTCTTTCCCTAGAACAACAGAGAACAAGCTACCTGTACTTAAATTTTAGTTTTATCCCTATGCCCATAATTTAAAAATGTATCACTAGAGTGTTTCATAAAAACAAAATGTTCTCATATAAAAGTATTCATAAAAGACCAACTGGCTAATAGAGCTAAAGTATAATTAATACATACAGTTATACTATAAAATCAGTTGTGCCTTGAGTATAGTCAAGAACAAGGGCACACAGTAGAGCATCACATGACAAGCATAGGCAGGGGCAAGTTTTATGCAAAGCAAGTCTTAGGTCCAAATTCTACCTGCAGTCATGTGTGATCTGTAAATGATCATAATCACTCACACTAGAAGTCCATTCTAAATTGTTTCCCCAAGTTTGTTGAAAAATAAATTTGTTATAGAAAGGATGCTCACTTTGTATGACCTTCTGCAGTTCCCGTTTTTGTGTATGTTTAAGGCTTGGCACACCAGAGCCTCTTCTAATAACTTATTTGGATGTCCCCACTCTTATATTAAAGATGGTCCTGTTTTAGTGCTGGTGGTAGGGGCAACATCTCTAAATTAATATAGTGACTTAATCCACTAAAACCATCTACATTATTGATAGGCAAAAGCAAGCTGGGAATAAAAAAATTTGTCTGAAGCCCTAAGATAATTCAATTACCCTTTTGGGGATCAGCTGCTCACTTTGTCACTTGCATCAGGGCCACTAGTAATGACGTTTGTTGTGAGAGATATATTTGTGTTCAGTCAATCTTTTAGTATCTCCAGAACTTCAATAGGAAAACCTCCTTAATTGTTATACTGTGTTTATATATTTCAAGAAACAAAGAAACATAATAATTTGCTATATATTCATACTATCACTGCATTGTTTGATGCAGAAGCTACCGGCATAAAAGGGAGAAGAAAGATTTTGAAATACCCTGGGGCTCATTTATAAACATTGGGCAAATTTGATAATTAAATTATCTTAAAGCAAACATTTGATTGGTTGACATGGGTTACTGCCCAGGTGCACAATTGGCCAGTGTTTATAAATGAATCCAACTGACTGGTGCAGGATAGGGGCAATTATGGATACAACACTAAGGGGGGAATGTAATTAAAGTTGCAAAGAGAAAAACAATTCGCACCAATAAGAATAAAAATCCACATCTCGCAATGTAATATTGTTCATTAAACTGTTATTGCGTCATGAATTTTAATTTCACATTGCAAATTTTAATTGCGCACTCTTAAGAAGTGCTTGAAGGTGTGGTAATCTTTTGGAGCAAACATAACAAGGGGAATGTAATAAAAGTCGGTAACAGAAAAACTTTTTGCAATGCGAAAAGTTAATCCTTTGCGTGAACAAATTTTGCTTCGCGCAAATTTAATATAGCTTTTTCGAACCCGGAAACTGTTTAGCGACCACTTCCGTCAGTGGAAGACCTTTTGTGAATGTAATAGTTTGCACCAATGCGCAGTAAATGTAACATTAGTAACATAGGTAATAAAACTGGAAAAGCTGTTATATTTGCTCCAAAGATTACAAGACCTTCAAGCACTTCTTAAGAGTGCCCAATTAAAATTCGCAATGCAATATCAGTTTAAGGAACAATATTACACTGTGAGATGTTGATTTTTATTCTTATTGGTGCAAATTGTTTTTCTCTTTGCGACTTTTATTACATTCCCCCAATGACGTTTTCAGTAATTACATTTACTGCACATTGTCGCAAACTATAAAATTTGCAAACGGTCTTCCACTGTTGTGACGTGGTCACTAAACAGTTTAAATTCACGCATAGCAAAATTTGTTTGCGAAAAGGTGAATTCATTTTCACATTGCAAATAGTTTTTCCGCAACTGACTTTTATTACATTCCCCTATATATATTTTGTTGCTGCGGGGTCCTAGGGTATATTACCCATCATGCCAGGGTGTGGCCCCATCTTAGATGGTGACTCTGAAATCATTCCAATGCCAGTTCACCCATCACTCTAAGCACTGAATCCTCCAGTTTAAATTCCCAGCTCACAGCACAAATAACCAATTTCAATATCCTCCCAGTAAAAAGGTTCATTAAAATATTTAATTCAGTAAGAGCTGAATTACAGTGTACCCAATTTCTGGCACTATATACACAGCTGTAAGTTACATAATGATACCATGAAAGATTTAAATTATGTGAAGTTGTCAAATTTGGGTGTAAAGAAGATTAAATGCAATACGATATTTGTAAAATAATTTACTGCTGTTAACATCAACAAGGGACAGCAGTTTGTAGGAAATCCTTTTACTTATTGTCTTTATTCTCCGTAGCTGACATTATCATCAGTCAGCAGAAACTAGACAATTCTGTTCACTTCTTCAGATTGGAATTCAAAGCTAGACTCAGTGTAGATATTTATGAAGGGAAAATGTAGCTAAATGTATTTAATTAGTTGCTTGCACGGTACTTTTTTTTTTTTTAAAAAGTACCAATGCTAAGGTTTAGTATATGAATAAATTCTGTAAGTTTTTTTCAGTCCTCTTCCAAGTGTTCTGCTAGTTGCTACAGGAGCAGGTTCCGGTTAAAGTATTTCAGAGTGGACACTGTCTGCTATGTCACTTGCTTTGTTCTCGTATTCGACTACCAGAGGCTTAAAGGAGAACTATGCCTAAAAAATTAATATGGCCGGAAATGGTATATTTTATATACTGAGCTTGTTGAACCAACTTAAACAGTGGCGGAACTACCGGGGGAGCAGGGGGTGCGAGCGGGCCAGGGCCCGCACCCCCTCAGGGCCCCCCGGCAGCCCGTGCGCCACTGAAACTGCGGGCCGTACGGAGGGGGTGGGGCGCGGCTGCGCATCACGCACCAGGGCCTGCCCCCCTCTAGTTACGCTACTGAACCTAAAGGTTCATCATCACTATGGTAGTAATGATCCAGGCCTTCAAAGTTATCATAGAAGTTTTGTTAGGAGCGTCTGCAACACACATAGGGGTCCGTTTACTAAAGTGCGGTAAATCTGACTTTAAGTTTCCGCATGTTATCGCTGAGAATATTTTTACGCCAGAATATTCGCAGCGACTAAGTTTACTAAACAGCGATGCGCTCAGAAGTCATTGCGATCACTTGCAGTAACTACGTTAAGGAACCAGCTTACGTTAGCGGTAATTTTAGCGAGTTGCGAATTTTCTGGCGAAAAATTACGTTTTTGCGAATATTTATGCTATAAAATAGTCTTGTTTTATGGCGGTTATTATGGCAATTTTTACTGTGACATTTATGGCCAGAAATGCATCTTCAAAACTTATAAACTTTATTGACTGATGATTATACCATGCAAAAACATCACCAGAGTAATACCAATCAAACATGTCTGCATCATATAAACTCTTCTGCCAATAGAATCATAGGAAATGATACCAGTCAATCTCTTTGCTTCATAGAAATGCACAGTTTAATGTAGCCAATCCCAATGAAACCAAAAAGTGTAGAGGCTGACGAATCCTTGGACTGTGATGCCACTGCCAATAATACGACTCTGAGCTGAAACTGCTGCTGTTGCACCAGATAGAAGCAGAAGCCAAAACATCCTGTCAGCAATAGCTACAGATCTCTCTCCTGTCAGCAAAGAATGATGGGTAAAAAAAAAACATTATTATGGGATATTTCCTGCCCCTTGAGAATTTTCTGGCAGAAAAAATACTTTTACGCCACTTCATATGTGGCGGTAAAAGTTTGCGAATATTCTGGCGTTAATTTTGTCTTTAGCACATTTCGCTGTTTAGTAAACCATGCGTTAATGTGTACGTAGCGTTATTTTCAGCAAATGCGATAACTGGCGAACAATTATTCTTGCGCAAGAAAATTCGCAAATTTATATTTACCGCAGGTTAGTAAACTGGCGATAACATATTTGGCGAAAATTCTGTCTATATATTGTGCGAATATTTTTAACGCACTTTAGTAAACGGACCCCATAGGCTCAGTGCGCTCTGGGCAGCTGTTAAGAAGCTAAACTGATCGATGTTTTGATATCTGAGCTGCCATGTACCAATAATCTAAATTATTTACTAATCAGCCTTATATTGTGATATTTATATAATCTACGTATATTTTCAGTATATTGTGTGTTGGTCCCTAAGCTTAGTAACTGACAGCAGCACAGAATGTGCAGTGAATAAGTAGAAAAAAGATGGGGAACTACTGGGGGCAACTTTGGAGGCACAGATCTTCCCTGGTAATTGCCTGTGGTTGTCTTGATCTGGTATAGAAGCCCGAAAAAATAATATACAACATTTCTACAATGTTAAAATATTAACAAGATGCATATTTTGCCATGGTTCTGTCTGTAAATAGTAATTCCAATTGGTCTGCACCTCATACAGTCATACTGTGACTGTCATGGAGGTCTTGTACGTGTTATCCATAGTATAATATTAATGCTGTGATGCTTAACCCTTGTCATTAACACAATAAATATTGTATTTCAAAGAAAATAGACTTTTGTGCTTATATCCTTTGAGTACTTGAAGAATAAGTTGTTTTAAAACACTTGCCTGATTTTACATTTTCCCAAATTATGCGCAGTTTATTTCCTGGTCTCCTGAAAAATGTAAAATGGAGGTTATGCTATACTTTTATTTACACTAGTTATTAAAATACTTACTGCTCTATGTGTTTTTTATACATTGTAAAATTGTACAATGATGCATATCCTAGTAGCGTTTTATATATATATATATATATATATATATATATATATATATATATATATATATATATATATATATATATACATGTATATATATATATATATATATATATATATATATATATATATATATATATATATATATATACAGGTATGGGACCTGTTATCCAGAATGCTCGGGACCTGGGGTTTTCAGGATAACGGATCTTTTCCTAATTTGGGTCTTCTTGCCTTAAGTCTACTAGAAATTCATTTAAACATTAAATGCACCCAATATACTGGTTTTGCTTCCAATAAGGATTAATTATATCTTTGTTGGGATCAAGTACAAGGTACTGTTTTATTATTACTGAGAAAAAGGAAATCATTTTTAAAAATGTGGATTACTTGGATAAAATGGAGTTCGTAATTCGGATCTTTCTGGATATCGGGTTTCCGGATATATATATATATATATATGTAAAGAGACAGCACTCCAAGGATTTAACTAACAAAATATAGTGTCAAAAATAGGTAGGTTTATTGAATCCGACGTTTCAGTTCCTCACAGGAACTTTCATCAGGGAATACAGAACACAGTGCACAGTGAGACGCTTAAAACAACATTTTGGAGCCAAGCAGGGTTGCTAGGCAACAGTTAACACAGTGAGTAACACCACGGGGCCCCAAAACGTGTGGGGAAAAAATGGTAAGTGATTAGTGTCAAATAGTGGCATGAAGATCGAGAACAGACCTCTTCACCAGAACAGCGCAAAAATGATACTAGGGAACCATAGCCGCACTTATTAACTACTGGGAACCATAGAAAGTAGAGTGGAAGGGTTGGCTCCTCCCACACGAGCAACTGGACGGTCCTGATATGTGGGTCCACGAGCGAGGTGGTGCGGCGAGCAAGGGTGCACAGGTGCTAATATTAGGCTCAAACTCCTCCATTTGTACTGTCCTGGACTAAATGTAGGGAGCTGTGCAGTACCGCACCTATGTGCGGCGCTGCCACTGTACTACAGTGTCCAAGTTGCCAACAACGGCGAACACCATTGTGCTTTGCTAGGAGAGATGAGCCGAGCTACCAATGGGCGTCCCTACTGTGCGTTTCAGCACGCACCACCCCACTGAAGCCTGAGCTGCGTTAAACACACCCACCTCTACAGGACCTTATATGGGATGCGCGACACGTCCCCATGCTCCATGTGTCTCACATAGTGCGGCTATGGTTCCCTAGTATCATTTTTGCGCTGTTCTGGTGAAGAGGTCTGTACTCGATCTTCATGCCACTGTTTGACACTAATCACTTACCATTTTTCCCCACATGTTTTGGGGCCCCGTGGTGTCACTCACTGTGTTTACTGCTGCCTAGCAACCCTGCTTGGCGCCAAAATGTTGTTTTAAGCGTCTCACTGTGCACTGTGTTCTGTTTTCCCTGATGAAAGTTCCTGTGAGGAACTGAAACGTCGGATTCAATAAACCTACCTATTTTTGACACTATATTTTGTTTGTTAAATCCTTGGAGTGCTGTTTCTTTACATTTTTATACATTTACCTCTTGGACTAGCACCCAGGTTATCTCTACCTCATGGTGTGCGGACTATATGCATTGGTGTGTATATATATATATATATATATATATATATATATATATATATATAATGTATATACACATATATATGTTATACATACATGCATATATACATACAATTCTGTGTGATATTATATACCGCTAAGCACTTACACATGAGCCTGACTACAGTGAAGGAACTAATTGCATGTATGAAAATAACAACATTTAAGCATTACATGCAATTTATAGTATTTAGTATTTCTCTAAGCTTGTTATGTATTCAGGGTTATATATGCTTTGTATATTTATTTACTACTTTTGTGGTTTGCATAAATTAATGTATTAAATATATTGATTTAATAGTTTGTTGAGATAGTTGAGTAAATACCTTCTAGAAACCAAGATTAAGTAACGTACTGTATATATCAACACACAAATTGCTTTATCTTTACTGTTATGATCAGTAAATACAGGTAATTAAAAACTCCCAAATAAACAGTTCAATGTACAACAATATTTGCAGAATGGACAAAGTAATTTATAAGCATAGGTGCAGTAATCCATAGCAACCATAGCGACTTGCTTTTATCATTCTATCCTAATTAATTTGTATGTACATATGGACAGTTAATTGGCTCCTAATGAGACATTTACCTAGTGTGTGTTAGTGTATGTTCTCATGTGTTTGTGTGTGTGGAAGGGTAACTAGATTGCCAGCTCCTCCGGGTAGAGATGCTGTAAATGATAAACAATCAGGTAAAAATCAGGTACAGAATCAGTCATTTATGTTATAGATTATTGGTATCCTCAGATGAAAACAAGAGCTGTACGTATTATTTAGCTATTTTTCTTTCAAAAATTTCGTTTTAGCATAAACAAGCAAAAATGTACAATGCAGACAATCAAATATTATTTAGCGATTTTAACAGATTACTAAAATCCCCCTAAACTATCACTCCAATTACTTTAATAATTTATATTTACTGATTTGAATGTGGGGGTGCTACTGTCACTCATTCATAGAATCCAGGATAAGACTGCCTGACATTTTTCTTTCCAGTGCAGAATAAATCACTATTATAAATATCTTTTAGCTGGTTTAATTAATAAATATGCTTTATGCAGATTTACTAAACGTGTGCTAGTGGAGAGAATCAACAAATAGGTTTCAATTCTATGCATTATGGAGTTAGCAAGCATGGACTATGTAGCGGATACTAGAAATCATTTTTTTTGATGATTGTAATGTATTGCTGATTTTCTAAATCTCTAGCAGGCAAAACAATAGCAATAACAAATGATTTGTATTACTGATTGATTATAGAAGAACCATAATGATGAATTCCTACCTTTACTTTAGGCAACTGACAATGATATTGGGTCTTTTGGAAAAGTGAGCTATTTCTTCAGTGATGATCCTGACAGGTAAGGGCCAAAGTATTTTGAAAGAATGTTTTCTCATGCACACATTTGATACATAGATGATGAAGTAGCGAGCTTATTCAGTCAATGGACTACACAGGTACATTATACTTTTAATTTAATCATCTTTTTAGTTGATATAGCCATGCCCAAGGGAATTGGGAGGCAAGTGATATAATAACCCAGGACATCTGGGAGACTGCCCTGAGTCAAGTTGGCAAATGAAGTGAGGTACAGTAACCATGTACCCCTTGCGAGATCCACACTCACATCAAGCATTTATCAACATTAACCTTAATAATCACTGGACATAAGCCCCAAGGCAGCAAACTTTCAACTTTCAGCTGTAACTGTATAACTGCAACCACAACAACTTTCCATGCAGTATAACATACTGTAGATTTCAACCTCAAAAAGCAGCTCAGTGGGTGAGTAGACTGTAATTCTGGACTGCTGTTGGGCTGCTGCTTTCCCTGTTTTTAGAAGACATATACCAGCCAGGGCTGGGGGCAAGTCCACATGAGGGAGTTGAGGCATAGAGTGGGGGTTTGACATGGAAGTGGCGGAATGATGACATCAAGGGGTGGAGTTGTGTCCCCAAACATAGAATCATCTGGGGGTTCGGTGAGTATAGGAGAGAAAGGGGTGGATCATAGGCAGGTCTGTGGTGGATTGACTAGCAAGTACATTGCTGGTAAATTTGAAATACAGGCCTTTGCCTTGGCTGGTATATTACCGGAATACCAGCCAGTTGGCACCCATACTTACCTAGTGGATGATAACTCCTCCCCTAAACTTCCCTGTGTCTTCACTTCCTGCCTTTCCTAGCATGGTCATTTGCCTACTTCCTTTATACTCTAGTGCAGAAACCAAACCTCCTTTGGATTCTCACCTTTCAGAAAGGTGAGAAAGATTCACAAGTAAGGCTAGCTTTACCTAGTTTGAGAAATTTCCAGATAATGGATCTTTCTGTAATTGGATCTTCATATATTAAGGGGCATATTTATTAAGGGGATTAAGTGAAAATTTAAATTCGAATTTTCGATTTTTTTTTTTGGTCAAAACTCTCAAATTCGAATTGTGAATTATCCAAACTCGATATCAAGTTTTTATTCAAATTTCTAGATTTATCATACTCTAGCCCTTTGAGAACTCAAATAATTTTATTCACCACCTTAAACCTGCCGAATTGCTGTATAAGCAGTTCAGATTCTAAAGCAACAGTTATGTTCCATGTGGCCCCCTCCTACGTCACTGACTGGTTAGTGCCTGTTAACCAATCAGTGGAAACCAAGAGAGCTGAAAAGCAGAAAGTAGTGTTCTGTTATGTTATGTTACACATCCAGTCACTACAGCCTTTATTACATTTTTGGCTAACTAACTATGTTAGAAACATTTCTATTTTGCACATACTAGCTATTTATCCACTTTTTATACTGAACAATTCCTTTAAAAATGTGATTAGTTGGACAGAATGGAGTCTATGGAAGACAGCCTTTCCGTAATTCAGAGTTTCTGGATAATGGGTTTCTGGATTACAGATCCTATACCTATACTATACATGCTTTCATAAATAATTACAAGGCTTCCAATTTCAGATGTAACCCTTTCTTTGCTTTATTTTACTTAAATAAAATTAACTGTTTTCTTTTTTATTTATTGTATAGATTTTTGCTTGACCAGGACACAGGAGTAATAACCATCATTGCCCGTCTAGATTTTGAGAACACTCAGCGATACACCCTCACAGTGATTGCTAGGGATGGAGGAGGAGAGGAGACAACAGGACGTGTTCGCATCAATGTTTTGGATGTCAACGATAATATGCCCATCTTTCAAAAGGAGTCTTACCTGGGAGCGATCCGTGAAAATGAACCATCTGTAGTCACAGTTGTCAAACTCAGAGTGAGAAAAGCAAATTTCATGTTAATATTATTCTGTGCATTAAATGTTTTCAGTAACCAGTTCTTGGCAATGCTAGTTGATTAATCACAACTGGATATAACAGCATAATTAAATCTTTTTTGAATATTAATTATCCAAACTAAAAAAAAACGCCTCCAATCAACAGCTTACTGAGGAACAGTGACTTAATACTGCTGTGCAGAGAGTTTAGCCAAAAGTTGCATTTTCCAAGATATTATTTGAACCACAGCATTGATTATGTACCATCACTATAATAAGGATAGGTAGTCTGGGCATAATACACAAGGATCACAAACTTATCATTAAAATAATCACATTTATAATAGCATTTTTTCTTTTTAAATATTTTAGGACATTATTTATAAAGCATCGAAGTACTAAAACTGGTCAGTAGTGATGGGCGAATTTATTCGCCAGGCGTGAATTTGCGGCGAATTTGCGTGTTTCGCCGCCAGTGAATAAATTCGTGAAAAACGCCCGCGAAAATTCGCTGCAAAAATTCGCCGGCGTCAAAAATTTTTTTTCGAAAAAACGGACGCCGGCGCCAAAAACGGGCGCCGGCATAAAAAACGGGCGCCGGCATCGAAAAAACGGGCACCGGCGTCAAAAACGGGCTCCGGTGTCAAAAACTAGACCCGGCGCCGTTTCGCGAATTTTTCGGCGTTTCACGAATTTCGCGCGAAATTCGCTAATTTTTTGGCGAAGCGAAACGGCGCAAATTCGCCCATCACTACTGGTCAGATATGTTTCACTCCAATACATTAATTCGATTTTCTCATGTTCTATTTAAAAATAACTTTGACATCCACTTGGAAAAACAATTAATTACATTTCTTTATCTTAGATTTTATTGTTTCCAGCAGTTATGGCAAAGGACCTCTTATGAGGAAAAATACTTTGTAGAATGGCCCTTAGTCTTTTATAGTGCTGTTAATGACAGCCTGCTGATTGGTAGAATATATCTTGGCTGTGTTTGGGCCCAAGGCAAAACAAATAGTGTGGGTCCCTTCACTTAGCACTATTTTGCAGAAAAATGTATATATTGGCCCTTAACTATTATAACAGAGATGTTTTTTGAACGTTCTAGTATTATATGACTGGATCAATTAAAACAATTGTGGTTGTTCTTTTCTGATCATGGAAATATGTATATCCCTCGATTTATTCTTCCTGGAATGTAGCCATAAAAAGTAATGAACAGAAGCAACATAACAGAGGGTATTTACATAGTAAATGTCACCAGCTATATAAAGTGTCTTTTTATTGCTGAACTAGGCAACTGATGAAGATTCAGCACCAAATAGCCAGATTACATACAGCATTGTGAATGCATCTGCCTTCAAGAGCTATTTCGAAATTTCCATTTCTGAAGGTTATGGAGGTATGTGATGAGGCTTGTATTCATGTTATAAATATAATGTATGTTATACATATTGTAAGTTTGCTTTGTGAAATCTTGTAATGCAGATACACATAGATATCCTGAATCTGTTTTGTAATAAATGATGGGTGGAACACATCTGATAACCTTGATATGCTGATAACTTTGTATTTGCTTTGCAAAGCTTAATCCAAAAAAGGGGACGAGCTGAAAAGAAAACAGGGACGTTGCTGGTCCATATACCAATGGTTGTATTGTATTGTATCATAATAAAGTTTTTGGATGCAGAGATCTGCAGATATCTCACCTTGGATTAGAAGTTTATTATGCCAGAAATAGAGTAACTTGTTTTACAAATTGCCAAGTATCTATAAGATTGAATACTGTACCCCTTTTTCATTTGAAGTTTGTTGTAGCCATAAATAACAAGAATTGGATATTCCATGCTAAGCCATATGAAAAAGTTTGGGAACCCCTCTTAATTGTTTGGAGTTTTGTTTATCATTGGCTGAGCTTTCAAAGTAGCAACTTCCTTTTAATATATAACATGCCTTATGGAAACAGTAGTATTTTATCAGTGACATAAAGTTTATTGGATTTACAGAAAATATGCAATATGCATCATAACAAAATTAGACAGATGTATAAATGTGGGCACCCCAACAGAAAGATTACATTGATACTTAGTTTAGCCTGCTTTGCAAATGTAACAGCCTCTAGACGCCTCCTATAAACTTTGATGAGTGTCTGGATTCTGGATGGTGGTATTTTTGACCATTCGTCCATATAAAATCTCTCCAGTTCAGTTAAATTTGATGGCTGTTGAGCAAGGACAGCCTGCTTCAAATCATCCCATAGATTTTCGATGATATTCAAGTCGGGGGACTGTGATGGCCATTCCAGAATATTGAACTTCTCCCTCTGCATTAATGCCTTTGTAGATTTCAAAGTGTGTTTAGGGTCATTGTCTTGTTGGAATATCCAACCCCTGTGTAACTTCAGCTTTGTGACTGATGCTTGAATATTATCCTGAAGAATTTATTGAAATTGGGTTGAATTCATCTGACCCTCGGCTTTAACAAGGGCCCCAGTCCCTGAACTAGCCACACAGCCCCACAGCACGATGGAACCTTTACCTTAAAAGTAAGTAGCAGGTAGGAATGCGGTGTTCTTCTTCCGTCATGCAAATCGTTTTTTGTTCTAACCAAATAACTAAATTTTTGTCTCATCAGTCCAAAGCCCTTTGTTCCAAAATGACTGTGGCTTGTCTAAATGAGGTTTGCATATGTAACAAGTGGATGGGTCAGGGTCTTCCTAAACCTTCCCGTGGGTTACTATCCAAGGCGACTGTTTGTGGCTTGAGTGAAGAAAGGGCTTCTTTCTCATCACCCTGCCATACAGATGTTCTTGCAAATTGCGCTGAATTGTAGAATGATGTACAGATACACCATCTGCAGCAAGATGTTCTTGCCGGTCTTTGGAGGTGATCTTTTCTCACAATCCTCCTCATATGCCACTCCTTTATTTTTCTTGGCCTGCCTACCTGGGTTTTACAGCAATTGTGCTTGTGGCCTTCCATTTCCTGGTTACATTCCTTACAGTTGAAACTGACAGTTTAAACCTCTGAGATAACTTTTTGAAGCCTTTCCCTAAACCATAATACTGAACAATGTTTGTTTTCAGTTCTTTTGAGAGTTGCTTTGAGGATCCCATGCTGTCACTCTTCAGAGGAGAGTAAAACAGAAGCACAACTTGCAATTGGCCACCTTAAATACCTTTTCTCATGATTGGACACACCTGTCTATGCAGTTCATTGCTTAACGAGCTAATCCAACCAATTTGGTATTGCCAGTAATCAGTTTTGAGCAGTTACATGCATTCACATTAGCAAAATATCAAGGGTACCCACATTTTTGCACAGACAGTTTTCCACATTTAGTTCTATTTCATACAACTGAATACTGCTTCACTAAAAATCTTTCTTTAGAAAACACCCCAGTACTCAGATGTTCCTGGGAAATGAACCACTGTTATCTTTTTTTATTGAAAGTGGAGTAAATTATTATGCAGGCTGAGAGGAGTTCTGAAAACTTTTTCATATGACTGTATACACAGCATTATTATGCAAATTATTTATGTGACCAAGTCTCTGTGATTTTCAGTTGTGACCTGGTAGAAAGTATCCTCATATTAAACTAAACTATATCTTTGTCCAATACTGCTGCTTCTCTGTTACTTCTGTTGTCTCTGATTACATTTATCATGCTGTCAAACTGTTTATCATGCTGTGTAAAAAGTGGAGTGAAACATTACTGGTTATGTTGCTTATAGCAACCAATCATATCTCTGCTTTTGTTTTGTAACTGGTGAAATCTGATTGCTGATTTATTTCTCTGGGCAACATTACCAGTAATGCTTCACTCCACTTTTTACACTGCATGATAAATAGGCCCCTAAGAGTGTTAGGCTAATGGTATACATGACATTCTGGCATCTGGGCAAAGTAACTAGTTAGAATTCCATGATTAACCAACATAATATAACATTGCATTGACTGGGCATTGTGTTAAACGGTTGATGCATGATTTACCAGAGACTGAAGTCAAAAAGGGCAAATGTTCCCACAATTCAGTGCAAAGGGAGGAAATCATTGGAGAGCATGTCATTTTCACTCCACACTCTGAAATAAAGCATGGGGTGATAAATATTGATAAATAAAAAGTTGTGTTATTTTCAGAGTTATTTTCAACATGTGACTATACTTTTGATT
Organism: Xenopus laevis; assembly: GCF_017654675.1. Classification (NCBI taxonomy): domain Eukaryota; kingdom Metazoa; phylum Chordata; class Amphibia; order Anura; family Pipidae; genus Xenopus; species Xenopus laevis. Next base: position 44,362,117 of record NC_054383.1, on the reverse strand, counting down.
ATTGTGTTCATATTTTTCTTTCTTTTCTTTTTTTTTTGCAGTGATAACAGTGACCCGGCCACTAGATTATGAACAAATCTCCAATGGAGTTATATCATTGATAGTCATGGCAAAAGATTCCGGTGTACCCTCACTCAACAGCACTGTCCCTGTCAGCATTGAAGTCTTTGTAAGTTTTAATACTGTATATTAACAATATATCATAGGCAGTGCTGGATCAATCATGGTTTGGGCACCCTTCCTCCATCAATCATAAAACACATTAATGGCCCCACCCTTAAGCACACACCACTCTTGACCTATTACCTTGAGTACACTGTGGATAGTTTAACCTTTCATCATATTATAAGGGCTCTTTTTTTGTATGTGGCATTTCTGTATGTGTTTGTGCACACCTAAATGCAACAGCTGGTTATACTCATAAAACTTGGATTTTATTGCATTAATTGTGTTTTTTGGATGCAACTTGCTGCATTTTCTTGCTCTTGTCGTGAATTTAGAAGTCATTATAATAAAAGTTGGTTTCAAACTCACAAATATACACTCAGTTGCATCTAAATAATGCATAGGCCTATGTGTAAGAGCCCTAAAGATACAAATATTTAGAAATATAAATCATTGACCATACTTAAAAAGGTATGGATAGAGCACTTAATCACCATCTTGAAAACCCCAATCTATTTGAGCATCTGTCTTAATTGTAATTGTCCATTCAGTGGTTGTAATGAATTAGAATAGACAGAATATCTGGGTTAGGGACCTTTTATCAGCATGTCCATTATAAAATACCAGGAACAGCCACGGAATCATGAACATAGAAATAATCAAAATCAACTCTAAAGGAAATTGTTTGTTTTTCTATGTTTCTTTTGCTGAGAGAAATTATCATGGGATTATTAAAATAAAGTAGGTAAGTGGAGATAAAGCTGTGGACGTGGGAGGTATTGGTGCAGTTGAAATAACTCTCCCACTTTCTCTTTGAAGAGCATAATCACTTCAGTCTAAAAACCTGACTTGAAAAGGTCACTGGCTTCTTGCGTCTATCTACGGCTTTTCTAAGCAACTGTCAAGCCTTGCTTGCTTTAGCAATAATGCAATAACATAACATTGAAAGACGGCTAATTTATCACCATGTGGGAGGGCGAGGAGGAGGAGGATAAAGAGACACCCCTTTGTTAGATTAATTTTCACATCCGCTGGTGACTGGGTGCTAATAAAACACTGTTTTGCTTTGAAGATCTTTGGGTCACAATATTCCTTGTGTAGAGCAAACTGCTAATAAAGTGTAATGCCATAATGAGGACATCAGATCTGAACAACTCTACCTATATATACCAGCTGCCTCTGAAATATATGCCAATTATTCACAAATACTCTGAGCAGTGCTTATATAAAAATCTCTGTATGTAAGAAAGACTATGTAGTTGTCAGAAAATATATCTTTCCTTTATCCGCTAAAGCCCAATGGTATATTTAGTAATAATATATTGATGTCCTGTTTGAGCCTTAATAAGTCATGAGTCATTCATACATAAGCTCATGCTAATTAACAAGTGAACTGTATCTCTAAGCTGATTCTTTGCCCTTGATGGGCAATCAATCAAACTGCCATTTTTTTATGTTTTTCAAGAAAGATTTATAACGTATTTGACTGTGGTGAATACCAAGGTTGATACATTTAAGCCAAGCAGTTAAACTGTTAATACAAACATAGAAACATAGACCACTCTTTCCCCCTTTGTATATTGCAAAAGTGTACAGTAAAGCACTGTGAGCAATATTACATTAAAGGGGTGGTTCACCTTTAGCATATCTTTAAACCTACAAATAATAAAACATTAAAACCAGTTGCAAATTGTCTGGGAGTATCCTTCTCTACGTTATACTAAAAGTTAACTCAAAGACGAACTACCCTTTTCATTTGTTTTGAGGGTTTACTTTTTAAAGGGCTCATATTGAATGCAAGCATATAGTTTCCACACTAATGTGACACTAAGGGGGTTATTTACTACATTTAGAATGCAAAAATCCTGAAAAATTCGTGATTTGTTTTTGATAAAATCACACTTTTAATAAAATCACAAATTTTTCAGAATTTATTAAACCCCTAGGATGGAAAAGTCTGAATTAGAAAATCCGGCATCTCAGACCTGTCGAGGTTGCATATAATTCAGTGGGAGAAGTCCCCATGATTTTTTGATGTGCACTGGGTTTTCGGGCAAAAAATCATAAGAAATTTGAGTTTTCCGGTGAAGAATCTGAAAAAATCGTGAAAATCAGATTTTTCCCCGGAAAGCTCATTTTCAGGAAAATGTAATAATAAATAAGCGCAAAAAATCAGAGCAGATTTGATCAGAGTTTGTAGCAGAAAATGTTGAGATAAAATCGGAGTTTGATAAATAACCCCTTTTGAGGCAAATTTGTTAAGGGACGAATTGAAAATTTGAATTTTCATTTTTTTTTTACGGTCAAAACTGTCAAAATTTACTAAGGAGTTATCCAAACATGATTCATATTTTTCATACTCTGGCCTTTTAAGAATTGGAATTCAACTATTCGCCACCTAAAACCTGCCGAATTGCTGTTCAATTCAATGGAAGAGGTCAAGGGACCAATTTAGAGATGTTTGCAGCCTTCCTGACATTCAAGTTATTTTCAGAGAAAAATCTCGAATTGAGTTTGATCAAATTCGTTTCAAATTCGATTAAAATTTTCAGGTTGTTTAAATTCGTCTGAGTTGAAAATTTTGATTTTATTATTAAATTTCAATTAGTCGAATTTCAAATTCATGTATTAAAAATAATGAAAAGGTTCAAGCAAAAACATGTAAAATGTTTACAGTGTGTTTGTACACAAATATATTCAATATGGATTTCTTTTGCAGGATGAAAATGACAACCCTCCCACCTTCAGTCGACCTTCGTACATCATTACGGTTATGGAAAACATTATAGCAGGTGATGTTCAGAGTGCACAAACATGTTAAACATAGTTGCTGATTGAAAATTCCCTCTCTCCCCGTCTGGGCTGCAAGTATATTAGGTTGATTTATTGTGAAATTCCCCAAAGCCCCAGTACAAAGACAAATTGAATTTGCCATCTTGATAAAGAATCTGGAGTTAATGTTTGAGATGTATCCTTCTCTTTTGCCTTCAGGTGCAACTGTACTTTTTTTAAATGCCACAGATCTGGACCGTTCAAGAGAATATGGGCAGGAATCTATTATATATTCTTTGGATGGCTCCCCTCAGTTTCGGATTAACGCTCGATCAGGTGCAACCTTTTTCTGTACTTAAATGCTAAGCTCTAGTAATATAATAGGTATGTGGTACAGTGTATGTACAGGTGTGTGATCTATTATAGAGAATGCTTGGGACCTGGAGTTTTATTGTACTGTATTTACTGTACTGTTTTACCGTACCGTGGAGCGCCATGCTATTGGATTAACATATTAAAAATATTAAACATAAAAATAAACAAAAAATATAGTGGGGATGGTTTGCAGCCATTGTATTACTAAACAGAAAATATAAATGTTAAAACAGTTGTTTAAATTCAGAAATAATGGCATTGGTATATTTGTGAGTTTTCTGGATAATTAGTTTCCAGGCAATATGTCCCATACTTGTACTATTAATGTCTGCCTTGATTTCTTTGGTTAGCAATAGATAGTTAATCTCACACAAATAATAGAAAGTATCATTGACTAGTCACCTGATTTATTGCTACAGGTTAAGGTGGGCATACATGCTGACATTCACTCTCCATAAAAAGCGAATATCTGCCCAATTTGGCCGCCCATACACTGTGCCAAGTCAGGTTGATGTGATTGTTGGCCTGAATGCCAATGATCACATCATATTGCGGAGACCCTCAGGACAAGGACCCAATGAATGCACTCGTGGTCCAGCTCCAATGATCTAACCTGTCCAATATCTGGACAATTTTCCGCCAAATAACAGTCAAGCAAGGCCTCTTGAGAGCCCCAAAAAGCCAAGTAGGCAGTTAATATTGGCCTGTGTATGATCAGCTTTACTTCACCAACTGTAAACTTTGTGACCTCCATTACATTATGTCTGTAATAAACGTTATCTGTTATTCATGACACATATCACACCAGTTACACTTTTGTCAAACAGTGGGACGGGTATGTAACAAAGTATTGCATGAACAAAACAGGGCATAGTAGAAGGTGTATCCATTTTCTTAGACATCCATTAAGACTATTTATTATTTTGATTCCAGTTTTAACATTAGGTGGCATCAAGAACTTGGAAGACTAATTAATGTAGCCTGCAGGTTATAAAGCTGATTTAAACTGAACAGAAACTCAAGAAAGCAGTTACTCTAGAACTAGAAAAGTCCCCTGGCTGGTGGAAAAGATTTAGTAACAAATGTAGAAAAATGTTCTTTCACCAATTAAAAGTCAGGGTAAATGTTCTTTCTAATTGATCACAGTGGCACTATGAGTCCCATTTATTAAGCTTTTTTTGTGTTGCAAAATGAGTTGCAATATTTTATCCACAAAATCATATGGAAAAGGTTTACACCAAATTAATGTATTTAGTTCACGGTTCTAAAACCTCTCCCTGTACCTATGTAAATATCAAACTGTGCCAACTGAATAGCTTGAAGCTGAAATACAGGTGTGGGATCTATTAACCATAATGCTCAGTTCTGGGGGTTTTTTGGATAAAGGAACTTTCTGTAATTTGGACATTAAACAAACTCAACAAGATTGTTTTGCTTAAAGTAAAGATGCATTATATCTTAGTTGGGATAAAGTACAAGATACTGTTTTATTATTATTGGTATAGGATCTGTTATCCAGAAAGCTCCACATTACAGTTATTCTCCCATAGACTTTTTTTTAAATCAAATAATTACATTTTCATTTTTTTTTTTAGTAATAATACAGTACCTTGTACTTGAACCTGTCTAAGACATAATTAATCCTTATTGGATGCAAAACAATCTAGCTGGGTTTATTTAAGGTTTAAATGATTTTTGGTAGACTTAAGGCATGGAGATCCAAATTACAGAAAGATACCGTATTCAGAAAACACTAGGCCAAGCCAAGTAAACAGGGAGTCATTTTTAAATTATTTGATTAAAATAGAGTCTATGGGATCATTGTTATGTATGACTGATATATCATATAGTCTCATAGGGAACTGGACATTTAAGCATGCACTGGATATGTTCTAGATATTACTTAAACTGGAGCACAACTAATAATGAATGTAAGGTTACATTAACACCACTGTACTTTAATTGATGCAAATTACCTACTTTTCATTTCCTTTGTATGTTTATTTTTTTTATTCTGTCTTCAAACTTAATAAAAAAAAAAAAATAGTCTATGGGAAATGGCCTTCCGGTAATTAGGAGCTTTCTGGATAATGGGTTTTTGAGATAACGTATCGCATACCTGCACATAACATGACTTAACATTGCATGCACTTGCCACACTAGGATGGAAATTTTGCAGCTGTATTGATTTATTGTTGAATGACATAGATTTTTGCTAGTGATGGGCGAATTTGTGGCGTTTCGCTTTGTTGAAAAATTTCCAGCGAAATTCGCAAACTGGTGAAAAATTCATGAAACGGCGCCTGCGTCTCTTTTTTGACACCGGCGTCTGTTTTTTTTGGATGCCGGCGTCCGTTTTTGGCAAAATTGTGCCGTGTCCAAGAAAAATGGATGCCAGCGTCCATTTTTTTTTTTGACTCCCGTGAATTTTCGCGGCGGTTTTGCAAATTTATTTGCCGGCGGTGGTTTCGCAAATGTCTAATTTGCAAACCACTTTTTGCACTTTACCTTTACAATAAGGCAGCAAACAGAAAACTGCAGGCAGGATGATGCAGCAGAAAGTGTGTTTGAAAGCCGTAGCTACATATATATCAGCTTTTAATGAAATGCTAATTAACAAAAGATTGTGAGCTGAAAAGTTGCTATTAAAACAACCCTTGATCTGAAAAGTATTGTTGGCAGCCGTATGCAATGCAGAGTGGACACCAGCTGATTTGCAGCCTTTACACTGGTTTAAATCCTTTCAGCTGCCTCACAGAGCATAAAACAACAGAGCAATAGTGCGTTACCTCAGCTCAGACAATACCGACTGCTGCTTTGTAAAGACATAAGTACATTTCGTAGGAGTAGAAAATTAGTCGCACCGGCTCTGCTAAGGCGTATTCTTAATTGGAAGTAATTTGGAGGACGGGTGGCAAGATCCATCATTAAGACATTTAAATATTTAAAGCTTTTTAAAGATTAATTTTTTTTAAGCCTGGTAATTAATTGATGGTGCAAAACTTTTGAAGCACGTATAGCCTAAAAGACCTGTCTGCATTTTTAATGTTGTTCCATCTGAAATAATTTGCTACTTGCCTTAGGCATCTTGCCTTTAAGCAACTCTCGCTGCTCTATCTCCTGTAGGAACTGCAAGTACTGAACCTTTGTTCTACTATATGATCCTTATTTACTCTACTGCTCTTTATATGTTTATCCACTGAAAAAAATACAACAACTAAACATTTGCACTCCTGTGGGATTTTATTATAAATGGCCAAAGCCGATTATTTTCCCAGTTATTGTGCCTAAAATGTGTACTTTTAATAGAGAAACAAGTGATTAAGTTACATAGTCAATTTGGGTTGAGAAAAGTCCATCAAGTTCAAGCCCTCCAGATAAATATATACAGTAGAACCTCAATTTTACATCCCTTGATTTTGAGTTTTCCCTCATTAGTGGTGCTTGCGAAGCAAAGCATCACTACTGTTATCTTGCAAACTTATTTTTAGTGGTGCTTGCGAAGCAAAGCATCACTACTGTTATCTTGTTTTTAGTGGTGCTTGCGAAGCAAAGCATCACTACTGTTATCTTGCAAACTTATTTTTATTCTTCTTCCGTATGAAAGTTTGGCGCGTAACTAGTCCCGCACCGTTTGTCCTAGACCCATGAATGAGGTGTCAAATCGTGCGGCTTAATCGGGAATGGGGTGGTATGACTTTTCTAAGGGGTGGGTGGTTAATTGCCCCTTGCGGGGGCAATTAACCACCCCGAAAAGTCCCATAGATTAACATTGAGGCCAACTTTTGACGGATTCTAGCGCAGAGAGGGAATCTTGTAGAAACGTTAAATTTACCACATTTGAAGAGGTTTGCGACCTGTGTCAGATGATACCCCACACGAGGGTATAAGTTTTACCCCCGGGGCAGGAGAGGTCCCCAAATTTGCCCCATTGACTTATAATGGGGAATTTATCGAATAATTAGTTTGTCGCAGACCCATGAATGAGGTGTCAAACCGTTCAGCTTATTCGGGAATGGGGTGTTGTGACTTTTCTGTCCTATTTTGGGGACCCAAAAAAGTGAGCGGAGCCGCAAACAACCAATCAGATTTTCCCTATTGACTTCAATGAGAAAATGTAAACAGCTGTAATTCTCACAGTAATAAAGCCAGAGCTCCCAAACTTGGCACCGTGGGTCACTGGGTAACTGCAGCCAAAATTTACAAAAAGTGGGCGGAGTCTACAACAGCCAATCAAATTTCAGCCATTCAATTAAATAGGAAAATTTTAAACTGCTGCCGCTCTTAGACGGTTAATGGCAGCCTCCTCAAAGTTGGCACAGTTGGTCATTGGGGGACTGGGATTAAAATTAAGAAAAGTGGGTGGAGCCAAAACCAACCAATCAGATTTCTTTGATTGGTTTTAATGGGAAAAATTAAGAAGGCTGCCATTCTCTCAGTATTGATGTCAGGGACCTTGAATATCACAAATGTGGTCGCTGGGGGTTTCCACTTCAAGTTTAGAAAAAGTGGGCGGAGCCACCAACAACCAATCAAATTTCATTCATTGATTTTCAATAGAAAAAAATAGAAATGCTGCCATTTTTACACATTAAATGACAGCATTCCCAAACTTTGGTATGTTAGTCACTGAGTGACTGTGGTTCACAATTAGGAAAAAAAGGGGCGGGGCAACAACAGCCAATCAGATTTGGGCCTGAGTTTTGCCACGGCAAGCACCACTCACATTTTCTTCAGGAAATGTACCTCTCTAGTTTTACATTGTTGTTTTGTGGTCCCACCTATATATTATACATAATACATTTCCCTGATTTTACATTTTCCTGAATTTTACATAATTTTTTTCTGGTCCCCTGAAAAACGTAAAATGGGGGGCCAAAGTCGAATTTTTAATAAAATTTTTAAAGAGACAGTACATGATAAATTCCGATATTCTAATTTTTTCCGAATTTGGACTAAGTCGAAGTCCACAAAAAATAGCTCGAAATTCGATTTTTTTTTTTCATTAAAAAATTCACCTCGATATTTGATAATCTGCCCCTTTATGTTTTTATATGATTTTCTAGTAGGCTTAAGGTATGAAGATCTAAATTACAGAAAGATTATCTGGAAAGCCCCAGATGCCAAGCATTCTGAATAACAGATCCCTTACCTGTATATATACAAGTGGTTATAATTTTGGTGCCATGCCAAGATTGTAGAATCCAAAACTCTGATAATTGCATGCACACCGTGTTACTTTTCTTTCAAAATTTATTTGGAAACAAAGCATATTTGAATGCACATATCAATTGTATATAGACGTTTTGGTTTATGGTCTGGCATCATCAAGTGCACCACTTTGTGTAATTTTACTAATGGCATTACTCTGTGATTAGTTTGTTTTTTTTCATTTAGCTGACTCTTTCTTTACATTTTCTTATAGAAGGGTTTTTTTTATTTTATTTTGCCTGAGCTTTATATGCTGAGCCACTCAAAAATTAAAAAAAAACCCTCTGAAGGTTTGCATTAGTCCTTAGTGCTAGCAATTAGACTAGAACTCTAGGAAAAGGTAAAACTAAAACCTGATGGACTATGCCTGTTTTTAACACAGTAAATGAGGCCCCTTCATTTTACTTCCCCAAAGCTATAGTTTTATTGCCCCATTAATGATAAATTATGTATTTTTAAAAAAAAAAAAAAAACTGTATTACTATGAATGAAATGATCTTCTGTACACATACAGGTCTATTCACTGAATATATATATATATATATATATATATATATATATATATATATATATATATATATATATACATACATATATATGTGTGTGTTTGAAATCTCTCTTGGGTGTTTAGTTTTAGAGGTGCAAGTGACATTCCATTAAATAATGGGGTTCTGTTGAGGAAGCAGGATTAGGAAAAATTAACCTTGCCTATAGCAGTGCTGAGAAAGCTTTATATATATTTCTTTACCTCTAACAGGGGAAATCACTACCACAACATTGTTGGATCGAGAGGCCAAGTCAGAGTACATATTAATTATCCGTGCGGTGGATGGTGGAGTGGGACCCAATCAGAAAATCGGCATTGCTACAGTAAGAACATATTTATACTGTGAATGGGTTACTGGTAAAATAAAACAAGAAGAATTATATAAGGAAATGATATAAAACCACCATTACAGTCACAAGCAGAATACTGTAGTGTAATATTAGAGCCACTGTTTATGACATATGTGTAAAATGTCTGCACTTTTTTTTTGTATCCCTTGCTGTTACTAAGTTCGGCTATGTACCTAGAGAGAGCCTATACTCTACTGATATGTTCAATTTATGATTATATATTTTGGCATTTTTTAAATATGTGTTTATATCTTTATAACAACATTGTAAGGGTTTAAATTCCATTACAAAACATTTCTTAGCATTGAAAGAACTCAAATATCAAAAAGCCTACATTGCCCTACCACAGGAGACCTATTTTTCAAGACTCAGACCAGAAACTGGTAAATCGCATCTTAACTACTAAAGGAATCTCCATCACATCCAAATGGCAGCCGTAAAATATTCCCTCCTGGATGGAGATAAACGGAAAAATATACCGAATAACAATAAAGGTTTTGAATTTAGAATTGACCTTATTCAGACTAAAATAGATCCCAGGTCTGCCTGGGAAATGCAATCCTCTTACTAACAAGGGACACATACATGCATTCAATATTCTTAATATTCAAGTGAAATAATTGGAATTTTATCATTTTAATATAATATATTATTAAAGAGCATATATCCAAAAATTTAACAATGATATGAGGCCTATTTCCAAGGTCAAGAAAAAAGCAACTTATTTAAGCAGGAAACACAACAAAGTATTCACATTGTTCTATTCATTTTAATAAGGCTAAAACATTTTTTTAATGAACTGAGAAAATAAATGAAGTTATTAAAGACTTTTCTCTTTAATTTACTCATTGACGTCTATTGGACCTTGCCAGCTTTTACTTGCCAAGCTGTTTTCGTCTTTTTCATTAATATACCCCAACCTGTGGTTTCAGAAAATACTTGTTCATATTTTTCGTAGGAAAAAACACTAACTATGTTTTTCAAAGTGATCTTGGTTCTGCTGCTTGCAAAACTGATCCTGATCCACCAACAGCTGCTGACTGCCTGGCATTCAATACAATCAGAGGCCTCTGAGTTCCGGACAGCAGGTAGCAACATGCAAGGCAGATTTCCTGCATACATAATATTGTCCTGCTCTCTAGAACTCTGGAGCACTTCTCATCGTCTTCAAGTGGGGCAACCGGTGGCCATCAGTAGAATTCAAGATCAGGATTTCTTCTTCAAGTAGCAGGAAGAGTGAATAGTAGAAATTTTTTAAACAATTTTTAAAACAGCCTGGAATTTCTAATTGAGGTATAATGAAAAAAGTCTCACATAAAAATGGGAAAAATATTTTTTTTGGAATGGCGTACATGTAAAATATCCTCACGACTAACTTTTACTATTAACTATATTAATAGTAAATGACATTATGACATTACACAAAACACTATAACTAATAAAGCTTTGATACAAAAAATAAAAACTATGAAGGCTCTGTACACAATGTTCTAAAGGAGCAGGCTTTTAAAATGTAAGGGTTTCCAGAAGTAGTCCCAGATTCTGAGAAACTACACATTGTCTGGGTCCCAGCACCTTTATAGTACAAGTTTTTTTTTCTACCTGGAGACCTGTGGTCTGTATTATGATCATGTCACAGAGGTATAGTGTTATGTGAATTCCTTTTAACTACAAGGGTTCATACCAGAGCATGGCATTGGTGGAGGATTGCTTTGTGGGCCCTGGTACATTTGGGAGAGCAGAATTTTTCCTCGGGTTGTCCTGGGGGCAAAATATAAATGCAAGGTCTACTGTAATTCTATAGTAGTTTGCTGGTATGTCATGCCTTATGGCATCATTATATTAATAAAGAATAATATTCTTGTAAAGGAAACATACATTATATTCATAAATATTCTTCCAAAAGAAGGAATATCTAAATGATTGTTTAAGTCAGGAAAGACTGGGTTTCATTACTAAGACCACTCGTATTCTCCCCCTGTTACCTTGGACAATTAATTTATTTTCCCTGCAGCTTTCTTAAATTGAGTAATGCAGGGTCTATCAATTAGCAGTGTGTTGAGTGCTGCTTAAATTAGTAGCCTTGCAAAAGACAATAAGATAATCACAACTAATTATTTTGTCATCTTAATAATTGCTTGGCAACAGGGTTAAGCAGCCTTCTTATGTGAAAAATATGCCTTCCAAGAAAAGACATGTAACTATATAACTGATGCACTAAAGATCCTTATAGACACCCCATAAAAAACATAAATGCACCCGCTAATACCGGTCTGTATCCCAACAATGAGTCTGTTAATATAGTCTATAAAGTTTTACAGATAATCACAGCACTCCACATAGAGTAGAATTCTCAACTCGCAAACGTGAAATGTGAACTATTTTTCCCCAAAACAGTATTACAACTTACTGTATATTTACACAAACACATTGCTACACTAACTGCCTTACATGTTTCTTTCCTGTGAGGAATTAATCATAAGGGCCCAAGAGAGAAACAAGAGGAAACTGTTTTGCGTCCATTTATTTATTCTCAGAAGTTTTCATAACAGTTTTTAAGAATACAATTTTAATTTTAATTATCTGGAACAGAATGCATTTTTTGGGGGAATACAGAGAAATACATTTGTTCAAGCTCTTGCCCAATAAGTCAAGCTCAGTCTCCTAGAATTATAGCATTTGTATTGTAGAAAGAAAGTAGGAATGGCCCCACGGTTGTTTTCCTAGAAATTGGTGTGTAGCTGTGTGCAAATAGGTTGTGTTACTCTTCTCTTATATAGGCTGTCTCTGTTATGCCATAATTAAGCAAACTACAGAATTTCAGTAGATTTCTACCATAGCAAACAACTTTTTTTTTTTTTTGCTCCCCTTTTCATCTGAGAAGTGTAATTGATTTTCATTTATTACAATTTTAACGGACATTTGGACACCAAATGAAAGGCTACATCATGTGTTACTACAAAAGCTGTGTTCATCACAGATGCCCACAAAAGGAAAATTTGGCAACATACAATGCAGGTCACACAGCAAAGATCTACATTTATTGAATGCTAAAATCACCTTTGTTAAGGATGCACCACAATGAACTAACCGTCCTAAATGGGGAAAATATACTGTTTATATATTGAAAATAATTACATTAAAGGCAATAATTTACTGTACTGACCATGATATCCTTTATATTATGCTATTTTCTTGCTAGGGTTAAAGATCATAAAGTGTCTTACATTCTATGTAACTTTTAGCCTTCTATTGTAGAAAATAATAAATTTTCTAGTGCACAAATAATATAGCTAATAAAATGAAAAGAAGAATAAAGGAAGTTTCTTAGATACTACCGTCAGCAACATACAGGGCTGAATTTGATGGCAGAGTGCCTTTTAGACTGCTGCACCCACCCACATACAATACTGCTCTTGCACCAAGCCAACCAGCAGCACTGGGGAGTTTGCAGGCAGGACATTTGGACAGCAATATAAATGTCTTGCCCAGTGTAGATGCTGCCTATGTGACATGCTGCCCTTAGCATCCTGCTGCCCTAGGCCTTCACAAAAATCTGGGTTTGGCAAAAATATTAAAAATATTGTAGGTTAATTTGCCTATCAAAAGCCAAACTGATGTGAACACAAGTCAACAATAAGTTCCTCTCCATTTAATCAATAGTATATTAGTAACAACAATAACAGGAAGCATAGGGCTTTGTGCATATTTTATGGCCTCTTTACACTATTAGTGATAAATGATCATTAGTAGCCAGCGTTAATGCAAATATGCTTATGTGGGTAACAGGAGCAAGCAGAAGTTACAGGGCACAAAAGAAGTGCTATTCAATTAGCAGTTTCAAGTGATGTGTAAAAAAAGTTTTGCAAGTGATGACTTTACTTACACTGTTCATTTTATTAAATACTTTGCATAACCAGCAGTGTTAATTAAGGCAATACGAATACATTTGTGATGAATTGCATTTGTGTCTTGAAAAGCTTAAAGCCACATGAGATGTTACAACTGCGCTATGAAATTTCAGTATTGTTTAACGTACCAGAAGTTAACCTGGTATTCGGAAATTGTTTTTTCTGTATTCCACATCAAACCCAGGATAGAGACAGTTCAGGAAAGCGGAATTATTCCTACATTCTTTCTGTTAATATGTATACGACTACTCCCATTATGTTTCCAGACTGCCCTCACAACTTACAGACTTGTCATTCTTTCTCATATAAAATATTTTGTTCATATACTGTATGTGTATTTGTTATGTAGAAGTTTTCCATAAATATACATCATAAGATTGTTTTTTTTTTAACTTAGGTAAATATTACTTTGCTCGACATTAATGATAATGCTCCACAATGGAAAGATGAACCGTATCTTATTAACCTGGTGGAAATGACACCCCCGGATTCAGATGTCACTACGGTATGTTGGAAATTCACAGTACAGCCACTGTACCAATACTCTTCTATAGGGAAAATGAAATGGGTATTGTTTTATAAAGAGGATAAAAGAGTAATGCAGGGCCTTAATTTTGAGGAAACAAAGAACCAGTTATAATGTATAAAACAAGGGGGATAGAGAACAGGAGGATATGTACTGCCTAGTGATGTGCGGTTGAGTATGGGTTGAGTTGAGTACAGGTTGAGTATGGGTCCTACAACGGCAACATTTTGCAGGTTAGAGTCAGGTGTGCATTAGGATTTTACAGGTTAGGGTCAGGTACAGGTTGAGTTTTTCCTGACCAGCACATCACTAGTACTGTCATTGAAAATGATAAAGAAAATGGCTTGATTAAAGATTATATAGGAAATTTAGTCAATTACATAACCTTTGATATAATCAAATGAGCCATACAGTATAACATTGCCACGAGGCTATGTTATAACTACAAAAAGGAACTAAGGACAAGGAGGATTTGTCAAACAGAGTTGCAAATCATCTAGCTATACTTGGTGTTTCAAGATAACTAATCTGATATATTTACAGTTCTTTCCTTAGAGCTAAGGGTCGAGACAAAATTAAACAAAAATGAAGGGTTAAGACAAAGAGATATAGATTTTTATATATTTACCAACTTTTCTTGCTTTTTCTCACCTGTGTTTTTTCAACAAAAACATTCAGGTGCCCAGACATGTAGAGAACCATTCAAATCCATTGGTACATTAGCATTTTTATGTATAGAAATATCTATCGCTACACTTACCCCTAATTCCTATATACATTGATGGTAAAGCAGCTTAATATTTCTCAATAACTGTTGAGTTCTTAAGTTGCTTTACCATCAACATATGATAAATGTCCAAGAATCAAAATGTGCAATAGACATTCTGTGCCACTTGGAATTTAAAAAAACCGATGACACAGTTTGAGGAGGACTAGAGGTAAACTTACTAATACATCATAAAAATCATGTGACTACTGTAATATTCTTGCCAATCACTGAAAGAGTTCCAAGAGCAGGAATAAAATAGGGGCAGCCGGGAAACACAGATGAAAATAGAGGGACCAGATTACATCACAGATGATCAGATCCACAAAGTGCCTGTTGAGATACAGTTTCAGTTGCCAGACTGCTTTTTCTTGCATGTATAATGTTTCAGGGCTAAATACATTCTTCCATATCTTGGGGTCATGATCACACCCGGATTTGTGGAAAGGCCACCAAGGCCCAGGCCTAGGGTGACAGGATTTTAGGGGGCAAGATGCTACCCAACCACACCCACATTGGTTCAGAAACACTGTGGGATGTGCAGGAGATAAAATAGTTTTTTAAATTTCCCGTGTGCCAATCCCCATTGCTTCAGTCCCGATGATGAAAATTTGCGTGAATAAAAGTGAGGGGACAGGGGTGACGGACATGCTCAGCAGGCTTGGGGTGCTCGCTATGTAAATCCGGCCCAAAGTCACTTTTGCCATGAGGCTTCTGATATGTGGCCTTGGATGTCAGGTAAAATGGTTGGTTTGTTGTTTACAAAATTTGTTTTCAAGTGACATGGATTTTCTATTTGATTCTGATTCTGGCTTTAGAGAATATTGGCTATTATCAGGATGTTGGTAGAAATATTTTCCTTTGTCTGTAGAAACAAAAAAATGGTATTATAGAACAGGAAAAACACCTCAAGAGAACTAAGAGAAAAGCAAACCCAAATGACATTACTGAGCAGAATTAAGAATGAAAAATGTTACATAATAACTTAGTCACAGGGGAATTTCTTCTCTGGATTGAGAAATAGAAATCCATGGCAGATAATGTGCACAAATACACTTTCAAAATATGGTATTGAAAAGGAATATAAGTATATATAAATATATAAAATTTGACTCTCCTGATTTAGCAAAAAAAATACATTTTATTTCCCGGCATTTTGTATAGACTGGATTTAATTAACAACGTTTACTCAAACCCCCTGTCCTCGGGTTCTTTCATACTTACTGAATATTTATTTTCTTCCTCTGAATGTTAATGTATTAACTTAATAGAAATTTAATAACGCATTAAATTAATTTTTATTTTTGTACTGATCAAACATCATTACTTCTTCCTCTAATTGTATTTTAACAAAAGCAAGTGGCATTCATCACACAATTAATTTTAATATAGCTTTTCCTATGTTAAGGTTATGCTGTGGTTAGGAACACCATGTGTCAATGTAGCATGATTCTGATTGTGCTTCCTGAAGCGTATAGTGTTTTTTAGATGCCAGTGTTCCTTATTAGCTTTCTCATACTGTAACTGGGAAAGGTGCAACAGTGAAATAGTTTGATTTTTGTGTAAACAGAAGGCAATTATACCCCTAATATTTATGCTAACACTTTGGCGCAGGTTTTTGCATACAATCTGACTGACAGTTCCAAAGCCGCATAGTCTCCTATTAAATGGCATTAGTTACATGCCGATTGTTTACTAAGAATTGCACATTTTCTACATGTAAGAAATTTTCCATGGAAGGAAGAAAATAATATTCATTTTTATTGTGACCAGTTGTTTTCAGCTTCAGCAAATATGAGATTTGGAGATTTGCTCAATTGTGTCTATGAGCAGAATAATAGCTTGAGTGTACAACAGAAATGAATAGATTTGCAAACATAGCAAATTGAGCCATTTTAGGGAAACACTATTATTCCTTGTTAATGTATTGTGAAGGGATGCATGTTGCTCCATTTTAAGATGGCATCTATTAATCTTATCCACAGTTATAACAATTATTTAGAGGAGATGTTTACTCTTGGACAAAAATGCTGCATACAGTAGAAATCATACTGATTTCTAGTTTTCTTTTTTACCTATAGTTATATTTGACACTTAGCATGTCAATAATATCTCAACTGCTTGATAATTTCAGAAACCCTAGTTGCTAGGGACTACCTCAGTAGATATAGTTGACGATAATGAGCTGTGCTTTAAGTAATCCAAGGAGATGACTCTAAAATGTGGAGTTTGATAGAGTACCTCTTGACAACGATGGCAGCACTTTTAGTAGTGGTGGGGATAACTGCCTGACATGTGATTTGTATTTTGCCCGACGAAGGGGCCTTGGTGCTCCGAAAGCTTGCAATGTATTTTTATTGTTAGCCAATATAGGTATCCTTTCTACAATGCTTTTTGTATTTGTTTGTTTTTTTATTTGTTATTTTTGCTTGTTGGTAGGAATTGTTGCTGTGAGATAGCTGGTATAGTGAAGTGAAATTGTGTCTAGTGCAGTGGGTATAATATTCTCAAAGAATGGGCTGTGGGTAGACAGGTACAGATGGATGAAATTGGGTGTATAGTAGCAGTGAGTAAAATGACATCAGAATATGGACTGGTGTATAGCTGGTATAGTAAAGTGAGATGATGTGGGTGGCATTAGTGTAAAGACCTCTAAAGGAACTGTGGCTGTGAGGTAAGGTCAGATAGTCTCTGGGACAGGATTGTGATTATGAATAGGAGGTAAAGTAGGATGAGATACTATCAATTGAAATAGGAATAATGGCAGTATCACAGTGGCTGTGGGATAGCAGGTATAGTATGGCAACATGGTTTCTGTAGCAGTTTGAAATAACCCTTAAATATTCACTGTGGCTATGGGATAGAAGGTATAGTAGGGTGAAATTAGTTGTTTAGCAGTGGAGCCTCTGGGAAGGAATTGTGGCTATGGAATAGCAAGTATAGTAGGCAGAGATGGTGGCTATAGCAGCAGTAGGGATAATAATAACATCTGGGAAGGGACTTTGGCTGTGGGATAGCAAATATAGTAGGGAGAGATGGTGCCTAGAGTAGCAATGGGATAATAGTCTCTGGGAAGGGACCGTGGCTGTGGGATAGCAGGTATAGTAGGGAGAGATGGTGCCTATAGTAGCAATGGTCTAACAGCCTTTGGGAAGGGTCTGTTGCTGAGGGATACCAAGGTATAGTAGGGAGAGATGGTGCCTATAGTAGAAGTGGGGATAACAGTCTCTGGGAACGGAATGTGGTTGTGGGATAGCAGGCATACTAGGGAGAAATTGTGCCTATAGTAGCAGTGGGGATAATAGTTTCTGGGAAGGGAGTGTGACTGTGGGATAGCAGGTATAGTAGGGAAAGATGGTGCCTATAGTAGCAGTGGGATAATAATCTCTGGGAATGGATTGTGGCTGTAGGATAACAGGCATAGTAGGGAGAGGAGGTGCCTATTGTAGCAGTGGGATAATAGTCTCTGGGAAGTGACTGTGGGATAGCAGGTATAGTAGGGAGAGATGGTTCCTATGGTAGCAGTGAGGATAATAGTCTCTGGGAAGGGACTGTGGCTGTGGGATAGCAGCCATACTAGGGAGAAATTGTGCCTATAGTAGCAGTGGGGATAATAGTTTCTGGGAAGGGAGTGTGACTGTGGGATAGCAGGTATAGTAGGGAGAGATGGTGCCTATAGTAACAGTGGATAATAGTCTCTGGGAAGGGAGTGTGACTGTGGCATAGCAGGTATAGTAGGGAGAGATGGTGCCTATAGCAGAAGTGGGATAATAGCCTCTGGGAATTAACTGTGAAAAAACTGTGGGAAAGCAGGTATAGTGTTTCTGTTATTAAAAATAGCATCTATCTGTTATTATTAAATTTAATTTCCTGTATTAATGGGGGTCATGACATCTATGTCTTGTTTATTAGGAATTGATTAAACAAATACGCTTGGTATAGGTCTCATGTTGATAATGTGATCTGCTTAATATAGAGAAGGTAGAAGGTATATCATTAGGATTGCCACCTGTCAGGTTTTCATCTGGACAGCCCGGTTTTCAGAAGGGCTGTGCAGATGACAACTGCTTGTCCGGATTTTCAAATTTGGAATTTAATCACCGGCCCTGCCCCCTGTCTGGACTCCCAAGCCACAAAAGGTGACACGCTTTTATTTTACACTTATAGCACAATGCAAAAAAACCCACAATGTTTGCCCCAGTGAAGTAACTCATAGCAACAAATGCTTATAATGTGTATAATTTATAGTTGGTTATTGAATAGAATATATTTTTTTAAACTCCGCATGTACATAAGAGGCCCTGCTGCAGACTGATTTTTACAGTGGTAAAAATATTAGATCATTAATTTTTGATTTAACATCGGCATAAGCATTCCAGTGTGGAAAATAATTGACCAAATCGTTAATCCACAAATTCGATTTTCATTGGGGATTAATGATTTAGATGGCTGTTAGAACTCAGCACCGCTGCTAAGCTTTACTGCCTAGTAAAGCCCCTTTGAAAATGTGTTTGAAAGCAACTAGTTTAAGGCAAAATATTTAAGGGTGTCCCTACTGCCAGCTACATTGTCCCAACACAGAAGGTCAGAAAATAATTGTGAAAATATACCATTGTATTAAGCATTAATAAGTCATAAATGAGTCATGGCTTCCTTGTCAGGAAGACAGAACTTCAGTTGTTTACAGCTCACAGCATAGATATTGGACCAGATTCAATTTCATGATGAAATCATATCTCCAATTTCTATTCCAGATTGTCCCATAGAGCCAGATGCAATTCAATGAGAAAATGTGTTTATCAAATGAAAACTCTATTGAATCTATAGGAAAACTGAAAAGTTTTTTCTCCTCAAATTGAATCTCACCCATATGTTTTTACATGATAAACCAGCAAATAATGCTTTCTCACTGATTTGAATCTGGCCAATTGTATGTAATCAGATGGCACTCACAACTAAATTTTCTAAATAATCTCCTTGCAACGTTTGGGAATCCACCCCCTTTCTCAAGTGCTCTCACAATGATTAACCAGGAAACAGGTACAGTATAAGTAGGTAGTAAAGACGCTTCATCCCTCAGTTAGTAACTTTACAAGGTGCATAATCAAAAAATCATGAATAATTTAACAAAAGTTCAATAGAATACTGAAATAGTCCAAATTCGATATATCCTCCATGTGTATCCCATGGTGGCTGTGAACATAAACTGTATATTAAGATACATATATCCATGAAATGAAGTCACATCCATATTACAGCAGAAAAAGCATCACATTATCAAAAGAAACAACAGATATTCATTGAGTCCCATGGAGGGGCAAATTTACTAAAGGGCAAATTGACTAATGTGGGCGAAAATTCACCAGCGTGACGTAATTTTGCTAGTGAAGGAGATAGACTCTAGCGGTACTTCACTTCCTAACACCTGGCGAATTTGCGCTCTGACGAATGGACATAACTAAGCAAATTCACTAAGATGCAGATTTTACTGAATGTTACCTCTTGCGTCAGACTTGCCTTCACCACCTCAGACCAGATGAAGTGCAATAGAGTAGATAGGAGTTCCTAAAAAAACTGTTGAAAAGCCCCAAAAAACGCTGGCGTCTTTTCCTTTTTCAGGGTGATAGGCTGAAAAAGAGAGCACTTTTTTTTGGGGGTAACCGGTTTCCCCCCCACATTTCCTAACATATGGCACATATACTATACACTGGGCTCATGTGTAGGGCAATATAACAAGTTTATTTTATTAAGGTTTCCCGGGCTTGTGTAGTGTAATGTATTTGCTGCAACATATACGTCCATTGAACTTTATCTTCCTGCCGTATGCAACGCTAGCGCAACTTCGCTTTGCTTGGCGCAGTAACGCTAGCGCAACTTCGCCAGCGTTTGGCGCCCTGGACGCAACTTCAGATTTTAGTGAATTAGCGTTGTCCTGACGAATCTATACCTGGCGAAGTGTTGCACTGTGAGCGAAGCCGTCGTTGCCGAATTTTTTGGAGGTTGGTGAATTTGCCCCGTAGTGTTTAATTTATCAGCCCACATTGTTTCATTTGTAATATTAATTCATTATAATCACCACCACTTGAGGGAACAACTACTACTTGTAACACAAGCCATCTTTACTACTGTGGCCCTGTGTTTTGAAATGTTTACTCACGGGTGTAACATAATTTTTTAAGTTCACCTATTCTTACCCCGATTTCTCTATTAGTTTTACCTAAACATGCTTTATTACGGTCATTTCAACATATATAGATATATATGACACCCATGGTGTTACAGGTAGCAAAATCCCTCAATTTATTGGTAAAACCTTTAGATGGATGATTGAAGCTTTCTCTTAATTATGCTATTACAGAACCCACATGATAAACACATGTTGCTGTTGTGAGTGCCATCTGATTACCTACTTGCTATTGTTGTGTATGGAACCCCTGAGGCTCAGGTTAGGAGCAGCAGGACATGCAGCCAGCAGCTTTCCTAAAGCAGTCAGTAAGCATGTCCTTTCCCTCGTCAATGAGCACTGAATTTTTATTTGGTGCTGATTAAAGAGCAAAACATGCAGTGGGGCAAATGCCTTTCTAAATAAACACTAAGGGGAGTGGCCTTGTGCTCTTTAGTGCTCTTGCACTTCCCCCCCGTTTGGTCATAAATGACCCCTAAAATCTTTTTACACGCCTAAATAAAATATCTTATTTACTAAAATTGCCATTTTAAAATAGAAATGTCTTTTTAACTAAGTTGTAATGTATGACCTCTTTTATTATGGATACCCTCAGTTCTTCGTTGGTGGGTATTTATAGATATAATTATAACACGATAATTGAAGAAAGGAGACCAGCAAAAGGCAAACAATTCAGTGTAAGATTCTGCAATTCTGACGTTGGAAATGTACATCAGATTGTTCAGTTTGTGTCTTTGAAAACAACATATATGCCACAGTTTGGTTCTCCTTTAAGAAACCTGTAAAAAAAAATATCCCTGTATCTCTGAGCCTGTTACTCAAGTAAACTGCCCGTTTAAAACACATGGCTCCTTTACATTGTAAAACAAATGAAGCATTTTAAGCGTTTGGATAAAAACATACCAGCCTCAACTATTTGCTGAGGATTTATAACGCGTAGACCGAAATGTAATTAAAATTTTTTCATCACTTTCTATAAAGTAATGTAAATAAGGCAATTGGGCATTCAGTATCTAATGAGAACTGAGAATAAGCACATTTTAACTATTGTCTGCCAAAAGATTAAAAAATGGTACATAAAATAGGAATTGAGTTAGGAAATGATGAATGCTCTTAAAGGAACACTTTTACTAAGGGTCGAAGTGAATTCAAAGTGAATTTTCTAATTCCAAAACTTCGAATTTCTAAGTCATTTTTGGGTACTTCAACCATCGAATAGGCCAAAATTCAATTTGAATTGAAAAAAATTCAAATATTCGACCATTCGAAAATCAAAGTATTGTCTCTTTAAAAAACTTTGTCTTCGACACTTCACCACCTTAAACCTGCCGAATTGCTATGTTAGCCTATGGGGACCTCCTAGAACCTATAGCCAGTATTTGGCTACGTTTTTAGAAGTCAAAGTTTTTTTTGAAAATCATTCGATCGATTAAATCATTCGAATCGTTCGAACGATTTGAATTCGATTGAAAATGGCTAAATTCACTCAAAAAAATTTTGACTATCGAATTTCTATAATTCGATGGTCGCATTTCGAAGTAAATGTGCCCCTAACATTAAACATGACAGCATATTAGTTTAGTTGCAAAAGCAACATACATAAGAATGATACATGTTCTTGAACTGCCCCCAAAAGCTCGAAAAAAGCTGCTCTTTGCACCTAGTGCTGGATTTTTAAGCATATAGGGGGCACATGTTTGCACTTCTGCCTGGGGGCATAGTAAATGCCCCCCCATAAAGATAAATAAGTAAGCTTAGTAGATAGGTCTCATTATGTCATCTGCTTAATATGGAGCAAGAACGAGGCATATTACTGGTAGAGGGTAATGTACTTTTCTTATTACAGGGGTATTGTTCAAATCTCTGCAGGCCTCTGCACTCCATCTCAGAGCACAGATACCTTTTCAATACTCTTTGAATGAAACATATTGCTTAATGCTATGTCATTCAATAGGAGCCTGTGGTTTATAATTTAGGGTGCAAGGTACAGAGTGGCAGAATGTGCATCCCATATTGGGGCCCTGTCCTTACCTCCAGCATTGCGTTTGCATTATGTAAAATAAAACACACATTGATAAATTCGCTATTTATTTTACACAACTTTTTACGCCTTTTTTTGGCAATTTTCATTTCACACAGCATAATAAATAGGCCCCTATGTCTACAAAGAATTACATGCAATTGCTCGGCTGTAAGTAAATCAATTATTGTTTCACAAATGTTCTGGTCCAATTATCTCTACAATAGGTGGTTGCCATCGACCCAGACCTTGCTGAGAATGGTACACTGGTTTACAGCATCAACCCAGCAAATAAATTCTATACCCTGAACAGCACCACTGGAAAAATTCGGACGACAGGGATAGTGCTGGATAGAGAAAACCCAAATCCCGTAGAGGCTGAAATGATGAGGAAGATTGTCATCTCAGTAACAGATCGTAGGTGTCCTAAAATGCTTTATTTCCGCTAGTGTGTACTGCTATCATCTGAATTGTGAATATGATTGGATTTTCTCTTTTACAGTAACCATGTCCACTTTAAAGTTCAGGCAGCAGGGGGCACCATCAGATCGTACGTTGGGCTGGTACAGAAGCCCAAAACATAATATACAACATTTTTAGCTTATAATCTTTAGTAAGGCTTTAGTTCTCCTTTAAAGGGGACCAGTCACCCAAAATGATTCCAAATCATATGTTATCATGTTTGTCAAGAAAAATTAACTTTAATTACACTGTATAAATTATTTGAATCTTGCTTCCATTAGTCTGGGAATTCATAATTATAGCAAGCAGGCAGCAGCCATATTGTGGACACTGTTATTAAGTCAAGCCTTGTATCATCTCAGAATTGTTTGTGTACCAGAATGGGGGACCTGATGTCCATCCCCATGCACTGGTTACACAATTAAATGGTTAAGAGAACTGGGGGAATGTGGGGAGAGCAGTGACATCTAGGAAGTGCTGAATGGAAAGTGAAAGTAATTGCTTGCCCCGCCTCTATGCCGCCCTAAGGCATAGAGGAAGGGCAGGCAATATTTGATTGACAGCTGAGATTTTTAAATGAGTTTACAAAAGCTATGAATGCTTTAATAAAAAAAAGAAATTGGATTTCATATTTAATTTGAAAATGACTTTTATCATACAGCTTTTTGTGTCTGGGTGATGAGTCCACTTTAAGTGTTTTCACGCATAATATATAAAAGTGGGCTATTAAAGGAGTTGTTCACTTTTAAATTAACTTTTAGAATGATGTGGAGGGAGAATTTGTAGTTGATTTTCAACCATGCATTGATTTGAATAAGAAACTGGAATATGAAATAGAGAGGGCCTGAATAGAAAGATGAGTAATAAAAAGTAGCCATAACAATACATTTGTAGCCTTAAAAAGCATTTGTTTTCAGTGACCCCCATTGGAAAGCTAAAAAAAGTTGGAAGCAGAAGGCAAATAATGGAAATATAATAAATAAATAATGAAGACCAATTGAAAAGTAGCTTTAAATTAAAAGTTAACTCAAAGGAATCAGTTTGTTAGAGAGAATGAACTTTCCCATTAAAGAAGTGATTTGAGAAGAACATCTATTTCATGTAACACATGGTGAGTTAAATGTCCTGGAAGGGGCTTGAGCACGAGATTTGCGCCTGGGGGGGGGGGGGGGGGGGGGTTTATACAAGTTTATTTTGCAGATGTTGTTTTTGTGAAAAAAACAAGTGTTTCCTTCTAACCTTCCCTTTCCCTTGACAGGTGGAAGTCCTCCTCTTCGTGCCACCAGCAGTGCTACTGTTATTGTAAACTTGCTGGATCTCAATGATAATGATCCTACTTTCCAGAACCTGCCTTTCACTGCTGAAATTCCAGAGGGAACTGCTATTGGAGTATCTGTATTTCAGGCAAATACCTTCATATTTGTTCTTTTACCCTTTTTAATGGAGGGCAGAAGTGATGCTGTAAAATTCATTTACATTAGAACTGAGATGTTTACGATTAAATACAACTCAAATAAGGAAAAAAAATATTTATTGATTCTCTGTTGCATTCTTATAGTGATAGTCAATGCTAGTGGGAAAAGGTAAGAAGTAAACAGAAAACATGATCTGGAATATATTAATATATATTAAGTTACCTGAATAAATGATACTGGACATAAAACTGGTTGCTCAGATAAAACAGCCTTTGTCTGAATAACTGATATAAATATATATATATATATATATATTCTTTTGGCAGGTGGTGGCAATAGACCTAGATGAAGGTCTAAATGGTCAGGTGACATATCGCATGCCTGTGAGTATGCCAAGGATGGATTTTGTTATCAATAGTACCAGTGGGCTGATCACCTCTATAGCTGTACTGGATAGAGAAAAGATTGCTGAGTATTATCTTCGTGTATTATCCAGTGATGCTGGAACTCCATCCAAGACTTCAACCAGCACCCTCACCATCCGTGGTAAACATCATAATTCTCCATCCTGAATAGAATATAATAGAACTACATTTGTAGATGTTATGATTCCCTGCTAGAATTAAAGGGGTTGAATTAAAGAATTTAAAGGGGTTGTTCACCTTTAAATTAACTTTTGGTATGATTCAGAGTCTGATATTCTGAGAGAGTTTACAATTGGTTGAAAGCTGTAAACAGTCAAAAGAAGAAGGCAAATAATTCAAAAACTATAAAAAAAAAAATGAAGGTGAATTGAAAAGTTGTTTACAATTAGGCAATTTTTTGCTGCTTTTAACAAGAAGGTTAATACATTGTGGTACCATACAGAACATGCATGCAATTGAGGTATATGTAAGAATATGCAGATGATACATCTGCTTAATGCCCATTACCAACCAATGCAACTGGTGTGAAATATACTAGCAGATGCAATTCTAGCTAACTTCCAGCAGGGGCATGTACATTAGAATCCTTAGAAATAACTTAATTAAAAATGATGCATTGCACTGAATTATTGCACTACTTGTAAATAAGGACAAACCTACAAAGGAAACAATTATCTCTTGCAAATCAGTATGTTGTGCATTGTGCTCAAACTGATAGAACAAGAAAAATGGAATTTGTATAATGTAAAATATATGTCAACTGCAGAGCCACAGTGTATCAGGATTCTAACTGTGCTTTGCAAGAGAATGTCTCCATTTTAGTTGCATGGGGAGACTTCATCTTCAGTGACATAAAAAAGTTATTCCAGAGTCTTTGCTGGGAGATGTGTTAGAAACTAAGCTACAAATATATACACCATTTATAAAAATATAGACAAAAGAGTATAACAAAACACACAAAGAGCATAAGATAAGAAGGCTTTGAGAACCCAGAAGCACATTAATAAATTATTAGTAATTAAGATGGCTATTTAGATAAATGGCACATTTTTATAAAAGGAAATTATAGCGAAAATGCCAGTGTTTCAATGCATTTGGCATGAATGGCTCTTTAGAATTCTTGTACATTTGCAAATATATTAGTTATCTGGGAATGCAGCCCTAAGCAGTAGATTAAACTACATCTGATGCCCTTTGTGAAACTAATTTTCATGTGTGATTGCATCATAAACATGCACCGCCGGAATGTGATAGCATAGAAACACATGCTAGATAAATCAGATGTGTACATAACCATTCCACAGTGGAACCATGGTTACCACACTGCTGTCGTATACACAATTATGGCATGAAGGCTACAACTTCAGGCTCAACCCACCGTGCCAAGGAAGTGTGGTGCACTATGAATTTATGATCTGAACATAAAAAGTGAATCCATTTTCAGTTGGGGCATTCATAATGACAGAGGAAACATACCGCCTAGCTTCAGGGCAGTATGGATTTAAGCTCCTAAATGGCACTGCCCTTAGACACTATGGACAACGTAACCCCCCTTTTTTTTTTAATTCATTGGCTTTTTTGTGTACCTTACATGATGTTTAACTGACCAATATTCTATCTGTGTCCTTCATTTGCAGTTTTGGATGTGAATGATGAGAGCCCGACTTTCTTTCCCACCATCTACAATGTCTCCTTGGCCGAGAATGTCCCTCGAGATTATATAGTAGCACGTCTGAATTGCACTGATGCAGACACTGGATTGAATGCTGAGCTCAGCTATTTTATAACTGGTAGGAAATGTCATTCATTAACACTATCCTTGTGCCAGCCTTCTAAGGAATTATATTAAAGGGGTAGTTCATCTTCAGGTTTTAGTTATTTAGCTTTTTGTCCAGCAACTCTCCAGTTTGGAATTTCAGCAGCTATCTGGTTGCTAGGGTCTTGTTTAGCTTGGCAACCAGGCAGAGGTTTGAATGAGAGACAGGAATATGAATAGGAGAGAGACTGAATAGAAAGAAAAGAAATGAAAAGTAATACAGATCACAGAGGAATTGTTTTTTACTGTTGGGGTCAGTGACCCCCATATGAAAGCTGTGAACTAACCCTTTAAGAAAAAAAAGAGCCAGTTTGGTAATTGCAATGTAACCTTTTTCTGTGTTATTCTATTCATCATGTCACAATGTGGGGTCACTGTCATACTAATTGCAAACTTGAGCACAGCATGGGCTAAAAATTAGATCCTCCTCATAGGGTTATCTAAAATCACAAATTCTCCAACAGTGGTGCAATCACACAGCATGCTTGACTATCGTCATGCCTACATGGAGGAGATGTTCAAACATATTTATCAAATGGTAAATACCTGCAAAAAAATACACAAAAAAATTTGCATGAAAATTTTGTGGTAGCTACCACAACACTATAGGAAATTGAATTGCTGTTTTTGAGCTTTCTGGTTGTATGTTTCTGGGTGCTAGATCCCAGTACCAGTATTTGAAAAAGCTCACATTAAAAAATGAATTTAGTTTATTTTCACATCTGCTGGATTAAGTTTCATGTGAGCCTCTAGGCTGGAGCATGTCTAGTTTTCCCATGCTGTGGTCATTTACAGAAATAGGAGAGGGTTGCTATCTGATTGGTGCATTCATTTTCACAACCTTTACATAAGCCCCAGCTAATTCTACACAGCTTTAATAAAATCAGATAAGAGGAAGGTTAAAACAGAGGAATAATGAACTCTTCAATATATATTGTATGACAGGTGAACTTTAAGTCCAGCAATAATAAATAATTGAAAAGACATTACTAGTCAAAGCCTTGTACAACATTAACAAATGTACACATGTATAATATTAGGATTTTATAATGAGTTAATTTGAACGCTACAGAAATTTCTTGCCCTTTTTACTTGAGGCCCAAATGTAGTCAGAATTGAAACCCAAGATTTTATCTTACATTAACATTATACAGTATCTTCTTTTAAATAATAACGTCTGAAATATCAGTTTATTATTATTACAGTTTCACAGTATTGACAAGGATCTTGGTGACTGCTCTGGCTCTTATCCTTACTCTGTAACTTGTATTACTGCACATACACAAGATTTTGTCCACTGCATATTGCCCACCCGATCTAGTAAATTAGTGTGCACAAGTTAGGAGCCAAATCACATTTTGCATATGGGAATCAGTGAACAGCCAGCCATCTGAGAAGGTAGGGGGTGCGGGTCATAATATATAGTATACCTGCGCTTATAATTCTGAAGCATTCTGAATACTGGTTGCAGATACTAATTGGAAAGGTTTAAAACTGCCATGTGAGTTGAAAAAACCCTGTAACATAGGGTAGAGGTCTTCATTTCCCTTTAAATAGAGAAGGACTCCAATCCAAATATTTAAACCTTAAAAAAAATTAATGCACATTTGCTCAGGGTGCTCTTCTAACATGTAGTGTTTGTTAATTCAAAGCTAGTAAGCTGTTTTTAAACTACTGTACAGGTATGGGATTCGTTATCCAGAAACATGTTCTCCAGAAAGCTCAGAATTATGGAAAGGCCATCTACCATAGACTCCATTTTATCCAAATAATTAACATTTTTAAAAATAATTTCCTTTTTCTCTGTACTAATAAAACAGCACCGTTTACTCTATCCATATATATATATATATATATATATATATATATATATATATATATATATATATATATATATATATGGATATAATTGATCTTTACTGGATGCAAAACCAGCCTATTGGGTTTATTTAATGTTTACATGATTTTCTAGTAGATTTAAGGTATGAAGATCCAAATTACAGAAAGATCCATTATTCGGAAACCCCAAAGTCCCAAGCATTCTGCATAACAGGTCCCAAGCATTTTGGATAACAGGTCCCATACCTGTGCTAATGTAATACATTTTGTAACAACAGTGTCACCTGCTGGCCAGTTCTGACTGTACAGTCCAGAACAACATGTTCAGAAGGAAAACAGAACACTGCTCTGATGTTGCTCTACTTAGAAAAGAAATCAGTAACCCAACATTACTTTTCTCATGTCTTCCTTGTATCATTAGAAGAGTTTTGTGTATTATTTTTAAACATGTTCTCCCGTGGTAGAAATGACAAGCAGCTGATGTGGTTGTTACAGAATTAATTATATTATACAGCTGAATATATTAATTTCTTATTCTTTAATTGATTAGTTCAAAAGAATTGAAGGTGCAGAAAGGTCAAACCTGACCATTTCTGTGCCCAGTGGTAACATATACATACATTATATAACAATCCCCACCTGTTTCTTGAGCCCATAAACTGAAACGAACACCTTCTTACAGATTTACTAGAATACTGTACACTATATTGTGAGCAGGGGTGTAACATCCACGGCTTCTGACCAAGATTTCCCAGTAAAGTCTGGGAATGTGCAAGACTGCCACAGCTGCATTTTATAGCCTTGCAGGGAGTCAAAGCAATTACAATACAGGCGATATCTGTGTTAGTTTAGTGTCCTTAGATGTATGACATCCCTACCTACAGGCTTGTCTACTTAATATGGAGTGTAAAACATCACAAATTTGGTACCTTATGTCCGTGTGTCTACAATGTTGCTGTATTCTTTCCTTACTAAGGAAACTGCTGCTACTACTATGGCAACTGTGAGGCACCTTCAGCTATAAAATCTGAGCAAAAATAATGATTTAGTCAATTTGCAAGTAGGCTGTTAAATGCAAGGTATATGTTTTTATGTGCACAGAATACTTCTTGGCAGGGCCGCCATTAGAAATCACGGGGCCCCGTACAACAAAATTTTTGGGGCCCCCTGGGCCCCGCCCACACTGACGACCAAGCTCCGCCCCATATCCCGCCCACATCGCAGTTAAAAGACCACACAGACATCAGCGCTAAAAAAGTAACCCCCCCCACACAAGTTGTAAAAAGCTATTGATGGTCAGGGCCCCCTTATAAAAAAAATTGGGGCCCCAAAAAAAAAAAATTAAATTTTTTTTTTTTTTTTAAAAAACATTGGTGGCAGGGGCCCCCTTATAAGTTAAAAAAAACTTGGGGCCCCAACAAAAAAAAATGTAAAAAAAACTAAAAAATAAACAAACATTGGTGGCAGGGGCCCCCTTATAAGTTAAAAACAAATTGGGGCCCCAAAAAAAAATTTGAAAAAAAATTAATTTTTTTTTGAAAAAAAAAAAACCATTGGCGGCAGGGGCCCCCTTATAAGTTAAAAACAAATTGGGGCCCCAAAAAAAAAATTTGGAAAAAAAAATTTTTTTTTGAAAAAAAAAAAAAACTGGTGGCAGGGGCCCCCTTACAAGTTAAAAACAAATTGGGGCCCCAAAAAAAAATTTAAAAAAAAAATAATTTTTTTTTGAAAAAAAAAAAACTGGTGGCAGGGGCCCCCTTACAAGTTAAAAAAATTTGGGGCCACCAAAAAGAAAATTAATTTTTTTTTTTAAAAAAAAACCAAAAAAAAACAATGGTGGCAAGGGGCCCCTTACGAGTTAAAAAAAAAAATTGGGGCCCCAAAAAAATAGTTTTAAAAAAAAGATTGGTGGCAGGGGCCTATAGAATATTAAAATAATACATTGGTGGCCAGGGGATTAAAAAAAAAAAAAAACCACAAACTGGTGTTCAGTAGAATTGAACTCATGGCTTCAGTACTTCAACTTCGCCTCCTTTCGTGACTTCGGGTCTTTGCGCTGCTTCAGGACTTCGGCTGTTTTCGTGACTTCGGGTCTTTTCGGCGCTTCGTGACTTCGGCTTTTTCCGTGACTTCGGGTCTTCGGCGCATCGGCTTCGGCTTTTCGGCACTTCCGCATTCGGCACTCAAGAGGAATGACGTACGGCTCGGGCGCTCGTAAGGGGGGCCCGGATCTTCAAAAAAATGCAGCGCTGCCGGGCCCCCCTTCATGCCCGGGCCCGGTACGCTTGTCCCCCCTGTCCCCCCCTGATGGCGGCCCTGCTTCTTGGTAAGTAGCAATCTAGTATGGCTGAGCCAAGAAATGGAATGTTTGTAGTGGCATGTTTATAATAATTGATGTTGTGATATTACACATTTCACATAATTATTAGTGTATATAAATATTGTCTATATATTATTTTGCCATGAAATAGTGTAGGTGGTGTGCAACAACATATTACTGTAATTTACTGTCCAATCTGAAGAAAATAACAATTATGTGGCACGTTGACTGGAAAATTGTGGAGACGGGGGGGAATAGAAGAGATTGTGTTCAGTTAGGCTAAAAAAACAGTTCAGGTGCTGAAATTGAATCGCCCCCCAGAATGAATCTGTAGATCTGTATACAAATTTCTGTTGAGGTATAATGTACACTTAGTAGAAATAAGTGTGAAACGTTCTACCGGATTTTACAGCCACCCTGCTATCGGGGGTGGTAAGTTGAGCTGAACCACAAATGTCTTATTTCTAACACAGACCCATTATATTAAAATTCCACAAAGCCTTGTCCTTAGTCTGTGAGGCCTGAGATGGAAGTCTTGCGGGCTCCATTCATTAGTGTCATTTCTAGCAGCAGGAGGAAGTTCATTTCTCTCCTGTGATACTGGCACTGCAGAAGGCAGTATTCTGTGCCTGAACTACATAATAATGGCAAGGATTTAAATACCATCTAAATGCCACCAGAATGCAAGCTACAGCAGAAATACCGCTCCTGCTATTAGGCATAATCACATGTGCTAGAGGTGTCCCGATGCTGTCATATCGTTCAATCCTTCCAACCCTTCACATCCCAGCCTTCCAACAACAGAGGCATGATCAACTACCAATGGCTACTTAGACAATGATCTGTAGCCTGAATGCAGGGCAAATTGTAGTTTGTTTAAGCCATGAAAGGGGTTATTCATCATTAAATTAACATTTAATATGATGTAGAGAGTGATATTGAGAACATTTGCAAGTGGTTTTAATTTTTTATTATTTGTGGTTTTTGAGTTATATAGATTTTTATTCAGCAGCTCTCCAGTTTGCAATTTCAGCAATCTGGTTGCTAGGGTCCAAATTATTGATTTAATTTAATTTGATTAAGCATTGTTTTAACTAAGAGACTGGAATATGAATAGGGGAGGGTCTAAATAGAAAAGCAATGACAACACAGAGCATTTGTTTTTTTTAGATGGGATCAGTGACGCCCATTGTAAGCTAGAAAGAGTCAGAAGAAAAAGGCAAATATTTAAAAAACTATAAAAAAGATAGATAATAAAATTTGCTTAGAATTGGCCATTGTAGAACATATTAAAAGTTAACTTAAAGGTGAACCACCCCTTGAATACAGTTACACTTTGGTTTAGTTTTAACAAATCAAGGATTTTCGTAACATCCAATAACTCATAGGCACATGACTACTAGCTTTATTAGCTGGCACCAAGTGACATCAGTAATCAGGGACACTTCTGTAAAATCCAGAAGGGCTGAAATGATTGCAATGTATCAGTTTAAATTTTTGAAACATGGATTTTAAAAAGTATTTTGGAGTGGCTAAATTTAGCCTCGGGTTTTACCGTGCCAGTAAAACACTACAAAGCATAGGGAAAAGAGTTATGTTTCTGAATTCTGATTTTCTTGTTACTTTCATTATCATTAAAAATGTGTAAAAGAGGAAGTTTCTCTATAAGTTTGACACAGGAAACCTGTCAAAATGCTCCAGTACAGTTTCAGGCCCAGCTCATTTTAAATGCTGAGGAAGAAGAGTTGCAGCCTGCATTCTCCTATACAAGAGGGCAGCAAACTGATTTCCTTGGGGCCTAAAGTCATTCTGGCATGAAAATTCAGGTGGCTGTAGCACCAAAACTGCTGTGTTTTTGGGAAAAAGGGAACAGCTTTAAAAATGTCTAATGGAAATGTTTAATTACTATTCTTTGACCTTACATAATTTGCTGATCAAGCATATTTACTGGATATATTATATGTACCCGTGGTTAATAAGCTAGCACATTTTGGAGTCACAAACCCTTGTTAAGCCTATTGTAACATTAGTGCTTGATACATTTTGTTCACAGTATTTGAAAGGTATTTTCTATTTTCTAAAATTTCCATCTCAACTAACAAAATTGTATGTTGGTGCCCTCTAGTGATGAAAAGGGATTATGTTTTTAAACATTTTACTTTCCTTTCCTTCTGACTTGCACCCTGGCAGGTTCCATGCTAATTAATAGCCTAGTGTGTATTTCTTCATTACTGTTTTTTGTGTACAACAGAGCTCCTTAACTTGTACTTTTTCATCAGTTTACTACAGGCATGGGACCTGGGTTTTTTTTCCTGATAACGGAAATGGATCTCTAGTCTACTAGAAAGCATCTAAACATTAAATAAACCCAATAGGCTGATTTTTCTTCCACTAAAGATTAATTATAGCTTAGTTTGGATTAAGTACAAAATTCTGTTTTAAAATAACAGTGAAAAAATAAATAATTGAAAAAAATGTAATTATTTAATTATAATAAAGTTTATGGGGGGATGGCCTTTTTGTAATTCAGAGCTTTCTGGATAATGGGTTTTCAAATAACAGATCCCATGCCTGTATATCTTTTAGCATCTCTTTTTGCAGGCTGAGAGAAGCAGATCTGCTCAGTGCCCCTACTCCATTCATTTGAATCTGATCAGTCTGTGTACAGGCTAAGAGAAGCAGATCTGCTCAGTGCCCCTGCTTTATAAATTTGAATCCAATCAGCCTGTGTGCATTCACACACAGTGGCGCTGAAGCTGAGGTCAGCCCAAAAGGAGGCATCTACTGCCTGACCTTAGCTTCAGCTCCATTGTGTGTGAGCACACACAGGCTAATAGGATTCGAATCTATAAAGCAGGGGCACTGAGAAGATCTGCTTTGCTTAGCCTGCAAAAATGTCTACTCGAAAGTAATGTAAACATTAAATAAACCCAATAGGCTTTTTTGCCTCCAATAAGGATTAATAATATCTTAGTTTGGACCAAATACAAGGTAACTGTGTTATTACTACAGAGAAAAAGGAAGTTAGTTTCTTTTTTTCTCAAATTTTTAAAAATTGGATTATTTGGATAAAATTGAGGATATGGAAGCTTTCTGGATAACAGATCATATACCTGTAAAACGAATCTTATTATACATGACCTCTCCTTGACATCCTTTGGAAATCATTGCCTGGTTGCTAGGGGGAGCTTAGTTAAGGATTTAACTAAACTGAATGGGTGAAAAAATTAAAGGTGAGATAGTTAAAAAAAAAATGCAAATTCTTAGAAAATCACTGTCTAACTCAAATTAGAATTTACATATGATACATTTAAACTAGTCCATTAGATTTATAGTGATTGTACAATGTATTATTTTACTGTTTGTGGTTCTGCAAGGGTTTTGGCAGAACCATCAATGTACTGGCGGTTCTTCTGGCTTTCTGCTTTGGGTGGAAAATAATAAAAATCTTTAGATGTGATAGAGGCTGTCATGGCAGATAGAACTGTTAGTAAAGTAAATTGGGTTTTTTTTTAATCAAGAAACAAGGGAAAATTAGCTCTTTTTGTCTCTTTTCAGGGGGGAATCAGGATGGCAAGTTCATAGTTGGCTTTCGAGATGGAATACTGCGAACAGTTGTGAATCTTGATCGTGAAACAATGGCATCCTACACTCTGATATTGGAAGCTATTGGTAAGTTAGCTATAAATACTCTTTAACATTCCTAGTTTGTAGCTGTAACTTAAAACCTAGCAACCAGAAAGCAGATATGTTTGTATTGTTGTTGTTGTCATTATTATTGACTTTTTTAATATTCAGCATATTACACAAGGTTTATTCAAATGATATACGTTAAGCTATATTATTTGAAAACGAACCATAAATGTAGAATTTATGAAAGAACATTTTCTCCCTGAGCTGTAGTCTCAGTGACACTTTATGGAAGTCTAAAGTAGAGGTAGATTTCCAACAAGAATGGTGCCATTCCCCCACACCAGCCATGCTTGATAGATTCAGTTGTACTAATGAACTACAGGGGCAGTATATAATGATGTTTGCATTATGACTATTACAGACAATGGACCTGCAGGAAACAGAAAAACAGGGACAGCCACTGTATCGGTCACCGTGTTGGATATCAACGATAACAGACCAATCTTTCTGAAGAGCAGTTATGAGGCCAGCGTCCCAGAGAATATTGCCTTTTCCAGCAGCATTGTACAGGTATGTATTAAACTGAATAGCAGGACAAATGTAGTTAATTAGGATTGAAAAATGAAAACCATCCATCAAGTTCAATTCATCCATGACTACTCCTTTATTGACTGCAATGGCTTTCCAGCTCTTGACATCATTCTTACCAACCCCACTGCTAATTTTGTTTTTTGTTATTTCAAAACCTTATGGTTTCGCTTTGCCAAGCATCCTGGTTGCAGTCCAGCAACATAAAGGTTGTTTTCTTAAAGAAAATGTATACCCTCAAAACAAATTGATCAGAGTGCCTTCTAAGTACTTTTGCAATTTACATTCATTATATTTCTTTCAAGATATTAGCCGTTTCTAAACTGCAGATATATGGGGCGATTCTAGCCATTATGCCACCTGAGGCAGCCTTCTTTTGCCGCCTTGTCGCCATGTTGCCATGTCGCTTAGTGCAGAGAGCGCAATTGCACTCTCTGCACTAGAAGAGGCAAATTTCCTGGTTGAAAACTGGAAATTCGGCTCTTAGTTACCAGGAGGGGGCGCTGCCGCCTGAGGCTAGTAGCTCAACTCGCTTCATTGGTGGAGTGCCCCTGGCTAATATAATGAGTTTGAGGCAGGGCCACCTGCTGCCTATTTCAGACAACTGTTGCTCTGCTTACGGACCAGAGAATTGTCAGACCTTCATATTCTAAGCATATTCTGCTTAGAACAAGATTAAAAAATGTTTCTTTTCTGATAAAATACATTTTTAGGTGACTTAACAAATCTGCCAAAATGACCAGAAGGTGGCAATGTTGTTAAAATTCATACTAATAAATTGCAAGTACAAAGAAGTTCTCTCTGAGTAGTTTTACATGTATGCATTCATAATTTTGCTTGTGCATGCAACACAGTACAGCAGAAGAATACATTAACAGAACAAATATAATAATAAAATAAACTGTAAATGCAAAATATAGTTACATTTAAGTCTTAGTATTAAAGAGACAAGAGGAAGACTGTTCCTGCCCTGTAGAACTTGCAATCTAAAATTACATATATTTGTTTTGAGGGATTACTTTTCATGTAAAACTACAAAGGTGAGTAAGTTTCACAATATCAGCAGTTTTTCATCGGATTATATCATTACAAATTTTGATTGAAAGTTTAACTCTGATATCACTTTTATTTCAGCATTTTCAATATCCTTTTGAATTTTGTTGACCAACTCAGACAAAATCGAGTTGTGTCCTTTGGGAGGATAAATAATATATTTTGGAAAAATGAGTATATAAGTAATCAGTTTATTATTACATGCTAATGCAGTTGTCCAAGTTAATTAATGCTATTTAAATAATAGGAAAAGATCCTGTTTTTACATTGACATCTAAGGGATGATTTACTGTACGAAAAATTGTCACAAGGAGCAGAGTGCAGCATCAGGAGGCACAGCTGAGCCCTACCCAGGGTACATAAATAACTGAATACATTTTTAAAAGAAAAATTTTAAAATGCCCCCCCCACTCAGGCATCATGTGCCCCCTAGGAGTATTTTTTGGCCAAAGTAGTATTGTTTTTGCGAACCCCCCTATGATAGTTGCCTTTTAATTGATAACATAATTTAAATACATAGAGGGCATTTTGGTGTTTTCATCTTATTGAATTTTTAAAAACAAAATAAAGTTTCCCAGGAAGAAACGTTAAAGAAAATGTGGCTGCTTCTGTTGGTAAATTACACAGTGATGTGCTAAAAGCCTTGTTCTTTCTAAATGTTAAATTAACAAGACAAATGTATTTCGGAAATATAGCTCGGTCAATAACAAGAAAATGTTACAGTGAAAAAAGATGCAGCAATCAGCTTGTAGTCTTTGTTCAGCATCAGATTTCTTGTCATCATTGACTGAAGTTACTGGTTATGAGGAAGAACAGTTGAATGGGGACAGTCACTGCTGTCGTTAAACTGCACTCAGCCTTTCTCGTTGAAATAACACTTCATAGGAGAGAAAACCTCTAAACGGCTCTTGGCTCTTTTTAGCCTGTCAGAGCTGTTTTGACAAATGCAAAAAAAAAAAAAAAGGAACTTTTTCTGGACTTTTTGAAATAAATCAGACTTTTGATAAATCAGACTTTTTGAGCATACTGTATATTGAAGAGATAACTTGAAAGTTGATGCTTGCTTATGCTTATGGGTTGAAAGTTGAAAAGTAATAAAAAAAAACTTCAAAATTGTTGCGCTTTAAAATATAATACAAGAAAACTAGGACACAGACAGGCTTGGCAGAAATAAAAATTGGGGGTATTTCAGTCAGGGGGTTGGTTGCTCTATGGTGTTATAGTTACATAGTTACATAGTTAAATCGGGTTGAAAAAAGACAAAGTCCATGAAATCCAACCCCTCCAAATGAAAACCCAGCATCCATACACACACCCCTCCCTACTTTCACACAAATTATATATACACATATCTATACTAACTCTAAAGTTAGTATATATACACATATCTATACTAACTTTAGAGTTTAGTATCACAATAGCCTTTGATATTATGTCTGTCCAAAAAATCATCCAAGCCATTCTTAAAGGCATTAACTGAATCAGCCATCACAACATCACCCGGCAGTGCATTCCACAACCTCATTGTCCTGACTGTGAAGAACCCCCTACATTGCTTTAAATGAAAGAATGAAAGTTCTTTTCTTCTAGTCTAAAGGGGTGGCCTCTGGTACGGTGATCCACTTTATGGGTGGATCTATTTGTATATAATGTCCTCTAATGTACTTGTAACGTGTAATCATGTCCCCTCGCAAGCACCTTTCTCCCAGAGAAAACAACCCCAGTCTACCCTCATAATTTAAGTCTTCCACACCTCTAACCAGTTTAGTGGCACGTCTCTGCACTCTCTCCAGCTCATTTATATCCCTCTTAAGGACTGGAGTCCGAAACTGCACTGCATACTCCAGATGAAGCCTTACCAGTGACCTATAAAGAGGCATAATTATGTTTTCATCCCTTGAGTTAATGCCCTTTTTTATGCAAGACAGAAGATTGCTGGAAAATAATAGTGCTTTTCTCTGCAAAGAATGCCTCATTTACCAGGGTTTAACAGTAGTAGACCTTTCTGCTGATAAGGGCTTAGAAGGGTCTATATGTACTGTTTATGCATATTCAGTGTATGTTTGTGATACAAGTCATTTTTTTAATCAGTTTTGGTGTCCCTTTTGCCACAGCTCCAGAAACTTATCATTATACTACTTACCATGTGAGATTCTTAAAAGAAAAAAAGTAAAGTGAAATAAATTCATAAAATGCACCCATTGTTTGTGCCTTGTGCACTGCCTATCCCTGTTTATAATTTGGAGTGTATAGGCATCTGGCCAGTGGCATAACTAGATGTTAATGGGCCCCACAGCAAATACATTTTAGGACCCCACAACATTGGTTGACCTTTTTTTATCAAGATATATTGAAATTAGTATTGGAATTAGGACCTCACTGGGCAATTTAAACTTCTGGGCCCACCTGCAACTGCAGGGTCTTCTTCTGCTGTAAGTACATCACTACCTAGGGCTACTTTTACAAATACAATGCTTATGTAGTCAGCAGACCACAATGGGGCATGCTCCCCCTGGTGCAGCACCTTGAGCTTGATTTTTTAACCTGGTACAAGGCGTAGGTTGCAGCCAGAGAAGCAAGAAATTCAAGCAAAATCAGCACTAAGAGGCACGCTCTTTCTGCACTTCTTCTCCCCCTTCCCCCCCCCAGTATGATAAATGACCCCTAATATATTTGCATTTATTGGGGTAGGTGATATAATTGTCAAACAGCAAAACATAGCATAGCTTTCACAACATCTCAGAAACAGTACAGGGCAGTGATCAGTTTGACGGGACTGCTTCACATCAACCTGACAAGATTTAAAGACAGTAATCACTACACTTGATAGGAAACAAGTGGTTTAAGGTAGTCATTTAAGGACACTATTGTGAATTCCGAAGCCCTGGTGCCAGACAAAACAAAGAAAACTATAGCCTCTTCTGTAGAATATGTTTTGTATTCAATTATTTTATTTTCATCAAAGAAATATGAAGGCATTTTTTATCTGCATCTATAATCAAGAAAGACGAACATAACAGAATTTCATATTTTTTTTCTTCCGACATAAAGCAGCCTGATTTTTATTAAATGGGCATAAGTTGTAATCATCAAAGAGAGAAGCTCCCCAAATAAAATTCCAAAAAAAAACCTTCAAAAGCAGTTATATATATTCTTGAGAAGGCCTTTGCCTTAGAAGAAAAGGGCAATATGAAAAATGTTGAATTTAGCAGGTACATTACTTGTATAGCGGCATTCTGTCACCTACAACTGTTTTGCATGATGTCGTTTAGAGGTTTATAGCCTCATATAACAATAACTGAATTTGTAGTATATCCCAGGGAGACCCTTGGGAAACTAGAGCATTATTGTATTCAACATAGGTCGGCTTATTTATCAAAGAACAAAGAGGAAACTGACAGCATCATTCACCAATAATTTACAGTTTTCCTGCAGCTGATTCTGAGGTGAAGAATAGTCTGGTTTCTTTGCACATTTTCTTTATATGAAATATTTGTTGCATTCCCTGGTAAAAATCCAGAGAAAATAATTGATCCCCCTCCCGCACAGACAGACACTCCACCACCGCTGATTCATCTTCTTATGACTGATGAATTCCATATTTTTATCATTTGGGACACTACTTAATTATTTAAAAGGGTTTTAGGGAAATTTCTCGAGCTCTGCACAGGTAGACTTAGCCACATCTTCAAATGTAAAGTAACCCCCAGGAGCAAATATTTTCTGAAAAATGATGGAATACTTGCTTTGGGGCAGATTTACTAAGCTCGAGTGAAGAACTCGAATGATAAAAAATTCGAATTTCTAAGTATTTTTTTGGGTCGAATGGGTCAAATTCCATCGAATCAAATGATTCGAAAGATTCGAAGTAAAAACCTTTCCATGCTATAGTTGAAGTACTGTCTCTTTAAAAATACTTTGACTTCATACTTTGGCACTTTAAACCTACCGAGTTGCAATGTTAGCCTATGGGGACCTTCCCCAGCACTTTTCTTTTTTTTTGTGGTCGAATAAAAATCCTTTGATCGATTGCTTAGAATCGTTCGAAACGTTAGATTCGAACGTTTTTTATTCGATCGTTCGATCTAAGTATTTGTGGTAAATCCTTCGAATTCGATATTCGAATTCGAAGGATTTTACTTCGAGGGTCGAATTCGAGGGTTTATTAACCCTCGAAATTCGACCCTTGAAAAATCTGCCCCTTAGTGTTGTTATATGTAGTTAGCCTTCCTTTATGTATATTAGTGGGAGGATTGGAAGTTACCGTAGGTGCAGGTATGGCAGCTGGTCTCCCTTGAAGAAATTGGTAGCCATGTTAGCTTTCTTGGCTTTATGTCATAGACAGGGCCGTATTTCCATAGTGGACACCCCTAGGCCCACTGCCGTTTGTCGCCCGTGTCCCCTCCCCTTTTTTCTGGCAACTTTTCATCATCTGGACCAATATGAGTGTGTTGGGCAGCATGCCACCCCCCTAAAATCCTGCCTCCCTAGGCCCGGGCCTAGGTGGCCTTTCCACAAATACGGGCCTGGTCATAGAGGTGGGTGGTTGGTGCTATAAGCCTGGAACACGGAAGGTGCCAGTGTAAACCAAACAGTACAAAATGTACTTCCATCACCAAACAGCTTAATGTACATTATTTGCTCTATTTGGAACTTTTTTTAACATACAGTACCTCCAACTGACTTTAACAATTTGAATGATTTCTATAAAACGATAAAAAGAAAAAATGAAGGGCTATTGAAAAGTTGGTTAGAATTAGCAATTCTATAACACACTAAAAGTTAACTCAAAGGTGAACCACCCCTTTAATGGGCTTTTAAGTACATACTGTATGTTCCATATGGAGATTTAGGTGGTAAGGCCCCTGATCTCCCAAAGTGGCCAACCATCAGAGAATTGAGGTGTCTTCTTTATTTTGCATGGATGCTGTTTTCCCTTCAAATTCCATGTTGCTTCACAAAATACCTCAATCAAAATTGGGGGAGACATTTAATCTGATTATTTTCTGCACAATATTGCTTCCCTTATTTGTAGACAAGACATCTCAGTTGTTTTATCCAAATTTATGTTTTGAAACATACATACATTACTTTTAAGATCAACAGTTCACATTTTTGTGGACTCCATAAAGGACCAGTCCTGGTTTGTTGGCATAGGTCTTGGACAAGTTCTCTGCAACTGAGTAATAGGTCGACTCCTTCTGAAGCTACTGACCGAGCGTCTCAAGGATCCTAACCTTTTCCAAAGCCTCAGCTGTGGTTCACTAGCATCTTCTCCATGATAAGGCATGCATTCATGTGGACCATATAAAGTCTGATCTAGTGCTGTAGGTTTGCAGAGTGTCATGAACACAAGACAGGTTGCTAGAAGGAGAAAAATGCACACAAGGGATATAATTATAGGCAGTGGCCCTCTAAAATCTAAAGGTTCTTCAGTGGCATTTACTGCTATATTCTCCATGGTTATATTAAAGATTCCAAGGACACTGGTTCCACTTTCAGCATAGTTGAAAAGCTCTCCTGCTTCTTTGGTGGTCATAATTCCTGCAATAAAAATAGTTTAGTTCATTATGGTCCTCTTTAATGACAGAACAATTCTATAAATATTTGTTCTAGTGTTAATGAGTATATGCATTTAGATTTTAGGACAACTGCCTCCCCAAATCCTTGTCCTGCAGATGAGATCCATGCTATCATTTCTTTATCATGCTAACACTTTGCACCCTGCTCACTCATCATCATTCTACTACCTCCCTCTATTGCCCTTCTTATGTTCAGCTTTTCTCCATTGGTTGTTTACCCTCCTCCATTAGTTCTCAGTCCACCAGCACAATCCCTGATTTATTGGTACTTAGCCCTCCTTACTCTATGCTTAGACCTAACCCTAAATGCTGGGCAAGGAGAGAGAGAGAGAGGAGATGATAAAAAGTAAGAAGAGGGCTGAACACCAATGAAGATTGACTGACATCTAATGGAGGGTGCTGAAATCATATATAGGAGAAGTATTGACATAGCTTAAAGGGATACTGACACCAGAAATTAAACAATTTTTCCATCTATCATAGTTAGAGCTGGGCCACACCATGCAGGCACCCTAGGCAACCTTTCCCGCCATATCGCCGGCATGCACACATGCGCAGAAAAGCCAAACACTGTGCAGGAAGATGGGGAGTGAGGGGACCGGACATGGGGTAGGCGACAGAGCAGGTAAATGCCTGGAGCCCCCCTAGCTTTGCACCTTAGGCATGTGCCTACTCTGCCTACCCCTAGTTCCGGCCCTGATCATGGTATTGGCTTTGTTTGCTACTTTTGCCATAAAGTATTTGCTCAAAGCTTTTACATTACACATCTGACTCCCCATGCTCATCTATGAGGGGTCTGCCATATTTGTGTAGCAGAAGTCTGTTAGCATTAGACAGGCTGAGATGGAACAGTCAGGTTGGCAAAACAGTCAGGTGTAGGAACATCAGCTAACAATTACTTACAAAAACAAACCTCTTAGCAAAAAACGTTTAAAATGACCTATAGATAACTTTTAACGTACATTCATATTTGAAAAAGTCGTTGTTTAGCGCCAGTATCACTTTAATGTAAAATATCAATAAAACACAAGAATGGGGGCAGTGGTTGTCCAATAATATACGAGTTATGTTTACAATAGAATATCTAAAAAAATTATAATATTTCTCTGTTTCACTGTTAAATTGCTGATACAGTATGTAAAGGCTCATACATGCTGCATCATTGTATACAATCACTAGGCAAAGGGGAATCAAATAATTATGAAGTGCTTGTCCTCCAGACTGGAGAAGTTGTACTCTATTGTTTTTTTTTTTTTTTGCAGAACACTTAATATATCCAACAGTATATCCAAAATGAGATCAAACAATGTTAAATCTAATGTAGCTAAAAAAACAGAACGTAATGATGCGAATTTCAAATTTTTGTTTTTACCAGAGAACTGGACATTAAATTTGCAATATTTTTATTAACTGTTTTGTTATATTTCTGTGTCTCCAACTCTGCTCTCACATAGAAGATCCACCCTTAAAAAAATCAAATAATTGTGCTTGTCCTCCAGACTGGAGAAGTTGTACCTTTTTTTTTTGCAGAACACTATTAATATATCCGACAGTATATCCAAAATGAGATCAAACAATGCTCTAACATAGAAGATCCACCCTTAGAAAATTTGAATCTAAAAAGCTCTCTCAAATGAAGCAAATTTGTATTCTACTCATCATTTTCAATGGGTCTAAAAACTCTCAAAACACCAAAAATTAAAATAACTCAAATTGTATAAATCGCTTACATTTTGCCTAGGACAACTCCCATTGAGTTCTGCATGAACTCCTGAGCTTTTGCAAAATTATTGCACTTGAGTTTTTTTTTAATTTATTGTGCTTAATAAATATTACACGTTCAGTTTTGGAAGCCATAAATCAAATTCATGAGTTTTAGCGCAAAAACAAAATTGCAGTAAAAATTTGAATTCGAACATCGCCTTATTGTGCAGCTTGCTTTCTTTCCTCTTGATGGCAACTCAGTGTTTGTGACATCAGCCTTATATTGTAGCCGGTAACAAAGATTACTGCCCCAGTCTGTGCTCTATACATTTTTGTCTACATGATGTATTTGTGCAATGGCAGTTTGCTGGGTTGGTGGAGGTTATCATGTAATTTTCAAAGCCTATTGATTTACTTTTCAGTTTGATTGCCATGTCTGTGGGTTGTTGGCAGTTTTCTGTATATTGTTAAATATGTTCAGCTATTGTTAGAGCTGATTATAAAGTGGTTCAGGCCATCAATTCATTGACGTTGTGGGGTCACATTCCTTGTCAACTGCAACCTTCCTGCTGTTACTTATCTATGGATTTCAAGCTGTTAGATTCAATTTCATGGTGCACTCATGATCAGCCATTCATTCTCTGCTGGGAATATAAGAAAACATCCAAGCAAGTAAGATCTGTGAATCAGTCTCTAGGGACATCAAAAACTATTTTTCCCTGCATACTTTCTCTGTTAGTTGTGTGTCATCCTGGAATATCCAACCTGCACATCAACTGTATTGCTAAACTATCACTCCCAGTATCCCTCTTCAACCTTTTCTGGTGTTTTCTGGTAATGCTGTAGGTGAAAGATGGGCCTTATTTTGATTTAATTACTAAACATATTTGTTATACATTGTAAATATAGCTGTCCTTAAAGATTTTGAACATAATTAGCAATGGTAATATATTTTATGGGTAAAAACTGTTTTAATTCAACAAAGATTTCGTTTCTTCTGTACCTTTTTTCACTGAATTAAATACTATGACATGTTGTGCCATAGTGCATCATCTGATGCCCAGACAATGTTTTATCTGTCTGAATATTAAGATTTAAAGCATAGCAATAATACAAATTATTTTATAATGCATAGTTTGCTATATAATAGCAAACAGTT
The DNA here is from genome assembly GCF_017654675.1 of Xenopus laevis. Classification (NCBI taxonomy): domain Eukaryota; kingdom Metazoa; phylum Chordata; class Amphibia; order Anura; family Pipidae; genus Xenopus; species Xenopus laevis. Next base: position 44,317,294 of record NC_054383.1, on the reverse strand, counting down.
TCTTTTCATGACAGAGGTATTCAGTCTGATACATCTGGCAGTTGCCAGTGTGATTGCTGAGCTTTAACAGTAGATAAAGACCTACTGACTTTACTATCCATAGGAGCATGAAAATGGCTTTCCAGCTTGCAATCAGCAAAGGAACTGACCCAGCAGACAAGTCGATCAATAGGAAATCTGACAAAACACCCATATAAACAAAATGCATGATGAGACATTGACCTTGAGATCAAACTGGAAAACTGATAAATAGAGCTTGATGTCCCCAGAAAAAAATGGCAGACACACAGTGTGCAATTTATCTGAGAAAACAATTAACACGACTTCCAGTCAGAAGTGAAAGTGACTCATGCAAAGACAATCTACTGAAAAAAGTCCGAATTTGAATCTTTAGAAAAAAACTCATGAAAGGAGTTTGTGATTTGAATAGGTACACGGGCACATATAAGGGCATATTTATTATGTAAAACAAAATTTGCTGAAAGAAGTGTAAAAAGCTTTGTTAAATAAATGGCAAGTTAATCAAGGTGTGTATTATTTTATACCATACAAATGCCAGAGTTTACATTGCTCTGGCTGTTTTTTTACACAGTGAAGCCTGGTGATGTTTTTTACACCACATAATAAATCTCCCCATAATGTAACGATATCATCTCCCATAGACTCCACTTGAAGCAAAAGTGATTTCCTTTTTCTCTATAATAATAAGACAGTACAGGTATGGGATCCATTATCTGGAAACCGTTATCCAGAAAGCTCTGGATTACAGAATGGCCGTCTCCCATACACTCATTTTATCAAAATAATCCAACTTTTTTTTCTTTTTAACGATTTCCTTTTTATCTGTAATGATAATAATGAGAATAGCTTGTACTTGATCCAAACTAAGATATAATTCATCCTTGTTGGAATCAAAACCAGCCTATTGGGGTTATATAACGTTCACATGATTTTCTAGTAGACTTAAGAAGATCCAAATTACGGAAGGATCCGTTATCCAGAAAACCCCAGGTCCCAAGTATTTGGGATAACAGACCCCATACCTGTACCTTATTCTTGATCTCAGCTAAGACATAATTAATCCTTACTGGAGGCAAAGCAATCCTATTGGGTTTATTTCATGTTTAAAAGTTTTTTTAATAGACAAGGTATGGAAAAATTCCAAAAAAAATCCCAGGTCCCAAGCACTCTGAATAACAGGTCCCATACCTGTATGTACCATATATATATATATATATATATATATATATATATATATATATATATATATATATATATATATATATATATATATATATCCATTTATATAATTCATTTATACCTATTTACGTAACCCAAAATATAACAAAGACCCCCATACCTGTTTCAGTTGCTTGCATGCAGGCTGTTGGGTGTAGATACACACTAGCTCAATAAGTGTACAATGTCAAATCAGACGCTTTAATGCCCACTGCTATTTAGAACTGCAATGTGCCTGTGAGAAGTAAACAATCACTGTAGTTTTTTTTCACACAGATTAAGATGACTGTATGTGCAGAACTTGGCTATGTAGCTTTATGTCTTATGCTTTATGGTTTACAGGGCAATTTTTCATGTTTTCTGTAACTTCCTGGGTTATTATTTGCTGCGAGTTGATAACTAGAATCATTAAATCCCCTGGCTACACAAAAAGTATTGTACTGTCTGTACTTATACAAAAAGCAATATGTGCCCAGCGGTTTGAAGAAAAAAAAAAAAAAAAAATATATATATATATATATACATATATATATAAAACTAGTGGTGTTTTTTATATATTATTGGTAGAATGATAAAAAAAGAGCATGTATTTTCAAATGATGCCATCCAGTGCTATACACAGCCTTTCATACCAGATGCTGCATCTGGAAGTTTGGCTTATGGAAGTTTTCTTGCTATGTTTCTCCTACAGATTGTGTTCTCTTTTTTCTCCATTTGAGAACACTCTATTATTTAAAAAGTGAATACAATGAATGAATTCAGGAATACATTGGGCGTTGATTTATTGTGCAAGACTTCGGTTTAAACCAAAATAGTTTCTAGAAGTAGTGCTCAATTTCACAAATGTATTTAGGCACAGATTATCAAACATTCTTTGCTTCACTGCTTTGTAAACTTGAAGAGCAGAGGATTGCACTTGCTATTGACTTGTCTCTGACTTTTATTAGAGCCATTAACCATTTCAGCACAAATTACTGTAAGAAGACTACAAGTGCAGTAAGAAAAGTTCTAATGGAGACAGGGGTAATAACATGTTAGACACTCATCTTTAACACTGTGTTTTAAAAAACAAAGAAAAAGTATTTTTTTCCAACATGTTTGCATTACCTTATTAAGGAATATTCTTACTTGAACTGGCTGTTCTCATGGCTTTTACCATTAGCTGCTGTTGGTTAGCTTGTTCTCCGGCTTGTTGGTGCCTTTTGGTGAAGAGGGGGATGGGTATATCATGTAGATTGGAGCTAGAAGGAGGAGTGGGCACTGCAGACAAAGAGAGAAGACACAAACTTTTCTGAATTAGCAAAATACAAGCACTTTTTCAAGCTTTGGATCCACATCAGTTCAGTGATGAGCTGTATGAGCACAGGTTATTTAAGGTTAATTTAAAGGAGGGTTAATTGTTCTTCTTACAGCATAATAACACTAAAGTCCCGGCAGCCTCATTTCCCCCATGTATTTTGTGCTTGGTATAGTCTGGGGACTGGATTTTGTTCAGTGAATGCCAGCCTTCAGGTTGTTGTGAAGCTGAGATGGGCTGGGGGGAGGTGGTTGCATAGTGTGATGGTTTGTATAAAGAGCTCCTTTATATTCCTTCTTTAGTGGCAAGTTTCACCTCCGTCTGTTTAGCATTCCCGTACTTTGCTAATTTGGTTGGAACCAGCTAAAGGACATCATGCCCAGCATAAAATGGGAAGTCTCCCCAAACCGATCATAATATTAAATAGCAGTTATTGGAAAAAATCTACAGTATTCAAATTCATTACATATTGACATTAAAGTTTTAATTCTGAACCTGTGGACCAGGAGGCAAATTTGTCCCTATGTTGTTTATGATGCTCTTTAAAACAGTAAAAATAAATGTTGCCACTAATTTAAAGGACATATGTAATTAATTCTATACCATATTGTAGGTTCCAAGGCAGAATCGCCAGACTTAATATGGTTCCAAAAATCTATACAAATGCCCACAAAGCATACAGAATTATAGGGCTGCATGGTGGCAAAATGTGTAGTTTGTAATCTAGCTGTGCAAGATTCCTTCCTTCCAACATTTCTATTATAGGGGTTGTTCACCTTCCAACACTTTTTCAGTTCAGTTGTTTTCAGATTGTTCAAAAGAAATAAAGCCTTTTTTTCGTTGCTTTCTATCTTTTATTTTTTTACCAAAATTAAAGTTTAATATTCCTGTCTAAAGTGTTTCATTCTGGCAGCTCAGTAATCCAGTTGCCGATTCTGAACTGTTAGAATTTGCTACATTAGTTGATACATTTCTCAGCAGCCTCTGTGTAATATTTACAACTATTGTATCAATGCTAACAGCTGCTTTTAATGAAACTCAGGGATTCTGCTCAGCAGGGCTAAACAAAGAAATGTATCAACTTATCTAACAATGTAGAACAGTTTACAGAAGCCCCCCAGAGGTGTACAAGAAAAACACAAAAAGTTGAATAAATAGAAAATAGAAAGTAAATGGAAAAAGTCTTTCTGGTGAACTGTTTGAAACCAACGGAACTGAAAAAAATGTTGGAAGGTGAACCCTTTAAAAATGATATAGGTAAAGTAATGCATGTCACAACATTTGCACCAGGTCTAGTAACCCACAGCCACTAATCAGCAAGTATTTACTAAAAGCTGACTAAAATCAAAAATATAGTTATGGGTTACTAGACCTGGTAAAAAGTATTCTAGTTGTATTACATTATAGCTGTTGACTTCACTGGGTTACCTGGTTACCTACCTTTCCCCAGGGTTGAAGGCGCTCAAGGCAAGCCCTCAGCATCACCTGCCCCCACCACCACTCAAGAACGTTCCCCTCAGCTTTCCACCACCATGCTCAGCATCTCCCGCCTTACCCCTGCAACCACTGTTCCCACCTCCACCGCTCCTACAACTTTTCTCCAGCAAAACATTCCCCGGGGCAAGGGCCCTGTTCAATCAAGACCAGGGCACACCTTGCACACTTGCACACTTTATTTTTTATACCTGTACCTTGTTAAAGGGAAATGTTGAGAGATATGGCCCTCACTCTTTCTATCTACAGCTGTTAGTCTATGGCCCTACTTTGTCTTTGTAAAAAAAACATGTCCCAATTCATTACCATGCATAGGGGAGAATTTTATAGATGGGGGGTTACCAGGAATGGAGTCAATACCAAACAGTTTTAAAGGTCATTTAAAGAACACTTTGCGCTGCATATAATATCAGTGTTAGAGTTTATTTCCCCTTGAAATAGTTTACAAGGATTCCTTTGTAGGCTATGAATTAAGCATTTTTGTCTGATTGAAAGCTGGTGCGTCAACCAAGGGGCTTAGTCACTTTGATTTGCTGCTGTGTGCTGCCGTGCTGATTGACTGATTTAATAATATTCTAGCTATGAATGGAACCAACACAAAGACATCAGTGCAGGACTTTCAGAAAATGACTTTACGCAGTTTCACCTTGAGAGTCAGACCATGCATACCAGTCCCTAAAATATTTTTATTAAAGGAACGGTAACAATGGAAGTGTTTTAAAGTAATTCAAATACAATGTATAGTTGCCCTTCACTGATAAAACTAGTGTGTATTAAACCACTTTATGGATACCGTACATTGGCACTTTGGTACAGCACATATTGTACATGTGCAACCTGTATTAAAATGCTCAACAGAGTAATACAAATCTAAAAATATTATGCTAATTTTACTATATCTCAAATATAAGCATCTTCTCATTGGAATATATCACATAATACACAAATAATGCTTTTCTTGAGAGAAGTTCAGATTGGATCTACATTTGGCTCCTAAATCGGAACTGGTAAATTGTGGACCACTTGTCCCCAGTGGCAGATTTTAGCCACAGATATCCCCTGCCATTAACAAATTAAAATTTATTTCACCAGACCGCCATTTTGTGTTTGTATATGGATAATGCAATTATGTCATAATGCAGATGTAACATGGTTAGGCACATCAAACTCCAACACTTTTTTATCTATAGGGATGATGCCAGTATTCCTTTGTAATTTCAGGAGTTATATCCTCAAAAGCAGGAGTGTATTTCCTCCAATTGTTTGGTAAATACACAAAATCATATTCATAACATGCTCCTATAAATATGATTCCCCTCTTTTTCTTTGATGATTCTTTCTCTAAACAATACTGTCCTTAGTTATCATAGTTAGGTCAAATCATTTGGTCAACTGCTCAACTATACCCACCTTAGCAGAAAGGTTTGTTGTTTCCCAAAGAAAGGAATATAATTAAATCATCTACAGTATATTTGACAACTCGAGACATACTGTATTTTTGATCACATATTAAAGGAACATTTTAAAACTTATAACTATAAATTCAGATTTCTGTAATTGCTGTGGTAACAGTAGGGGCCACAGACACCTGAGTCATGTGTGATGCAAAGCAGGTTGTCTTCTTGGCCATACTTCTTGTATTCTTAGCAATGCTAACATTTAATTGTGTTGCTGCTGAATACTGTAACAAGTTCCTTCCCTACTGCACCAGGCAGAATATAGAATGTGCTGACTACATAAATGCACAGTAATTACATTAATAGTAGCCCAACAAATGTACTCTCAAACTGCTGTTAAAGAATTGCAGCTTTCCTCCCTTTGCCATTTCAGTATTAACATTTCAGCATCTCCAGTCATTACCATAATAACATATTTACAATGTGCCCGAGAGTCTGTTGTGAGTCTGGTGAGAAGCACAAGTTTATTGTTGAAAAAGAATGTCAAGAATTACGAGAAAATAAATATCAAATTATGATCCATTAGAATTTTACAGCCTAAAAACTCAGAAGTAGTGGTTTTCTGCAGCCAAGAGGCCAGTAAGTTAAATTGTCCTAATTTCTGCTTGCAGAAAACTGGAGAAAGCCGAAAATGTATTATCTTTTTGTTATCTGTGTAGCAGTTTGTGGTTCAGAGCTTCATTGCTTATTTTTACTGCGGTTTGGCGAGACACATAAAAGTGCAAACATCCGATTACATCTGTTTAGCTATATTTTCAGGATAAAATAGTGTATGTAGTATACTTTACAGAAAATAGTAAAAAATGTCAGTCAATAAGATAATAATCTTTAAACGTACTCCTCATTTCCTGAGCTATCTTCCATCTCTGTCTTATATCACAACTTCCTGTCTGCACTCATTCTTGGATGCCCCATGTCTTAAAAGTACACTGTGCATTATTTATATGTATATACCTATGCATGTGTTTTGCTTAAATACACTGTAGACAGCAAATGTGGTGCATTGTTTATAAAAAGCATATAATACCATTCCTCTGGATATTTCCTTTCCTACATAAAGTATATTGAAAGTAGGAACTGGTATATTGCTTCCTTCAATTAGTACCAAAACCGCAATACTAGTACAGGTATGGAACCTGTTATCCAGAATGCGCTGGACGTGGTGTTTTCAGGGCCGGATTTACATAGAGGGCACCCCTAGGCCCACTGCCGTCCTTCGCCCCTGTCCCCTCCCCTTTATTCGTGCAAATTTTCATCATCAATGGGAAAATTTAAAAGATGATTGTATCTCCAGCGCATCCACAGTGTTTTTGAACCAATGTGGGTGTAGTTGGGCAACATGCCGCCCCCCTAAAATCCTGCCACCCTAGGCCCAGGCCTAGGTGGCCTTTCCACAAATCCGGGCCTGGGTGTTTTCTGGATAATGGATCTTTATGTAATTTGGATCTTTGTACCATAAGTCTACTAGAAAATCATGGAAACATTAAATAAACCCAATAGGTGGGTTTTGCTTCCAATACAGATTCATTATCTCTTAGTTGGTATCAAGTACAATGTATTGTTTTATTATTACAGAGGAAAAGGGAAATCATTAATAATATGGATTATTTGGATAAATTTGGGTCTAAAGCATATTTATTGGAATACACAGATCTGTATAAATGTCACTGTAGGTTTAAAACACACTGATTTGCAGTACATTCCTTATCGATCAGGTACAGAATGGTTCATATGAAGGATTTCTCAAGAAAGTCAAATCTTAATTAAAAAAAAAACTTTTTAAAATACTATATGGTTTAGCAATGCAATATGTCACAACATTTGTTGCTATTTATGAAAAGTAGAGAAGTATAATGGACACTAGAGAGCAGCACTGTCACATCCCTAAAACAGTAGAGCAGATAGTGTTGATGTGCATAGCTTATTGTGATGTTCTGCTATCAAGCTACTTCCTTCTGTTCTTTCCTCAGTTAAAGGAAGAACCACCCCAGTTGTCTGTGCTTGATCCTGTCTCGGCATCCAATTATATTCAATCTTGTTAAACTATACATGTGCTTTTAAAGTGTAATGAATAGGTCACAAGCAAATCAAAGTGTATATCTTATTCAATGCAGAAATTGATTATATATATACATACATTTCCTAGGGCATTATTCTTTTTAATCCACAAAATTAAGCTATTGTAATTGGCCCAGTTTTTAAATTAGAAAGAAAGGGAGGTTTAATTATTGGTATACACAGGGGTGATCCTGCCCAATTTGCCGCCCCAAGCAGCCATCGTTTTTGGCACAATTGCGCTCCCTGCACTAGAAGAGCCGAATTTCTGCATTGAAAACCGGAAATTCGGCTCTTAGTTACCAGGAGCGCCATTTTTGCCGCCCCTGGCAACCAGGGGGCGCTGATGCCTGAGGCGAGTGTCTCAACACGCCTCATTGGCGGAGCGCCCCTGATTATACAGTATACACTTTGATTGCCAAAGGGCAGACGCATAAAGTAAAACAAGAACGCTCAACTTATACTCTAGTTGAAGGCCCTAAATGAAACAATCCTTACCCATAATCATTTATATCAGCGAATGAAAGCCTAGATCTTTATACATCTTTGATTGGCAGGACCAAACTTTGCTTTTGTGCAAATGGCTCTCACAGGTGTTTGATTTAAATAGATTGGAATAGTGTGAGATGATGGGCTGTCTGAGTCAAATCTCTAGATAAGTTTTGCTTCATCTTTAGAAATCTGGTGCTTTAAGATCCTTCAAAAAATACAATCAGTGGAAAGGCGAATTCCAGTTCCAGGCCTTTATAGTGGGATCTGGATACAGAGGTGCATCTGGGTCTGTGGTTGACTGCAGTGTTCTTTAAGCTGAAAGAGATGACATTCTGGTAAATAAATATAAATTATCCCTCCCCTGGTAAGGTTCCGTCTGAGCTTCAAGGGAGAAACATCTTGGTACGGATAGAGCTAGAAGGGGCTAATAGTGAGCAGTGCCGGATTAATACTTCCTGAGGCCCCTAGGCTACACAGGGGCCCGTCCCCGACCCTCCCTGCGACCCACCCCCCTTGACTATACCCAACCCCCCATGGCCCCCCAGACCCCCGCTGGACCTGGTCAGGTTCCATGCTGCCCCCAATTACCTGCATTCTTGCTGGCTGGGAGTAGACTAGGCAAGGCGCATGTCATGCTCAGTCTGCCTCTGCTATGACGTCACTGGCGCATTTCAATTCGCCCCAAAGCCTGCTCAGTCTACTTGGGAAATTTTTTAGCAATACATAAAACAAATTGAAAAGCCACATGGGCCTATTAACACTGTGGGCCCCTAGGCTATAGCCTAGGTTAGCCTAGGCATTAATCCACCCCTGATATATTAGTGAGTCCATATTAGTAAGAAAAACTGGGTGAGTAAGATAAAAATGTCTGTCCCTCGTGGGCGAATTATCTGAATGAAAGCTCCTTTGGAAATCATATTGTAGCGCTGAGCCTGCTATTGTTCTAGATATTTATTTATTGCATACATTATGTTTTTTGCTAGAAAGGTATGGTTTATGCATTTATTATATATTTGTTTTATTATTCTTATTTTTGATGAAAACAAAATATCCTTCAATAAATGATTATAGGAGTTAAGTCCTTGAGAATTCCTTGTACTGACCTTGGGTGTATTGCTCATATTTCCTTGAATGTGCTTCTTTTTCATGAAAAGACTCTTAAACCGGTCACTTTGTCCTTATAGCGGTGTATGCACATTCTTACTGACATCACACGCACATTACAGACAATGCATTGTGAGCCTTATACATGAAAAGGTGGACAATCACTGTATATTTATGACTGTGATTATTAATCTACTGCGTAAATTAATGTTGCTTTGCACACAATACAAATAAATGCAAATTTTACCTAAATTGATTTCAGTGAAAACATTTAAGTATTATACAGTTATACATATTAAACTAGCAGTTATACAATAGAACCGTATGAAATACATTATGGGGCCCATTTACTTAGTTCGAGTGAAGGAATAGAAGAAAAAATACTTCGAATTTTGAATGGCTGAATATGGCTACTTCGACCATCGAATTGGCTACTTCGACCTTCGACTACTACTACGACTTTGAATCGAATGATTCGAACTAAAAATTGTTCGACTATTCGACCATTCGATAGTCAAAGTACTGTCTCTTTAAAAAATTCTTCCACCCCCTAGTTTGCAACAGAGATGCCTGACATAAACCAGAAATGTGCAACAAAAACCCAAAACCTGCCACCAGCCAGTTTTGAACAAGACAGTCCGATTAATATATTCCAAAACTGGCTGGACTCAGTCCTAACTGGTACACATTTCAACCAACCACAGACTGTTGTGTCATTGTCCTGGCCCTTACCTCACCGGCCCATCCCATGGATATCACCAGCCGCCACTATCATCATCAACTTCACTCCCCTGCCCAGGGCATCCAGCATTCAAAGGGGGCAACTGTACAATTAAATCACCTGCAAGTGGCAGCCCACTTTTTCATATTAGTGGGTTAGTTATCCGCTGCTTTTTGGAGCTAATTAAAGGGGTTGTTCACCTTCCAACACTTTTCAGTTCAGTTGTTTTCAATTTTTTCAGAAATAAAGATTTTTTTTCATGCTTTCATATTTGTACCTGTTTTTCTTGTACTGACGTGTAAAGTTTCATTTTTCACCTTCTTATGTCTTTCTAAACCTAAAGCAATTTGGATGGGGTTACTGACACTTCTAAATTATACATTAGTTGATAAATTCCTTATCTTTGGCCCTGTTGAGCAGAATCCCAGAGTTTCATTAAAGGCAGCTGTTAGAATTGATACAATAGTTGCTAATTTTCCACAGATGCAGCTGAGAAATGTATCAATTATTGAGGCAAATTGTAACAGTTTAGAAACTGTACCTGGATTACTGAGCTGCCAGACTGAAACACCAGAAACAGGAACATTAAAATGTAAACTTTAATTCTGGGGAAATGGAGCTGGAAAGTAATTGAAAAAAGTCCTTATTTCTTTTGAACAAGCTGAAAAAAGTGTTTGGAAGGTGAACAGATCATATAAAGGGGCTGTTTACATATTGGTTAACTTTTAGTATGTTATGGAATGGCTAATTTGAAGCAACTTTTAAACTGGCCTCGTTTTTTCTTTTTTATAGTTTTTGAATGATTTGCCCTCTTCTTCTAAATCTCTCCAGCTTTTAAATAGGGTTCACTGACCCCATCAAAAAAAGGAAAAATTTAAGGCTACAAATGACTTGTTATTGCTATTTTTTAAGACTTATCTTCCTATTCAATCCCCCTCCTATTCATATTCCAGTCTCTTATCCAAATCAATGCATGGTTGCTGGGGCATTTTGGACCCTAGCAACCAGATCACTGATATTGCAAACCTGAGAGCTGCTAAATAAAAAGCTAAATAACTCAAAAACAAATGAAAACTGAAAATATCACTCTCTACATTATACTAAACGTTAATCTAAAGGTGAACAAGCCCTTTAAAATTGCAGGGCTCAAAAATGCCCCATGTACCACTGCCCTTAAATAGTTGGGTCTGCCTTGACTACAAGATTCTTATTCCTGTTAACACGATCAGTGATTAACCTGAAGCACAAATCGGATCTTGGAGCTTATTCATTGCTGCTACAATATATTTAATCTACTTTAGAGCTTCAAATCCTTTGTTCATAATCTTCATAATAACCACTGATTATTATTAATTTTTCTCACGATCCCATTCAAAACCCACACAAGCTATCTTATTATATTGCATGTAAGCAGACAGATTACAGGTATATATTTATTTGGCCACATGTAACTTGCAAAATGGGACATGTCACATCATGCATAAAGATTGGATACCAAGAGAAATGTTTGTTTCACTTCCAGGTCAGGTGATGACCTCTGCACGTGCTGATGTGGGTAACTAGGCAACCACATTTTCCACTTAGTTATGACAGCTGATGCAGCTCAGTTTTGACATTTCAAAAGAAAGGGGCATGGTGCCAAAATTCAATGGAATAGTGGCAAAAACCAATGCTTTATGTGTAGCAGTCTTTAAGTCCATGAATTTAGTGGCATTTATTGAGAAACTAATGTATATAAGGACCCAGGAAAAGAATGCATCTTAAAGGAAAACTATACCCCCAAAATGAATACTTAAGCAACAGTTAGTTTATATCAAATTGAATGACATATTAAAGAATCTTACCAAACTGAAATATATATTTACATAAATATTGCCCTTTTACATCTCTTGCCTTGAACCACCATTTCGTGACTCTATCTGTGCTGCCTCAGAGATCACCTGACCAGAAATACTACAACACTAACTGTAACAGGAAGAAGTGAGGAAGCAAAAGGCAGAACTCTGTCTGTTAATTGGCTCATGTGACCTTACATGTGGTTTGTATGTGTACACAGTGAATCTTACGATCTCAGGGGGCGGCCCTTATTTTTTAAAATGGCAATTTTCTATTTATGATTACCCAATGGCACATACTACTAAAAAAGTATATTATTATGATAATGGTTCATTTACATGAAGCAGGGTTTTACACATGAGCTGTTTTACTCAGTATCTTTTAATAGAGACCTACATTGTTTGGGGGGTATAGTTTTCCTTTAATAGTTAAATAAAAGGTTATGCCTTAGTCACTTCACCATTACATACTGTATTTATTTAAATAAAGGATTTTCATTTGTGAATCTTTAATAACAATTTATATTAAATAGATATAATGCAATTTTCATTTGTTGCAAGAGATCCCAAATAAGCTAAAAAGCTAAAAGCATGTTAAAGGAATTGTTAAAAATAACTGTGTAAACAGGCTGTGCAAAATAAAAAATGTTTCTAATATAGTTAGTTAGCCAAAAATGTAATATATAAAGGCTGGAGTGATTTGTTGTATAACATGTCAGTCAGAACACTACTTCCTGCTTTTCAGCTCTCTTGGTTTCCACTGACTAGTTACCCTGGTTACCAGGCAGTAACCAATCAGAGACTTGAGGGGGGGCCACATGGGTCATATCTGTTGCTTTTGAATCTGAGCTGAATGCTGAGGATCAATTACAAACTCACTGAACAGAAATGTACCATGTGGCCCCCCTTCAAGTCGCTGACTAACTTAGAGTTATAGAGCTGAAAAGCAGGAAGTTGGATTCTGGCTGTTTTATTAAGACATCTGTTCACTCCAGCTTTTATATATTACATTTTTGTCTAAGGAACTATATTAGAAACATTTTTTATTTTGCATAGCCTATCTATTCACACAGTTTTTATTTTCACACTGAACTGTTCCTTTAATAGCTCTTATTCTGGCCAGAGAGAACCCTGAGTAACATGTTTTCAATATGCATTTGCCTGCATGGTCCTCCTCATTTTTGTTCAGCTGATGGATTGACATTAACAGACAGCAATAAAGTATAACATTGTGAGTAAGGTAGTCTTATAATTTGTATGACTAATCCTGGAATTTAAATTTAGGTTACAGGTTCTGTGCCTAATGTTTTGGGCAGTCAGGTATAGCTGTGTACTGTTCCTACTCCCTTTTGCTCAGTGGTTAGCACGGCTGTCATGGAATTCTGATCTTGGCACTTCAAGCAGTTTGTATGTTCTCCTTGTGTCTGTGTTGGTTTCCTTCTATACGTCAAAAACATATGGGCAAATTAATTATCTTCTTATGAAAGTGACCCTAGCTTGTGTGTGTAGATTGTTTGCTCTACTGGGATAAGGACCTATGAATCTTGGTAAAGTGCTGCATAAAGGATAATAAATATTTTTTTATTTATCTGCTAAACAAACCAAATGCTTATTCATTCAGCCAATTAGTTGTGCATTAGTAGTGAAACACAATATACAGAGCAGAAAATGAGGTAACGTCTGTGAAACCAACTTTGGATCCAAATAAGCAAAGGGTAAAACGTTGATCAGTTACTCATTCCCAGCGCCTCAACAATGGGTATAGTATTTCACATCACCTTCTTTGTCACATTTAAAAGAAATGCTCGTACCCCAATTGCTATTATATTTGATGCAATTTTGAAGTTATGTTTTTTAAACATTTGTTAAAGTACTTCCTCTAGCACGACACTGACTGATTCCTTGATTGTAAGCTCCTGTGAGCAGGTCCTCAGATCCTATTTTTAATCTGTAACCCTTGTTTGCTACACCATTGCAAGACCCTTCCCAAGAGTTATAACATATTGGGCAGCAACTTGGTGGCGCTATATGATGATGATGATGATTATGATGGAGTTTCAGACTGAGCCACTGCCTCTGGCAATTTAAAAAATACTGTGAAGGCAAAGCATTTTGTTGACATCAACAATGCAATCATGTCAAAGCGGTTATTCCTTTTAGTTGTTGCAAATGAAACTGTGCAAATGTCATCCACAATAGGGACAATTAGAGATCCTAATTGAATATTTTACTCTTTATATTTTGTACCTTTGTGTAAATATAATGAGCATAATAAGTTTTAGGGAGGAATACTGATTATCTTTCTGTTACACTTCAATTGAAGACAAGCCAGCACTTAAAAAACTGAGATTAAAAAAAAGGAAAAAGAGAAAAAAGGAAATAGAAAAAGAAAAACATATAGAGTAGTATGTTTGTTTTACTGACTTATAATCAATTATTTAACTGATTTGTACCATTATGTTGTCATAAATGAAAGTGTATAGAAACAGTTTCAACTTTCACAACTGAAGTGCAAAAAGTGCATTCACTCACAAAATAAAGTACAGAGCGTTCAACATCTTGTTTGTTACAAACTAAAAATATTCTATTGTGAGCAATTCATTTGAAATTTTATTTTAGCAATAACTGATTAAACCTTCATTGCTAAATTAAAATTACAAATGAAATGCTCACTATAGCAAGAAAAGTTGAAAATGTTAGTTTTTATATACTTTGCACTTCAGTTTATGACAACTAAAGTAGATGTTAAACTATCACTATGTGCATGGATGGTAGAGTATTAAATCACTTTACATGTCAGTAAAACAAACATACTACACTGTATTTATTCTTTCTATTTTTTTCTTTTTTTCCCTACTTTTTTTAAGCATTGGTTTATCTTTGATTGCATCATTGTGTGATTTCTAAAGGACAACGTCTCCAAGCGGGTTTGAAGAAAATAATTTGTTTGTATTATATGTTAATACTATTATAATGTAAATCAACCCTGTTTGTCGATGTTATTAAAAATATATTTGTTTCATTTTAGTTGGAAGCCACTGATGCAGATGAGGGTGAGAACGGCAGAGTCTGGTATCGAATCCTCAGTGGTGAGTAATATGACCGTATACGCCTATACATCTGTATAGTTGTTATGCAATTATACTGTACAAAACATACCAGACACCATTCTTTATTTCATTACCTACTTTCTGCCATAGGCTTCTCCCTGATGTTCCACTTGACTCTGTTTCTAACAATTTGCCTGGAAATGAAGTCCCCAAGGTGTAATACCCCTTCTCTTTGTCATCAGTGGGCCTACAACAGGAACACATTTACTTTTAAAAAGTATTCCTAATTACATTGTTACAAATGTTCCCACTGAATACCTGTAAGAAAACTAATATCAGTGACAGGGAGCTAGGCAATTAAAAACCCTCACAGGAGATTTGCAGGACACACTGTTATAATACAACTCTATAGAACTTTTTAATATGGTTCCTTAACACTTTTCTTAGTAGTTTTCCTCACTTTAGAGAAAATGTTGCTTGCGACTTATTCAACTCATAGCTGATAATTATTCAAAGAGTATATAGGTATTATCACTAAGCAGGTAATAAATGCTCCTCTGCAACATAACAGTTGCAAAGGCTTTGTTTCTGTTCTCTGAGGTTTTGTGCTTTCTACTCCAATCTGCAAAACACTGCCTTACTCTGCTTCCCTTTTTATATTGAGCACCCACGAGTTTAGAGTCAGCAGAAATGAAATTGGGAGCCGAGGCACGTACCCACAGTGCCTTGCAAAAGTATTTGAGCTTATGATAAACGTCTCCAACACTGAAACTTTGTTATCTGTTTTTACATTGTAATTCAAAGCATCAGAACTCAAATTTAGTGTCTAATATTATGTTGTATTAAAAAAATGTCAGAGTAGAGTTTGTTATTCAATAAAATAAGAGTTGGTGAATAGCTGTGAGGGAACTTGTGGAGAAATTAACAAAACCATGACATTTCATCCAAATGTATTGGAGCCAAAAATTAGGCACCCCCAAATGATTTTATTACTTACTTTACACCCTGGGCCGGTGCTCCTATCAGCAGAAAACTGCACTGGGCCGGGGTTATTCCAGCGAGCACAATGGAGCAATCATCTTCCAGCCGTGTCAGCTAAGTAGATCTAATCACTTGGGGGTGCCTAACTTTTGGCACCCCAAGTAAAAACACCTTTCCTTCTCCTTTAAGGTGTTTTAGCACTGCAATAGCATATATATTAACCTACCTGCACTGAATGCTAGAATGCCCCTGGTATTCTGTTAATCATGAGTGGCCATAACAACTGACAATACAATGCCAGGGACTGGTACTGGCCCTTAGGGCTACACAAAATCACATACTTTTTCTGTTTACAGGAAATGAAAAGACTAATTTTAAAATTGATATCAATACTGGACTAATTATGCGGGGTGTGCAGCCACTTGACAGAGAAACAAACTCATCTCATATTTTGGTGGTGGAAGCTTACAACAGTGACCAAGGTCCAATGAGAAGTTCTGTAAGGGTAAGAAAATGCATCCTAAACCAATATTATAATTTATTACTCTACTTTTAAATCCAGGAATATAGTTTCCAACAGTAGTATCTTAAAACCACTAGCTTTGGCCGTAAACTTGCAAGAACATGCTTTGATATCTGGCTTAAATAAGTAAAATTTTTGCTAGGATCTAGTGATATTACTAATTACTGAAAGACAAGGGAGCTTTGACAACTTGTTAAATAAACTTTATAAAACTAATATCATTTAAATGACAAGAAAAGATTTACTATGGTATGCCATGTTGTTAAGCACACCCTCAATGATTATAGTCACTTTGTGACATTCTTTGCTCTTGCACATGTGCACTACATAAATGAACAATAGAAAAGAATTTCTGTACCACATGTTTGCTTGACCAGGGTGGCGTAGAGGATGCTATTGCACCAAAAGAGTGTGGATGAGTAAAGCTGAGAAGTACCCCAGGTACGGGGTAGTAAGTGTCTAGAATCACTGAAAACTTGGTGTCCCCCATGTTAGAGAATGCTGGTTTGCAAGGAGCCAATTGCTGAATAACAACTGGGAATAAGTGGAGTTCAAGGACAAGGTTTAATCAAAAAACTGAAAAGACAAACCACTGCAGCAAGTAAAAAGTATAAAGCAGAAAATAGAAGTATGAGTTTTGACTGGGGGCTGGGCAGGCACAGGGCTGCTCCTGCCATGAGGCAAGGTGAGAACTTTGCCTCATGCGGCACAGAGCAACCAGTTACCAGGGGTGGCAAAAAGCCGCCTCTGGTAACTTTAAGAGCCAGGGGCGGCAAAAATGCCTCTCCTGGTAACTAAGAGCCGAATTTCCGGTTTTCAACCCGGAAATTCGGCTCTTCTAGTGCATAGAGCGCAAGAAGGCCGTCTCGGGCAGCAAATTGGGCAGGATCGCCCCTGGCGTCTGCAGCTCCTGCGACGCCCCTCAGTGCCAGTCATTCGACATTCAGAAAATCTGGTTAGTAGAATGAATAAGAGCTGCAGCTTTTTAAGTATGGCAAAAATGTATTCTAGTAAATCTTGTATATGTACGCTATTATATAACCATGTTTTTAGTATTAAAGTACAAAAACAGTACACATTTCTAAAGAATCTCTGTCCAACAGATGGAATCCAGAGTGAAGTCATTGCCAAATCGTTGTATTTAATGTATTCCATTAAATCTGTTTTTTGAGCTCTCTAAATGATTATAAATAAGACAAAAATAGACATTTATGTAGCTATCCAAAAAAATATATGAAAGGATTTTTTCTTGTAGAAACTATTAAAGATTTAAAAGAATAGCTCACCTGTAAGATAACTTTTAGTGTGTTTTAGAATGTCCTAGAAGTTTTTTTAAATTGGACTTTACTTTTTTTTATATAGTTTCTGAATAATTTGCCTTATTTTGCCTCTTTCCATCGTTCGGATGTGAGGATATAATTTTAATGTTATTGTTAATATGTATTACTTATCTTTCTATTAATTTCCTCTCCTTTTCATATTCCAGACTCTAATTCAAACCAGTGTCTGGTTGCTTGGGTACATTTGACCCCAGGAACCAGATGGCTGATGAAATTCTGCTGAAAATTCTTTAGAGCTGGTGAATAAATACTGTACCCAAAACCCATAAGATTCAGAATATCACTATTGACATCATACAAAAAGTTAAATTAAAGGTGAACTAAACCTTTAATAATTAGGATATATCACTCTAATCTGATTTGGAGATTTAAAAGGTGTTTTTTTACTTATTCAGATTTCTGATATTTAAAATAATAATTATAGGGAGTATGGGTAATGTAAAGGTCAAGGTGCAGATGCAATCTCAGTTTTTTTAATTTGAGGTTTCTGAACACAAGAAAATAAATAAATTGAAAAAAAAATTCAAAAGAAAAGATTTTGTAACTAAACCCCGGTAAGATTCTATAGAAAGTGATGGGAGGTGTATTTTTACGCTAATTTTTTTCCATTTTTTCTTTTACACATTATTCAAAATGAGTTTTTTCAGTTTCCAAGTTTTTTGATAAATATGCTAGCTATCAAGTAAAATATGTCAATTTAGATGAAAATGCACTCCCACAATCCAGATCAATAATATCCTTTTTGTACGATTTGACATGACAAGGGTTACTAGACAGGGCTGCCCCTTGTAACCCCTCCCTTTTGCAATATTGATTGAGCACATGCTCTGGACATACGTGAAAAAATCTTAAATACATAGATTACCTAGGTAGACTAGAGGAAAATTATCATAATCTAGCAGATTTTGAAGAATTCACCAAATAGTGAACTGAGACAAATCCACTCTCTCTTGATGGAGGAGCCATGGGATGGTGATATTTCATTTGGCCGTAACAGGCCTCAGATTTACTGTACATACCTGAGGTTAACAATTATCAAAGAAACATTCCAGAAATTTAGATGATAGCCCCAATAAATACAAAAAGCTACAGCCAAATGGGGAATTTACTTCTGATCATATGGAATAGTGTCAATCTTTATTTGATCTATATGCTAAACGTTCTGGCTTTCAGATCAGTTTTTTAATAGGATGAAAAATTTATTTTATTCAAGAAGGTGCCATTTTGCAAGACAATACTTGGAATTTTAGTTTATTAGGAGGGCTTCTAGTTTTGAAGTAACAAATTTGTAAACTAGTATAGGCAGCCCCTATGTCACATCAGCACTAGACGTTACATTATTTTAATACCCAATGAGGAATGAAGACATTTTGTATGGGTTGTTTTGAAACAAAAGTTGTAAAATATAAACAGAAATCTCAGCCAGAAGGTGCCCAACAGATAAATGGGAAATTCTTTCTAAAACTGAACATTGGTGGCCATGAGAAGTTCATAAGAGGGTTTATATTATTCATTATGAATGTATATCAAAGTACTAACACAAACTATAACCATATTTTTTTTTCTGCCAGTATAAATTCAAAGAACTTCAGTGTATTGTTCCAGTCTTGTTGGGCAGTCTTGCAAAATATCCCTTCTACAGAAGCCTCCTTGAAAATGTTTTTAAGGTTTCCACCTGTGAAATGTCCATTAGTCATTATTCGTTTTTGCACATTAAAGCTATTAAATCAATTTTTCTTATGTATGTCTACCTATCAGGTCATCGTATATGTTGAAGATGTTAATGATGAAATGCCAGTGTTCACACAGCAACAATACAGTCGTTTGCGTCTCAGAGAAACAGTAGGCATTGGAACCTCTGTGACAGTTGTGCGAGCTACAGATCGGGATACAGGTACTCTAGAACTGTGGAAGTTTTCTTAGTTACTCTAGTATTTTGCTTATATGTACCGGGTACAGCACCATCTCAAATAACATAATGCTATGAAAATAAGTAAATGAAAGACAGGGTAGACCCAGGCAATTCAAATTCTATAAAATGATTGCCCTTTTCTCTGTACTAATAAAACAGTACTGTGTACGTGATCTCAGATAAGATATCATTAATCCTTATTGGAGGTAAAACAATCCTATTGTGTTTATTTAGGGGCAGATTTATCAAAGGTCGAGGTGAATTTTCGAATTAAAAAATTTTGAATTAAGAGCTATTTTTGTGTACCTCTACTAGGGAATAGTCCAAATCCGAAACTCAAAATATCATGTACTGTCTCTTTAAAAATTTTACTTCGACCATTTGCCATCTAAAACCTGCCAAATTGCTGTTTTAGCCTGTGGTGGACCTCCTAGAACCTATTTGGAGTCGATTGGTAGATTTTGAAAAAAAATGTTTGGTTTTTTTTGGGAAAAACTTCAAAAAACTTCTAAATCAATTGAATGCGCTATTACTTCGATTTGTATGATTCTAATTCGGCCGAATACGGACTATTCGATCAAAAACTGACCTATTCGGCCAAAAAAAACTTTGACTTAATTTCGGTTGGTCTATTTGTATTTGAATTTCGAAGTTTTTAAAATTCGAAATTTGACCCTTGATAAATATGCCCCTTAATGTTTTTATGATTTTTTTTTTAAATTGACTTACATTGTGTTGATACAAATTATGGATATATATATATATATATATATATATATATATATATATATATATATATATATATATATATATATAGTATATATATATATATATATAGTATATATATATATATATATAGTATATACCCAGACTGAAAACGTGTTTTTCTACTTTTACAGACATGGAATTCTGAATTGTCGAACATTATGTTGTGTTATTTGTTTGTAATTCTCATTTTCATTGTCTGTTCACAGGAGATGGTGGGCTGGTGACTTATAAAATAATATCTGGAGCGGATGGAAAATTTGATATAGATGCAACCACTGGCCTTCTTACGACAATAGACTACCTTGATTTTGAAACAAAGACAACATACTCCATGAACGTGTCTGCGACAGACCAAGCAGTGCCTTTCAACCGTGGCTTTTGTACAATATATGTCTCACTGATGAATGAGCCAGATGAAGTTGTTCAGTTTACCAGCCCAACCTACAAGGCAGTTATAGTAGAGAACATTGCCACTGGTACAGAAGTTGTTCGTGTACAAGCTCGTTCCATTGACAATCTTAACCAGCTCAGCTATAAGTTTGATTCAACCACATATGTCCAAGCCCTGGCACTATTCAAAATAGATGGAATTACAGTAAGTAACATGTTAATAAATAACACAGTTGGCAATGTTTAAATTGTGGTACCATAATTACAGCCTAATGACAATCCATATAGACACCACTAGAACAATGTAGTCTATTTCAGGCCCTTTTAACAAAAGATGAACTTATATAGTTTTATATGAAATTGAAATATTTACCTTAAAGATACTACACAGCATGGTACAAGAGAGCACCCTTAGTACTCATGCAGGAAGAATTTCTGCCTGGGGGTATAGATATAGAAATCCTTCAGAGTGTACAGAATGCAACATCAGAGGGTGGAGGCCAACCCTGTTGTTACTGACTACCACAGGATAGGTGGTAAGGACAGGGTTCTCTGCTACTCATTATGAATGCTGCCTAGGTTAGGGGATGTGTAGACAGCAAGTGGGAGGACTCCTGTGTGCAGTTATGCAGGAAGCAGCACACCACTGGAGACTGACAACTGTCTTTAACACATTTTATTGCAGAAAACTGTGGCACAAGCCACACCCGAGGAAGGGGTTGGTCCGTGAAAGATTGTTCCACAGTTTTCTGGAATAAAATGTGTTAAAGACAGTTGCCAGTCTTCCCTACATAACTGGAATAGTTTGTTGGGCTTAGAAGCAGCCTTGGAAGTGATAGAACTCTACAGAAAATGTAAGTGGTGTGCTGCAAGTGCTTGGACTCATATGTGCCTCATCCCATCTGCCTGTCATGAAAAAAGCATTTCTGAATATAAGCAGCACTGTATGCATGTGACTAACCGCAGGTGTCTGTGCTCCAAAACAGATTGCTAAGACCCACAGCAATATGTCAAGAAAGGAAGACAGTGTGCATAGTACAAAAAAATGATGCATTGCACACTTCCATTAGGTAAATTACCCCTACTGATACATCCTGATATCGATATGATACAAAGCCATTTCTTTGATAGACCTTAGATCTTCTGGATAGATCTTTGTTATTAAGTACTAAAAGGATGCAATGGTTGTGGCTAAACGCCTGCATTTAATTTCTGTTGTTCTGTTGGGCACTGAATAATTATGCCCTCTTGTAACTCCCTGTACCTTGACACAACAGCAGCTGCATCAGTATATGCATCAGTATGTCCTCTCATCTAGTAGATAATTAATGCACATGCTTTCGCCACTACGATATTAAAGCTTGCATATGGGTACAATAATATGTGGCATACTAAAGAAACAGAGAACCTTTTAAAATTTACAAATTCCATTGTGCAAATTCCATTTTTTTGTAAATGACTGCTTCTTAATGAATGAACATAATTTTGCATTGACGTCAAGTATTGTGTCATTGGATGTGTGACATCCATAGCGTGAACATACAGAGTAGAACTAAATAAGATCTCTCATTAAGAATTACATAGCAGCATCCAAACTTCAAGTAGACGTTCAACCTCCAATCCACAACACTCACATGTATGTAACTTTGCTCCTCTGCTTAAATGTATAATTTCCAATGTATAATATCATACATTATTTTATACATTATTATTATTTCTGGTTTTGCATTTGGCAGCCTTTCATATAATCTGTGGGTCATACCTAAATGTTATAAACGTGAAATCTGTAACCCTGTGACTGATGAAAATAACCATGTCCATCATCCCAAGATCCTAAAGTACTCAAACTGAAGAAGAAAAGTGGAATTCCACCTACTGAAACCACTCTGTGCTGCATTTAACCCATTATTAAATGTAGTGCTAACACCAATATCACATGCATTAATGGCAGCTCTGTTTGTTTTGTTTTAACTATGTGATTTACATTTACCCTCCTGATTAATTTCAGCTCCCTCTTTGTTGCATATTAGTAACCAGCTACCCAATTTTGTCTTACTCAGAAGAGTTCTTGTGAAATCATTATTCATTTTGTAACCTTATGAGAAGTGATAAGTTTGCATTTTTATGTCTGTTTTTTTTTGCTAAGATTCACTTTTTCTTTTTTTGCCTCGGACACCCCAGTTCAACACTGGGTTCCTAAATAGTGGAGCTAACCAGCTGGGGTGGGGGGCTGATGCAGGGAATGGGAGCCAAACCTGAAGTCCAATTGGGTCAAACTTTGGTGTAGTTATTTATTTGTTGTATTTGACTTTCCTAAAACAATAGAAAACTGCCACAATATAAATATCTCTGCACACATACCAAGTAGATATGCATCTGTTTTAATGAGCTGCCGGTGACAGCATTCTAGTTTTTATATACCGTGGCTATGTATAAAGCGAACACAGACAGAATGTTATTGGTTATATATTTTTAGGCTTATGACGCAAGAACAACACAGGCCAGACACCGCTGCTGAGACATTCTACAAATATGCAGTATTAATATATTTTTAGTAAATGGTGGGTCCTTTGGGAAAATAACTTATTCTGTTTCTCTTGAAGTTTGCCCTTTATACATTGTTGTATTTGTCAACAGGGTGCTATAACAGTCCAAGGACTCGTAGATAGAGAGAAAGGAGATTTCTACACATTAATAGTGGTAGCAGATGATGGTGGACCAAAGAGAGACTCTGCTGTGGTGAGTTGCTTTAATAAAATACTACACTTTGAAACTGATACTCTTGGACCAACATTTAACGTGCAAAAAACATTTAATTTTGCAATATCTTTTTTGCATTTTGTCTATTGCACCTTCTTAAATGAGGCCTAACCACTGTAGCTGTTTTTATATTGTCTAGAAACATAAATGGGTAGATGGTTCTCATGCCATGTCATGGGATATTTATGCACAGTTACTGGCAAATTTGAATCTTAATAGGAACATGCAATACATATTTAGAACTTTTGGTATGGAAGGCTGATTGGTGTCATAGATCAATTCCAGCTGTCCTGTCAGTGGTCTGCCATTCTTGATAGATGGTTGAAAATGTGGCCATTTATTTAAACAGAACAAACTGCATATTCACACTGTAAAAATGTAAGATACAGAATTAAATAGAAAAGATGACAATGGACCATCATAGCTACACTACAACCAGGAAGAAACAATAACAGATTCCTGCTCTATATCCCAAATGAAAAAAACTCATTTCCTATAGGATATCATTCTAATGAAAAGTACAAAGCCACTTCCTCTCCAAGGGTTTGGTCTTCCGTAAACTTCATTACATATTTCTCACCCCTCTCTTCATAATCTGTTAATTGTAACAACATTTCCTGTCATTAACACAACAATGAGGGTCTCACAACAGCACAATATTCTGACTTGAAGAATGGCACCTGGATCAATTAGCTCTATTTATAGTGTGGCTGTGCTCTGGTACAGTATGTGCTTGTATGATTATTGTAGTACTACAGTGTTATTGTTCTGCCCACAAACTGGGAAACTGTCATTCAAACACAGTATTAGCAAACAGCTCTCATCCTTACTGTTTCCTTAGTTTACCTTCTTTAGGCCAGAGACACGCGAAGATTCGGAGTGAGCGTTTCCTTGTGAGTCAACTTCGGGCGACTTCAGAAAACGAAGGTCTCCGAGTGCCGGGCGATTTCAATTCTAGCCAGCGGGAAGGCAGTTCAGGGTGATTAGTCGACCCGAAGAAGAGGCAATTTGTCGCCGGGCGACTAAATCTCCCCGAATCTTCACTTGTGTCTCTGCCCTTACAGCTACTGTATTTTGATACCTTCTTTATAAAGCATCAGTTTCTCACTCTTAAGAAAAATTAATTATTACAGGTATGGGACCTATTATCCAGAATGCTTGGGACCTGGGGTTTTCCAGATAATGGATCTTTCTGTAATGTGGATCTCCACACCTTAAGTCTACTAGATAAACATGTAACCCAATAGACTGGGTTTGCTTCCAATAAGGATTAATTATATCTTAATTTGGATCAAGTACAAGGTACTGTTTTATTAATTTAGAGAAAAAGGAAATCATTTTTCAGATTTTTAATTATTAGGATAAAATGGAGTCTATGGGAGATGGCCTTTCCATTATCTGGAGCTTCCTGGATAATGGGTTTCCAAATAATGGATCCCATACCTGTATTATATAAAGGGAGTTTGCTTTTCCAAGTCAGGGATTCTTAATACTGTCCAATAGTGCATGTGATCTACAGTAGGTATGCTCACCACGACTGAGGTGGATCGGTAAATGGGCGTGTAATGCTGACTGATCCACTTCCACTGCTGATTCATCAACCTATGCTGTTGCATGGATATTCAGAGCACCTTAACTGCCATTCCCTGCCCCCACCCCCCTAATGTGTATATATTCAATTTGAATGCCTATACATAGAAATTATTCGCCCATCCTTAATTATGGTACATTGTAAATTTGGCATGGTACGTTTTTTTTCCCTTCTTTTATTTCTTTTTTCTATGTTCTGTTGATTCTTTATTTATTCCTATCACGCACACAACTGAAGCTGAAAAATATTAACTCCATTCAAAGAAATATTACCTAATTAATTTTTAAAGATGTCTTTAATGTCTCTTCACTCTCTTATGGGTGAAAGCAATGCATAATATATTCAGCATAGTGATTAGGGTTTTGTTTTTTGGAGTTTAAATGGGAAAGGGCTAAAATGCTGTATTTACAAAATATTGTGGACCCTGTTAACCCATCCATTGAATTTCAGTTGATAAGGGTGATAACAGTTACATTTGGTGGCCCATTTATTAAACCTGAAATGTATCTGGTCGAGGTTTTAAAGGTGCTAAAAATCAGAAAAACAGAGGTGTCCAAACTTTTTGCTACGATGGCCAGATTTGGTGAGGTGAAAATGTGTGGGGGCCAACCATCCAGCCTGACATTCTTTGAACCATTAACATCATTTAACTAATTTAAACAAGGAATCGCATAGCCATAGCAGTAATATTTGGGCACATTAGTGAAATGATCTGCCACTTGGTCTATACTGCTGCCTGTGTGCTGAAGGTGTTAACAATAGACACGTACTGGTATGTAGTGACGCCCTGCTCTCACATAATTTTTTAGTTTACTGTACTGGCACGTCAGTACGTCTATTACACCTTCAGCCCTAAAGAAGTATGCAAGAGCATTTCATGATGGAGGTTGAGGGCCAGTGTAAATTTGAAAACGGGCCGCAATTGGCACCCGGGCCTGACTTTGGACATGTCTGATCTAAAACCTGTACAGGTCATGTTGAAGTCAGTGGCAGATGTCAGTGAAGTTGTTGACATGGTGAGCTGCGCTGGATAATCCAATAAAGTCGGGGTTTTCGTCCAATAATCTGAAGTTGAGTTTTCACAGCGACAATTCAATAAAGTCAAGTTTTCAGAGAGGTTTTTTTTTATTAAATTGGAGCAAAATAATGTCACAATAAAATTGTGTGTCAATTCGCATTGTACATTTTGCTCCGTCCTTGCACTAGATTAAAAATCTGCAGAGTGCAGCACTGTAAAGGCGACTGGATTTTTAATCCAAAGCAAGGACCACAGACCCCCCCATGTTTTTTGTACATAGCATTGCCCTCCTTTAATAAATGATGCTTTACATCTCAGCTTAGGTGAAACTCTACTCACAAGGTATCTGGTGTTCTTTTAAATCACTCCATATGCAACATGTGTGATTGTGATTATGAGCAACCACTGTATTACTTAATTGATTAATTTTTTTTAAAAAGAGGCATAAAAAAATCAGACCTCAAATCAGCAATCTAACTGAAACAAGCTGATGTCTTCAGCCTGATGTTTCTTTCAGCTTTTGTTCAGCTACATAAACCAGAAGTATAACTGCCTGCTTTACATTTCAAACTGTTCTTGGTTGTAGGATTTACCATACCATTCTTCTCTCTATCGAGCTCACAGTAGATTAATATTTCAGGTGTCTATTACTGTTTTGGATGAAAATGACAATAGTCCTCAGTTTGATCTGACGTCTGACTCTGTAGTGAATGTGCAAGAAGATTGCCCTACAGGCAGGAGAATAGGTTTGGTCCAGGCCAGAGATCCTGATGATGGAAACAATGGACTGGTAAGCATTTAATCTGCATATTGGGAATTAAGCCTATTCCCAAATTCCTTCAATTGTCCTTTTTAACAATTTGTCTTTGTGTAATTTTTTTTCAAGGTGACATTCTCTCTAACAGCTGGAAACTCCGGTGGGATTTTTGAGATCCGTACTACCAACAACACACTGGGTGAAGTGTTTCTGATAAAATCTATGGACAGAGAAGTCATAGAGCAATATATTTTGAAGGTATTTATAGACACAAGACTATATGTAGCAACATGATTCTATTTTCCCCAGTCTGTTTACCCATAATGACTGATTAGATATTTGTTTATGCTTTAATGGGGGTGGTTTACCTTTATGTTAACTCCTTTTCTGTTATAGAATGGCTAATTCTTAGCAACTTTTCAACTGGTCTTCATTTTTTCTTTTTTTATAGTTTTTTAATTATTTGCCATCTTCTGTCTCTTTCAAGCTTTTGAAATGTCACTAAAAACAAATGCCCTATAAGGCTACAAATTTATTGGTATTGCTACTTTATATTGCTCATCTTTCTATTCAGATCCTAAATGTCTGATGATATGATATAAATATTTTGGTATCTTTTTGCTTAAAATGTTAGAATTAATAACACATTTGCTTAAAGGCACTTTGCAGACCAGACTTTAATAAACAATGATGGAGGAATCGAATGTAGTAAAAGCTGAAAACAGTATAGAACAGTGATCCCCAACCAGTAGCTCGTGAGCAACATGTTGCTCTCCAACCGCTAGAATGTTGCTCCCAATGGCTTCAAAGGAGGAGTTTATTTTTGAATTCCAGGCTTGGAGGCAAGTTTTAGTTGCATAAAAACCATGTGTACTACCAAACAGATCCTCAAAGTAGGTTGACAATCCACATAGATGCTACTAAATGGCCAATCACAGCACTTATTTGGCACCCCAAGAACATTTTTCATGCTAGTGTTGCTCCCCAACTCCTTTTTCTTCTGAATGTTGCTCACGGGTTCACAAGGTTGGGGATCCCTGGTATAGAAAAAATAAAATGATATATTTTTAGAATGAGAATTTTTAAGATTTATAAGACAAAAAAATTCTTGAAAATAATATTCCATAGAAGACAGTGGAAACACCTCCTTTTATTTTAATCTGTAACTTTGTTTGTTAATAAGACTCCTGTTTGTACAAATTCATGCAAAGTGATGCATGAGATGCTGGCACTATATAAATAAATAATGATGATGATGGTGTTGGATGTTTCTAGTTCACTAAAGGAGACCAAAATCAATGTAATTACTGGAGTGGCAACTCTCCTCCCAAACCATGCAGCCTTATTTGCCTAATGTGTTCCAAAAAAGCAGAGTAGTGCAGCAGGGTTGGAACAATAGATTTGTGTTTGCACTTGACTTTTTTTCCATGTTTAAGCTTGACCATCATGAATATGTTCGAGATTCTGATTACATATACTAGCGATTCAATTTTTTTCCTTTTTTAAAGGGATCCAGTCATCGGAAAACATGTTTTTTCAAAATGCACCAGTTAATAGTGCTACTCCAGCAGACTTCTGCACTGAAATCCATTTCTCAAAAGAGCAAACAGATTTTTTTATATTAAATTTTGAAATCTGACATGGGGCTAGACATATTGTCAATTTCCCAGCTGCACCTGGTCATGTGACTTGTGCCTGCACTTTAGGAGAGAAATGCTTTCTGGCAGGCTGCTGTTTTTCCTTCTCAATGTAACTGAAGGAGTCTCAGTGGGACATGGGTTTTTACTATTGAGTGTTGTTGTGCTTAGATCTGCCAGGCAGCTGTTATCTTGAGTTAGGGAGCTGCTATCTGGTTACCTTCCCATTGTTTTTTTGTTTGGCTGCTGGGGGGTGGGAAGGGGGTGATATCACTCCAACTTGCAGTACAGCAGTAAAGAGTGATTGAAGTCTATCAGAGCACAAGTCACATGACTTGGGGCAGCTGGGAAATCGGCAATATGTCTAGCCCCATGTCAGATTTCAAAATTGAATATAAAAAAATCTGTTTGCTCTTTTGAGAAATTAATTTCAGTGCAGCAATACTGCTGGAGCAGCACTATTAACTGATTCATTTTGAAAACATTTTTTTTCCCATGACAGTATCCCTTTAAACTTAAAGAAATTGGTAAATCATCCTCCCAGTACTGTTGCAGGAGTCAAAGTTAAGGGTAAACTACAATGTCCAGCCTGCCAGACCTTATGTCTCTTTTACTGTTGAATAGTGTGAAAGAAGTGTGTACAGAAAACTGGACGAATATAGTAAATGTGGTGAATGCATTGCTAACTATCTCTGCAAGTTTGAAAAACTTATATTAAGAAAACAATAATATCTGATAAGGAGAAACTGCATAGACAAACAATGCACAGATTTATTTCCATAAATGACTGCTATGACATTCCCTTATAAATATGTAAGTTCCTGTTAAGAAGCAAAGCTTCTTTTATCAGCTCTGTAATATAAATGTTCTTGTTTTTTTTTCTTTTTTGCCAGGTTCAAGCTTCTGACAGTGGCTCTCCACCACGTAGATCAGAATACACACTGACAGTGAATGTCATTGATGTTAATGATAACCCTCCTGTTTTTGACAAACCATTTGGTTACAATGTCAGTGTATATGAGGTATGATTCAATCATTTTTTCTGTTGGGTCATGGGAGCTCTTCAGCTGTAAATACAGAACTGTAAATACAACTGTAACTACAAAGTCTTCCAACATAAAGCTTAGAGGAACAGTTCAGTGTGAAAATAAAACTGCATAAATAGATAGGATGTGCAAAATAAAAATGTTTATTATATAGTTAGTTAGTCAACAATGCAATCTATAAAGGCTGGAGTGACTGGATGTCTAACATAATAGCCAGAACACAACTTCCTCTTTTGCATCTCTAACTCTTAGGGGCATATTTATTATGCTGTGTAAAAAACAGCGGGATAATACACCACACATGGTCAGCCTTTGCTGTGTAAAAAATGACGTAAAAAATGGCATAAAATTTTTACGCCTTTTTTCTCAGAGTAACTTCCTCCAGAAGCAATGTAAAATAACATCAACAAATCTGGTGTGTTACACACAGATTTACACAGCTTTTTACATAATTTTTTTGGGGGGGGGGGGATTTCATTTTACACAACATAATAAATATGCCCCTTAGTTAGTCAGTGACTTAAAGGATGACCACATGGGACTTAACTGTTCAGCTAGTTTACTTTTGATCCTCAGCACACAGGTCAGATTCGAAAGCAAATGATTAGGACCCATTGCTATCCCTTAAGTCACTTATCAGAGAGCAGCACGGCAGGAACTTGGGTTCTGGCTATTATGTTAGACATCTGGTTACTCCAGTTTTTATAGATTACATTATTGGCTAACTATATTGAAAACATTTTTATTTTGCACAGGCTATTTAGCCAGTTACCCAGTTTTTAATTTTCACACTGAACTATTCCTTTCTCAAGATGAAAGAACAATTGTCACACAATGTTATTGTACTAAAAATAAGTCAAGGGGAACATGGGACTATTAAAAAACATTTTTGTTTAATCCACTACTGATGACTTTCCATCTCTATTGATTTGCGACTGTGGCTCACTTTACTATCAAGTTACTATCATAAAGATAGGGGTCCTTGGGTCATGATTGCCCCATAAACCATAATCCATAATCCTAGTGGTTCCCAAGTGGTTATTTGTTGTATAAGTAAAGAAAACAACTCATTAAATATACATTGATTCATTTCTTCTAGCATGCCACCATGTTTGATCTTTTTCCTAAGTATATTCTGCACTACCCAGTACAGGTGCATATTCAGTATAGTACTGCATTTGTTTACTATACTGTGCAGGAGCCTGACAAGGGTGGTGTAGGGCAGGCTTAGGATATGGATGGCAATAGGGCACCTTAGAAGGTATTAACCCTGGCTGGTGTTTGGAAATCATCTTGAAAAAGAAATAGTTTATTTTTTGAGGAGTAACAAATTGATTCAGGAAAATATTCTGCTTGAGAGAGTAAAAATAACATTTACATGTTGCTGCTGTAGAGACACACAAGAGCAATGTTGTCTGATTTCTCTAGTCTAGATCATCAGATAGTCCATTAAAGGTGTAACTTCAAAGGAAAATGTTGGATTTGTAAATATGGTTTGTATGAAGACATATCATATTTGTCCCCTCAAGTAGAAACAACAATGGCTGCATTTTAGCAGTGTTTACCTTCACAAAGTTGTTATTAAGTCAAAATGAAGCATCACTGGGTATATAGCCATTTGCATCTGTTTAGCCCTACTGGATACTTTGTTGCTGACACATTAGACATCTTAATGTTTTTTTGAAACACAGGTGTCTTGTGTTTTATACATGGTAGTCTGGTTTCTCACCCTAGCCACAAGTTTAAATTTATTTACTACATTCTGAGGGTGCTTTTT
The DNA here is from genome assembly GCF_017654675.1 of Xenopus laevis. NCBI lineage: Eukaryota > Metazoa > Chordata > Amphibia > Anura > Pipidae > Xenopus > Xenopus laevis. The sequence continues at coordinate 44,286,050 of NC_054383.1, read as the reverse complement.
TCAGTGTGCCTGGCACATGATGTATGCACTAGTAGGTGTGTTCGTACTAGTTTCTGTCCCTTGCTTTCTGTGGTTTATTTTTTGTATGTACCCATGGCACCACCAGTTTTTAAGAGAAGCTTGTCTATATTGTTTTTACACTAGCGCAGCCCGGTATGCTCCTTTTTTAACAGAATTGTAACTCAACAACACTTTTTACCCCTTCCATGAAAATCATGTTTGCATGTCTCATGTGCTTCAGTTCCTACATCTGTTCTTTACCATTATAGTATATGTTCTCTGAAATTCTAAAGGCAGCTATCCATGTTTCCCAAGAAGAGACCTTAAAATATAAAAAAAAGTCTAAGCAATTCTCAGGTATGTTAGCTAGGACATAGAGAATAACCCCAATGGGGTAGTACAAACTTCAGTGACTTTACACTATATATGCTATATATTCTACCCATTTTGATAGTAGATCTGGTAATGTGATATCTTATGGTATCTTATGATATACTGTAGGCAGTAAACTCTATATAACTTTTTTCCTTTCTCTGCTGACTTCAGAATGTTGGAGGTGGTACATCTGTTATTCGGGTGAATGCTACAGACAAGGACAAAGGGCTGAATAGTGTCCTCTCTTATTACATCACACAAGGCAACGAGGACCTAACTTTTCGAATGGACAGGCTCTCTGGTGAAATCGCTACAAGACCAGCACCACCAGACCGTGAGAAGCAGAGCTTCTATAAGCTTGTAGTAACTGTGGAAGATGAAGGAAACCCAGCTCTTTCTGTAAGTACCGAAATAATATTAAGGACCTTGCATTGGGAGAAGTGGTAAAATATCTGCCAACTAAAACAAGGAATACATTGCTTATGCTTTGTTCCTGTTTTAAAGAGAAGCTGTGGTGCAATTGAAAAAAATCTCAAACTTGCATTTAAAGAATTATCAACTAGAAGTCAATGGAAGGCTTAAATCTACTCGTATATTACTAACTTAACACTATTGTTTTACCAACAGCAATTTCTATTAATTAAGGGTTAAGAATATTGAGGTTATGCAAGAATTATGTATTATGCCTGCTGCTGTTGCAGTGTGTTCTTTAAAATGCAGACTTTCGTAAAAAGAATAATCATTTAGAAACACATTTTAATCTGTTTGCCAGTTGGGTGGGGCACACTGCTTTCCTCCAGTGCCCCACCCCTCAGATGTTTTTGCAAGATAAATAGGCGTTTCCTGTTCCTTATTTAAGTCTTGGCAGTGAGCTGTGTGTTTGGGAATCAAGTCTGCAATTCACTTTATGAATTTGTGAACTGGAGGATATCCCCCTCCTCTGCCCTTCACCAGATCATCCCTTGAATATGAATCACACAACAAGTCCCTTTACATTTCATTTATAAAATTCATTTTCATCAATTTAAAAAAAAAAAAAATCACATCGGAAAATGCTTAACAAGTCACATCCCAGAGCATAGGCAATTATCAGTTGTTTCCTTGGTAACTCACTCAGTACTTCATTGTCTATCAATAGACAAAGAATATTCTAAAGAAGTATTGTAAATTGCATTCATAAAATTTAATACACGTTACAGTTGTCTTTATTTTTATAAATGTTTTATAGCTATTCACACAAACGGTATAGACATCTATGAAAGCAAACATGGCCCTAGAAGATGGACACACACAGATGGAGTGATGGAAAATTTGTTTTGCTGGTTTGGTTCTTTTATCTTGTTGTGGGATTCCCACCAGCACAATCTAAACAATCTAAACAAAACAAGGGTTCCATCTCTGGATGTCAGGAACTCCCTGGTTTTGAACCAGGGACCCATTGTATTTCTGCCAATGCTCCTCCTGCTAGAACCACAGGAGGCAGTGTGACCCTGACAGAATATCTTTTGTGACACTGCCTCCAAGTCCATCTTCGCTTTGTCATGCCCCTTGTCCAGCTGCGGGCAATAGCTCATTAGCTGGGCTATTTAAGTCCGTTTCCCCATTTCCCCAGTGCTGGATCAATGTCCATTCTGCCTTATCCTAGCCTTGTGTCATGAAGATCTTGCACCTGATTTTAGACCCTGTTCCTGATTGTGTTCCTCATCCTGTTCCTAATCTGGAAACCCTGTTGCTTTCCCTGTTCCCTCTGGTTGTGACTCCCCGGTTTGACCTCTGGCCTGTTTCCTGATTCAGCAAGTTCTCTGCCTGTCCTGACCTTCGGCCTGTTTTTGGATTATGCTTGTCTGCCGTCTGCCCTTGACCTTTGGCCTGTTTCAAGGACTTGCTTTTTCTGTTTGCCCCATTTTCAATTGCCTGCAAGGGTCTGTGTAAGTTTTTTCTTTCTTAAACTGAACAGTTAGCACATCCGTCCATTTAATCTCCAGCACTAGCCCTAGCATTGGGGTGCACTTTTAGTATAGATAGTAAAGAAGAGGAATGTATAAAGGTCATTCATGTACATAGGCCCACACTGCAACTTATCAGGTTGCAGGAGCTTAGTCAGAGGAGTCACAAGCCCTATGCTAATGCTCTTTTCCCACCTTAGTCTGGTTTGAGCCCAGTGAGAGGTATTTTTAATGTAGGGCTATAGCACTGTATTATAAACTCTTCTGAGCTACAACTGAGCTAATGTGTCTGTTGACTCAAAGAGGTTTAACAACAATAAATTGTTGCCTAATTAGTCTGCCAGGTTATTCTGTGCCATTTTAAAGTATCAATTAGTGATGGGAAAATCTGAACCCTTTCGCTTTGTCGAAAATTTGAGGAACGGCGAAAATTAGGCGAAATGCATTGAATACATTTTTGCAATGAAACTTGCCAAAAATTTTAGTTCATCACTAATATCAATGATATCAATATGGCAGAAGTAATAAGAGTATGGACTATGGTACTAGCACCACCCTCTTCCATATTGCACATTTATTTCAAGGGCCCAAATGCCAAACCAGCAAAAGTAGGAATTCATGATTTAAAGTACAGTCAATGGTCCTACAGTAGGCACTCTGTATTCAGACAAAAACTATACATTTGCCTGCAGCTCCTTGAAGTGTTTCAGCATAAAATACTTTAAGTACTATGAGTAGTTGAACTGTTTCACATATATTTTGTTGCTGTCTATATTGCAGTTGACCAAAAAGTGCTTGTGACACACCAATGAGAAGCAACATAATACTTTAAAATGTTATTATAGGTCAATAGGTTAGGCTCCTTCCACCCTTTGTGCACCACAAAATAAAAACAACTTTGCTGCTATATATTTTATAATCTAGTCTAGGAAGCATTTACTTATTACGTACTTGAAAACTAATAACCAGAGTGGTTGCTATGGGTTACTTTTACATTACTCCAAAAGAGCACTTAGGTCTCTTGTTAAACATAGGATTTTGGGTCAATTGTGCAGCTGTTGCATCCTGAGGCAAACTCTGCTTCAACAGCACAGAAATAATGTATCTAATGTATGTAATATCGGGGGTTGGAGTTGTGGCCATTAATAGAAAGTCGTGCATATATTACATTACTGGCGGACCATCTTTGCCAACATGCATCTGTAGCGCATAGTAATTATTTCACAAATATTTTCTTATTGTTTTTGAGATATAAATAGTTTTTAATGTGTTCCCACTGCTAACATCTCAGCGATGCTGTTTGGCACTGGTGCTTTGCAAATTGCTGACAACCAAAAAGTATAATTTAGGCACAAATATATATATATAGGGAAAATAACAAATATATCTAGGGAAAAAAATAAACACTATATGCAAAACAAATAAGTACAAGTAATAAACTTTCACTAGAGTTTGTTTTTTGCTATAACCACAGTTGCCCTTTAATGTTTTAAATGACCTATAAAGTTCAAAAACAATAGGGCTCATTTATTATATGTAGGGCAGGGTGCAAGCAATGGGTACATTTTGTCATATGTGTTTTGCACTTTACCACTTCCCCTGTACATAGAAAATTTACAGATTCCCCTGGTGCATACAGTGCTGTGTGTGATAGGAAGAGCTATATATATGAGGAACAATACAGGGTCGGACTGTGCCAGTGGGATACCTGGAGGGATACCAGTGGGGGCCTGGAGGGGCAGCACAGGGGGCTCCTTGAATTGGCAGCCACGGTGGACCTGGACCCCCCAGTCCAATGCTAGGAGAATATTGGCTTGCCACCTGACCAGTTTTGGCGAGGACAGTCCGATTTTTGTATGGCTGTAATGCCCAGTTTTCCAAATTACGAAATCTGTAAAGGACTCTCCTTGACACAACTATTGGCCATTTGTATCATAGTCCCTCCCCTTGACGTTGTGGCCTACACCCAACTTCATCACTCCGGCCCCCCTTTCGAGAGTTCCAGAAGATGCAATGTGGCAATGGCAACCCTAACCACGAAAGGTCAGACCCTGATATTCCCTGCAGCTGCACTGTATTTCTATACAGTAACTACTAATCCACTTTATACAAATAAACTCAATGCTCCAACAGTTTTTCTCCATTTCCTAAAAAAAATTAGTGAATGTGGTTCACCCCACAAGCAAGAAAGAGTGTTGGGCTGCTGCCTATCTTAAGATATTAGTACATATTGTAGCTCATATGGTTTCACTTAAAGGGATTCTGTCATCATTTTTATGATGTAGTTTTTATTTCTAAATTACACTGTTTATATTGCAAATAATTCACTATACCATATAACATTTCATTCCTGAACCAGCAAGTGTATTTGTTTTTAGTTGTAATATTGGTGTGTAGGCAGCTGTCTCAGTTCATTTTGCCTGGTCATGTGTTTTCAGAAAGAGCCAGCACTTTAGGATGGAACTGCTTTCTGGCCAACTGTTGTTTCACCTACTTAATATAACTGAATGTGTCGCAGTGGGATCTGGATTTTACTATTGAGTGTTGTTCTTAGATCTACCAGGGAGCTATTGTCTTGTGTTAAGGAGCTGCTATCTGATTACCTTCCCATTGTTCTGTTGTTATGCTCCTGGGGGGATATCACTTAAGTTTACAGTACAGCAGTAAAGAGTTACTGAAGTTTATCAGAGCACAAGTCACATGACTGGGGGCAGCTGGGAAACTGACAATATGTCTAGCCCCATGTCAGATTTCAAAATAAAATATAAAATAATATGTTTGCTCTTTTGAGGAATAGATTTCAGTGCGGAATTCTGCTGGAGCAGCACTATTATCTGATGTGTTTTGAAAAAAAAAAATTCCCATGCCAGTATCCATTTAATTTGCTTGTAGTTCTAATTAGATTAAATCAGATACCATTTTTTTCCAAGCTGTTAAAAACATTCTAATAAGATGCAAAAAGTAGCACCGGGTAGTACTTAGCCATAGCACAAATCAACTGGATGCCTTTTCTGGCCACCTGTCTGAAAGCAAAGATCTGATTGGTTGTTATGGGTTACTAAACCTGGTGAAAACGTTGTCACTTTTAATACCCCACATCAGACTCAAAAAAGGAATTACACAGATTCCATGATTGTTACAATATACATCAAATTAACTTCAATAAAAACAATAAAGAAAGATAAATGGATTGCAGCATTTTTCTTTGTAAAAAAAAAAAGGTAAGAGATAGAGAAGATAATCTAAAGATTTTTTTGCCTCAGAAACAGGAAACCACTGAAATGAACATAAAAACATAAAGCTCCTAATGAAGGAAGTTGCCTGTGTTCCTATTTCATCATTGTGAAAGTGAATGCAGTTGTCAATTGAACTGTAAGTGCTCCAAGGTATCAAAAATAGCCACCCTCTAGCTTCTCTCATCTGTAATCATAGTTAACATGTGACCACTGCCAAAGTTGGGACTTGTTATGTTTTTTTTACTTTAAACAGCACATGATTGGTCTGACCCTGTATTGTAGAGAGTTACCAAATGGCACTTTGTTCAGGGAGTCTGGGGAGGCAGGAGCAATTTACAATGATACTCCTAACTAGGAATAATATTTGTTGCCTTCTCTATGTATCATACATGTACAACATGAGAAACCTCTAGCTACAGTAGAATTACAACACTCACATACAGTTGATGGGCTGCAAGGCCACAGCTAGAGCACCGCCGATATACAGTATGGGTATGGGATCCGTTACCCGGAGCCCCATTATCCAGAAAGCTCTGAATTACAAGAATAGAACCTACCATAGACTCTATTCTAATGAAATAATAAAAATGTTTAAATGATTCCCTTTAACTCTGTAACAATAAAACAGTGTCTTGTATTTTATCCTAACTAAGATGTAATTAATCCTTGTTGGATCCTTGTTGGATTAGTATTGATTTGAAGTTGGTCCTCCCTTTGCTTCTGTAACCACCTCTAAATTTCAAGGAATTCTTCCATAGAGCGATAAGCACATTAGTAAGGTGGAACACTGATGTTAGGGGTCAGGCCTGGCTTGCAGTCAGCCTTCCAGTTTAGTTGGCTTGAGATCAGGGTTCTATGCAGGTCAGTCAAGTTCTTCTACTCCCCTGGCAGAAAAGTTATTATTTCTTTATAGGTTCTTGGATTTCTAACCAGCATCGTTACATACTACAATGTACAACTTCAATGCAAAATGCAACCTGAGCAAAACAGCTGAATACAATATGTGAGTCAAAACATAATGCCCCCTTACATTCTAGAAACGAGCAGAGTACCTTTTTTAACCCACTAGAAAAATCATACAAGGACGGAAACTAATTATGTGTAATTAGCAGCCTGTAATCCAGATGGTGAACTGAGTTCAAGAGATATGAGTTTATATCTTTGCAAGATAGTGTTCACATTGGAATATTATTTTAATGTGACACTAGATTGTATAAAATAGATCCACAACAATCACCTGCATATTACAGGTTTGTGGACCCCCTTATCCTGTACCCCTTTACATTACCCCTTTACAAACAACTTTTGTAAGGATTCAGCTACCTGCTCCCAAATGAGGCAAAATATGTCCCAATTTTCAGAATTTGGGAAAGGTATGTACCATCTATTTCTTATTCCTTGTAACCTAGATTTCAGGTTATAATTTTTTTTTTTAAAAAAAAAAAAAGCTGAATATACTAATATGTGTAAGCATATACAGGTAGGACTGCCAGGTTGTTTTGACTGCCTATAAATGTCTGATTATACCAAGGACTTGAGGGTGGCTACCTGGGGCCCACAGCTGCAAAACCCCATGATGTTACTGGAGATACAGACCCCCCATTTCATGTAATGTAAAAGGGTTTTATATTCTATAATATATTCTATATTGCTAATTTTGTAAGTGAAAGGAGATTGGAAAACTATGTAATGTTATACAAGCTTTCCACTTGGCCAATGAGAATGCACCCCTCTTCTTCACAGTATATATATATATATATATATATATATATATATATATATATATATATATATATATATATATATATATATAGCTAATGTACTGTATTAGAACAATTGCCATCAGACACACTATGCAGAATGTTAATTCACTACAGATTGCTTCACTACAGATCCAATGCTCATATTTGGTTATACAAGGCAATGACACACAAGAGATTCCCAGCTTTTAGCATTCCGAGCAATAACCGGGGGTGTTTCAGATTGACATTAACTTTTAGTATGTTACAGAATGGCCAATTCTAAGCAGCTTTTCAATTGGTCTTTATTTTTTATAGTTTTGAATTATTTGGCTTTTTCTTCTGACTCTTTCCACCTTTCAAATGAGGGTCATTGGCCCCTAGCAGCCAAAAAATGTTGCTCTGTGAGTCTATAATTATTTTATTATTACTTTTTATACTTGTTTATTCATACACCAGTCTCACAGTCAAACAACACCCTGGTTGTTATGATAATTTGGACCCTAGCAACCCGACAGCTGCTGAAATTCCAAACTGGAGAGCTGCTGAACATCAAGTAAAATAATTATAAAAACACAAATAATAAAACAATTAAGACCAATTGCACATTGTCTCAGAATAACACTTTCTACATCATACTAAAAGTTAACTCAAAGGTGAACAACATTTAACATTAATGGAGGGACAATAAACTGCATTTTGTTGCCCAGCTGCCAAGCTCGAAATCACATGAATTGATAAATACTGGGGTACCATTGCACTAAAAATAACAATTTGGCACTAACATGCGTCTGTGTGAGTACAGACTTTCACAATAATTGAGTGTGTCTACTCCTGCCCTACCCTGCGGCTGAACGAAAGAAAGTGCAACGCAGGGGAGCACAGGAAAAAATGGCATGTGTAAGAGCCCTAAGTCAACTTTTAGTATGATGTAGCAGGTGAGACAATTTACAATTGGGGTTCATTTTTTATTATGCAAAGGGGGGTTGTGGGAGCACTCCCAATGCTAAGTAAAAATAATTTTTTATTATGCATGGTATTTATTAGCATATCATTCAGCAGCTCTCCAGTTTGCATTTTAAACAATTTGGTTGCTGGGGTGCAAATTATCCTAGCAACCATGCATTGATTTGAATAAGAGACTGAAATATGAATAGGAGGGGACTTGAATAGAAAGATTAGTAATTGAAAGTAGCAATAACAATAAATGTGTAGCCTTACAGAGCATTTGCGTGAGACGTGCAGCCGGGCCCCCCGCCCCCCTCCATTACGCCCGGAACCGCCCGGAATTACGAAGAAGTCAGTGGCGCGCAAGCTGCTGGGGGGCCCTGAGGGGGTGCGGGCCCTGGCCCAATTGCACCCCCTGCTCCCCCGGTAGTTACGTCACTGAGCCCTAGTTCTTTAGTTAAGCTTTAGTTCTACTTGAAATGAATAGGATGCATGAGGAAATCAGAAAGTCAAAAGAATTGAAAAAAATGATGTGAGGTATGACCCACAGTTGCAATAAATACATGACATGACTTCTGTACACAAACATATTTTATTTTAGCAATATTTTAGAAACATATGCAGTAGAATTACATCACAAAATAAATCCAAAATAAAAAATAGGAGAAAAAAAGGATACAAAGAAGATTATAAAAACGTACAGTAAATTAAAGAATCCCTCTTTACTTTGTGTGTTCAGCACTCCATGGGCTAGTGCACATTAAAATGAACATTAGCATTATGTAGTCAGTGGTATTCTAGACAATGTGCAATTAGTCTCTGGCTTGGAAGTTCAACTGCTATGTGATTGCTAGGGCTTCAGTGTGCAAGCACAAAGCCGCAGTCACAATGGAAGATAAATCAGAAATGGGCAGAAAAAGAAATATAAGCAATTTATAAAAAAAAGAAGGAAAAGAAATAACACTGAACCATCACATTCAGATTGGTTTTTAGTTGCCGGGAAAAGTGACCCTGCCAACCAGAAAAGTTGCTTAGAATAGCTCTATTTATAATAAACGTAGGGGGTTATTTATTAAGCTTCGAGTTGTGTTTTCACAAAAATTCGAGTTTTCAAGTTGATTTATTGGGTCAAAACTCACATTAAAAAAAAAAACTTGAATTTTTCGAGATTTATTATACCCCAACCCTGGAAATAGCTCAAATCTGAAAATACACCATTAAAAACCTGTAGAGGTCATATAGAAGTCAATGGCAGAGGTCCCTTCAATTAACATCTTCCCTTGAAGATGTTAACAGCCTGTATGATGTTCGTGTTTTTTTCAGAGGGTTTTGCTCGAAAACTTTCAAGCGATACAAGTTTCAGGTTTCGCAAACTCGAACTTGCAGAATCTTTTTTTTCTATTCAAGTTTTTTTCTTAAATAAGATACCATTTGAGTTGTGCGTTTATTTGAGGTATAAAAAACTCTAACATTCAAACTTTGATAAATAACCCCTTAAAGGAGAACTAAACCCTAAAGATGAATATGGCTAAAAATGCCATGTTTTATACAAAAAACGTATTTCACCAGCCTAAACTTTCAACTTCTCAATATCGGCAATGATCCAGGATTTCAAACTTCACCATCTTGGAAAGTGTCTGCGACACTCACATGCTCAGTAGGCTCTGAGCAGCTGTTGAGAAGCTAAGCCTAGGGGTTGTGGCAAATTATTAAGCAGAAAATGAGGTTGGTCTGTAATATAAGCTGATTATTAAATTCTGATGCTAGTTGCACTGTGACATTTATATTCTATGTGCACTGTGTATTTTGAACGGGTCTCCAAGCTCAGTAAGTGACAGCAGTACAGAGCATGTGCAGTGAATCAGCAGAAGAGAAGATTGGGAGCTACTGGGGCATCTTTGGAGACACAGATCTTCCCTGCTAAAGGGCTGTGGTTGCCTTGGGCTGGTATAGAAGCCCAAAACATAATGTACAATATTTCTATCCTCTCTCTTTGGTTAAGCTTTAGTTCTTCTTTAAAGTGTAATAAGTCCCTCTTGGTTTGCATTTCCTATCCTCTTTGTCTATGAAGCAAATGGTCCAAAATAAATAAACATTAGGACTATAATGACTAAAAAATAAATATGCAGATTATTTTTTCATTACTTCTGAAAATATTGTATCTTGGGCTGGTGGATTTCTCATTGCTGGGATCTGTGCACATATAGGCCTACGGCAGCACCTGATTGTGGCCAGAAAACACTTATTTCAAGATGGCACTTGGCTGACAAGTGCCTGTTGTGGCGACTGCCTTTAACTTGGTGGGAGACTTCAAACATTCTTCCACATGCCACTCAGTTCAAAGAGAAAATCTACCAACTAGTATAAATACAAGGGAAAGAAAAGAATAACTGTGTAAGCAAATCAGGGAAGGAAGTCAATCCATGGAAGTCAAATTTATTATTCAGCATTCACTTGTATACTGAATTGGAAATCATTCTTCAAATGTGAAGGCATTGTGACTCAGTACAGAATAGAGGCACGCTCAGGAATGAAACTGTCTTTTAATGTTAAATATGTGTTTTCATACTTTTCTGTTTGCTTTATGCTTTCACTGTGCTAACAGAAGCAAAAGCAATAAAAGGGCAAACTTACAACCTTTTAAGATATTAGAATTTAGATATCTACATTATAAAAAAATGAAGCAAATGGACATGACAATGTCCTGCACTTACATTTTATATAACTGAAAAACTGATGCTGTCTAGCACATATGCAGCTGCCTAGTATACATTGAAAAAAACTCGCCCTACAAAATGTTTTTGGTCCAGAGTTGGTAACTTTTAAAGAAAGAGTTGTCCTGCATGTGACCCTGCCATCCAGCGCGTCACTTGTTTCCCACGTGTTTCTACATGTTGCAGTTTGGCATGGTAGAAAATCCGTCACAACGCGATGATTCAGTACTGTGTATAATTCCATATTATTTGTCTCTATCCAGATTTATTGCAGTTTTCTATGTACAATGGCTCTAAACATTTTCTGGGTCTGGAGAATCCGGAACTGGTTCTAATGGGAAAAGGAAAAATTGTATGAATATTGAAAGATAAAAATGGATATTTGGTTAATTTTGTTGGCATAGAAATAATATTTAGACATCATTTAAATGCAGTACCAAAACCAAAATAAAAATAAACTTAGGATACTGGCAACACACCCCAATGACTTATTTGTAATTGCCTGGACGGTCTTGTGCAAACACTTGTGAATTAATAGTTAGAAAATACAGACCACTGATTTTCCAGGCTGCTGTCACCTGACAAGCAAGGGGTGATTTGACTGCTTTGGCACTGTGTTTCTGGGTTGATTAGAAAGACACACCTCAAAGAGCTGGAAAGGTCCCTATGTGCCATTATTCTTGGTTTACTATATGATTTCTCCCCTTAATTTGGAATTGCATTGAAGTACTTTACTTCTTAAAGAGGAGGTAAAGCCAAATAGAAAATTAAAGCATACTTGCTGCTCTGAGAACATTCACAATTTACTTTGTTATTAGCAGTTTTTTGCTGCAAAAAAAACACTAACACAAATTTTTCTCTCTGGGTTGAGACCAAACAGACTCAATTCTGCACAGAGTGATGGCTCTTCTCAGCCAGCTGTAGGTAGAACAATGAAAACAAACATCTGATTGGTTGCCACGGCTTACTGCCAAGGTGCACATTTGCCCAGTGTTCATAAAGGACCCACTGTGATTTTAAAGTTGCTGAAAGCTGAAGTGAAGGCATTTCTGTCTAAATAATCAAGTGAGTGACCTGACATGGAAATAATCTCTCCCAGCTACCTTGGGAAACCTTGTCGATGGTTACTGTTTAGCTCTAGAAAACTGCTCATTTAGGAGAGAGCTTACAATTATTTAACTTTTTTTATTTGACATGGCATATCATTTTGAAGATAATGAATCTTGTTTTGTGAGTAGCTTTTTGTTGAATTATATGATTTTACTAAGCCCATAAGCTTATATTTATATATATTATATATTTTATATTTAAAGGAGAAGGAAAGTCATCTTGGACTTGGGGGTGCCAAAAGTTAGGCACCCTCAAGTGATTGCAGTTTCTTACCTGAAACCCTGGGCCGGTGCTCCTATCAGCAGAAAACTGCACAGGCCCGGGGGTTCTTCCACTGAGCACCACAGAGCGATTCTCTTCCTTCGCACGGCTGCGCATGTGCAGTAGATCGAAAAGCCAACCCTTTAAACTAAAAAGTAGGCAATTTGTTCTACTGTGCATGCGTCTGCCCCCGGAGATTTGAAGAAACAAGAAGCCGGAAGAGGATCGTTCCATGGTACCCACTTGTATAACCCCAGACCGGTGCAATTTTCTGCTGATAGGAACACCGGCCTTCGGTTTCAGTTAAGTAACTGCAATCACTTGGGGGTGCCTAAAATGTTGCACCCCCAAGTGCAAGACAAATTCCTTCTCCTTTAAAGGGATAATGCAAAGATATATTAAGCACAATCACATTGATCATACACAGTGTATAACCCCTGTAACCCCCATAAACACAAGGCACAGACTTTACGTAGGTGCAGTAACACATAACATACAGTAAGATGCTTGCTTTTAAACAGGTGACCAGTAAATGCTACCTGCTGATTGGTTGCTATTAGGGATGAGCATAATATTTCTCTGTGTTTTGCTGGGAAAATAAAGCATTGTGCCATGTGCCATCATGTGCCTACCTTGCCCTACACTGAAATTGAATGCATTCTCCCATAGAAGACCTGTGGAATTGCTACCTTTTTAGTTCTTACAAACTGAATAAAAAATTTTGGAAAATGTTTTACTGGGAGACCATAAAAATGCCTGCGCTAAAGAAAGGCATATACACATTTACAGTATAATAATGCAGTAAAAAGCAGAAGCAGTGATATATATCTCCTTCCATATACTGCATAAAGAAATATAACATTAAATATATTTGAACTCATTTGCAGAGGCAGACATAAATTGTAGTGTAGAAAATAAGTATTTTGAAGCAGCTCGTCTGATTCAATGCGCAGGCAACTAACTCCAAACTGCTTATTTGGTCTATAAAAACATTATACTCAAGGACAACATCTTTTCTTGTTTTCCTTGAATATAAAATTGATGTCCCAGACTGCCATTATTCTCATAACTCCCTTTCAGGGTTGCATTCAAAATATAATTTACCAAGCACAACATATACTCAAGGTATACTGGCACAACATATACTCAAAGTCAACTGGCATCTTGGAATAAAATATCTTAAAGGAACTTGTTAAAAATTACTTGCCTAGAGATGGGAAAAAGCATTCATTTGCACATGGGGGAGAAAGAGGGGTGTTGGGTTCAGAAAGAAGGTGGCGGTCAGATTCTGACTGCTGACGACTGGCCATGAACACCAGCCTTGGTCTGTGCTCCACAACATTTGCAGGAGGAGGGTCATCAAAGACGGGATTTTCAATGCCTTGGGCTTCGCTGTTAAAACAACAAAAACAAAATGTTTAGCTGTTGTCTCCTCTGATTGGAGGAAAACCTTACAATAACAGTAGTAGCACACATGAAGGATGTTCATAGTTACAGGTCTTAGGACTGTTATGCAAGCTGACACATTTGGCTTTGCATTATTAATTCATATACCTTGCTTTAGCGTTTAACATTTTAAGCACTTTGTATAGTATAGAGAATCGATGCATTGCTTTCAAATATTTTGTGTACCTTACCTTTTAATATTGTGTTTACAGCTACCTAGCCTATTCTAAAACTTGTGTTTGTTTTTACACTTCTTAGGGTAAGGCCAGACGAGGAGATTCGGGGAGATTTTGTCGCCTGACGACTTATCGCCACGTCTTTTGCGCTACTATCTCCCCGAACTGCCTCAGCGTTTTTTCCCCATAGGCTACAGCACAAAATCGCCTGCGCTAATGCACATGCGGCGCCCAAAGTTGCCTCACTGAGGCAACTTTGGGCGACTATTGAAGACGCATCGCCGCGTGTGCATTAGCGCAGGCGCAAAAGACGCGGCGATAAGTCGCCAGGCGACAAAATCTCCCCAAATCTCCTCGTCTGGCCTTACCCTAAAGCTTTTCTTAGCTGTTAGAAATAGGGACTTGGGTTTATCAGATGTATCATGTTTCTGCATGAGGCATCTGAACCAGACGCAAACCTTTTTTCATGTGACTTTTTTGAAAATAAAGTTTAATTTAGTCAGCAAAGCACTGTTTTGTAGAAGCATATTTGTACTGGGGACCAAACAGCTGGTATAGTGGTAGAAACAATGTTCACGTTGGAGACAGACTCAAGCTGATAAAAAAAAAACATATGAATATGAACAATGCATTATGGCCTTTGGGCATTTATGTATGAAAATTATAAATAATGTGGTTTCCATTCACTCACCTGTCCATCCTGACTAATTCCTGTGCTCCTGTAGGAGATAAATGCATCAGTGTCAAAACATTGTTACATTGTTCTACATAGTGCAGATCATTTACAGGGGAACTGTAACCCTATTAAATAATTCCAAAATGTCAAATACTCTTCTGTTTTGTAAGTTAAGCAATCTGTACTAAACAAATTAGTTAGCAAGCTTTGCACCTTCCCTGAATCTTGTGTGTGTACAGGTATGAGAGCTGTTATACAGAATGCTCGGGACCTGGGGTTCTCCGGAGAAGGGATCTTCGTGTAACTGAGATCCACATACCTTAAATCTTCTATTTATCGCTTAAACATGAAATAAACCTAAAATGTCTCCAATAAGAATAAATTGAGGGGCAAATTTACTAAAGGGAGAAGTGGCTAACGCTAGTGAAAATTGCCAGCGTAACGTAATTTTGGCACTTCGCACTACTTTGCATCCTTGAGCCAGGCGAAGTTGTGCTATGGCGAAAGGACGTAACTACACTAATTCACTAACTTGTGGATTTTCGTGAATGTTACCTCTTGCGCCAGACTTTACTTCGCCACCTCAGACCAGGCGAAGTACAATAGAGTACATAGGGATGGTTCAAAAACAGTTGAAATTTTTTCTAATAACTTTTTATAGGGTGATAGGCTGAAAAAGATCGAAAAAATTTTTAGGGTACCCTCCTTCCCCCTACATTTGATAACATATGGCACCAAAACTATACTGTGGGCACATGTGTAGGGCATTAGAACACATTTATTAAGGTTCCCTGGCCTTGTGTAGTGTAATATGTTTTCTGCTGCATATAAGGCCATTGTACTTTTACTGCACGCCGTATGCAAATGTGCCTTCGCAAGCGTAACCTCGAACCGCTGATCGTAACATCGCTAGCATAACTTCGCAAATGATCGGTAACTTGTGCGCAACTTCCGATCTTCGTGAATTTGTGCAGTCCTGGTAAATCTACGTCTGGCGAAGTGCAGCGAAGCCGATGCTGGTGCAACTTCGAAAGTAAGTAAATTTGCCCCTTAGTTGGGATTCAGTACAAGATACAGGTATGAGATCCGTTATCCAGAAAGCTCTGAATTACGGAAAGGCTTTCTCCCATAGACTACACTTTATCAAAATAATCAAAACCTTAAAATATATGATTTTCCTCTGTAATAACAAAACAGTACCTTGTACTTGACCCCAGCTAAGATATAACTCTTCCTTATTGGAAGCAAAACCAGCCTATTGGGTTTATTTAATGTTTACATTATTTTCTAGTGGACTTGAGGTATTAAGATCCAAATAATGGAAAGATCCCTGGATAACAGGTCCTATACCCGTACTGAGAAAAAGGAAATTGTGTTTTTAAAAAATCTATTATTTGGAGGAAATAATGGGTTTCCAGATACAGATCCCATACCTGTACCAGAAAGGAGAACCTGCTGTAGACTATGCAAGATCACAGGCTGGAGAGGGAATGTGGGTAGAGGAAGAGAAGTATATTACTATGCCAGAGCCACAGAGGCAGAAAGGTAATATATGATTGGCAGAAAGGACCTTACAATAAGTCTGACAGCTTACTGATGCTACTTTAAATTTATAAAAGCATTTAAAAAGTACATTTCAGAAAATGTGAAAAATAGAAAAAAAAGTAGGAAGCAATTTAAAGCAAAATGATTTGTTTTGTACTATTTGACAGGTTTTGTGAAGGTGAAATAACCGTTTAAGCTGTACAGTACAATACTTTAAAAATCACGAAGTATAAAAAAGATGGCTAGCTGCATGTTACTGTTAATCTATTTTAGGGTAAACTTCCCCACTCTAAGGCCTTACATTTGGTAAATACGGGTTATTAAACGGAATTCCTTTTGTGCGATCACAGACATGTTTATTTCAACTTTATGAGGTTGATTTGAGTTTGATTCTCATACAAACTATTTCAGCATTCAGTCAACTATGCACCTCTTTCATGGTCTTTTGAGGGCATTTTGCTTATTCTGCGAGCTTCCAGTTACCATGACAACCATATATCTGCAAAAAACTGGACGCACAAAGAAGGAGCTGTTCTTATTGCAAAATGTTAGCAAAAATATGCGCTGTCCGTTATTATTAGTGCTCTCTCTGACAGTCACTTATTTGAGACTTGTTATCTATGATTCCATTCATTTAGTGTATTTAAGGATATGCTAATAGATATTTCTTCTCTTCTAGACACTTGGCCTCTCATCTCCCTTCTATTTTATTTTATTTCTTAACATAACATACCCTGTTTTTTTTTGTTTTTTTTTAAAGGGGTTGCTCAACTTTCAGTTCATTTTTAATATGATGTAGAGAGAGTAATATTCTAATACAATTTGCAATCGGTTTAAATTTTTTATTATTTGTGATTTTTGAGTTAGTTAGGTTTTTATTCAGCAGCTCTCCAGTTTGCGATTACAGCAATCTGGTTGCTAGGGTACAATTCACCCAAGCAACCATGCATTGATTTTAATAAGAAACTGGAATATGAATCGAAGAGGGCCTGAATAGAAAAACGAGTAATAAAAAGTAGCAATAACTACAGTTGTAGACTTACAGAGCATTTGCTTTTTTAGATGGGGTTGGTGACCCCCATTTGAAAGCTGGAAAAAGTAAGAAGCAAATAAAAAAAAACTATAAAAAAAAGTTGCTTAGAATTGGTGATGCAATTATATACCACAAGTTAACTTATAGGTGAACCACCCCTTTAAATGCCATGACCCTTAATTAATACATTATTTAGTCCAGTCAATCAGGCTTCTTAATAATAATCATCAAAATAAATCATTATGTTCCTCTGATTTGACAATGACCCTGTCGGATTTATGCTCCTATAGTCCTCCAGGGATATAAGATTCTCAGCCACGATGAGTAAGTCCCTCTTGGCAGGGCTGGTCCTATCAAATGTGGGGCCCAATTGGGACCATGTTGGCGGGGCCCCTAGACAAAGTGTTGCTGGCTACTGACACACCAAGTATTTAGGAAAATAAGGGCATACAGGCACAAAATAGAAAGGAAAGGGGCAGACAAGGTAACATAATAGGGGCACACAGGGTAAGAGAGAGAGGGAGGAAATAGGAGAGTGGACTGGGCCAATTAGTTTGGGGCTGGGCCGATTCAGCTTGGGAGCAGGCTTGGTTGGATTGGGGGCAGGCAGGGCCTATCAAGGTTGGAGGAAAGCTGGGCCTATGAGAGTTGGGGGCAGGCTAGACCTATGGATTTGGGGATGGGCTGGACTCTCAAAGTTGGGGGCAGGCCAGGCAGCATCATGTGCTGAGGGAAATATTATCTGTGCTGCCCTGTGGTGCGGGGCCCCCCAGAGGTGCGGGGCCCAATTGGGCCCAATTGGTCCAATTGGCCTAAGGCCGGCCCTGCCTCTTGGATTTGAATAAATACTTACTCAAATCGAGCCTGGCCCTGAAGTCCCCCCTGGGCCTGAATTGAACCAAAGAGATTCTCTCAGGAAATTAACCAGACAGCTTTATTTGAGGTATACATTAATACAGAGTATTACAATACAGAGTATTAAATAATAGCTCACACGTCCTGAAAGCTCGTGAGGACGTTGGGGGACAATAAGCAATACAACAGATGACCATTTTAACCATTTCTTCTTCCATGGGGCTGATCCAGAGGCATTCAATCATCATTCTTGTTTTAGCATAACTGTGTCACTATTTCCATCTTAGGATACAGTTGTGTGTGCTTCAACCACCTCATATAAGTTCCTTTCGGTCAGAGTGCAAAGCTGCATACAGGCCCTTGCCATGGGCCAAATATACAGCAGAAGAGAAAAACTGCAGCACCTCTTGTTTGCAAATTGTGAAAATGTATTACAGTTGGTCAGTAACAGTCTGTTACTGACCAATTGTGATACATTTTCACAATTTGCAAACAAGAGGTGCTGCAGTTTTTCTCTTCTACTATTTCCATCTCAGGGACAGACTCACAGTCTCAGTACAATAGCCAAATAAGGTGTCTGTGTCAGCACAGTGTCCAGAATGGTATCTATGCTGTAGTTTCTGAAACGATGTGTCTTGCTTGGCCTTGCACTATACTTGTGACATGAGACAACAGATGTATTCCTTGTTCTGTGCAAACATTCTACATTCTAATAACAGAATGGCCTTTAACCTTGAGCTTCTTCTACAACACAGCAATTCTGTAACTAGTGGTGTGTTCTATAATCTTTGTTCTTTGATAATAACCACTTATGGCTTAAATCTAAAACTCTGATATCTACAGACCCTTCTCTAACTGTTTATCCCCTATATGACTGCTTCTATTCAAGGCAGTCTAGCAAGTTTCAATGGTCTGTCGTTTGTTATAAAACAAATGCAGGCTAGTATGGATGTGGATTCTACTTACGTCTGTGGCTGATTGCTCGCCTTTGCTTATAAACCAGGAATAGTATGAGAGGCAAACACAAAACTCCAATCACACAGGAAACTATAGCCAGTGCTGCTGCTGTGCTGTCTGGAATAAAAATATCATATTTATATTAGTTATATTCATATTATTAGACATTTCTATATGTAAATTTGGTCTACTGCTAAACCTACTTCTTTATTGTTTACTGGAGAATTCTTTTCAGTAACCTTATGCATACTAATGTAAATAGCAGTTAAAAAGAAAAGCATCCATGTCTCTCTGACTAACAGCCCTTCAGAAAATATCAGCAGGTACTTTGCCCTTGGCTGGTGAACCCTGACAACTAGGTAGAATGGGAAACATTTCTTAAAATAAAAAAATCTAAAGGCAGAATGTGTAGTCGTTCAATCAACCTGCACAGACCTTATACCTATCAGCCCAAACCCATCAAGGCCAGTCCAAACCATGCCCCTTATTATTTAAGACCCACCACTTTGGCTGCCAGAGATTCAGGACTGTCTAACCTTTCCAGAACTGCCATTGTGATGGGGCTTCCGCCTATTGAGTAAATTTGTATATATATCCTAGAGACCCAGAGACTCTTATAACAAATATGGGCAGGAAAATAGAAAAAGTGCAAAGTAGCTAAGTAGTCATTGCTGCACTAAAGTACTGCTGTAAATCTAAATGAGGGAAACGAATAGAGCAGAAACACAAACACAACATAGAGCAGAAACATGTATAGTTAAAGGTATAGAGACATATACATGAAAAGGAGCAGAAGTCTCGCACTCACAGGTCTTATGAAGAAAAGTGTTTATTGAGCAAAATACGACTAACGAGCCTCAGCCTGACGGAACTCAACATCCTGCACTCCCGCTTGGGCCTATGCATATCAAACAACTACAGGTATTTTGACCATTCTTTGTGACATAGTGGCTATTGCTCTCCACCCTGCCTACAGCCAATATTGGTATAATAAGCCGCATCCAATTTCCCCACGAAAGCTTGATCTATATCCTTAGTGTGCTTACGTCACGCCTTTGAATTTCGGCAATCTTGCAAGCTACTGACATTTTATATGCACTACATAGATATACTTTAATGTATCGAGATGGATCACTTTGATTGTTATACGTGTACGCATCCAACATAGGACTTGATTACAATGTTGCAAATTAACCGATACATTGTACTACATTCGCTGCTCTTGCTACTTACTTTATGTTTACGCATTTCTTGTCCTTATCATCTCTACATTTGTATATGCTTTATTTTTTGATGTTGTACTCACATTTATGTTTGGTGTATATACTTAAATATTTATGTTTTTTATTTATTATGCACTCTGACGTCACCCACTTCCCTTTCCCGCCATTTTGCTCGTATTTTGCTCAATAAACACTTTGATTTTTTCATAAGACCTGTGAGTGTGAGCCCTCAATTCAGTCTTACATTTATTTTTACCTATATGCACCCAGGCACCATTCACCATTATACGAGCCGTGCCAGCACCTAGCGGTCTACAATTGTTAGTTGCTAAAGGCTTTCCACAACAACCCGCTCTTTACACAGGATTTGTAGAGGGCATCCCCCCAGCCTAGATATAAGCACCAAGAAGGAAAGATCCCACCCAGCTAGCACTTTCGCACTTCACATATGTAATACATATAGAACATACAGCAAAAATGTGTATGAAGAAAGCAGAAATGGATGGCAATAGAATTAAGGAAAATGGAGTGTTGGAATAATTTGAGATTAGATGAAGCTGATGTGTCTCTAATAAACAGAAGGTAATATATTTACTTACTGTTGTCATCTTTAGTAGGTGTGAGAAACTTACAGGTATAAAGGTTCAGGTCATCTAGAAAATGTAAGTAAAAATCAGTCATATATTATTTGCAGAATGGAAAGTGTCAGTATTTACAATGGAATGAGTGGTGAACTCACTGCATTCTCATTAAAGGAGGTCTGGATCTATACAAACTTCTTATGGCCTGGGGCAAGTCACTATATCAACTTCCACCTCAATCATCAAACTTATGGGGGGAATGTAATGAAACTCGGAAAAAAAAGTTGCCAAACAACAGTGTGACTATTTCCTATATAAATTGCATACTGCTATAAACTATAAAATCTGCAGTCTGCACTCATCCTTCCACTTGTTGGCTGTCCACACTTTTGTGGGTTTGCAAAACCTAGATTAATTAAATGTAAAGGAAACATATTTACACTTTTTTTTTTACATTTCCCCCTTGAACTTGTGATAACATGGCAAATGTCCCTGAACACCATGCTCTTCCTCCTTTCATTCCCTCAGTCCCCTGTGTTGTAAAATTTTACAAATAATGTAGATAGGAGGTGCCCATTAATTAGACACACCCTGCCAATAATAATAATAACAATAATACGTATAAGCCAGGCCAGCACTCCCCTTCAGTAAATAAAAACTGTCTATGGTACCATCTATCGGGGTGCTGCACTGTCACCTTAACTGATTTTACCAGGGATTCATAGCAACGCCCTTCATTACTAAATGCCCAGAATAGTACATTTTCTGACTTTTCATCGCAGTAGACCACAAATCTACTGCTCTCTAAAGTAAAACCAAACAATTCTGAACAAGACTGCTTAAAATGATGCTGACACTAAATAACTAGTATTCAAAATATTCATGTACATTAACAGGGTTATTTATTAAGGATAAAGTTCTGTTTTCCATGAAAATAGAGTTTTCAAGTTCAGTTTTTGGTCAAAATTCACATTTTATGGTTAAAAAAACTTGAATTTTTCGAGATTTTTTTTTATTTATTATACCCTAACCCTGGAAATAGCTTGAATTTGAAAATACACCATCTAAAACCTGTCAAGGTCATGTAAGAGTCAAAGGCAGAGGTCCATTGAAGATGTTAATAGCCTTCATGATGTTTGAGTTTTTTGCCTGAAAACTCGATCAATTCAAGAGATTCGAGTTTTTCCCAGCCAAAAACTCAATTAATTCGAGTTTTCCAGTTGTTATCCCCAAACTCGCTGATTCAAGTTTTTTCCATTCAAAATTTTATTTAAATTAGAAACCATTCAAGTTGTGAATTCATTCGAGGTATATAAAACTCAAAAATTCAACCTTTTACAAATATCCCCCTATAACACCCTACCTATCATGTTGTTCTTTGTTTACTAATAGGGCTGCTTTTGTAAGTTCTGTAAGGGCTTACTTGAAGTTCCTAAACCTGTCAGTTTTCTCAACCTGACTGCCCCTTCTTAACTTGTCAGTTAAAGTTTCTAATATGAATTTGTAGCTCTTCATTTATTACATGGTGTTAGATACAAACTCCCCCATGTAAAAAAAATATGTAATTTATCCCTAGTACCCAGTGGGGAACTTTATTTATAATTGCCTGTATGCCTCTTACAATTGTATCATTTTTCACATATAAGTTCTCATAGATCTAAAACCTACCAGTTTTCACTTGAAATTCTATGTAACTGTGAGACGAATGCCTGGTATGATGCTTTTTACTGGTCTCTACCACATAGCAGCAATAGCCACCACTGTCCGGCTGGGACACATTTGTGAGTGTTATTTGGAAAGCTCCATTATGCACGCTGTGTGACGGGTGTTCTTTATGGTGGTGGTCCCGCTCAGTTGTGTTCCGCGTGTGCCTCCTCTCAGTGCAGTCTTTGTCCTTACTAAAATGCCAGAAGGAAACCAGGGTGTCATGCTTATCAGACACGTGGCCAGTGACAGTGCATGTGAGGTTGACATTTTGACCTTCAGGGCAGGTAATATGCGAATAAAGAGCTGAGACTGAAAACGCTGTTATTGCATCTGCAATGAAAAAGAGGAAAGTGCATTGTTTATGTAACTGATCAAAAACTATTCTTAAGACGTAGTCAGATAAAACTGAATTCAAATAACATCATTCCTTATAACCTAGTACAGTGACAAAACGCATGGCGTATAAAGAGCAAATTTTTACCAAGGTCCTTCGTTTATGGTTACTTAGGGTTATGCAGTACACACACAACATCCCACCTTTTAGTTTCTTCATTCTAACTGCATTACACGCATCAGCACAACACAAGAACAATGTTTGCATTTTGAAAAGTCAGCCCCTAAATGACAGTTGCCTCAAGTCCTAATGTATGATCATATATAACCTTAAATAACTACCCAACAAAACAATCGCAGGCAAGGAAGAAAACTTACTTTACTCAGCAAGAAAATCTATACTGTACATGGTTTCTGTTTGGTATTTGCTTTTAAAAAACAAATCAGTGGTGGTTCATATAGTATCCCTTTCACATAAATACGCAATTATTTTGTCTGCACTGAGAGAGTGTAATGTGACCTGACATAGCTTCACAGCTCCAATGTCTCCTATAATTCCTGCATATAGAAACGGATCTTATTGTTATATGTCATAAACAGACCTGTCATTTATACTTAACGCATAATGGAAAATGTGCACCAAAAGGCCAATAGCAATGGCTAATGGCCTGAATGACAGAGCTGCAGCTCCTCTTTATTTTCTCATCTGCCAATGTCCCATACACTGGTAGATAATGTGTATCTAGAGTTGACAATTTTCAAAGTGGGTGGTATTGGGGAGAGGTCAGTGACATCAGGGGTGGGCAAATGACATTTTAGTTAGTAACATAAGGGGGCAGAGCTATGACACTGATCACTGCATCATACACTTCATATCCTGTCCAGATTTCCCAATTTGGAAATGCAGTTTTCACCAGGACAGCCCTTCCGAAACCAGGGCTGTCTGGGTGATTTGATAAAAGCCCAGGAAAGGTTTGACACGTTGCTGGGTCCAAACCCATGCTAAATAAAGGCTTTTAAAAAAAATTTCCTCTTTGTGGTGTAGCCAATTGCAAATACTCTGGAATTGGCAGATGGATATGGCCATTTTAGACAAGCTGCAAAAAAGAAAAACTTACACTCACACACCCTGGCCGTCCGAAGTCACACGAGTTCCAGGTGCTAGATGTTAGAGGAATTGGACAACCTCGAAAGCAGTGTAGATACAAGACACACCAGCACAACGTGGATAATTCTAGCAGGATTTGACCTTGCTCGTTTATTTGCGGATGCAACGTTTCGGGGCGTGACCCCTTTCTCAAGCTTGAGAAAGGGGTCACGCCCCGAAACGTTGCATCCGCAAATAAACGAGCAAGGTCAAATCCATTTTAGACAAGCACCATTTTGAAAGATTTGGTCTAAGTACTGGTGCTGACAAATATTCCTCAACCAGCCAGGTGGCAACCTTGGGTGCATCAGCAGATTAAATGATCAAACCTGCCACAATACAACCTACTGAAAATCGGACAAAACAAAACTATTTTACCAGCAGGTTTATAGCCAGCTTTATATCATGATCTGCCACCAAATGCCCTACATAAAATATTGTTATACAGATATCATTAAATGAAAATATTAACCATTTGTTTAGATGATGCAGACATTTTCAAAAGGACAGACTGCTTTAACAATATGGAGCTGAGTTACTAACAATCAAATCTATTTTCAGTAAAATTGGTGGTTTTGTGTGAATTTTTTTTTTCTCAAATATTTTTACCCAAGTTTTTGCGTGTGTGGTTTTGTGCTATTTATTAAAGCATTTTTTTTTATCCATTTTCATGATTCTATAAAAATCCTGATTCTAAAAGACAAGAATGTTTGAACGTTTGTAAATCAGCCCTTACATGTACAGTAGTTAAGTTAAGGGATTTTAGTTAGTGGCCCATTAAAACCAAATGCATCAGTCACCCTGCAATTCAGTGCCCTGGTTAACAAGCTTTGTGAAATAGAGCTAGTTATTTCCTGTTTATCCACACCATATATATCACATTATGCAGAGTCTGTGGTTTATCACAAGATCTTCTTTCAGAGACACCACAGTTTGCTGCAAATGTAAAGGTGCAAAGCAGATGTTCCTTTCCATTAGTCTATAGAGCTGCCAGCATTATTCATAACTGCATGGCTGATGCTAATACAAGATAACATGGTCTGCTTGCTCATGCCTAGTAAGGATGACTAAATAATAATCTTACCCTTACACTTTTTTCTTCATGATAACATGCTTAAATATATATATAGGGAAAATACTGCAAGAAACTGGGCTAAACTGCAACTTACATAGTCAGATTTTGTTTGATCACAGAAATGATGAGGGTGATATTAATATACTGAACTTATACTTAAAGGAAAACTACACCCCCCCCAAACAATGTAGGTCTCTATAAAATATATTGCATAAAACAGCTCATATGTAAAATCCTGCTTCATGTAAATAAACCATTTTCATAATAATATACTTTTCTAGTAGCATGTGCCATTGGGTAATCATAAATAGAAAATTGCCATTTTAAAAAATAAGGGCCGCCCCCTGGGATCGTAGGATTCACTGTACTCACAAACAAACCAACAAACCATACATGTTAGGTCACACGAGCCAATTAACAGACAGAGTTGTGTCTTTTGCTTCCACACTTCTTCCACCTTTTACAGTTAGAGTTGTAGTATTTCTGGTCAGGTCATCTCTGAGGCCCAGAGACCATCACGAAATGGTGGCTCAAGGCAAGAGATGTAAAAGGGCAATAACTACTAAAATATATATTCCAGTTCGGTGAGATTCTTTAATATGCCACTTAATATGATATGAACTATTTGTTGCTCAAGTGTTCATTTTGGGAGTATAGTTTTCCTTTAAATCCTTATTGGACTGTATCTCTCTAAAACTGGGTAAGGAGGAAAGACCAAATATGGGGACTGGTGTTGGTGAAAAATGGGTATGTCTGTCTTGGATATTCCTAGAACTATGAAAGGTGACTGTCATGGCAATGTTTTATATACCAACAACACACAAACATCAAATTCAGAAATGGAAAGAAGGGATCTGATGCCAATGCTAAAACCTCTGTTGTAGAATTATATCTATATAAAGAAAGATAAGACTTGAGACATCAGTTGATGTGTAAGTTGCAAATGCTACTCACACACTGCTCAGGTCACAGATTTGACAACTTCCTGTCAAGCACAAACCACATGACCATAACTTTAGGTTTGAGCTTCATACGTGTCTGCCTCAACAATTTTCTTTACTTTTTCTAGTCAAAATGAAAAATCTGTGCAAAAATGAACCTAGACACATGTAAATATACAGCCAAGTGAACATGTTATTGACTCCTATTGTTGCACAGTGCATAGAATATTATGTATAAGATGAACAGAACAAAGTTAAATCAGCTACTTATCACAGAAAAAGATGCAAGTTTTATCTTAAAGGAACAGTTCAGTGTAAAAATAAAAACTGGCAAAATAAAAAATATTTCTAATATAGTTAGTTAGGTAAAAACGTAATCTATAAATGTTGAAGTGGCTGGATGTCTAACATAATAGCCACAACACAACTTGCTTTTCATCTCTCTAACTCTGAGTTAGTCAGCGACTATAAGGGGGCCACATGGGACATAACTGTTCGTTGAGTTTGCAATTCATCCTTATCATGCAGGTCATGCAGGAAACCATTAAAAGTTATGAAAAGTCTGCATATTTTTTTAAATGATGTATATTGCAAAGCTGCTTGAAATTGTGTTTACTTTTCAAAAAGCTTAAGTTATGTTTTTGTGTTCCCCTTTAAAGGAGAAACAAACCTGTACTAGAAAATACCCATACCCCTCTACCCTGCGTAGACCAACCTCCTTCCTCTCCCATAGCCTAACTGCCCCCCCCCCAGGCAAATTCCCCTAATTTTTTACTTACCCCTCCATGCAGATCTGGCCTCGGGAGTTCACAGGCACCATCTTCTTTTTTCGGTCTTCTTCGGAATCTGAGCAGTTTATGCGTTTTTGAGCCTATGATTAACTGTCCATGTGTGACACAAAACGCGTCAGGCAATACTCTTTTAGATGTAATGTAAAATAAAGCAATACATTTTTATATTTAATTTTTTGGCTCTTGGATTCCATTTTTCGTTGGATGTTCCGGATTGGTGCCAGCCTATTTGCTATTTTTGTCGTGAATTACTCCCCTATGCTGAAGGTCTGGGGCATGAGCACCCGGGCCCAACTTGGAAAGCGGTAAGCTTATCCTAATGACTCGATAGATTCTTGCTGTTTCATGATAATTGTGTTTAATGTACAGTTTATGCGCAGTTGCAGTAAATTTCTGGTCGCAAACTACACATGCAACGAAAGCCACGAAAATGTCCAAATTTTCATGACTTTGGTGCATGTGCAGTTGTTCGTGACCTCAAATTTACTCCAACTGCGCATGCGCCGCAACTCCACTCAGATTCCGAAGAAAAGTAAACATAATTTCAATCAACTTTGCAATATACATCATTTAAAAAAATATGCAGACTTTTCATGATTTTTAATGGTTTCCTAAGCCTAGCCCTCTGCTCACCTGCTGATCTGTCTGACTACTTTGCTGAGCTGGCTGACTACTGTTACTTTGTATCAATAGCTGTCCTTAGCCTGCATCCTCCAAACCCCACAATTCCCTGCACACATGATTTCAATAAGGAAAGGAACATCAAAGTGCAATGCATTGTGGGTTATGTAGTTCCTGCATGCTGTCTGTAAATTGTGGAGAAGTTGTTACAATTTGTAACATCAGTGTTTTAGTCCCTCCTTCCCTGCCAGGATTTCAAATGATGCAGAAGAGAAGATCTGTTAAACAGCTGGATTGCAGCATAGACAATGGCATTTAATTATACTTTTTGAAGAAACAGGTAACTGTGATGGGTATATTTGGGGTTTCTGTGTTATGTGGGCCTCTTTATCAAATTTTGATTTGGAAGCCGGAGTTCCCCTATTAATTCCTTTAAGGAAATGCATCTTGTATGTGTGCAAGCTATTGTCTGCCTCTGACCCCCCTGCTGTTACTCCTTTTGTTTTCTGTTGCGTTTGCCTCTGACACTGCACGGACACTGCCTGCTTTTTCTTTCCTATTACTGTTACCCACCCTTTGTAAGTGGTCAGAAATTCATAAACAAGAGTGAATCTGACATTGTTTGGTTGCTCTAGGAAGGAAACCTCCAGGAAGTGTGTGCCGTATATCATTATAAATCTTACCAACCCTGTGTAAACTGTTATACAGTGCAGTGTTCTATTTTATACTTCCCACATGTGCACCCTCTCCATTATAATGCTGCCGTGCCGTTGCATTCCATTATGAATTTTACACCAAGTTAGAAGTTATTGTTTTAATATATTCTGGTTTTAAATACCATTGTGAATATGAGGAACTCAGAATAGAGATTGGTATTTTAAATGTTTTCTAATCAGACATATGTAGATGCCCACTATGGGAAGCAGACAGTAATCACACATGTGGCCACACCAGTGAACAAGGCTTAGAGTAACCTCCTGCTGGTGACCACAAAGTAGTTCCAGTTGATTATTAAGTGGTGCTGGGCGGTTGCATGCAGCTAAATTCATTACCAAGAGTCTCATTTAATGCTAATTTGCATACCTTGTCCTACATGGTGCTACATAGAAAAAAACTGCTGTTTAATGTTACTGGAACATTGCAGGCTACAAACACATTTCAATCATAGCCTTGCCAAAAGGCTTTTTCCTTCAAAAGATGTGGCAAGACAATGTGAGCTTTTCAGCTTCTTTAAGCCATTCGCAGCCTTACATAGCTCAACAGCTAACTAGAAAATGAAGAGACAATGTCAAAACTTTGTGGATACTTTCATGGGATTTTTTTTTTCAAAACACATCAGTTAATAGTGCTGCTCCAGCAGACTAATGCACTGAAATTCGTTTCTCAAACGAGCAAACAGATTTTTTTATATTTAATTTTGAAATCTGACATGGGGCTAGACATATTGTGAGTTTCCCAGCTGCCCCTAGTCATGCGACTTGTGCTCTGATAAATTTCAGTCACTCTTTACTGCTGTACTGCAAGTTAGAGTGATATCACCCCCCCCAGCAGCACATTAGCTGAACAATGGGATGGTAACCAGATAACAGCTCCCTAATTACACAAGATAGCTGCCTGGTAGATCTAAGAACAGCACTCTATAGTAAAATCCAGGCCCCACTGCGACACATTCAGTTACATTGAGTAAGAGAAACAACAGCCTGCAAGAAAGCAGTTCCATCCTAAAGTGCTGGCTCTTTCTGAAAGCACGTGACCAGGCAAAATTAACTGAGATGGCTGACTACACACCAAAATAAAAAATAACTAAAAAGTAAAAAAACTAATAAAAATAATTTAAAAAAATACACTTGCTTGTTCAGGAATAAAATCTTATACGGTAGAGTGAATTATTTGCAGTGTAAACAGTGTAATTTAGAAATAAAAACTACATCATAAAAATCATGACAGAATCCCTTTAAAGATGCAAGGTTCACAAGAAACTGTTGAAATGTGATCCTTGAAACAGTGTGTTTTTTGTAACTTGCACAACTTCTAAACCACAACTGACCAGAAGACCTATTTCAGAATTCTGTAGCGTACGCACGCAGTTGCTTTCACAATAATGTGGTTATGCATTTACACCAGCAGCAACTAGCACAACATACTGATCAGTATTTAGCAAGGACTGTCCTCCATACATATAACTCAAAGAATACATCTATTTAGCAATTTTAAAACATAGGCAGGACTGGGACGATGGGATCCCTGCAGGATACTGTGGTCCCCCCACTCCTGATTGCTTCAAGGTAAAGCAAAATGCTGCAAGCGGTCAAACACAGAAGGGTAAGACAGGCTGATTTCATTGGAGCTCCCGTCTGGTGTGGGTAGGAGCCCTGAGTTGGCAGACCTGATGGGCACCACACACCCCAGTACGACACTGAACATAGGTCACCTTTATGGTCTTCAAAGAGAGAAATATATAAGCAAATGCTCCTTGCCTACAGACTAACAACACAGATTTAGCAAGCACTCTTTTGCCGTTTTTACTGAAGGCTTATATGGAGGCTAAGCCTCCTAAAACCAACAGCAGCAAATTTCCCTACAATAAACAGGATGAAGGTATTATACCTGGAGGTGGCATTTATCTTGCCATGTGTTCTGGGTTTATTACACATGAAACTGACATGGAATTTATACCATCAAGCGTTCTGAGGTATAGGCACTGTATTTATCCAACCATAGGTTCGAGTATTTATGAAATTAGCACTGTGTTTATCAAGTCATGAGTTCTGGGATATTATATATGAAACTGGAACTTCATTTATCCTGCAAGGTGTTTTGGTGGGGTATTTTCCATGAAACTGATACTGTGTTTGTCCTGCCATGTGCTCTGGGTATAATACATGCCCATTTGATATTATGAAAGAATCTGTTTAGAAAATATCATCAGTTATCCTTAAACAAAAAAACCCCTCTGTTTATATAAGCAGTACATTTAGGGGTGCAGATCTCACCTAACTACGTCACCTTAAGACAACTCTTTGACTATCTTTGCAAACACCCATGTGTTATAAAAGTCACTAAGTTTGCCCAGAAGCAGTAACCCATAGCAACCAATAAGATTTTAAAAAGGTGACCAGTAAATGCTACCTGCTGATTGGTTTCTATGGGTTACTGCTACTGGGAAAACTTAGTCCCTTTTATTACATAACCCCCAAAGAGAGAAGTAGAGCTCAGAAAATTAGTGATTTAGAAAATTCCTGAGACTGAATGAAGGAAGAAAGGTATGTTATTCGTGGGGCTGAGTCTTTTTAGAGGATTTTAAAATAAAAGGCCTACTTATACTTTAAAGGAAAACTATACCCCCAAACAATGTAGGTCTCTATAAAAAGATATTGCATAAAACAGCTCATGTGTAAAACCCTGTTTCAAGTAAACAAACCATTTTCATAATAATATACTTTTCTAGTAGTATGTGCCATTGGGTAATCATAAATAGAAAATTGCCATTTCAAAAATTAGGGCCCCCCTGGGATTGTGCGATTCACTATGCACACAAACACACCAAACAAACTATACTTCTTAGGTCACATGAAGAGTTCTGTCTGTCAGATTTTAAAATAAAAGGCCTACTTATACTTTAAAGGAAAACTATACCCCCAAACAATGTAGGTCTCTATAAAAAGATATTGCATAAAACAGCTCATATGTAAAACCCTGCTTCAAGTAAACAAACCATTTTCATAATAATATACTTTTCTAGTAGTATGTGCCATTGGGTAATCATATATAGAAAATTGCCATTTCAAAAATTAGGGCCACCCCCTGGGATTGTGCGATTCACTATGCACACAAACATACCAACAAACTATACTTGTTAGGTCATATGAAGAGTTCTGTCTTTTGCTTCAACACATCCTGTTACAGTTAGAATTGTAGTATTTCTGGTCAGGTGATCTCTGAGGCAGCACACAGACCATCACAAAATGGTGGTTCAAGGCAAGAGATGTAAAAGGGCAATATTTACCTAAATATATATTCCAGTTGGGTAAGATTCTTTAATATGCCACTTAAAATTATATAAACTGTTGCTTAAGTATTCATTTTGGGTGTATAGTTTTCTTTTAATGCACAAATACATTTCCCTTCTGACTCATTTGCATTCAGCATAACGCAGGGGCGTACCTTGCCTCAGACGGCAGCTCCCCAGAAGTTACCAGGGGTGGCAAAAAGCCACTCCTGGTAACTTTAAGAGATGAATTTCCGGTTATTAAACCGGAAATTCGGCTTTTCTAGCTCAGAGAGCGATATTTCACACTCGTCGCTAGCAATGCGCCCCTCACCGGACCTCCCGTCGGAGATCATAAGGTAAGCCTGGGGGTCGCATTGCGAACTCCGCCTCAGGCGTCGTTGAGAAGGGAAGATGCTGTGAAAGCTATTTTTCTGTAAAAATTGCATTTCCGGAGAATTTGTTTCATTTATGGAAATCACTGGCATAATAAGCTATCATATTTAATTCATAGTATTTGTTCACCTAGAGTGTAATTGCAGTTGACTCTTCAGTTAATGAACTATAACAGAGATAATGAGCTGCACCCACAGAAAAAGAGCACAACATAGATCAACACAGCAGTTTTAGATAAAGTCATACAGAGCAATAGATTTACCTGGGCTGAATTATTTTCTTCTATTATTTGACCGGGCAATTTGCATTCTATGAACTCATAATAGGCCTCTGGTATTTTTCTGTTCTAACACGTCTGAAACATATATTTATAAGATATCAAAGCACTTATTTTCTGCAGAACTGACATGGGCTACATTGACCAAGGATTTATACAAAATCCATTAGGCATTGGAAGCCTTTGAAAAAGCATTATTTGCTTCCCAGACATGCTGTTGTGTATATGCAGTGACACAGAGTTCAGAGTATGTGCGCAAATCCCTATTCACTATGAATAAATATATATAAAATTGTCCAATGGAGAAAGTGGGAAACATACCATATAATTTAATAGCAACAAAACATTCATAACATTTGTAAGATATTTTAGAAATATAAATATTTGCATGAAATATCATTTCCAAGTGGGAAGTCAAGGTTTTAGCATATGCATTTTGCTTTTTATACATATAAAACATACTCTATATATGATTTCCAGCCATTTCACTTATATGTCAGTGAATAATAATATGCAGCATTAGGCAGGTTTGCTCAATAGAGGTCTGATAAAATACTTTTCACCACTGGTGCTGAAAGAAATGTTCATAATACAGTGTTCTTCAATAATTTATGCTGAAAGAATTAATCTCAAAGCCATTTTCTTTACTATGTATGCTGGAAAGATAACTTCCAAAGTAACAATACAAAACCTCATAATTGCGAAGCAGTTAAAGGAGAAATAAAGCCTAAAGAATATGGCTAGAAATGCTGTATTTTATATACTGTACTTAGCTTACTCTACCAATTAATGTTGCTACCAGTCTGGTTTTATATATGCTGACTGGTCCAAAACCACTTGTCTGAAACCCAGACAAAACTCTAGCAGATTGTTACAGAATTAGCCAAATTCTTGGCTGACACATCACAGTCCTGTCGTCAATCCACCCCTAAATCATCATTGCTCCCCCCCCAACAATATCATAATTTCTGCCTCTTGTCAATATCTTCATTCAAGGGGTTGTAAACCTTCCATACACATTTTCAGTTGAGTTGTTTTCTGATTGTTCTCCAGAATTAAAGACTTTTTTCAATTGCTTTAAATTTTTTACCATCTTTCCAAAATCTAAATTTAAGGTTCCTGTCTCCTGTTCCTGTTGTTTCAGTCTGGCAGCTTAGTAACTCAGGTGCAAATTCTGCACTGTTACAGTTTGTCTGGAGTATTAGCAACTACTGTATCACTTCTAACAGCTGCCTTTAATGAAACTCAGGGATTCAGGGACAAAGATAGGAAATGTATCAATTTAGAGAGTCTGCGACCCCCCCCAGAGAATCTTTCGAAAGAACGCATTGTAGGACATCATCAGAAGAACACACGCTCCTGCATACACTTTCGTAAAGAAGTATGCAGACTCGTCTTTTCTACTCACTTATCCGAAGAAACTGCAGTCACACCTCCGTGCTGCCCACATTTGCTGTTGCAATCACCCCTCTCGTGGCTCATTCATCAGTCCTCCATCCTGGTCCTCAGACCCCCATCCTCAGCCCTCATTACAAAAGACCTTTGTCCTCAGCCCTCTTTCCTCAGCCTTCCCACCGCAGCCCTCCTCAGCTATCAGCCTGGCTTATGAGTTGAGGTCTGAGGAATGAAACCAACTGAACTGAAAAAAGTATTGGAAGGTGGACAACCCTTTTAAAGGAAAGGTGGCAACCCAAGTAGAAGCCCAGAGATCTATAACAGTTTTGATGCATGTTTTTTAATCCTCTTAGGCCACAATTTGAGTATCAGTGACATTGCACATGATCAGTGTGCTCAGGGCTGCTATTAAAAAGCTAAATTTAGGGATTATTGGAAAACATCCAAACTTTAAAAGAAAATATGGTTACATCTACCATAGCAACTGATGCAACAGGGATGATTATTAATAAATTCTGATGATAAAAATGTTAGTTTCTGTGCTGTTATTCAATAGGGATTGCCATCTGGTCAGTAAATATATCCTTAAGGAATATATCCAATAAGGAAAAAAAGATAAAATATACGGAAAGTGTTATGAATATGCTCCAAAGAAAATAGGGGCTTCTTCAGAGATGCAGACTGGAGGCCTTGAACTGGTACAGTAAACCAAAACAGACAGGGGCATAACTACAGAGGAAGCAGGGGGGCCCAGGAGGTAGAAGGGCCCCATGAGACCCTATTCTTATACAATTTCTTATACAGAGGTCAACCTTTGGAGATTTTGGGGGCCTGAAAAAGAATTTGCTGTGGGCCCAGGAATATCTAGTTATGCCACTGAAAACAGACAAGATATTTTAAGTGAAAAGCAGTGTGATAAAGGGCATACAACCAGTGCAATCTGCCATTTCTTTTTGCACAATGTCTTCAATACTATTTGAATTGCTGCAGGTCACTGCGCTACATTTCAAAGCACAGAGACCCACGGCCACCACCATGAATAAAGCAGTGCAGCTCTGTATTCATGAAGCCTCCTGCTTCCTACTCATCTCCTAACTTTCACGTAATTTAGAGTGTCAGCAGATGCAGGCAGTAACAGTGCACTGTACTTACCACTGGCCCTATGACAGGCTAAGGACAGGGCTATCCTGCACCTATTGACTCTTTGCACCTTGTGCTGGACTTTTTCTTTACTGTGAGGTGCAAAGTAAAGGCAGCAAGGGCCAGAGCCTGCTCTTGCACCCCTTAGTGCTCTTGCATTTCTGCCCAGGATTGTTGTAAATGACCCCTAAGGTGTAGGTCTGCACCTAAACTGTAAATTGTGGCATGTTAATCCGCTGTCTGTAGGGAAACTTTATCATAGCTGGATCTAATGAGTCATGGAAGAACTTCACATTGACTTTGTTGCATAAGATGTTACAGATCATCAGGAAATCATTAAGTTGCCTAAAAAAGATATTTATTTTCTAAACTGCACAAGCTGGGATTTGTGTATTTGGTCTCTGCAGCAAATTTTCCCTATATTGCATCTTTTATTCTGATAAAAAAACAAACATTTCACAACCTCTTTCATTTTGTCTACAGTACACTATTCTCTTCTAAGGATGAGACATAAACATCTTTCAGTAGCAGAAGGACAAGTCCCAACATTCTTTTTATGATATTGGAGATGTTTAGTACTGAGAGTTCTGATTAGTGACAGAAGCACAGACTGCCTTATTTCAGTTGTGTATATGAAATATTCAGCCAGCAAAATTCAGCTTTGATGTCCACTGGAATAAACCTCTCATCCAATGGAATACATTCATACATAAGAGGAGTTAGCAAACGTTAAACGTGTTAATTACTTTAAAATGTTCATGTCAGGGGTGTGTATCATTTCCCATGACCTGTTTTTAATATAGCATTGTATCTTGTCCCTCAAAATCCTGGCTGACCTTCTTATTTCCTGTAGGCTGGAACAAGGTCAATATGATATGATAAACCAGGAGTGACTCAATGTAATGGCATACACAGATGTGTGTTAGCTGTTTTAAAAAAAAAAATTCCCACTTTCATGATAAATTTCCCATTTTAGCTTGATACGGAAAAAGCAAGGAGTATAGTAGATGTGCCAGGTGCTAAACTAAAATGGGCTGGCTATGAAAAGACTCATTTGTATTCAGTGTATGCTCTTTAGAAGCGTGGTGTGTCAGGGTTTAAAGGATAATGTATAATCTCATAATAACATATTTTATTCTTTCGCTGAAAGCACAGGACATAATATTTTATTCAACTTAGCACCACTTCTCCCCTAAAACAAATGTGTCCCAACACTGTGCTGAATTAGAACTTTATGAATGATTTGCATTGTAAAGAATGTTGGAAAATGAATTCAGCTGTGCATATTTAGCCTGTGTTTAACAGTGTCTAATCTCAAACCAATCAGCAGTGTAATATGTTATAAAAAGGAGGAAATCCTGATCTTTTGTAATCACGTGGTAAGCTATGTACCATGGTAGAGGTTTGTTCTGGGGGTTTGTTAGCATTTGAAAATTATTGTAAGGGGGGCCCTACGTTTTTAATCATGTTCCAGGGGGGTGGGGGGGTTGCTGTGTTATCCATGGGAAAGGGGAAGAGGTATATGGATTTAAGGGTATGTCCTAATTCGACTTAACTTTTTTCACAAATGAGTGATATCCCTGCAGTGATCACCAACCATTTTTGGTGTGTTACCACCATTAATATGGACATGGTCTTGTGGTACTGGTAACATGGGTGTGGTTTACAGTGAGTGTGGTTTTAAAAACAGAGTGGTCAACATTGGCTTCCATTATTGTCCCTCCACCATGTAGGCCAAAAAAATTCCGGTTCTCTGTACCACAGAAGTTGGGAAGCACTGAGTAGCATTCAGGAACAAATAGAGAGTAAAGAGTGCTGTTATGCACAGACTGAGAATGATAGGGATGGATTGAAGAATAACTCCAAGGCATCATAATGAATCTGCAAAGTTAGTGAGGATTGAACCTCAAAGTTCCATGACCTGTTTAGAAACCATTCAGCCATTGGCCTGTTATAATATCTTTATATTTTACAATAGGTCAATTTTTCACTATACACAAAGGCCATGAATATCCTGTAAATTATATCCTTGGTGATCAGGTGCTTAGTGATGTCTTCAGTTATAATTGCTCAGTGATATCATTTGTGTCACATTATTCACAAAAAAAATGAACCCCCTGTTGTTATACATAAGGATATATGTCACCACACAGGTTAAAAAAACGTTATAAAAGCACTCGGTCTACAAGCTCATACCTTTATATGCTTATAGTACTGCTTGTTGACTTCTAATATCCTTAGGTCCTTTTACAATAAGGGCGCATTATTCCCTATATAGACATTTCAGAACTGCTTTGCAAAGGAACAAAACCTCCTATGAAGTGATAAATGATTTCATTACACCTCAACATATTTCAGCCCTCATGAATAGTGAGCAGTATTTCAGAAAATATATATCCACGTGACTACAAAGCTTGTGAAAGGAAATACTATTTTGTGTCTACAATTAGGAAATCAGAGTTGTGTGTAATGTCCATTCATATAACAGCAGGAATAAAAATAAAATGCATAAATAAAAAGCAATTTACACTGCACTCATTCTATGCTAACCTGAAAGTTTACCTTTTCCCCCCACACAACCACTTCCTCCTAGATTTTTTTTTATATCAGCAACTAAATTTGTCACTGTGCACATATCTCTGCACTAATTATGTCTGCTGCAACCATCTCACATACCATGAAGAAATAAATATGTACTGCAGCACTGGCAGGCAGCTCTATCTTTCATGGCTTCAGGGTGCGTGTTTGAAGTGGGGTGCAGTGTTCAGTTAAATGACTGGACCTTACTTTGTTTATGGATCTTTTCACATGCTGAAGTGATAGATTCCAGGTTTTAAAGTCCCTCTGCACTGCCCACCATAATAGCACAAGGACGTCAAATTCCAAAATCCCTGCAACATGACAAATGTAAAGGAGGGGCTGAATGACTCTGCCAGGCTAAGGGAGGGTGCAGAAATAGTTCCTGAGAGTTAAAGATGAACATTGTTTCCTCTTAATGTAAGGAGTCATGAATGTGTCTGTACATTTATTTCATAAAGTGTGGTATTTGTTCCACTAGATGAAAACATGGTGTAGGGATTACTATCCACAATTAAATTGCTATTATATTAGGTATGGGACCCGCTATCCAGAATGCTTGGAACCTGGGGTTTTCTGGATAACGTATCTTTCCATAATTTGGATCTTCATACCTTAAGTCTACTAGAAAATCATGTAAACATTAAATAAATCCAATAGACTGGGGTTGTTTTCAATTAGGATTCATTATATCTAAGTTTGGAAGAAATACAAGAAAATGTTTTATTATTACAGAGAAAAAGGAAATCATTTTTAACTATTTGATTGTTTAGATAAAATGGAGTCTATGGGAGATGGCCTTTCTGTAATTCAGAGCTTTCTGGATAACGGGTTTCCGAATAATGGATACCATGGATACCTGTATCTTAGTTTGGAACAAGTAAAAGGTGCGGTTTTATTATTACAGAGAAAAAGGAAATACGTTTTAAAAATCTGGATTATTTGGATAAAATGGAGTCTATAGGATACTGCCTTCCTGTAATTCGGAGCTTTCTGGATAATGGCCATTTTGCCAGAAAGTCCATTTTAATCAAATAATTCACATTTTTAAAAGGTATTTCCTATTCTCTTTATTAATAAAACAGTACCATGTACTTGATCCTAAGATATAATTAATCTTTTTTGGAGACAAAACAATCCTACTGGACTTATTTAATGTTTAAATGATTTGTTAGTAGACTAAAGGTGGCCATACATGGGCAGATAAAGCTGCCGATATCGGTCCTTAAGACCAATTCAGCAATTTATCTGCCCCTGTATGGGGGCTTCCAACGGGTCTTCCTGATCGATATCTGGCCACGATATCGATCAATAAGGATTAATGTTTCCGCCAACCGAACCCATTGCTCCTCGTTCTAATACTAGGGCCGAATGTTCGGATTACCCCAATATAGCCCTGCCATTGGTGGGCATATCGGGGAAAGATCCACTCATTTGGCGATGTCGCCAGAGGAGCATATCTATTCATGTATGGCCAGCTTTAGAGGCCTATTTACTAATCTTGCATACC
This sequence comes from Xenopus laevis, assembly GCF_017654675.1. NCBI lineage: Eukaryota > Metazoa > Chordata > Amphibia > Anura > Pipidae > Xenopus > Xenopus laevis. The sequence goes on along the minus strand of NC_054383.1, from coordinate 44,247,331 downwards.
AAAAAAATTTTTTTTCCGAACTCTAATTTATTTAAGAAATTCAAATTTTAATACATCCCCCCTTAAAGTATGTAAGCCAAATTATGGAAAGATCCCTTATCCAGAAAACCCAGACCCGAGCATTCTGGATAACATACCTGTATCTAGAATGTTCCTTTTTGCCATAAAATGAGGCTATTATATATATTTTCTTTAAACATTGGAGAGGCCACTAAGTGCTACATTTCAAGACACAAATGGCAATTGGTTTAGAGGATCATTAAATTATGCTAAATAATTAAGTTTAAGGCAACTAATCACTTTGGCTGAGTGAATTGGTTCATATATTTATCCATAGTCTGAAACTTTTTCATTTGAATTTCAAGTGTCTATGGTTGCCATGGGAACTTCAGTCTTGCTGTTTTGGCAGAAATTTCAATGTTGATATTTAAAGATACATACATTCAATAATTTGGAGCTTTCTGGATAAAGGGTTTCTGGATAATGGCTCCGATACCTGTACTTATACTATATTTTATTATTACAGTGAATAAATGAAAACAAACAAATGTATCAGAGCTCATTCACTCACCAATAGCTTTTCTACTGCATCTCTGTTGAGATCAGTGGTAGGGCGGGAGGAATGATCTCTGTGATTAAAGCTTTCTAGGACTGTTTCAGAAGCCACAGGAGAGGTGAAAGTATATTCCGAAACCCTGCATGATTCTAGCCATAAATCACTCCCTTGCCTGCTGCAAACATTTATTGGAAAACCCATATTCTCATTTTCTGGGAGGCTCCTGGCAAAATATGTTATGTTTGGATGTGGGGTTTGAGGCACAACTGGGTGCAATGGCAACTTGGTCAATAAATCTCCTATAAATCACCCCCAGTTTGGCATTTCTGCTGTCTGCATCTGCGAATACCTTCAGCTGCGATTGTGCAACAAAATTGTGTTTGAAAACGATCACATATCTGCTAAAGAATGCTTAAGAAAGAAGGTGTTCATTTCACTAAATAAACATTCTGTATACAGCGTCCACTTGCAATATACAGTAATCAAAGGTCGGATTTCTTTGTAAGAGCTGATCTAAACATTTATATAGGAATTTGGCCTCACCAAAATGCTCAGTGTCAAGGACATTACATTAGTCATTCTATAAAAACAATCCCTGAATAATGCAGTAAGTTATTATATATCTCATTTGTTCACCACTATTTTAACAGAGAAACAAATCAGAACTTGGAACTATGGACTTCAACCTCTTTTTTTTTTTTTAAAGGTAAGTTTTATTTCTCATTTTTAAACACATACAACAATCATACATAGAACAAATAAGTACACTCGCAGACTAAACTGTACAATTTAGGCAGGAAGACAATATGGCATATGCTATCACCAAGCACAACACAATACAGTTATTGAGCAGTTGAGATGGACACTAAACTCAGGTGAACTATACATCTGACGGTTAGGTTGGGACCCTCGAGGATACGAAGGATAGCAAACCAGGAGGGGTTTCATAGTAGGAGATGGACTCGGCTATGACTTACTATAGAGGGGTCAGGTCAATGTCATTCCACAAGCCCCAAATTCTATCAAATTTTGTTGGTGTTCCCCTAATTTCGTAGGTGAGCTTATATAGGGGTACTGCTTTGTTAACCAGTTGTATCCACGCATTGAGAGAGGGTGAGAGGTTACCCATCCAGTGAAGGGCTACAGTTTTTTTTGCATAAAAGAGTAGGATACGAAAAGAGATTTGAGTATATTTAGCTGGGATTATCTCTTCTAGGACCCCCAAAAGGCAAACTGAAGGTGAAATTATTCTCGGGAAGTCAAGATTATCCGCTATATAGTTTACGACTTGTGTCCAAAAACTCAGTATGTAATGGCATTCCCAGATTAGATGGAAGAAATCCGCAGCTTGTTGGTGACACCTGGGACAGGAGTCGCAGGGGATCTGGCCCATCAGTTTGAGTCGTGTGGGAGTTATGTAAATATGGTGCATAATTTTATATTGTATTAGTTTGTCCTTCAACGATATCAGGCCAGTGTATATGTGTTCTGTTGCTTCATCCCAGTTATCTTGGTCAAGGCCTACAATTTTGGTATTCCACCAGTCTTGTGCTGATTGAAAAGGTTTGGGGCCGGATAAAAGGAATTGCTGGTAGAGCCGGGACACCAGCTTTGCTGGGTTGGGATCATGAAGAATATCTTCTATGACTAGGCAAGATTGCTGGGGGGTAAGACTGTTGAATTGGGAGTAGAAGGTATGTCGTAATTGTAGATATTTAAATAGTGGAATTTGCGTTGGCTGGCACTTAAGTTGTAGCGTGCAATGGGTGACAAAGGTATGATAAGGAGATCCTTCAAGCATTTAATGCCTTGCCTGGGCCAGAAAGCAGAGTGTTGCAAAGATCTAAAGTGATTTAAATAGGAATTTCTCCAGAGTGGGAGGTGAGGGGATAGGAGGGGTGGTGAATGGCCCAAGATTTTGAGAGCCATCAGCCAGGCCTTCTGTGGGGTAGTCAGTGTCGTCGGCAGCTGGCCAGAATCCCTGGGACTCCGATAGGGAAAGTTGCGGAGGCTCTCCCACGAGGATAGTAAAAGAGCTTGTAACTGCGAGTTTGGGTTATACGGGTCAGGGTTAAAGCACCAGTGGAGGTAATATATTTGTGAAGCTATGAAATACCAATGGAAGTTGGGGAGGGCCAGTCCTCCCTTGACACATGGTGCACATAACTTTGACCAAGCGATTCTGGGTGTTTTCTTGTTCCAGAGAAAGGGGGTCACGATTTGGTTTATACTTTTAAAGTATTTTTTGGGAATAAATATTGGCGCATTATGGAGTAGGTAGAGAATTTTGGGGAGGTAAATCATTTTAATGACATTTACTCTACCCCAGAGAGACAGAGGGAGTTTAGTCCATCGATTTAAGGTATTGGTCAGAGTAAGTAAAATTGGGTCGAGGTTTAAGGTAGTGTATTTGGTGAGATCTGTATGGACTATCACTCCTAGGTACTTGAATTGGGTGGCCCATTCGAGTGGGGTCTCTTGTGGTAGAGATCGAGGTTGGTCAGAGTCAATGGGGAATAAAACAGATTTTTTCCAGTTAACTCGTAGTCCGGAAAATGAGCCAAACCGGTTGACCAGGTCAAGGAGGGCAGTAAGAGAATCATTGGGATCTGCCAAATATATAAGGAGGTCGTCTGCAAAAAGGGAGATTTTTTCCTGAATAGTGCCGTAGGTTAAACCCTTGATTAAAGGAGATTGTCTGGTCAGAATTGCTAGTGGTTCTATTGCTAGGGCAAATAGAATTGGGGAGAGGGGGCAACCTTGCCTTGTTCCCCTTGTTAGTAAGAAAGAGGGGGAGATATGGCCATTAACTCTCACACGTGCCGTGGGGTTCTTATATAGAAGTTTGATCCAGGATATGCATCTAGGGCCAAATCCAAAACGGGCTAAAACCTCCCATAGGTAATCCCACTCCACCGAATCGAAAGCCTTAGCAGAGTCTAGGGAGGCAACTACTCTGGTGCCTGTTTCAGTATGGGCAATCTGCAGGTTGGTAAAGAGTCTGCGGAGGTTGATGTTAGTGGAGCGTCCGGGCATAAAGCCAGATTGATCAGGGTGGATAAGGTCAGGGACTACCTGTTGGAGGCGGGAAGTGAGGACCTTAGCCAGGATTTTAGCATCTGTATTTAGGAGAGATATAGGGCGGTATGAAGAGCAGCGAGTTGTATCTTTACCCGGTTTAGGGATGACAACTATGAGGGCCTCTGTAAATGATGGAGGTAGAGAATTACTATCAAAAGCACTTTGCAGCGTTTCTAGATACTTTGGGACTAATTGTTCTGAGAGAGCTTTATACCAGTCTGGAGGGAGGCCATCCGGTCCTGGTGTCTTATTTGGGGGTAGGGAGGCAATGGCATCAGCAATTTCTCGGGGGGTTATAGGTGCATCCAGAAATGCTTTGTCACTAAGTGAAAGAGACGGGATAGGGATTGAGTCCAAGAACTGAACGAGTTGGGTTCTAGAGTGAGTAGTTGTGGTAGAATAGAGGTTTTGGTAGAAGGTGGCAAATTCTTGTGCTATGAGCTTGGGTTCTGCGACTATTGAGCCATCATCCAAGATAAGGCGGGGAACAGCGGAGGATGTTGTCTGTTGTTTAGCCAAAAATGCCAAAAGTTTACTGTTTTTGTCGCTCTGATCAAAGATACGCTGGTTCTGGTAAAGTAAGGCTTTCCTAGTTAGTGATATGGAGGCCCTGGAAAGAGAGTTTTGGGCGCTTAGGAGACCAGCATAGTTGGCAGGGGTAGGGTTCAGTGTATGTGCTCCTGAAGCATTGCGGAGTTCATTCTCCGCAGCTTTAACCTGGTCTAAAGTATCATTCCTCGCTTGTGAGATTGCCCCCATAAGCGCTCCTCTCATGACTGCTTTAGAAGCATCCCAAAGAGTCAGAGGGGAGGTGGACCCCACGTTATGGACCCAATAGTCGCCATAGGCCTGGGCATTTGCTTCGGCCACTGTAGTGTTTTTGAGTCAAAGAGGGCTTAAGCGCCATAGCTTGTCTGAGGCCTCAGGATTCCAGCGAAAAGTAACTTGAAGTGGGGAGTGGTCGGATAGGGATTGGGGTAGGTATCGGATTTGGTCAATCATAGGCAGGAGGTCATGAGATACTAGGGCCAGGTCTATCCTAGAGAAAGTTTTGTGTGTCAGAGAGTGGCAGGAGAAGGTTCTCTGGAGTGGGTATTTCCATCTCCAGGGGTCAGTTAGTTGTAAGGCTTCTGTCCACGTGGTGAGCTTTGTAAACGTATGTGGGTCAGGGCTAAGTTTATCCAAGGACGGATTTAAGCAACAGTTAAAATCTCCCATAATACAAAGGGGGCTAGGTGGGAATTCAGACAGTTTAGTCATCATTATATCTAGGATTGACACTGCAAATGGCGGAGGCATATATAGATTGACCAATAGAATGGGTTTGTTGGCGATAAGGCCATGTATTACCAGGAATCTGCCGTAGTGGTCTAAGTGGAGCTTTAGAAGTTCAAATGGCAGACCCTTGCGAATTAATACGGAGACCCCCCTCGAATGAGTTGAAAAAGTAGAATGAAAATGCCAACCCACCCATGGTTTCTTAAGTGCGAGAACTTTTTGCCGGGAGAGATGCGTCTCCTGGAGGAGAAGGATAGAGGGAGGATATCTCTTGAGGTAATTAAACAACAAGCTCCTTTTAAATTTGGAATTAAGGCCCCTCACGTTCCAAGAAAGTATTGATATATTAGCCATAGCATACAGTAGCAGGTATATGCCGAGCCAGAGGAAGTGTCCATCCCTTCAGATACATCAGTAAGAGAAACATATAAAGTGCAACATGCTTAGTTACTATGCCATGCAATTGAGAGTGAATAGTCTGCAAAATAGATTGATATACAAACCCAAAATATATACATCCCCAACCCTCCCTACTCACCCCCCAAACTCGGGTGAGTCTATTACCCATAACAATCTATAACAATAATGGGGGTTATCCCCTAGACATCTGCTAAGAAACAGTCCCTATCCGGGGGTCTAGGGCGGGTGTTAAAGTTAGTAACTGCCTGTTGTCAGGCACCGAGCTGAAATATTGGGCAGTTGCCCCGTAAGAAAAGACCAGGTGCGGCCCACAGTAGGGTCTTCAACCTCTTTTTAACATGAGATGATTCAATAGGGCTAGTGCAGAGATAAACAGAAGTCCATTATGCAAAGGAATTATCACAAGCTTTGGATAAAGGTGGCTTTGTATTACATACATACAAATCAGCGTCTCTTTCCCCAGTAAAGGATCTTTTCCCTTACATCAGGATGTTCCTGATCATTTGGATCTCAGGCCAAGTGACCAAATCACAATGACGTTATACAGGCCATCGCACAACAAGCCAATGCAGTCCTCACCCTGACGGGATATTTAGACTTGCCTGATCGATATCTGGGTGATTATCTGCCAAATATCTGTCAGGTAGGTCCATCAGAGTGGCTCATACACGAGTCTATATGCTAAGCCCTTCTGCAGCTCAGATCAACCTGTGTATGGCCAATTTAAGGTGGCAATGCCATGGATATGATCTGTTGTGCATCTCTATTTTTTTTATAAGGATGGTTCTGAACAGCTGCTGAGCAAACATTGGGTCATTTACCCCAGTAATCAGTCACATTTAAAGAGGTCGGGATTGGGGTGAATAAGGGGCTTGGTCGGGCAGATCAGGGGAAGCTGAAGAGGAGAATGGTTTGGCTTTGTGACTAAGTGAACTGGGTGCATAACAAGGGAGCGCCTACATTTACCAGAAATTTTATTGTCAATACATTTTTTGTTCCAGCCATGGCCTTACATTTACATACTAGGCCAGTGAAATAACAGGCACATGCCAACCCTTTATCCAAACCAAAAGATAATTCGTTTCTACACACACTGAGTGATCTTGCATCGTTAAGGTCTAAGGTCTATGGATATTTATTTCTCCAGATATAGCAATATGGCAATTCCTACAACTGTTAAATTACAATACCTAAACCGATAAGCTGTGCAGAACATTCTATGTTTATGGGTTTTAGGGAACTTTATTGCAGTAAACTAACACCTCTTATTGTAAATAAGAGTAAACTTCTTCTTTTTAAGGAACTTTGACTAACTATTTTGCTTCCCTAAAGCCTGCTGTTGGTACTCCACTATATGCATCTTTATAACTTAATTATTTTGTGTGACTTTCACTTCTTTGTTTCTGCTTATTAAAGCTAGCTTTAACTAATTCTATGATTTTTTTTATCTCCTAATTGCAACTGAATAGATTTCATTCCCATCTACTGACATGCGAATGATCATTCTAACCCTATTCTACAGCATAATTACATCACTGTAAATTTCCCTGTGCATATGAATTTGGGGATAACTTACACAGTTTGAAAATGTCCCCCTCCTGTCCCCCCTTGCCAGTGTCACCTTTGCAAACACTGCAATTCTGCCCTAAAGATATAGCAGTTACTGCGCTAATACCATAAATAGAGCTAATGATGCTCATGATATGTGCCATAAGCAGGGCCTCACTAGCCATAACAGCCTCTCTATAGATGACTCCAAAAGAGTACACAGTAAATTATGTAGTTGTAAAATGAGTGAGTCAGGTAGACTTGTACTAGGCATTATTATAAGCAATTCAGAAAGGAAACCGTCTGCTTTTGTATTATGCCTCCTTTAACTAGTTGTCATGTTTCGGTTTTACATTATCACATTTTCATATGTACATACAAAATGTTTGTATTAGCTTGCAATATATGGGGTCCTGCCAACAATAATTTACAACCTAGAGGATATATTTAGCTGAAAAACCAATAAAGAAATGTGTGAGAAAGTTAAAGGGGAATAGAACCTTTTTACAAATTTCACACAAATTTTTTTCTTCCAGATGTTTATATATTTAGCCAATCAGCAAATATCATATTGGTTGCTACTGGTAACTGCTCCTAGGCAAACTTTACATTGTTTATTAAATATATACGTGATTTATTTGTGGGTTGTTCAATCATTCTTTCTGCAGCAACCATCACAGTGTTCCTGTGTCATACTTCATCTAACATAAGCATAAGTCAACAGCTTGTAAATGCACTACAGCACGGTTAAGTTGTTCTCAGTAGGAAATATGTAAGGTTGAGGTAGCACACTAATAAAGTATTTAAATCTCAAACTACAAGAAGAAATAATAGGAGCTATTTGTTAATAATAATTATTAAGCATCCGCTACAGTTGTTTTTTATATAATAGAGATAGTACCCCATTTAGCATCTCCATCTGCTAATACAGTAGAAATGCATGTGAAGCACATTACAAAGCCACGTTTAGCCTGTAATTGTGTTGTGCTACCTGCTGTGCTAATAGCATGTGCATGCAATGGTTTATCTAATAACTTGAGATGAAAAAAAAGTCACAGCACTCACTGTTTTTCTCTTTGAGTTATCCTGCACCATATGCGAATGTCTTGTCTGTCACTTATTAATACAACAACTAACATTTCCTCTCCAGCATAATAGTGAAATAATGGCACAGAAAGAGTACCAAAGGTTTTGGTCCTTATAATTAAGGCATTGTTTTCAGATTTGTTCTAAAACACTTTTGTATTTTGTACTTTTGGATTTGTATGTTGCCAGCATAAACTACAAGTTCTGAAACTACGTTCCAAAACTGCTGATGTTTGCTCACTACTGTATTCTGTGGCTTGTTAGCAGCATGTGATGAACAAGAATTTATAATTATAAGCACAGAAAATAATCTAGCAGCTGCATGTACCAAAAATACCAGGCATTTGCCTACTTACTTGACAATTACATTTAATTACTGGTTCAAAGCCATCTCCCCATGCTCAGAGCTCAGGTAGCACTCAGAGGAAACAGAAAATGCAACTGCAGAATAAACCAAATGAAAGGGCTGAATATTTATTTTACTAAACAGCTGCTGCATGAGCAAACAACTTATAGAAAGAGCCCTTCCCCTGGGGCAGGAAGCACTATGACCTGAAACCACAGGCCATGCAACAGCCCGGGATTCTTCCAGCGAGCACCAAAGAGTGATCGTGTTCTGGTTTCTTCTTTTTCCTCGCAGCTGTGCATGCGCAGTAGTGCAAAAAGCCAAACTTTAATGAAAAAGTTGGCTATTTTGTTCTACTGCGCATGCATCTGCTCCGGGAAATTTGAGAAGCCAGAAGACGATCGACCCGTGGTATTTTCTGGAAGAATCCCAGGCCAGTGCAGTTTTCTCCTAATAGATGCACCGGCCCAGGTTTCAGTTAAGTACATGCGATCACTTGGGGGTGCCTGACTTTTGGCATCTCAAATTAAAAAGACCTTTCCTTCTCCTTTAGTTGTGTTTCAGGTTGATTTATTGAATATTTCTGCAAAAACCCTACTAGACCCGCCCATCTGTTCCACTTCCTGCTGCCTCCTTCCCCAGACTGTGCAGGGGAGCCAGTGGTACTCAGCACACTGTACTGTAGGATAGGAACCAGTCAGCAGCTAAGCGGACCTGATAGGGACCATAAGGACATGCCCACCCTTCATTTGAAACAGGGACCAGAGAACATCTATGGGGATCTCAAATAAAGGTGCTAATTTTGAAGACAATATTAATTTACAGCCCCATATAGTATATATTATTGCCTACAAAATTAGGGGGATAAATTTAATTTATCCTATGTGTCCTTTCAGAAGAAGGCTGCAGTATGCCATATTTAAAAATATGTTATTGTTATATCTAAATAAATTGTCTCGACTACTGTAAATCCTGTTTATTAACCATAATAAAGCATTTTCCAGCATAATTGCAGGTTGCTCTGATGCTACTGGTGCTTTAAATAGGACACACTTCTGTAGCATACGGTCAAAAGGTGTTTGCATTCAGTTAACTAAATGCAAGTATGGTATGACTATTGCTGCTACCCTGGAGATGGCAACCAAATGGAAGCTCAAAAGTGTGTTTGAATGCATGTTGGATTGATTAAAGTCCCGCACTTAGTAGTACATTCATAAATCACCCCGCCAATGTCTTAAGGTGGCCATACACTATAAGATCCATTTGTTTGGCAATGTCGCCAAATGATAAAGATCTTTCCTCCCAATATGCCAACCAAAAGTTGGGTGATATCGGGCTTATCTGATCGTTTCACCCTATGGCCAAGAAATCAGATTACAATGACGGGAGTACCAGCCGACAGGAGATGACCGCATCAACTAGCCAATGTGGTCCTTTATTTGGCAGGAAAATCAAACCTGCCCGATTGAGATCTGGATGGTTTTTGGCCAGATATCTGCCTGGGAGGCCCATCGAAGAGCTACATACACTGGCAGATAAGCTGCCAAATAAGCCTAAAGGATCCGAATCGGCAGCTTAAATCTGTCTATATATATGGCCACCTTTAAAAGCTCCAAAAAAATTAATGAAGACATTGCTGATGCCACAAGGTTAGTTTTCTGCTTTCACAAGGCTGGTTTCCTTCCGCTCGCTGACTTCCCTGTCAAAACATCACTCTGGTCATAGTTTATTATACAAAACTAGGGATGCTTTACCAGTCATTTAAAACCAAATAAGCCCCACTTAGCCTGTCCATAGGTATACTTATGTGTTATATGTGTCCCTCAAAAAGTATGGCTCCAAGAATCAAAACCTTTAAGGAATAATCATTTTAACAGAACCAACTCCTGAAACAAATGGGCCTTGTATCAAATCATATGTCAAACACTTGTGGCCTTGGGCAAGCAGTTTAATCCTATGCACCAGTTCCTAAAGTCCTCTTAGAAATTCTACTAAGCAGGGACCTATTTTGTATTAAAGGAGACATATAATGTAAAAAACAAGAATGTGCCAGTGCATTAAACTCTCTTATATATAGAAGGAATGTTCTTTAAAAAGTTGTGTTTCAGGTTACATTATTGAAAATTTCTGCAAAAACCCTACTAGTCTCGCTGATTTTTTTCACTTCCTGCCGCTGAATTGTCTGGCTGTGCAGGGAAGCCAGCGGCACTCAGCACACTGCACTGTAGGATAGGAACCAATCAGCAGATAAACTGACCTGATAGGGAACTGAAGCCTGTCTTTGCTTGTGTGACTGCAGGGCTGTGATTGGCTACCCTGCCCCTACTGTACTTCTGGTAGGGACCCTTAGAACATGCCCACAACTCACTTGAAACAGAGACCAGAGAACAGATCTCAAATAAAGGCTCTAATTTGGAAGACAATATTAATTTACAGCCAAAAGTAAAACCAGCACCATATAGTAGACAATGTTGCCTACAAAACTAGAGGGGGTTTAATTTATCCTATACAGTATGTCTCCTTTAATATATAAAGCCCTGCATACAACTGGGTGGTATATTACATAAAAAAGATAGTATGGGATTTCTTATCCAAAAACCCGTAAAGCCCTACATTTCTGAAAGCCCGTCTTCCATAAACTTCATTTAAAGCACACCATTTTTAAAAATGATTTTCCTTTACCTCTGTAATAATAAAACAGCGATCCTAAAAAAGCTGTATGAATCCACACTGGTGGCAAAACAATCCTATTGGGCTTATTTAAAGGGGTAGTTCACCTTTAAGTTAACTTTTAGTATTTTATGGAAGGGTCAATGCTTAAAAACTCTTCAATTGGTCTTCATTTTTTATTTTGTATAGTTTTTCCTTTCTTCTTCTGACTCTTTCAAATGGGGATCACTGACCCAGGCAGGCAAAATACTAGTTACTTTTAATTGCTTCTTTATTCAGGGTCTCTCTAATCCATGTTTCAGTCTCTCATTCAAACCACTGCCTGGTTGCTAGGGTAATTTATACCCTAGCAACCAGATGCTGGAATTCCAAACTGGATAGGTGAACATGAAAGTAAATAATTCAAAAAACACAAATACTAAGAAAATAAAGTAGAGTATCATCCTCGACATCATATTAAAATTAGTTTTAAGGTGAACAGCCCCTTTAAATTTCCAGTAAATATAAGGAATGGTGATCCAATTTACTGAAAGTCGCTTTATCCAAAATATCCCATGTCCCAAGCATTCTGCACAATACTCAACAGCTTATTTGTTCCACCGACCAGAAGCAATATTGGGCATTAATTGGAGGACAAACGGAGCACCAAAGCAGTAAGCCAGTATTCTCTGTATGTTGTAGTCATGCCACTGAGAATACTGACATCCTGGATGCACCTTAGTTTGCCTTCAAATTTCATACAGCAAGTAGAAAGACGTAGGAGCTAATTAATTACAATTATTGATTTAATTTAGATCACAGCAAAGAGAAAGCTCACTTAGAATCACTCATTGAAACCTCAGAAGTAAATGTAATGAACACTTTCCCTATAACCAGCCAGCTCATTAAAGCCGTACAACTCCCTTTATTTAATAAGCATAACAAATAACATCCCTGGTTCAAGCCCAGCCCTGGACTGTGGATTGATTATTCCTGCCATGAAATATTGGCATGGATATCTGTATTAAACAAGTTAGGGATTAAGGCATGATGGTACCCCCCCCTAAATATACAGGAGCCCATAGAAACAAAAGGCAAGTGATCTTCTCTCTTCTCACTGACTTTCTAGATGAGTAACTTTGTATTCACTTAGGCAGCCCCCTCCCAGCTGTATTGACTTATTTAAAGATAATGGAGTGGGAAAAGATGTGAAGTGACCTGGTAGCAGAGAGCCCAGACACGTTTGCTTTTCTGGACTAGTGACAGGAGCAGGAACAGAAGTGTGTTTGTCCTACCTTGGTAACATGCCAGATACAGGCAGAGCAGGGGCCAGCCCCTCCATAATCTGCAGGTGGGATAGTGAGCAGTCCTGTAGAACTCCATCATTGCCTGAGCTGCCAGCCGAGTGCGCTATGTTCATGCCTGTTGCACCATATCACAGACGAGAGATGCACAGTTCTGTCAGCAGGCACTGAAGCGATTTCTTGTAGTGCTTTCACAAAGCCAAGAAGTATGAAACTGCACAGCACTGATGTAAACATAGAGTCCAGTGCCCCCTCCTGGAGGACCCCTGACAAAATAAGCAACTGGTTTCTTCATGCTTTTCTTATCTGTTATATATATATATATGTTATATATATATTGATATATGTTATCAGTATTTAGCAACGGGTGTCTGTTCTACTTTAAAATAAGCCAAGAAAGTCCTGAATATGTTGAAACATTTCCTTATAAGCATCAAATCTGGATGGCTAATTACATTATTAATTCCTTGAAAACTTTTTGTATGAATGTTTTTCTCCAGAAACGTCGGTTCTAATCTCGTAAATGGGATTTAATGAAGAATACTTACAATGTCTAAAATGTAGAATAAAAATGACTGTGTAACTTCATATGAAAACGTGTGGCAAAAACCAAGGTAGTGGTTAAAAAGAGATGCATTTATTTATCTTGCTTTATTGCAATAGACCTCCATACTAGTGCACCCATGTACATTCACATTTTTGCTATTAATAAATAAAGCCTGGCTGTAACTGAAAGCTTTCCTCTCATAAGAACTCTGAAATGTCTCTGTGCAGTTGGTCAGTTGTAAAATAATGGGTCAAATAGAAGCAGTACAGGTATGGGCTCTATTATACGGAATGCTTGTGACCTGGTGTATTCGGGATAAAGGATCGTTGTGTTATTTTACTAAAGACAGAGAAAAAGGAAATACTTTGTAAAAATTGTAATTATTTTATTAAAATGGAGTCTATGGGAGATGTCCGTGCAGAATTATGAAGTTTTCTGGATAATTAGTTTCTGGGTAAGGGTTACCATACCTATTTATTTTTATGTAATGCTTTTAGTTTTAGTTTCAACACTGTAACTAACTTCTGACGTAGATATCAACACTACACACTGGAATGAATTAAAAATGATAAAAGAAACACATGAAAGCATGCACAATAAAAATGCATTTGCAAATTGGAATGAGCTCATATACTCATTTTAATGTTTGAACTGAAGGAATATGTCTTTGCTTTGCCTTATAAAGCAATATAAATATGCTTCATATTTTGTTGACTGACCAGGGCACATCTGGTCTTGCTTTTTTCCAAATTTATAAATAGTGTTCCATTATATTGTTCTCTACTTTACTCTACCAAAATCTCTGCACCACATCTGAGAGACATGGGCAGGCAGCTGTTCAAATACCCTGGAGGTGTACACCCAGCCCTTCAGATTTCCAGTTGAACAGCCCTGATCTAGACTTTTAGAAAAGAAAACTGTTGGTGAGAAGCATATCCCAAGGCTAAGGAACTGTATGCATGAGCCTTTATGTCAGGATGGGGGCTGTATCCAAATGGGCTATTTCTGTAATGCCTCAGGGTGGCAATAATTATAATGTATTGAGGAGTAATCCTAGAGAGCTCCCAAACAAAAAGTATGATGAGGAAAGTAAATTTTACCAAGCAATTCAAAAAGCTCTGAATTGTGGAAAGGCCGTGTTCTGCAGACTCTATTATAAATAAATATATACAAATAAATAAATATAAGCAATGCTTCTTTATAATGTTGTCTATGGCAGATAACCATTCCATAATTCAGAGCTTGCTGAAATTTACTTTCCTTCTCATATCTTTTTTTTGGGAGCTCTCTAGGATCACTCCTAAATACACTACAATCCTGCCCTCATTCCCTTGCAGTGGGCTTTTCATGTGTTCCACCACTAACGCATGTTAGATACACCGCAGAAGAAATCTGAAATGCCCATATGTAAAAGCACTTAAAAGTTAATTTTTATTTCTATCATGTAGTTTTCATTTGATCTGTACAGCAGTGACTTTTAAATTACTGCCTGGAGTGGTGAGTGGGGGCCTTATGAACCTTGTCTCACAGTTCATCGTTCTGGAAGCTCATTTTTATTCTTGCCCCTTTGCCATTGCAAAACATAAGGAATTAATTAGGAAAATCTGGTGGCACAGGTCTGTTACAATATTAATTTTTCTAGATGTTATTTATTCTTGTAGAGGTAGTTGGAAGTGTGTAATTCCTATAGTAAATTATAGTTAACTTTTATGCAGGGTCTAATGATAGAGGAAGTTGCCGTTGTGGGGGCCCTGTTGTAAGAAGACCCAGAGGACCCCTGACCAGCATATGCCACTGACAGTTAAACAATAGTATGAAAAAAGCATTGTTCTCAAAATTTAGGTGGGATTTACATTCGGTTTATTATGCTGCTGCATGGCAAATGTTTACTGCATGCATTGCTTACTGATGAATTCCTATAAGTGAAAACTGAATTGCCATTGTTTTTCCTCTGAGGCCATCTTCAGGCCATTTCCACTTCAGTTGTGCATGGTGTTAATTATAGGTACTAATAAACTAGCTTGAATACCAGCAGTTACAAAGACCCCCCTCAGTCTTCCAGCTGGATGGTAGGGGGTAAATTACACTGAAAAAACTTGTTTTTTGGCTGACATTTCATTTAGTAAATTAAAGAGTGTTTGTTGCACATCACACCTTTTTAAATAATTAAATAAATAGCATTTATGGCAAGATTTCCTTTTTAGATTATTTTAATTTTAATTCACTTCTTATGAATAAGATAATACGTGGGCATCAAAATTCTGAGAATTGTCCTTTGTGACCCTGAATTTTAAACACAAACGATCCAGCTATTGGTTAAGAATTATTGTGCCCTTTATTTTACTATTCTTTTTTGTAGAAGGAATTTTAACTTTATTAACTGAGTTAGTGGATACCAACAGCATGGGGACCAACCATTTTGTGGAGTGGAGACCAACAGCCCGGGGACCAACTATTCACATTTGCATACAATAATTACTGTACTTATCTTCTCTGAAGCACCCAGTATTTGGTTATGGACAACCTTGTATAGCTGCTTTCTGCTCAATTAAAGTTTTCATACTTGGACCCAGGATAAACTCTATACCCAGTCTAACTTAATTGACATTCAAGTATTCATATAGGTCATTTCCAACCTATAATTATATACAATGCTTGACTTGCACTGCTAACTCTCAGGGACTGATTATTCACCCCCTTCATATAAGCAAAAGCCAAAAACAAGCCTTTAATCTTTATTGTTGATTTGTCTACCAATGTGTAATATTCTCTATATAGGCAACAACCACAGTGTATGTGACCATTTTGGATGAAAATGACAATGCTCCAGTGTTTCAATCACCACCGTACGAAGTCACAAGGGATGAGGGACCTCTAAGCCTTAATTCTGTCATTATCACAACCACAGCCATAGATCAAGATGAGGGACCCAATGGAACTGTGTCCTACTCCATTTTTGCAGGCAATCTACAGGCAACATTCAGTATAAATAATTCAACGGTAAGAGTTAAAAAATATGTTTATGCATACATACCAAGTGGGTATTAGTGGGGGGAAGATACACACACTAGATAAAAAAGAGAATAGAAAGTACTTGAATTTTTCAACTTTTTGGTTCTTTGGAGCTAATCTTAGAGAAGGGGAAGGCAATTTACCCTTCCCAGTTAAACCTCTGTGTAATTAACATCACTTTATTTGTAAACCTGAGACTGCAGCTGGATAGAGAAAGAAAGAAAGAAAGAGGCTTGTTTATGCAGAGCTGAGTATGTCTGTTTAAACTCCTGATTACAGTGAGGTATAGTGCAAAAATAATTGTTTTATTAATGCTTTATAATTATAAAAAAATGATTTTTTTTTCTCAATTACAACGACTGGATACATTTTCAACATTGGTAATATTGAATTTGTTTTAGTAATGTAGCTTTTTTATATGCCCTGGGATACCAGAAACAATGTTTTGGAAATTAATTTTCTCTGCCCAAGAGACACATTCCACCTTTTGGGTACACTCACTAATAAAATTATTGAGTTTCATATATATATTCTTTGACAGGATCAACCTTTATCTTTTATAATATATTTAATATACATATATATGCATACGCATGCACTATTACTAGACAGAATGGAAATCTGAGCAGAGGTTATTATAACCTGTAAATGTGTGGTGATGAATGGGAGGGGTGCATCTGCCTTTCGCTCCTGGTAATTATAATCTAATAATCTTCATTACACTATAAAGTAGAGTTTTATAGTAATCTGAGCAGGATTTATTATCCAGAAACCTTGTATTCCATAACTCAATAATTCCATAACAAGGCATTACCATTTAAATGGTAATGCCCCCTTTAATCTTTGTTATACAGTCCTACTTTTTTGTGTATACATGTTTTTAGTAACCTTAAGGTATAGTGTTCCAAATAATTGGAGGAAACCTTATCAGAAAAATCCCTGGTCTCACAAATTGTGGATAATAAATTCCATACCTGTATCTGTATTTGGCACTGGGAAGTGCTACATTATTGTTTTTTTACTAATCCATATTAACCAGGAACAGCTCTATGTTTATAAAGCTTTGTTTACTAGTTATTTATAACATATTTTTAAATACAGGATAAATAAGATGTGAATAGCAGCTATTAGTGGGCCAATCATTTAATTAGTCCTGGGCATTCAGTGCAAGTGCATAATGACTTTAGATAAACTGCTTTAGATAAATGTAAGAAGAACTCATAGAGCAGCAGGAATGTATTGCTTGTTTTCAAGCTACCATTTTAAAGACATGCTCTGTTCTGGATTGAGCTCTCACATATTATGTTCAGAGTTTCATGCTGTAAAATCCTGAGTACCTCAAGCTATAGATTAACCAACACAACATTTGGAGGACTGCATTAATTAAATTACTCCTTTAGAGGTTACTGGAAGCTTTGGTTCTGAGTTTTGAGTAAAAGTAACTTGGTGAACATTGTCCTGCACTTATACAAAAGTTCCTACATATACCGGTAAGTTCTTCATTTTTCATTTGAATACTAATATCTATTTACAGGTCATGGAACTTTGAGGTTACTTGCAATATCCTTATATTAATAATAGAGTGGATCATTATTTTTATAATAAACAAATTGCAATGAGTCATATAGAAATGCAAGCCCGACAACACTAAGCATACAACTGTGAAGATGCAATGCATCAATCCTTTCACACAGATGTGCCAAACACCCAAAATTACGAAAGGAGAGCACTCACCCGCAGCTTAACTGCTGATAATTATTTATTATTCACACTGCTTAACACGGGGAGGCCGATTCACTAAGGGTCGAATTTCGAAGTTAAAAATACTTCGAAATTCGACCCTCGGATTGAAATCCTTCGACTTCGAATATCGAAGTCGAAGGATTTAGCGCTGATCCTGCGATCGATCGATCGAAGGATTTTCAGTTCGATCGAACGATAAAATCCTTCGAATCGTTTGATTCGAAGGATTTTAATCCAACGATCGAAGGAAAATCCTTCGATCAAAAAATCACAGGCAAGCCTATGGGGACCTTCCCCATAGGCTAACATTGACTTCGGTAGCTTTTAGCTGCCGAAGTAGGGGGTCGAAGTTTTTTTTAAAGGGCAAGTACTTCGACTATCGAATGGTCGAATAGTCGAACGATTTTTCGTTCGATTCGTTCGATTTCGTTCGACTTCGAACGAATTTAACCAATTCGATGGTCGAAGTACCCAAAAAATACTTCGAAATTCGAAGTATTTTTCATTCGAATCCTTCACTCGAGCTTAGTGAATCAGCCCCAACATGTTTCGGGCTACTGGTGCACTTTCTCAAGTGTTTCTAGGGATGTATTCAATAGGTTAATTGTGGCTTTGTGTATGAAACTTTAATATTATTACCATAGGGACTAATACGAGCAGTGAAAGAGCTTGATTATGAGGTCTGTCTTGGGCGATATACCCTCATTGTGACTGCAACAGACCGGTGCCCTATCATACAGCGCCGCCTTACATCAACTGCAACTGTAGGTACCTGCCTCGCTGTATTTGTATATGAATTTTGTTCTGAGGAATTTGCAATAAATTTCTATATTGTATATGGCATTGTCTAAACAGCACTGTCCAACATTTTCATGGCAGTGTATGATGATGATATATATGTCTCTGATATATAGATGTGTCATACATCATAGGTAAAGTTTCTCAGCAACAGATGCACTCCATTGCTTCATAATGCGGTGAAATTAAAGAAAGAATTATTATACATTATGAAGTCCTGGAGTGTGTCTGTTGCTGAGAAACTTTATAAATTTTATATATATATATATATATATATATATATATATATATATATATATATATATATATATATATATATATATCTTCTATTTTTTCATTGGTTTATGCCACAATATTCCACAAATATGCATTATATATGTAGTGACAAATCACAGTTACATTGAAGGTATATATTCTGACAAATGGTCATAGTTTGTGCATTCACTATAATTGTCAGTAATATGAAATCAATCTGTTGGCTTTACTTGTGGATCAGAAATAGTTATGAACTGGTACACAATATGTTCATTGAAGCAATAGAGTTGATATATGCTTAGTGCAGCATTTGATTTTGATTACTTTTTTACTGTACACAACATTAATAAACAATAGTATAGTGTATCAGATGTAGGGTTAAAAACCTAGCGTATCTGAAGGATCTCAGGTTGCTATGTAAATGCTTCTCTTAGAAAGGCCAACTAGTATGGTACTCATAGCTATTGTAGTAATATTTACCATTTGCTAGAATAAATAAAAATTATATCATTGCAGGTCCTAGTGAATGTAAATGACATTAATGACAATTGGCCTACATTTCCGAAGCTGTATGAGGGCCCATTTGAGATCATAGAGGGGCAACCTGGACCCAGAGTATCAAATTTTAAGGCTGTTGATAAAGACTCTGGTCTTAATGGGCAAGTGGAGTACAGTATTGTTGGTGGGGATCTTTTAGGTAAGTATGTCTGTAATTAAAAAAAAACCATTAAAAGACAGGGATATCCAGGACATGTCAAAGTATAGCCAGGCATTAACTGGTGGTAAATGAAGGGCATTTTAGTTCAGTATAGGTTGCAATTTGAACTCCATGTGCCTTATTTCCCTTGTTATTGACTTGTGATTGTGAGAAATTATTCCAAAAAAAAGAAACATAGTGATACCACAGATAAGCATCTCTAGGACAGGTACTGATATAAACAATATAGTATATCTATGTCTGTTCTTAATTCACAAAAAATAGAATTTTAGTTATATTATAGCCAAAGTGAATGAAAAGCCTTTATGACAATGTATGATAATTGGAGATTATCCAACAAAAGTGATATTATATTTGCTTTCCTGGGCATACACAGCTTCTCCTTTAGTAAAAGAATGATAGAGGTGTTCTGGGGTGTTGTATCCTTATAGTTTGGTTGACTATTTTCTATTCTAAATCAACAGTGGAAACCTATATCATTTCCTTAATTTCCACAACCTAAGGGAGCTATAGAAACAGCATATATATTTTCACCAGTGTTTGTTAAGAGAGATGAAAAGGGTTTCAAAATTCTGTTAAGAAATCCAGAAATAGGGAACCACTGTTACAAATAATGTTTGTGCAAGGAAGTTTCCCTTCAAGTTTGCTATATGACGTGTATGCCAGTAAGAAAATAGCTGTAGCTTCCTTCATATGGCCACAATATGTTTTGGAAACTTACTTTTAGCAGGTACAGTTCTTCATCCAGCTGCCCAATGAGAGCTTGTAACTAGAGTAGTCTATAGTAGACTTTCTGAAGTGAACACACATTTTGTACCAGTCAACAGTATTATATTTAAATGCACATAAACCACTTTAGGGGTCATTTGCAGATCCCTTGGACAGAAGTGCAAGAGCAAAAAAGGTGTGCAAGGGGTACTAATCCATTAAGCACTTCTGAAAAATCCAGCACAAGGTGCACAGTGGCTAGGGATGTAGCGAACCGCCGATAATGTGTTCGCGAACGCCGTTCGCGAACACCGGCAAAAAATGCGAACAGTTCGCGAACAGTTCGCGAACTTCGAACATCCGAAAATCGTTCGATTCGAACGATCGAAGGATTTTAATCGTTCGATCGAACGATTTTCGTTCGAATCGAACGAAAATCGTTCGATTTTAGCGACCGAATGGTCGAATGGTCGAATGATTTTGACGCGAACGCCTATTGGCGAACGTCGCGCGACGTTCGCGAACTTGCGGCGGACGCGAACAGCCGATGTTCGCGCGAACAAGTTCGCCGCAGAACAGTCCGCGACATCCCTAACAGTGGCAGAGGACCCATGCTAGCCCTGTCCTTACCAACTTCCATAGGGCAGAATATCTGCACCTGAATACCACTGGCCTACTATTTTTTCCAATGTGTGTGTTCTGCAACTTACTGCAATTTCCTTCTGGTAACACTAGAGTTGTTTTTAAAAAAATGCAATGTGCAAAGTGTAAAAAAAGCCACAATGAGCCACACTGGATTCAGCTAATGCAGAATGGCCTCCAAGACCTGTTGCTA